>NC_139347.1:158939841-159539841 GCF_055883805.1 Amblyomma maculatum
AACGGGGCCAATATTATTCTACAGGGGGACATGAACGGCCACATCGACGATCTGGATGGATACACGGATTGTAATAGGAAGCTAATGCTAGATTTCTGTGAGCGACACGATTTAGTTATAGTAAATAGAGAAACAAAATGTGAAGGCCAAATCACGTGGAAATTCCGCAACAGGCAGACGACCATTGACTATTGTCTAATGTCGCAGGACGTTTATAGCAAGGTCACAAAAATGGAAATAGACGAAGAAGGAGAGTGTAGTCTGGGAAGTGATCATAAACGTATTAGTCTGCAGATGGGGCCCTTGATGAAAAGAGAAATGGAACTTAGACAAAACGTAAACGCAAAATTAAACGACGATCAAATAGCGCAGGTAGCAGCAGACATAGAGGAAGCAATCGAGAAAAGCCCCATGGAAGACTGGGATTATGAACAGGTAGAACTACTCATAAGGAGGAAAATTCAGGAGGTTAAAGTAGCAAACCGTTGGAATGGAAAGATGAAGCCACGGAGCTGGTGGAATAAGGGAATCAGGGAAGCTATTGAACAACGACGGGCTGCTTCAAGGCAACACCGAATGGCAAAGAAAGCACAGGTATCTCAGGAGGAAATCGACCAAAAATGGGAATCATATCGACAAAAGAAACTTTATGTACAGGCCCTCGTCCAAAGTAAAATAAGGCAGTCCACCGATCGCTGACACACACGATGCCTCTAGAGGCGGAGCAAGAAAATTCTGGAACCATATAAGCTGGCTAGGGAAGAAAAATCAAAGAAAGCAGGATCGGATTCAAGATCACGAGGGAAATTGTTTAAAGGGAGACAACGCAGTGAACTACATTACATCAGTTATAGCCGAGTCATTTAAGAGCAACGATAAGGTAATCCTCGCAGATCAGGAAGCAAAACAAGGTAGCAGAATAAAAGCAGCTTAAAAGTGACCAATCTAAACTGGAACAAGGCAGAAAAAAATATTCCTAAAAACACATCTACAGGAATGGATGGAATTCCGATCAAGCTGAATAATGAACTCGGTCCAAAAAGTAAGAAAATGTTGTTAAAAGCTCTGGAAACAGTCATAACGAATAAGCGAAATCCGGACAGCTGGCGGCAGAGTAAAATGAATTTGATTTATAAAGGGAAAGGAGACAGGATGCACATAAAATCCTACAGGCCGATTACCATAACATCTGTTATGTACAGGTTAGCCATGTAGGCTTAAAGGTGCAAGCATGGGTAGAAAGTAGCAAGATGCTCGGAGAACTTCAGAACAGCTTTAGAAATGGTAGGCGCTTAGATGATAGCCTGTTCGTGCTTACCCAATGCATCGAAATATCTAGAGTGGAAAATAGACCTTTGTATTTGGCCTTCCTGGACATAAACGGGGCGTACGACAACGTAAACAGGGAACTCCTGTGGAACATATTAAAAGAAGAAAGTATCGGTAATGACATAACAGAGTTCCCACAGGAAATATACCGGGATAACAAAGTAGAAATTACATGGGAAGGGATAAATTTGATGGCAAAATATTAAGGTTTGGAGCAGGGAAAGCGGTTTGGAGCAAAATGAAGCAGCGCTTCCACCCCTGGGTGATGCCGTTTGGATTGTCACGCTCCAGCCACCTTTGGAAGATTTATAGATACAGTTTTGCGCGGACTGAAGTGGCACATTTGTATGTGTTACTCGGATGATGTAGTAAAATTCGGTAAACAAGGATGGGGTCAGGCTTGATACGAAAAACAGAGCAGCTGTCACTTGCTTTCGTTAAAACAGCTCATGAGTTTTTTGGGGCTTTGCTCCTATTTCCGACTTTGCTGACCTAGCATATCCACTTAGTCTTCTAAAAAAAAAGATGTGCCTTTCAAGTGGACTGGCAATTGTTATTCCACTTAGAATCCCAACATACCACATAACATCCAAAACTTTCAGATGTAATTCAGTCCAGAGGGCAAGGTGCTATGCTCCATGACATTTTCTGGAAGTGGACTGGCAGCCATTGAAATAAAACACCCTCTCTTCCTACGCAGCTCCCCTTCCCTCCTACATGGAATTAATCATTTCCTTCAAAAAAAAAAAAGTCGTACACGAAGCCTCATACCAATGCACATTCCTTCAATACAAATTTACTACACATCTAGTAATAAGAAGCTCCCACAGATGGCGCTGGTTACTTTAGTAAACTGTAAATGAGGCAGTACAGGGAGATATGGGCTGGGATCTTTCAAAGTACGGGAAGCTCAGAGTAAAATATTATATGAGGAACGCCTGAGGAAATTGGACAGTAACAGATGGGCAGCTAAAGTATTTAAATACCTTTACTTAAAAATCGTTGACTCGCAATGGAGGAAAAGAACTAGGAAACTAACTAGTAAGTATGCTAGTCACAAGGACGGAGAAATAAAGAGCATTAAGCAACAGGTGAAAAACACAGAAGGTAAAAATTGGATAAATTCGATGGAAAAGAAACAGAGTGTGGAATTATACCGAAAGTGTAAAATGCAGATCAGGAAGGAAGATTTCTTTGATAAATAAAGAGGCAGTGCTCTACTTTTTGAAGCTAGATCAGGGTGCCTTAGAACACGCAGCTACAAAAAGAAATATAACAATGAAGATGACGCATGGGCTGTATGTGGAAACTCAGTGGAACAATTGACCATATTATACTCGAATGTAATGGTATCCATCGGGAAGTTGATGCAGGCTCAATCATTCCTGAAGCTCTGGGTTTAGAGATAACAGTGACCGGGTGAATAAACCGGCGGTGGAAACTAGCAAAAAACGACTGGAAGATTGGTGGCTTAAAAGCAGAGAAGTGACATAGTGTCAGTAATGTAGGAACAAAAATTTAACAAATAGAATGATGGTTTTGTTAACTATTCTAAATCAACAATTAAGACACAGGGAGAAAAATGAGCATGATAGCTACTGCTACCAGTCCGTTTCAAAGGGGACGCTCCTATATTATATCCATCCCATCCTGTAGCCGAGGCTGAACGCGTCTTGTGGTGCGCAAGCATGGAAGAGAAGGCCGCACTGACTGTACCGGAGCCACAAGCACAGCATCGGTCAGGACCATCTCTACGACAATAGCGTCGGCAGAGCCTTGTTTTTGAGTCTAGAGCGGGAGCTCTCGGAACGCTGTCATAGTGAATAACGGTGCGACGATACGATCTCGTACACACTGCGTCGGTTGTGCGGTGGTGAAGCCGAAACAATCGAACATATTGTAGTGCGGTGCTCGAGTATCCGGCCAATGCTTCCAGAGGAGACCACCCTCGCACAGGCGCTATATTTCCACATGCCCGACAATCCTCCCGGTAGAGGCGCGAGTGCCGCTGCAAGAAGAGCCCCTGTGAAGACAGCTAAAAGGCGACTCGCCGAATGATGAGCTGCAGTAGCGAAGCCTTAAATATTTGTTCAAGTGTTAGATGTGTGTTGTGTACTCTGCTGTTTTTCTTCCTTTCGTACGTTGTGTTTTCTTTCTTTCTTTCTTTCTTACGACTGGGACACCAATACGGTGCCCACCCGATACAAAGGGAATGGTCAATAAATCATCATCTATATATTTGGGTTGAATAAAGCCTGAGGGACCCCGCCGGGGTGGCGCAGTGGTTACGGCGCTCGACTGCTGTTCCTAAAGACACGTGATCGGATCCCAGCCTCGGCGGCCGCTTTTCGATGGGGGCGAAAAGCAAGGCACCCGTGTGCTGTGCGATGTCAGTGCACGTTAAAGAACCCCAGGAGGTCGAAATTTCCGGAGTCCTCCACTACGGAGTCTCTCGTAGTCTGAGTTGCTTTGGGACGTTAAACCCCACAAACCAAACCAAAGCCTGAGGGTCTTTTGCCTGCTGAGCGGCGTTGCATCTCGTTTTTGAGATCGTGGTTACAGAAGCACATCCCGCCACATGGTGTCACGAGTGGGATCGCGAAGCCACTAATTCGGCGCTCTTCGGCTCTTCACCATGAACGACGCCGCCGCCGCATCACTCGGGGCAGTGCTCGGTCCGCCCTCCGCTGTCGTTCGACTTTGACAGCCCAGGTACCTGGCCGACATGGTTGCTGCAGTTCAATGACTTTTGTTGAGAACGGGGTTGTATACCGCTGTACAGGAAGTTCAGGTGCGTTCCATGCTATACTGCATGGGGATGCAAGCAAGAACGGATCTTGCATCAATGACGCTGTCAGACAATGACGCCAATGACGTAGCAGCTGTCAAGAAGGCGCTCACAGACCATTTCGTCCACCTGCTCAGTGTGTTGTACGAGTTTGCCTGTTTTCACTGCAGGACGCAGCAACCAGGTGAGACCATTGATTCATTTTTCACAGCGCTCCATACCATAGTAAAGCGCTGCAACTACTCGTCGTCAGCTGCTGAAGATGGGCTTGTGCGCGGCTGTTTCGTCGTCGGTTTGTTGGACCGCAAGTTTTTAAACCAACTATGTCGAAGCTCGAAGCTAAGTTTACAAGAGGCATTAATTCAAGCACGCCAGCACGAAGACTGTGATAACGAACGCAGAATTCGTGACTCAGTAGCATCGCCTTCGCTCGCTGTCGACACAAAGCGCATGCGAAAAGGGAAGCTATCGTCGGTCGATAAGCCTACCCATCCTTGCTTATTCTGGGACCGTGCGTCGTATCCGCGTTCGGACTGCCCAGCTCGCCGTGCTTCCTGCCATTTCTGCGGAAGGGATTCTTCGCTCACTCTCACACTTCGTCTCTGCACGTCAAGAAGAGCTTCGCCAGGCACAAGCTAATGATAGTAAGTGCAACCTTCTGCTTGAATACTGCACTAAAGGCTGGCACAGGCAGTCAAGGCTGCCTCTTCACGTTAAGAAGTACTGGCAGCATCAGGGGGACGTCAGTGTTTGTGAAGGGCTTTTTCTGAAGGTAGTCCGCATGGAGGAGGAGGAGGAGGAAACAACTTTATTTACCGCATTACTAAGCTTCAAGAATGTCCTGGGCCAGGGCCACCAAGGCCAATTGATCTTTCAGCTGGTCAGATGCTAACCAAGCCCGCCACGTTGGGGCAGGAGGGTGTGGAAAGTGGGGTGATTGAATCATGAAAACACAATTTTCTAAGTTTGCATAGTGTTCGAAACAATTTGGGCATGCGGGGGAATGTATGATTCGGTATAGAAACGATCTGGCAGGAGTAAGCAGTGTATTTAGTTGTATGCGTCTAAGAATGCATATTTGCGTGGTAGCGAGATATTTATCAGGAAGAAGAAGTGTAGAAGAGTTTCTCTAATAGTGTCATAGTGAATGTTGATTTCTTTTTTGTAGTAAAAAGTAGTGTCGCACTTGGGTGGATAAG
The DNA here is from genome assembly GCF_055883805.1 of Amblyomma maculatum. Classification (NCBI taxonomy): domain Eukaryota; kingdom Metazoa; phylum Arthropoda; class Arachnida; order Ixodida; family Ixodidae; genus Amblyomma; species Amblyomma maculatum. The sequence continues at coordinate 158,945,158 of NC_139347.1, forward strand.
GCCTGGGAATCCCAGGCGCCCGGTTTTGAAGTTCGCGGGCGAGGCGATGCACTACCTCATTGCCTGGGCTTCCAGCGTGACAAGAAATCCACCTCAGTGTGACAATGTTATGACGTAGTTTGGTGAGAGCTCTGTGCAGATCATCCTACAGCTCTTTAGTAATACGACCCGCATAAATGTTGCGTATAGACTGCATTGAATCAGTGTATATGGTATATCCTGAAGGGTTAGGGGGCGCGTGTGCGAGGTCTTGAATACTGGCGACTATTGGCAGGGCCTCGAGAGTCGCTGTAGGAGGATGATCTTTGTAAGAACAGAGAGTATGCGTCACTATACATCGCTGTAGCTCTCAGCTGAGTAAGCAGCAGCTCCAACGTCAGTTCGGGATGCATATGTGTAGACGATCGTGGAATCTGTAGGGTGAACATGATTGGCAACACGAGAGAAATGTCTGCCTGGGTTTGTATCGGGTGCAACGTTTTTTGGAATGGGGGTTACTCTGAGGTTATCTGGTTAATTGAGGTTAATTAAGAAGAAGAAATGGGCATGGGCAGGACATGTAGTGCGAAGAGAGGATAACCGATGTTCGCTTGGAGCAACAAACTGGATTCCAAGGGAAGGAAGGCGTAGCAGGGGGCGGTAGAAAGTTAGGTGGGAGGATGAGGTTAAGTTCGCAGGGGTCAAGTGGATGCAGCTAGCACAGAACCGGGTTAATTGGAGAAATATGGGAGATACCTTCGCTCTGCAGTGGGTATAGTCAGGCTGCTGCTGCTGATGATGATATCCGGGAGCGAAGATGGAGGGTAATTATAAGGAGGTCGATAGGTTTGAATGCAACTTGCTGTAGTATCCAATGTCCTTGTTTAGTGCTAGAAAGACGTGCCATTTGCCGGTCCCGATGTTGTTGTGAGGTCTCCCAGGGGCAAAAACAACCCCGTAGGGTATAGGCGCTCCATGAACGTATGTACAGGGACGTTAAGTGCAGCCTTGTACAATATATGAAGCGCAACCTCAATCCTATGCCTTTGGCGACAAGTTAGAGTAAGGTAAGGAATTGTATATAAAATTTTGCTAAGTGCTAATTCGTGGAGAACCTGCCTGTCTTGATCCTCACGTAGCCCGGCGTGCTTATTGACTATGCGGCGAACTAGATGCGTAAGCTGATTGCAAACTTTAACGGTTGTAGATACATGGGCCTGATGGCCTGATTAGTTGACTCATGGATATGAAGTCCAAAGATCCGGCAGGACGATACATGAGGAATAGGTATTGTGAGGTTGATTAGCTGGTGATGTTGTCGTTGATAGAGAGTTTTTGCAATCAGCAGCAAATCGGATTTTTCAGGTGCTGGAAATAGCCCTACTTTATCAGGAAAGCTAACGACTGCATCGATACCTCACTGTAGGGTCTCCTCTACTGCTCCAAAAGACCCAGAAGTGGACCAAAGAGTAAGGTCGTCTGCATAGAATGTATGTTTTAGGTTTGGGATAGACGCTAGAATACGATATAGGGGAGCCATTCCAAGGTTAAAAAGGGTGGGCGACAGAATACCCATATGTGAGGGGGAAAGGATCAGATATAGAATCGGGGAGACGGAACTTGGCCGTGCGGTCGCGGAGAAATGCCGTGAGGTAGCCGTACATCTTTGGACCACAGCCAGTAGAGGCAAGGATGTTTAATAGAGGATCGTGGGCAAAGTTATCAAAAGCTTTACGCATATCAAGAGCCACTACGGCTTGGTTGTTACTTCAATAAAACTCTGCCTAGTTTTATTAAAAATGACCGCCCAAAATTTTGGAACTCTTTAAGCGACCGAAAGAAACAGGTTGAGCGGATTTTAGACAATGGTACTATGATTGACGACCCCGAGCTTATCGCACATCACTTTAATACTCACTTTAGTAGCGTCTTTTCTGATTCATCCGATCTTCAACGTGAGAGTTCATCACATGTTCCTGATCTTCACATCTCATATCAGGGCGTTCTAAATATGATTCTGTGACTAAAGGTTAAATCTTCGCCAGGGACTGATAATATTCCGAATGCCTTCCTCCGTCGTTATGCTGAGCCCATAGCCAGTTTCCTTGTTATCATCTTTCAAGCATCAGTAACATCAGGAACATTGCCCCTAGACTGGAAATTGGCTAGAGTCGTACCAGTATTTAAAAAGAGGGGCCGCCTTTCTGTTCTTAACTATCGGCCAATTTCGATTGTTTCATCCTCCTGCAAGCTCCTGGAGCACATATTGACCAATTACATTAATGACTTTTTGGAAAGACACCACATTTTATCCCCATTCCAGCATGGCTTCCGGAAAGGGTATCCTACCGTTACTCAATTATCTACAGTAACTCATCATATTTCTTCGATTCTCGATATAGGTGGTCAAGTTGACATGATTTTTCTAGATTTTAGTAGGGCATTTGACCGCGTTCCGCATGACAAATTAATCTATAAATTACAAATCATTGATCTTCCTAGTTTCATAATTGCTTGGGTATCTGAATATCTGACTGGCCGTGATCAATATGTGGAGATAAAAAGCCACCCTTCTAACATCTTACCAGTTACTTCCGGTGTACCCCAAGGTAGTGTGCTTGGCCCCCTTTCCTGATTTTTTGTAATGATATTGTAAATGTCATTAACGAATCTACTAAAATCCGCTTATTTGCAGACGATTGCATTCTTTTCAACGAGGTACAGAGTATCTCTGGCCAGCATGCCCTAAGCTCTAATCTTACAAATAATGTAGCCTGGTGTAATAAGTGGGGAATGAAAATTAGCACCGAAAAATCTGTCCAGGATCGTTGACTCAACGCAGAACAGCTACGAACATGCTCTTGGATTGAAGATTAAAGCATACTGAGTATTTTAACATATGCCACGAAAATGCAACCGTCTTCTTTAGATTTTAGTTTCCTATTATTAAACATTCTTATCCATTACCACGCCGATTACTGGCTGAAATTGTGGTCTTAACAGATTTGTTTTCCGATTTTATGGTGGTATTTCTCATCACTAAAAAATGCGAATGATATGACAAACATCGATTGTGCCAACGTACAAATAAAGCATAAAAAGGCCACTTTCCCCTGCTTTCTCGCTTTTGCCCCCCGTCCCTTTTTCTCCTTCTTCATTGTAACCTCAATTTTGCTGTGTGGCTCGCTCACTGTTTTCAGCCCGCAGTCACACTCGCTGGCCTCGTTGAAGCTGCGAAGCCCAAAGATGCATTTCCGGGGCACGCGAGAGGCCGGGTATGCGTTACCAACAAGAAAAAACCGTTTATATTTTCTTATTTTATAGAGGGCATGCTGTTAACTGAGGTCACTAAATTTAAGTATCTGGGTGTGACGCTAACGAACAACTGGAAGTGGAATTCCCATATTAGCGACATCTGCTCATCCGCGTTTCGCAGGCTTTATTTACTGCGACATAAGCTTAAAGATGCCCCTTCACAGATTAAAAAAACTAGCTTATACAGCCTTAATAAGATCCAAACTCCAGTACGCACGCGTCATCTGGGATCCACATACAAAGTTAAACATAGATGCGCTTGAAAAAATTCAGCGAAGATCTGTTCGTTTTATCTTCTCAAAGTACAGTCGCACTGACTCTGTTTCAAAACTTATGCATGATGATGGTATCAAAACTCTGCAGTCCAGACGCAAGTTTGTGCGTCTGAAGTTTTTATTTTTATTAATAAACTGCAAACGTGCTCTTGATCCTAACCTGTATCTATCCTTCTTGCAACGCGCATAACCAGCCATATTATCCCCTTTCTCTTACACCCTATTTTGCTAGGACAAACTTATTCAAATTTTCGCTCTTTCCCCGGAATGTTCATGACTGGAATGATTTACCTGTTCGTGCGTCTGAAGTTTTTATTTTTATTAATAAACTGCAAACGTGCTCTTGATCCTAACCTGTATCTATCCTTCTTGCAACGCGCATAACCAGCCTTATTATCCCCTTTCTCTTACACCCTATTTTGCTAGGACAAACTTATTCAAATTTTCGCTCTTTCCCCGGAATGCTCATGACTGGAATGATTTACCTGAGTATTGCCTTCACTCGCTTGACTTCACTGATAGTGTGCTGCTATCAAATGATTGATGTTGTCCTTATGTCTTGTTTTTGTAGCACTGCATCAATTCATTTTTTTTTATTTTTGTGCCCTGATCAGGTACCATTGCTCCACTTTATGTATCTTGTGCTTGTATTTCATCGTACTCTACATCTTGTATGCCCCTCCTGCCTGGGCCTTTCGCCTGCAGTATCTTATAAATAAATAAATAAATAAATAAATAAATAAATAAATAAATAAATAAATAAATAAATAAATAAATAAATAAATAAATAAATAAATAAATAAATAAATAAATAAATAAATAAATAAATAAATAAATAAAATCTGGGAAGAGGGCGGAGGGTAAAATTTGTGCATGAGGAGAAAAAAAAGGTCCTGAGCAGACACGCCTTTTCGGAAGCAAATTTGTTGAGGAGGAAAGAAATCTGTTGATTCAAGGCGAGCCTCGAGCCGATTGAGCACCTTCCGTTCCATGGTCTTTCCCTGGCATGATGTTAAAGAAACTGGGCGGAGGTTTTTAAGCGCAGTTTTTTTGCCTGGCTTTGGAAGTGGGGTTATAAGTGGTTGTTTCCAAGATGCTGGGAGCGTGCTTTCTTCCCAATGTAACAAAATGTTCTTTGTCCTTTCAGATAGATTTCGAATGAGTGAGTATACGTAATCTGATCTTCACCTGGGACTGACTTCCGCTTTAGCTGTTCTAGCGCCCAGTCAAAATCCCAGAGGGTAAGCGGCTCATCGAGTTCTGTATTGGAAGCACCAGTGTACGGAGGAAAAATACTAGGTAGGGGAGGAGGAATGTAGAGATCGCGGAGTTGGGCTGTTAAGGCATCCGCGTTTAGTTGCAAATAGTGCTTCTCGAGAGTGGGAACAGGAGCCGGTTGAGGCCCGAGGACTTCTCTGAGTAAGTGCCAGGTTCTTCTTTGATTTTGTGTGCCGTTGATGGCGTTACAAATTTTGTTCTATTGTTTCGTGTCAGATGTAACACAGTGTTCTTTAACCTGTCGCGTCAATTAGGTGACACGCTCAGACAGGCGAGAATTGTTGGGCTGAGTGCGAAGGGTGCGCAAGAGTCGTTTCCGCCTCTTCCAGATGCGTAAAAGGTAAGGGTCCGGATTATCTGACGGGGCTGAAGTGGAACTCTTCTGCGTAGCTTGTTTCTGGGCATGCTTCAGTGCTTTTGTCCAGCTCTGAAGACTGCCAGTAGTATGAAAGCTGTCGCGAATAGTGCGAAAGGTATTCCAGTCTGTGTGATAAATTTTACGTTTACGCGGACGGGTACGGCCAGGGACAATGATTTGAATAATGTAATGGTCGCTGAGCAGTTTTTCATCTGTAACCTGCCAGGTGACATCTCACAGTCCGCGACCCACTGTGAGGTCTGGCATGGTGGATTGTTGGTGCCTGTAACCTTCCCGAGTAATGGAGTTTGGAGTATTATAAACAGTTAATTAAGATCCGTTTAATGCGTCGTTGAGTATGCGACCAGGTAGGAAGGTGTGTGGGTAATCCCAGATAACGTGCTGGGCATTAAAGTCCCCACCTATCAAGAAGTCGGAGTCTCGAAATAACGTCGCTGAGGGGTGGTGGCCTTTGCCTTAGCTTGCCCGAAATATCAGTACTATTTACTATTAATCTAAGTGTCACCAAGAAACGTACTGAACTCTCCACTGCCATAAACGCATGCTTCGCTAACGTTATCATCCTGACACTTGGTTCCATGAAAACATACGAGACTGTGAAATTTTCGATTCTTCAAATACTTTTTGCTTCTATCGTTGTGACAGGACAGACAGGGTGGAGGTGTACTAATAGCAATTAAGAAAGCAATAGGATCGAGAGCCATCCACATAACATCGAAATGGTGTCTTTGCAACTACGTTATCGGAGAATAATCCTAGGCGCATCCTAAATTTGTTGCCGAGCTTCACGATGCCGTTAATACCGTGGTCACGCGCTACCCTTCATCTTTAATTGTTTTATTAGGTGACTTCAACTTTGCGGGTATCAATTGGTCTCTAGCACAACCTTACACGTCTTCGTCTACATGCCAGGAATTCGTTAACTTATGCTCGCTGTTTAGCCTTACCCAAATCATCAATCAACCTATCAGAATTACCGAAGTTACCGCAAGCACATTAGACCTAGTACTAACCAATTGTCCGGAATTGTGTTCAGAAATAACCTACAAGCCCAAATTAAGCGACCATTCTTTACCTTTACTAAATTTTTCTGTAAACATTCCTATTGGGAAACCTGCTAGTCACTCTAAAACCATACGTTTGTATCGTCGCGCTGACTTCAACATAAAAAAATAACGAACTAGGCTCGTTCTTGGAAACGTTTTTCGACGGATTAGACTTCCGATCGGTGAATACAAACTGGCCGTTATTCAAGAACAAAATCTCAGATCTCGCTAATCGCTAATTCCCACTCGTGCGATATCTTATCAGCAGCACGCACCATAGTATAATGTTCATCTTAAGCGCCTGTTTAGCCGCAAGAAACGTTTCTTCCGTATAGCTAAGAACTCACGCACTGAACATCATTGGTCTCGTTACCGCTCTGCAGCTGAGACTTACATTTTCGCCGTTAAAAGTGCCAAAACCAATTATCTGAATAATACAATACCGGGCATGTTGCTAAATAATCCGAGAAAATTTTGGAACATCATTAACCCGTCTGAAACGTCTAGAATAGTACTAACGAATTCAAGTGACCAACCGATATCTGATAGCGCATGCGCAAGTGTAGTAAATGATGTGTTTTCAAGTTTTTTTTTTCAAGTGCTGAAACGACGGATTTGCCTGATTTGGCTGATTGCAACTACCTTCCGATGTATCCTGTTGTAATCAATCCTCATGGTATAGCTAAAATTATTGACAATGTTAAAATATCCTCCTCTGCTGGTGTTGACTGCATTACTGCGAAATTTCTAAAAAGTACTAAAATGTATTCATCTCTTGCCTTAACTAAATTTTTTTCTGCAGGCATTGGACAATGGGGAATTGCCGGCTGATTAAAAACGGGTAAGGTGGTTCCTGTGCATAAATCTGGCAATAAACACTCTCCTTTTAACTGCCGGCCCATATCAATTACCAGCATCCCATGCAAAATATTGAAGCATATACTGTTTTCACGTATTGTCAGTTTTCTTGAATCCAACTCGTTTTTTCATCCCTCTCAGCACGGTTTTAGGAAGTCTTATTCATGCGAAACACAGCTACTTTTATTCATACACAAACTTTACACAATTTTAGACCGCCGCTCGGTTGCCGATTGCATCTAACTTGACTTCGCAAAGGCGTTTGATAAGGTTTCTCATACCCCCTTGTTACTAAAACTGCGCACGATAGGATTAGATACTAACATTCTAAAATGGCTGGAATGTTTTCAGTTCGTTGCAGTTAACGACGTTAATTCCACCATTCACCCTGTTCTTTTCGGTGTTCCCCAGGGCACTGTCTTGGGGCCTCTGCTCTTTCTTATCTTTATATACTACTTACCCCAAAAAATCTCTCCTCTTCTGTGCATCTGTTTGCTGACGACTGCGTTCTTTTTCGGGAAATAACAAACGACAGAGACCAGCACTTGATTCAAACTGACCTTAACACTATCTAATCCTGGAGTAAAACTTGGCACATGACACTCAATCCTAGCAAGTGCAAACTTATGCGCATTGCTCGTGTTAATAGGGATCTGCCCCACTATTCCCTTAATGATGTCTTTCTTGAACCTGTTACAACATATGAGTATCTCGGAATTCATATTACTTCCGATCTCAGTTGGTCCACACACATAGAGTACCTTACTAACAAAGCTATCGCATGCTCGGTTATTTCAGACGTAACTTTCACGCAGCCCTAGCTAACATCAAACTTCTTTTATACACCACACTCGCCCGCTCAGAGCTTGAATACGCTTCGGCAGTCTGGAATCCTGGTACTAAACGTTTGATCGACCTACTGGAAATGACATAACACAAATCAGCTCGTTTTATCCTCTCTGACTACCTGCGCACATCAAGCTTAACCACCATGAAACGTAACTTGAGCTCAAATTCACTTGCATCACGACTCAAAACTGCACGTCTGTGTCTTTTTCACAAAATGCTTCATCACGAGTCGATTCGCCGTGAGCTGCTCGTTCCCCCTTCATACATTTCACCTCGAACCGATCACATACATAAAGTAGGCATCACCATCTGCAGAACTAAAACGTTCTTGGACTCTTTTATACCTCGTACATCATATGACTGGAACCACTTTCCTTCTTCCGTTGCGGCAATTACTGATCCTGTTCTGTTTCGTTCTGCTGTGACCGTTTCTAATGTTTAATATTGTATTATTTACTTGTAATGATTTTTTTTTCTTTTGTTTTAGCGATTTGTTGCGTTCTGTTCAAGTTTCACATTTTTCAGTGCTTTTATATACTTTCCCACTCCCCTCTGTAATGCTTTGCCCTGAGGATATAATAAATAAATAAATAAAAAGGTGCATGAACGGTTTGAAAAGCATGTACTGTCTCGGTGGGTTATAAAAATTGAGAATGAATAAATGGGGAGGTGCGTGATCAGAATACTGAGTAAATTCTTGCAAGGGTAAAGGAACGGGCTAGTAGGTAAATCATCTTGGAAAGCAAAACAGCGCACTTCAAAACACAGACACAGAAAGGAAGCAACACAGCGCACGTGCAAGCTCAGCAGCTGTTATCAAATCATTCCCGGCCACTTTTCATACATATGTATTGTGTCGCTGTCTATTAAAAAACCAGTTGCAGCGCTGTGTTGTCATTCCCTTTCTGTGTCGTGTTTTGAAGTTGGTTGGTTGGTTCACAGGAAGGGAAAGGCGCAGTATCTGTCGCACTAGCTCTGTGGACACCTGAACCGCACCGTAAGGGAAGGGAGGAAGGTGGGAGTGAAAGGGGAAAGAGAGAAAGGGGAGCCGTAGTGGAGGGCTACGGAGTAATTTCGACCACCTGGGGATCTTTAACGTGCGCTGACATCGCACAGTACACGGACGCCACTTCGTTTCGCCTCCATCGAAACGCAGCGCCGAGGTTGGGTTCGAACCCGGGAACACCGGCACAGCAGTCGGGCGTCTTACCATTGCGCCACCCCGGCGGGGCATTTTGAAGTTGGTTGGTTGGTTGGTTCATAGGAAGGGAAAGGCGCAGTATCTGTCACACTTGCTCTGTGGACACCTGAACCGCGCCGTAAGGGAAGGGATGAAGGTGGGAGTGAAAGTGGATAGAGAGAAAGGGGGGCCGTGGTGGAGGGCTACGGAGTAATTTCGACCACCTGGGGATCTTTAACGTGCGCTGATATCGCACAGCACACGGACGCCACTTCGTTTCGCCTCCATCGAAACGCAGCCGCCGAGGCCGGGATTCGATCCCAGGAACTCCGGCACAGTAGTCGGGCGTCTTACCACTGCACCACCCCGGCGGGGCCGTTTTGAAGTCGCTGTTTTGCTTTCCAAGATGAGTAAATTCTGTGGGGTGATGTGATCAAGACGAGAGGAGACGTCAGTGGCCTCAAATCGGAGGTCCCGAGAAATATAAGTGCTCACCAATGGGGCACAATAGCTGTCATGCGCCGCATATGCAGGGCATGGTAGCCCGGAATACCTTTAAGAGCACGCGATTCTAGAATGAAAATGAAGTGAGGCTGTTAGGGTAAAGTCAGGAGCCATTGTATAGTGTTCGATTAGTACTCATGTTTCTGCTATTCCACTGTACAATCTGTATTTTATTGCTCACAGCCATTCTCAAGCTACGTTAGCACGCTTCTCTGGAGTGACGGAAGAGGATGCAGCAGTTGTTTCAGTGGATTCAGTGGATATAGATGGATGGGACCATTTGAGAGAATGTGTTAGGAATTCCATGCGTTTTGTGGGTCTCACCGCACCAGTGGCCAGCATTTCGTTGAGGGCACCATCAAACAGTGCTCTCTTGTGGGCGCTCAAAGGCCTTGGGTTGAACCGGATCGGACGAGCTCCGTCGGTGTCGATCCTGTGTCAGAATGTTGGCCTTCACAGGGGCCTCCGTGAACATTGTAGCGAAAGGCCTCAGTGTCCACTTGATTCTGCATCCTTCGGCTGGTGACCCCTTGAAAGACTTCAAAGCCGTGAGAATACCACTTCCAGTGGTGGCGTCCGAATCGCTGTTTGTGGCCAGCAACTGTGACTGCAAATCACCTGGTTGTGCTGTGAACTTAAATGCCGCAGTATTCATGCCGTACTGGTAAGTTCGGTTTCGAAGGTCTATCACGATTTCCGCCTTGGCTATGAAGTTACGGCGCAATATCACTGGACAGGAAAGGCCAGGAAGGTGTAGGAAGCGCTGTTTGATCTTTCGCCGATTGATAGTGACTATTAAACGGACTGCCGAAGTTGCGGGCTCTACGTGAGCAGACGCCAATAATAATGATTGGTTCACAGGAAAGGAAAGGTGCAGCAGCTGTCACACTTGCTCTGTGGACACCTGAACCGGGCCGTAAGGGAAGGAATGAAGGTGGAAGTGAAAGTAAAATAGAGAAAGAGGAGCCGTAGTGAAGGGCTACGGTGTAATTTCGACCACCTGGGGATCTTTAACGTGCGCTGACATCGCACAGCGCACAGACGCCACTTTGTTTCGCCTTCATACGCAGGTGTTTTGCATCACAGGCGTTTTATGCGAAGCATATTAACGTAGGTTTTGGGCCTTCGCGCGACGCCCGGCGGTGGCCACCATTGACCCTGAAGTGGGGTCACGTGACATGACGTCACGTTATGACGTCACACCGGCTGCAGATGGGGCCTCATATCGCGCCGTCGGTCGCCTCCCGGCGGTGGCCACCATTGACCTTGAAGTGTTGTTGTTGAAAACCTTTATTTCCACCGAGAAGCAGCTCCATTTCGGACTCCCCGGCACGCAGGCCTGATGGGCCTTACTCAGGAGCCTCGCGAACTAAGGTCTGGTGAATATGCATTGTTGCTTCACGGCCTCAGCCGCCAGGCGGATGGCTTGCTGCTGCTGAGCGGGGTCCTCACTTCGCAGCAGGGTCTCCCAGGCGTCTCTATCTATATTTTCTTTAGCTCCTGGGCTGTTGTTACATTCCAAATAATATGATCTGAGATCACATGATGTGACGTCACGTGATGATGTCACACTGGCTGCAGATGGGGCCTCATATCGCGCCGTCGGACGTCGCCCGGCGGAGGCCTCCACGCTTCGGTTCGCGCCGTCGCGCGCGACGCGGCGGCGGCACCGCCATAGCTGCATCACGTGATATGTGACGTCACGCCAGGGATGAAGCGGCGCGCGCCCGCCGTCGCGTCAGTCTCTGTGCCCGCAACTGTGCCAGCGTCTTTGCGCCGGGCGTGTATGCGGTCAAGATGCCTACGACGATTAACCTAAAACCACGTCTCCGTTACTTAGCCCCATCCACACTGAGGCAGCTGCTTAACATGCTTCGCATCCACTGGGCTTAACCTTGATAAGCCTCCAATTTTTTGACTCGATCGCCGAAAACAAACGGTAGAGCCTGTGTGTCGTGCACTGTGTGTTTCTCCAAACTCCCCTGATGGGGCTGGGACAGGTGGGTCACCACCGCCTGCAGCGGGGGCTGGCCTGCCACAGAATTTTCATCTGTTGTGGCCGTCGTTTCACCCGCCACCGCTTCGGTGGTGGACGACGGCTGTTGTTGCGGCGCGCGTCTTTCTCTCCCTCTTCTCTTTCTTCTCTATCGTCTGTCTGCACGAGGCAGCGGAGAGCGCACGTTAAAGATCCCCAGGTGGTCGAAATTACTCCCTAGTCCTGCACTACGGCTCCTCTTTCTCTCTTTCCACTTTCACTCCAACCTTCCTCCCTTTCCTTACGGCGCGGTTAAGGTGTCCACAGAAAACAAGTGAGACAGTTACCGCGCCTTTCCCTTCCAATCAATCAATCAATCAATCAATCAATCAATCAATCAATCAATCAATCAATCAATCAATCAATCAATCAATCAATCAATCAATCAATCAATCAATCAATCAATCAATCAATCAATCAATCGATAAGGCACCGGAGACGGCTCAGCTACAGAGCCAGTAGCAGGTCCGTGCATTTTCTTTTCCTTCTTCCTACAGCCAATCAACAACAACCTCCAAGCACTGGGTGAAAGAACGATCGGCTTTTTCGTGTTTGTGTATGCCGTGCGCCCCGCGAAGCGTTGGCGGACTAAACACATTCCCGAAAGCAGAGCAGCAATGCGGCGGTCTGGAACGGAGAACCGGCGCCGGGAGGACGGTGAGGAGGAGAAATTTATGCAAGGCCCGTGTCATCCGAGCTGGCCGCTGCCCGCGGCTGGGAGCGGTCGCCGGCTTCGGGGAAGTGTTCGAACCTCCGAGTTGTTGGGAGCTTCGGACGCGAAGACAGCCGTGTACCTGGCGAGGAGGACTCTCGGAGGGAGAGAAGGGTCGGAGCGAGCACGGTGGACGTAGGGACGAGAGAAGACAGTAGAGACTGGAGTGTCGTGCGGAGAGGCCGCGCTCCGAGTGATACGTACGAAATGCGCGCAGTTTGTAAATAAATACATAATAATCAGGAAATGCCAAGTGTGGGCGAGCTTCGTCGGAGAATGCCAGAGAGGCGGAGCAAAAGACCTTCCTGACTGACGCAGCCGATAGGACCTCCGACATTAAGCGGGACCGACCGGGAACTGGACGGAGGCTGTGGACCCACAGCTGAACGTACACCTGGATCATCGACGATTTCGCAGTCTTCCCCTGCAGCGCAAGTCTGGACAGGTGGGTGTCACGGCTCCTGTTTTGAGGGCACTATGACAACCCCGGGCTATAACATGCGGAGTCGCGAGGGTGAAACAGGGGCCCGAAGCGAGGAAGGGGACAGGCAGATGGAGCTGGTGGCGACTGCCGGGCTGGGAAGCGTTAGCGAAGGGTCAGCACTTTCCATCAGTGACCAGATGGCATTGTTGCAGATTAGACTCAAAATTGCGGATACAGAATTAGGTAGGGTGGAAAGGGAATTAGAACATGCAAGACTTTAACAACGGCAGTGCCGGTGCCGCGCTGATGGCTCCTCTGAGTGCGGAGGAAGATAGGAGGCTGAAGCATACTAACATGTTGAAGGGAGTGCTTTTAGATATGCCAGCGGAAGAGGCGCTTGTCTCGGGCTGGTTTGATGATATCGAGACAACCCTGGATGCTTACAGCGTCCCAAAGGAATGGAAAGCGGGCTTGTTGCCCAGGCTGAACGAAAAGGCTAGGGGAGTGCCGGAAGAAAGAACGATCTGCTTTTTCGTATTTGTGTATGCCGTGCGCCCTGCGAAGTATTGGCGGACTAAACACATTCATGAAAGCAGAGCAGTGGCGCGGCGGTGGAGACCGGAGAACCGCCGCCGCAAGGATGGCAAGGAGGAAAATTTCATTGGCTCCCGCAAAGCGCACTGCCCGTGTCAACAGAGCTGGCCGCTGCCCGCGGCTGGGAGCGGTCGCCGCCTTCGGGGAAGTGTTCGAACCTCCGAGGTGTTGGGAGCTTGGGACGCGAAGACAGCCGTGCACCTGGTGAGGAGGACTCTCGGAGGGAATGACGGGTCGGAGCGAGCAGGGTGGACGCAGGGAAGAGAGAAAACGACAGAAGAGACTGAACTGGAGTGTTGTGCGGAGAGGCCGCGCTTCGAGTGATACGTACGAAATGCGCGCAATTTGCAAATAAATTCATAATAATCAAGAAATGCCAAGTGTGGTCGAGCGTCGGAAAATGTCACAGAGGCGGAGCATGGGATTTGCCTTACTCTGTGTATAAAAGCGCAGGCACTTCTATTCCGGCCACACACCGCAACCAGCGGCGCATTGTCAAGGTGGGTCTCATTACTACCAGAGGTTGACGGAACAGCGGTCACCGTTTGTTCCTAGAGTTTTTTGGGTAATGCCAGTGGCTGCCACGTTGATCTGGGCCAGGTGAGCGGTTGTTATCCTTGCTTCACCGGCGGTCGTTCGCGGAAGTATTTTGTAGCAGCCGGATGGTGCGACGACCAAAATACCCTGCTTCTTGGTGTGGTTCCGGCCCGAGTTGCACCTCGAACTTTTTAAACGGGAGGGGGCGGACGGCAACTTGCACCCACAACTCCGTCAGCATGAGGGGGTGGACGACGACTTGCACCCACAACTGCGTCGGCAGAAGGGGGCGGACGAAGACTTGCACCCACAACTCCGTCAGCAGGAAGGGGCGAACATGTGCAATTGCCGGCTGCCTACCACCTCTGGAGCATCCTTCCCCTGTACAATTTCGGCGGGCTTTCGGACGTCTCTTTTAAGCCTGTTACACTACTCCTCGATGCTGTTTATGGGTGGAATTTCCTCGGCAGTTCTCCAGTCTCTAAACTTGTCTCACTCAGTGATTTTGCTTTTCTTAATTTTTCGAGCTTTCGTTCTCCTTCTATAATAATTACTATGATATTGTGAAAGAAGAAGAAGCGGGCAGTGGCGCGGGCAGGAGCGCGAGCGCTGGCCCCCTAACATTTATTAAACGTCATCTCACGACCATCGATCATCATCAATCTCCTGTTTTCATAGGCTTGCCGCTTCGTAACATTGCCGCTGCCTAGGTTTAATTCCAGGTTGTACCTCTCTAGGCCTTCTATGCTCCCCGCCACACCTTATCTTCCTCCAGTACAGGACCGCGGGAAGCGCGCGACAATATGAAGTTGCATATGAACGCTATATTTTCGCATATCCTAAAATCACATTGTAACAATAAATATACACGCAGCTCTTTCTTATACTTAACTTCTTGCTATTACCATTTTTGGTCTCGTCAAAAACATTACCTAGTGCTTTGTATGGCTACATGATGCGAGTGAAGGACAAACCTTGAAACAAGGATTTTGTTCGGTATTAGAATATTGGGTCGCTTGCATCAATGTGCAGTATCTTACAATATTGCACACTTTCTTCGCAAATAATATTGATGTCCATGAAAGCGGGATTTGGTACAAAAAATTTATTTTTGTTCAGACTTAAAAATGAAACCGAAAATGCGCTTCTAATTGGAGATTTCTTGCCAAGTGCGTGAAGTCACCAATAGTGTTCGTAGCCACTATTCCCTCCCCCCCCCCCCCCATTGTACAGTTACGACGAGGTACCATTACACGTTCGCTATTCAAACCAGATAAGAGCATGAAAACTATACGATAGCACGAGATATTAGAGGTACAGCAACACGTTTACCAGCTATCAGCGTGAAACAAGTGTCGGATAATTGCCAAAGCCAATGGTGCAATCTTTACGACCTTCCTTCAGTCGGAAAAGTTGTTGGGTGTAAGATTCGGTGACGAGCAATTAAAATGTCCGTTTATTTGGGAATCAATAATGACGCATCACAATTTGAAAGCATATGCGTGCTTTCATTTTCTAGTAAAGTGTATACATCTCCACTGCGTCCCAGAGGCAACGCGGAATTTTTTACACCCGATGTTAAAAGGTGACCGCTTAGAGCTTCTTAACGGCACCCATGAAGAGTGCGCGCTTTTCTACACTGTCCCAAATGAAGAACAAGAACGGATGTTCAACCCGAAATGTTATGGGTGGTCGAGGATGCGATCGTAATCGGCGGTTTGCTAACACACGAACTGAGCTGACAACAGCTGCCACGGTTCCTTCTTCGTTTACTTCGATCATGGCCTTGTGTTTGACGTCAGACACGGCCAGACCATTCGCGGGGCTCATTCGCGAAAAGTCCGCATCGTTACCAAACGTACTTTCAAGGCCAAGCTTGCGGAGTGAGGTCACTAGATCGTAATCAGTTTCAAGCTTGAACTTCGGGAGCAGCAAAATCACTTCCTGGCCCGCAAGGTCGTTGGCAAGCTTTTCCACGACCTCAACCGTGAGAAGACGCTGAATATTGGGAAGTCCTGTTCTGCTGGAGGGAAGCACGACGATCATGCTGAATCTCTCACCTGCGTAAGGAATTGAAAGAGCGCTGACCCCTATTTCCTGCATATAAGCGTACGCGAACGTTCGGCGGACTGACATGACTGGGACTTGGACCTGGTCTCTACCGTGGTTGTAGAAGGGCATCGACCTCGTTTCGCTGGCTTTGAACTTGGTGAGCCAAGTCCCCTTGAAGAAAACGGCGTTGGCGAGGTACGCCACTGTATTCTTCGGAAGCGCGCCTTCGAGGAGTCTGGCAATCTTTCCATGCGTCTTTCCGCTCACCCATTCGTTGACCTCGGCAGCCAGCCTGGAGCCGTCCCGGACGAAGTCTACAGAGCGTACCTCCGCCTCGAAGTAGCGGGCCGCGTCAGTCTTGTACTGATCCAGGATTTTGACGCTGTGCTCAATAAGAATTGTGCTGGCGATGTCCAAGGTCGCGTTCGGAGATTTGATCTCGACGAGAGATTTGTACGCAGACAGCACTGCGTTCCTTTCAACGAGCCCGGCATCAGTGAGTCCCAGAACGGAGGAGAGCTCCGAAAGAGTCTTGTGCTGGGAACCGGCGTACAAGAGTCCCAGGACGATGTTCACGCTCGCCGGAGAAAAGAAGACGTTCTGGTCTTGCTGCACGGAACAGAGTTCCCTGAACAAGGAAACTCCAAAAGCGTTGTTGGCTCTCGCGTGCAGCAGGGCAGCATCTTGCGTACTGCAGGTAGACATCAAGACAGCCGTGCAAAGCAGAATGAACGCTGAAGCTACTGGACTGGCCATTTCGAAATGTGTCCCAGCCTGATTCAAGTCGACGTTACTTGTTCTCTTATCACTGCCCCAACGGCATTCATTTCAAAGGTTATGCTGTACAAATATGATGAAACAAGCCATTGTGGCCCTCAAAGAGTCCGCTACGACGTTTGCGTTATCTATCAGACGTCCGCCCTCCATTGTTGGTTCAGCTGATATCAAGTAGTGCTTTACGCACCTCGGCTCAAACGGAAACAGGAACATGGTACCCTACTTGCAGCCCTGTTGCACCTGCCTTGCAGGGGCAATGGCATAAATGTCGTCGGGAGATTGTAGTACAAAGTTCCTCATATATCTTGCTGGCGGGACTACAAGCGCCCCAATGTGTATTTCTTGTGTGTTCTGCTGAATTACGACGGGGAAAGCTTATTGCATTTGCAGTCAGTAAGTTTAATTAGTCGCAGCAAGTCTCAGCCAGTTAGGGGACCTCAGTTCGGATAGGAAAGTTTATGGTTGTAGCATACGGACATAGACATAGTACGAGAATCACAGTACTGCTATAACAATAAAATTACGCGAAAAGAACATCATACAACAAAGAGCACTGAATGTCGAGCCGAACTGCAACATGTTGCTACAGTAATTGCTACAGTTGCTTCATCGTTGTAGCATACAAGCTGCTACATGGCAGTTCAAACGAATAAATCCTTTGTAACCAAGCGTACTTTGTATTATGCGATAGCGCATACAGCTTCTTCGATCGAGACGTGACTGTCGGCGGCGGCGTGTGGTGTCGAGGAAAATACGCATGTGATTTCATATCAAAATTGTGACGGAACAATTCTTTCTTCATCGTTCAGGCTGGTGTCGTACCATTTTGCTTCCCATTTACCGCTCATGTGCAAGCCAAGTTGGAGGCCAGTTTGGGACAGGGCTTCCAACCAACGACATGTGAACCTCCCATGGTACGCCATTAATTGTAAGTGTTGGCGTCTACGGAAAAGTGAGACAGATACTGCGCCTTCCTCTCCCCCAAGAACAAACATGTTTGTTCTTGGGCGCACACACACACACACACACACACACACACACACACACACACACACACACACACACACACACACACACACACACACACACACACACACACACACACACACACACACACACACACACACACACACACACACACACACACACACACACACACACACACACACACACACACACACACACACACACACACACACACACACACACACACACACACACACACACACACACTACTCGCAACACTATTCTCAATGTTAAAGTTTGAGTTGCTGCGTTTGTTGTGTGGGAAGTAGAAACGTAGCAAAACTAGGCAGATAGGGTGAATACTTGATCCCGTACTATGCATCTGCCAAATAAAAAGCAAATGCGCTGTTCAGCGCGCTTTCCGTGCCCTATATATCAAAGCCAACATCGTATTGGCCCTTGAGGTATATAGGTGAGGTTGTTCAGACAAGGGCCACATCATCTTCACCAACCAAATTGTGGTAGGCTGGCGCGCATATATGCTGCTCGCTTCAACGCCCTCCAGTAGTAGCCAAATTCAGCTGCACTGGACTTAGGCCTCCTTTCCTGCGCTCAGCTTACATTTGTCAGCGTCTCTACCGAGTATGGCACCGACAAAGCTTGAAGAATTCAAGCTTTCTCGCTGACGGTGTCTTGGACACCGGCAACTCAGAGAAGAATTACTAGTGGCGAAGCCGGGTTTGTTTTTACGTCCACGCAATCCTCTAAAGAATTCACAGCCAGGGCCTCACCCGTTTCTTGGTTCGTACCCTGAAACCTTGGAGCCAGGCGACGTATTGTTTGGACACATACGATTTTTGTTAAGCTTTATAGCCGTAATGGGGGGGGGGGGGGGGTTGTGCCAGCCACCTTGCATGTGACACGTGATAAGTGGCACGCACAGAAATTTACTTCGGAATTGGTGAAGGAACAGTTCCTGAGTATGATTTTGATGATTTATGACATACCGCTGTGTCCGATGCTTCCACGTTACAGTCGAGCCATCAACACGCAATCGAGCAGCGTCTCGATAGTATTCACACAGCTTCATTTGTTTAGGAGATCAATTGTAGGATGAGAGCAAATTGATCTAGGCCTAGTTGGAATGGTGTTGCTTCAATATGTAGATTAATCCCTTAGGGCGGAGTACACTTTTTTTTTAAAGATGGGGTAATTATTCATTAGCTTTAGCTCAAGCCCAAGCATGCGGCTATAATGCGGATATAGGAGATATTCAGGTGACGTCATGGACGCCATTTTGTGGCGCAGTTTACAGCTTCAGCAGTGGAAGAGACGATAAGGCGATAACATGTGCCCGCAGCCTTTCGCCGTGCTATATCCACTATAAAATGGCAGTCACTGTGACGTAGGCGCATATTTTCTATAACCCCTTTTGCGGAAACTGCGGAGTTAAAGGAAAATTTGCCCTTGTGTCAAATTCGGATGCTGGACGACGACCGCCTCACCTGGGCAGTCGCTCTACTAGTTCAGCTAAGGGCGAAGTCTAGCCGTGGTATGGAGAGCGATTTAATAAAACAAAAATTTTAAGCCGGAACCGCATTGGTACAAGTAGATTTTGAAATAGGGAAGTGTCTCCCTCCATTTGGTTGAAATCCAGCAGTATTATGCAATATGTTTAAAATCCTGACGACAATTTTCATAATGAGGAATGCCATGACAGCGATTAATAAAAATGATAGAAATCATATTTTTTGCTTTCCTAATATTTGAGACATAGTATTTCGTTCATCATATGTGGGTGTGTTGAGATAACAGCGGTACATGAGGTCCCTTAATTTTTGTTTTCAATGAAATTTTAGCATATAGTGGCCTGATGTGTCAGAAACAGAAATGACTCTTAGTTTTGAAAGATACGTACGCGTTGCTTTCTCGGGGAAAAAAAAATTGAATATTACAAAAAAAAAAACAAAAACGAAAAGCACAATTTTCGCCATTTCGTGAAAT
The DNA here is from genome assembly GCF_055883805.1 of Amblyomma maculatum. Classification (NCBI taxonomy): domain Eukaryota; kingdom Metazoa; phylum Arthropoda; class Arachnida; order Ixodida; family Ixodidae; genus Amblyomma; species Amblyomma maculatum. The sequence goes on from NC_139347.1 coordinate 158,964,922, forward strand.
TGCAAGTTTGGAGTTCTGCGGTTTGCACGATGAAATTTTGTTAGGCAATATTTTTTTAAAGCTTAAGTCGGCGCAACACTGAAGCTTAGGTGGCCACGAAAACGTTCTTTGTTGCCCGCAGTCTTTTAGCAAAAAAATCGCTAACTTTGCTCTAGGAGCGAAGTGCTGCAAAAAATCCAATCTTCAGTCCTACATTCTTTCACGATGAACTCGGGTGTTGCCGCTGAAGCCGCTTCAATGCAACATGCAACTTCCCTTTAGGCAAACTGTGCAGCTTTAGAATGACAATGTTTTCTTCATAACGCGCTTCAAAATCAGCCAAAGTTCAGAAACATGAACGAATGGACAACTTTGATTCGAATTTTAAAGAAAACATCTGCTCGCAGTACTTCATGGTTAGAAGCCATTACCTCTGTTGCTTTTTTTTTTTTGAGTTAAGAATATCAGTGTAAAACTCGGCGCATAATTTTATTCTAGTTAGTTGCTTAGTGAGGCATTTTAGAAAGAGAATGCGAAATAGAAGCCTTTTAAATGCTTACAGTGATTTTCGCTTGTTGGCGGGGTTGATGATATGTAAGGAAGACAAAGAACAGGCAGCTCCGCGGCATCGCGATCGCCATCGCTTGTCTCTGGCGCCCATCTCTCGCGCTGAAGGTGTGATTTGCGGCTGGCAATTATATCCTGCTGCGCCCGAACTATACTGGCAGCATTAAACGTCGCACAAAGAATCCTTATTTTCTTTGGTGGAGGTCCATCTGAGGTTTTCAGTATCCAACTTGCCCTAGATCTTCGCAGCAGAACGCTGACTGCCCCAATAACGGAGCCGACCCCACTGCACCCAGCTCCTCCCGTCACCTGCGCTGGTACACTTCGTCAACGGGCCCCGCTACATTCAGTGGAAGCAGCGATGCCGACGTCGACGATTAGCTGTCCGCTTACGAGTCACAATGACTGGGACGGCAATCGTAAGCTCAACAACGTCATCTTTTACTTGAGCGACGTAGGTAATCTGTGGTCTCGAAACCACGAGTCGGACATTACTACTTGGGGTAACTTCAAGACCAAATCTTTTGAGGTCTTCGGCCGCCCTGTCGTTCGCAAACTCCACGCGGAACAGCGTCTTCGGTCGCGAGCGCAGCTGCCCGGTGAAACGTTCACCAGTTACATTGAGCACATTGTTGATTTGTGACGCTGCGTTAACCCGACCATGACCGTACCCTAAAAATACGTCATGCCCTCGCGGGTATCGATTACGGCACCTTCAATATGCTCATCGTCAAGGGCCGCACTACGGTCAATGAAGTATACGAACTGTGTAAAGCGGCTCCGCAAGAAGCGTGTTTTGATTCGCCGCCCGCCTGACGCTTCGCTTGCTGGACTGGCCGTGGAGAGGGAGTCATCTGGCCTCTCCGAAGAAATCAAGGCGTTTGTACGTGAGGAGGTCGCGCGACAACAGTCTCTGCAGCCATCTGCTAAGGAGTCAAAACTGGCCTTGCTCCGGAGCTTCGTCGTGCAATCCTGCGACATGTCTCAGAAGTCGTCCTTAATTCCGGTCCTTAACCAGCTCCGGTCGCAACTTTATTGTCAAAGTCGCTTGAAGTCCACCTCCTGCGCCAGCATATGCCAATGCCTCACCTCCTGTGCGTTCGGCACCAACAGCTTTTGCTCCTCCTTTGCCTCAAACCTCATCTCCATGGCGCACTTCAGACAATAGATCTATTTGTTATGCCAGCTGAATCCCTGGGCACACTGCACTGCCCGGCGGCACTTATCTGTGGCTTTTGCTGCACGGCCTGCGTTACCTTATTTGGCCCCCAGTGCCCAGTCCAATCGGGTCCCCTAACAGCGCCCCTTGATCATCCGGACTTCCTCCCTCGTCGTTCGCCTTCAGCACGTCGCCGCTCCATCTTGCCAATGCGCCGACGACCCGTTACCCAGCCGGAAAACTAACCGCCGCAGTTCGCAAGGCACAAACTGCGTGTTCGACAGAATTTCAAAGCCTTCGTCTGATAAGCGGTCCGCTGATAATTGAACGTGAGAGGTCATCGGCGCTTATGAGGAGCAATGCTATTTTGCGCGCCCATTCTGCGCCAGCCCACTGCGCGTATTCCCTTGCCGTTCTTGCTCTTCAGCTGAAACTCGCGCAGCCTCTCCGTGCGTAGGTGCTGTCGTATGTCCGACCGCAAATACGTCATGATACACTGAGACCGCAACGCCAGAACATATTTCACTCGCCCTCACTGCAACCCGAGTCTTCCGAATCACGGAATGCATCGTAGAGTATCGGTTCCTGCAGAAGCATCGCCGTTTTTCATACTTGGCGCCAATATATAGTAGCAGTGTCGACAGCGCACTTTTTTGTCACTTTATTTCTCTTTCCCTTCAGAATGCTCAACCAGATTGTGTGCTTACGTAACCTGGTACCTTCCTACTGCACACGTCACGCGTACGTCACAATTTGAACAAAATGGCGAATTGTCCAAAATCGGGCCCCAGGTGACTCGCTATATACCTGCAAAGTTTCTGCCTTCCGTGCTTCTGACGTAGATTACATGAACACAGTACATGCCCACAGGATGAGAAAAAAAGAAGACGATAGCGTACTTCCTGACGAGGCTTTCCTTGGGGTTCAAAGTCAAAATCCATCCGTTTATATTCTGGGATAGTTGGAAATTCAGATACATGGCAGTGTAAATAAAGAAAATACAACAGTAGCCATATAAAATTTGGCTGGAGGCCTTCGCCGCATCTGCGGTAAATATTTACCCATGGCCTTTTCTTTTGCACAAATTCGTCCTATGTCCCTTCTCCTTGCAGTTATTGCAGGTGCTCAAAATAGATCTCGGCAAACCTATTCTCCTGGTATTGAGTACAGAGGTGTTCGGGTCGCTTTCAATGACGGCTTGGCGGATTTCTTCTCGGATTACGATGTCATATGTGTTGCATATCATGCCTTTATTGGTAGCGTCGGGAGTCGCCACGTAGGGCGCAATGTAGAGAGTTTCTTTTCCCTTTAAATTGATCCTCACATAAACTAAGTATACCATACGTCGAACACCTACTGTGTTGATCGTGTACGTGGTTTTGCCGGAGTCCATTCTTGTAGTATTTTCTTCCTGTAAGACTTTACATGGTAGGTCTGTATTCGCGAACATGGCCTGCAGTAGATGACGTGGTACGTAGAGTCGTTCAAATTCCATCCTTTGGACCTGAAGATACGGGCAAAATTAAGAAACAACTCCTTTTTAATTTTCATGACCATCACACTAAACATCACACAAAAGTTGTCATTCAGAAAAAAGAAAGAAAAATGTTCAGACCACCACAATGAGACTCCAAGGTGTCACCACCGCACCCACTTTATACACAACGTAACTCTACATATTTGTTTAAAACTGCAAAGGAAAACCAAAAGCCGAGTTTATATTAGTAGCAAAACACTATCTAACAAGGCCGTATAAGGTCTAAATCGCAACACATCACGGAAAGCAACGCTGTAAGTGTCAGCACGACATTTCCTAAGCACTATATATGACAGCTTGAAAGGAAAGTGAGAGAATCAGAGAATCACCACAATCCAGCACCAGTTGTTGCAGATTCAGGCAAGAATCTGCAAACAGAACGACGAGAAAGAAGACGAGGTTGGAGACTGAGAGCGCGTGGTAGAGACTGAGCGCCATGTTGGCAATCAATAGCCAGAGAACAGTCGGGTATTAAACGCAGTGTAGAAGCGTCCTGGTGCCTGCTCTCCTTCTTCTATACCAGTCACCATGCAAGCCGAAATTTAGGTATGCCATCAAATAGATACTGCTGACTCAAGTAATTCCGTCCCATATTAAGCGAAGAAGACAGCATTACAGCTTTTCACACGATTTCATGATGTCTTTTAGATATTGTGACGGTACTCAGTCACGGAGACAATGACGAAGTGCTGGACTAGTGAAGAACGACGCTGAAGCTAGGCTGTGGTTGTCCTGCGTGTGTGTCCCTGCCGGCGAACTGTTGCGGCTACGGCGAAGTGTGCCTCGTAACATCTTGGTGGAGGGGCTGGGTGCGACACCAATACCACCATCTGGATCTTCGCAGTGACCGCCAGCTTGGTGCTAGCACTATGCTGTCCGACGCAGCTCCTCATACAGCGGCACAACCAGCGCCCACTATCGTCGTGGCACAGCCTCGTGATCCGGGCACCTTTTGCGGCACCGATGACGTCGACATCGAAGACGGGCTCGCTATGTACGAGCGAGTCAGTAAGCACAACTGATGGGACGCAACACTGATGCTTGAGAACGTCATTTTTTACCTGGCTGGTACGGAGCGCGTCTGGTTTGAGATGCACGAAGAAGATCTGGCATCCTGGGACATGTGCAGAGACGCTCCAGGATCTCTTTGGCAAGCCGATCGGACGCAAGCTCGGCGCTAAAATGGACCTAGTATCGCGAGCTCAATCGTTGACCGAATCATATCTGTCGTACATACTAGACGTACTAGCTCTATGCCGCAAAGTGGACAGCGCCATGTCCGAGCTGGGCCACATCTTAAAGGGAACTGCTGACGACGATTTTAACCTCCTCTTTGCAAAAACTGTACGACGGTCGACTCCGTCCTCGAGGTATGTCGGCGGTTTGAGCAAGCTTAACACCATCGTATTGCTCCCCGCTTCGACCACTTGCCAAACACAGTTGCTACGTCTTTGTGCGAGGATCTGCCAACACTTCAGCAGCCGTCCCATCAGCCAAACCTGACCAGGATCGTCCGCAGAGAGATTAAGGCAATGGCCCCCATCGAATTCACACCTCAGCCGGCGGACGCTACTATAGCACTGATCCAAGCTGTCGTTCGCCAAGAATTCGCGAATGTGGGCCTTAATGCGAACATAAGCCTCCGCTCTGGTCAGCCGTCCGGACAGCCATCTGTCCAGCTCACCATTTCATTGGTAGCTGCTGTAGCTCCGACTGCGCCCTTCCCGACACGATATCGCTACCGCAACCCGGAAGAATGGCGGACCTTGAACAACCGACGCATCTGCTTCAACTGCTCACGTGCCGGCCACTTTTCTCGCCATTGTCGCAGTCGTTGGGTTCCGCCATCTCGACCTCGCTACTATCATGATCGCAGCGCCCCCTACAGACCACACCCAAAATCTATCCGTGACACAGTGATACGCCCTCTCGTGACTTTAACTCGCCATCCCCGCGCGTGTCCATTCGTTCGCCGTCTCCCCAGACCCACCGTCCCCACTCGCCCCAACCTCGCCATTCATCGTCCCCTCACTTCTCTGTCCCTCTCCCGGAAAACTGATCCCGGAAAGCTGCATTGACGACCCGGCCAGAAAATCCTCTGCTAACCCTCGCTCATCGCCGCAATCGTCTAGATATCTGCGTGGATGGTGTCCCTGTTACCGCCCTCATTGCCACTGGTGCCCAAATTTCGGTCCTCAGCGCTTCGTTTCACGCCGTCTCAAAACATTGTCGTGCCCGCCTCTCTATCAGCCGTTCGTGTCGCCGATGGAGGCTACTGTGAATAATCGGTTCGGATCATTTAGCGATTAAAAAAATAATACTCGGGTTACGGGAAATGCGTAAGCGCCTGCGTAGACGACTGCATCGCAGCAAGACCTGAACACTCGAGAATACGACATGTCCTTTGTTTTTTAAGCTTCATATTGCAAACTTGCGTGAAATCAAATTTCACGACTTGTTTGATAGGAACTGGCTAAAATTCATTGTTATAGCCGCGCTCTCGCTCACTTAAGACTCAGCTAGACCACTGCCTTCATTCCCACACTTACGTAATTATTCCATACATGTCGTCACAGCTAAAATATCGTACTTCAATAATTGTTTAGGCTTTTCAGATGAAAACATCACTTAAAGCATTTCCGACAGAAAAGACCCAGAAATGATGACAGTACTAGTGTCAGGTAGTGCTGATCATCGGTGGGAAGATGGTCTTGACCATGGTCTGTACATGTCGAGCAATCTGAGATAGGCAGCCAGAAGGAGGCATTTATTCGGCCAAGGATGAAGACATATCTTACTCATCGCTACTCTGCTTCCCAGGAATGGCCGGTTCACCATTTTCTTCGATCGCAAGATGTCCGTCAGATGGATTGGTATTAATATGGCCCTACACTTTAAAACGTAGGAGCGACGCTACGTGAAACGTATACGCGCTACCTTTGACCGCACCTTGAATGAACGCTTTGGATATGCGTCGTAGCTAGATCAACTAGAGGTTCTGATAGATTTATTCTGATTGACGCCTTGCAGATAGTAATTTTCTGTTTCAATATAAAACTATTAATTGCACGACGTACAGCTTTTCTCATGGGAAATGATCTCTACGCATGCAGTTCCCGTGCTACTGCCATGGTTTCAAGTATGTCTCATTTGGTGATTTATGGGAATCGAAGCTATCACGTTGTTGACTACCAGGGTGTCAAATAGATTTCATTTGGTGATTTATGGGAATCGAAACTATCACGTTGTTGTTCTCTTCTAGGCGACCACATACGTCGAAACTCTTGCTGTGTGCTGTCAACTGAGTTGCGGGACCAGCAACATTGATATCAGCCTTCAAGTCTTGGTCACGATAGCAGCTTGGGCAAGTTGGATACCCGTTTGTATTTGTGGCTAAACAGCGCGGAGCAACGGGACAAGAGACAAGTTCTGACTCACAACTCAACACGAGTTAACATCTGCACGATACCTCAGATCACATGCGTAACAACCATATTATTGAAGCAAAGACAAGCAAAGACTTGTAATGAAAGCGGCGAATCACAATTTCATTAGCAGGTGAAACAGAAAACAACAAAGATCCAAATTGTAAAATTGGTTGGACATGCATAACGCAAATCAGTACAAGTGCATCTCGCCGCCTTCTAGACCTAGGTTTGCTTAACATGCGCAGCATGCCCCCAGCACGAGCCTCTTTTGCTGCAGCATGGTCAAGTCAGATTATCATCATTCATGTCAGATTATCATCATTAATGACATCGATATACTTCAAAGACCTAATTTGAGGAATTATTTCTTGCTGAAATGTTAGAGAAAGATTTGCCGGACCTTAAATTCGGAAAACAAAGACAGTGCACGTTTTTCCATTCAATGTAAATTGTAGGTCACATAACAAATTGGGAAGGGAGCTCAGGTACACGGGAGCATGTGCCCATTGAGGGCTTGAGTGTCAGGCGCAGGCATAAAGAACGCTATGCCATCCGCATAGACGTACGTGCGAACTTCTCGATAAATAGGAATCGAGCTCAATAAAATGCTAAAGAGCACGGGCGAGAGAACTACCCCTGGAGAAACACCTCTGGTTTGCTGATATCTGCCAAAATTCACACCATTACGCACAATAAAATTTGTTTTGTAGGAATGCTGATATGCAGGCAATTAAATATTGCAGGCCTGTAATCTTTGCAACAAACTTCTTGGCTGTACTCTGTCATAAGCTTTTGCTATATCCAGTGTCCCCAAAGCAGCATGTATTTTCTGGCGCCGCGCAAGGAGAATTCGACTCTCAATATTGGTATGTGCATTCCATATTCAACGTTTGGAGCGAAAACCAATTTGACAGGGGCTAAGAATATTTTCTTGTTTCACAAACTCTGTAACAAGTAGGGGTAAGACCCTTTCAATTAATTTTACCAAGTTGGATGTTAATGATATTGGTACAATATTGTCCAAACTATAGCCACCATGATTAAGTGTCAGGAAATGAATCACTTTGGCTAGTGTACATTCACCAGGTAAACAAGAATGATTAGCTGAGTAATTTATCAGCTATAATAGGAATTTGGAGACACCTAAAAAAGGATTTTTATCATTTTTGATGTTGCTTCATCAAGGGCAGTAGCAACAGCTGGCAATCTCATCTCCATTGGAGAAAGCTCAGAAAGTGTAATTTGGGGGTCTTACCTAACCGTATCTACTGGGCCTATGTACATAGGAGATAACGGAAGTGTCGTCAAAAACGCTTTTACAAGCCTTTAGCAATTGTTTCTATTATTTTGAAAGCTCCTTTAGGAGTCGAAACACATGAGGGTAAATTTTACGAGACAGGAATCTTCTTTCGCGATTTTAAAAACGCGAAAAATGCACCTGACTTATTAGATTTTGAAAGGTAATTGGAATGCTCAGTATCATAATCATCTCTTGCTTGTGCGACTGTGCGTTTAAATGTAGCTGCAAAATAGCTTATTATAATGCCAATGTTCGAGGCACTGGTTGTGAAGGAGCCTCTTCCATGCAGCCGTTCTTCTATATTCCCGCGAACAATCTTCATTTCACCATCTTGTAGATGTACTGCCTTTTGATGCACGCACCAAGTATTCAGACTTCTTACGACAGGATTCAATGGCCTGGAATAAGCGTTGTGATTTCAGTTCTTCAGTAGTGTTAACCACTAATGCAAGAGTAGAACTAAAAGATGACTGAAATTGGTTATAACTAGCATATGACTTGATAGGTCAGCGCAGTTAAGTGGTAGTTAACATTAAAAACAATAGGCATATGGTCGCTAGTGGTGCCACCATCAACAGCCGAAAATTGAGTACAGTAACACTGGGATTGGAGAAAGTTAAGTCGTTCACAGATTGACTGTGGGCACGGAAGAAAGTAGGTAAACCAGAATTCATGCAATAAAGGTTATTATCTGAAAGCCAATCCCTGCCGCAGAGATTCGTTTTGTAACCGCACAAAACATGGTGTGAAAGTCTCGAGCCAAAAATAACCGAAGTTTGGGCAATTAGCTTGTAGCGATCCCCTGATCTGAACCCGATGAGGGAAATACACATTCGCTTATGTAAACGGACAAAATCCTGGAATTTCAAAATCTATGGCTAATAATTGATTCTAAAGTAGAATATTGAAAAGAAATCTTAGCCCTAAGACAGAAGTCTGAAGAAACTAAGATTGGTAACCCGCCACCTCTTGTCTGCCGGTCTTGTCGGAATGATCGATAATTTTGAAAATGAAAATATTTTTCAGCTTAAGCCAAGTTTCTCGCAAAATCTTAAGCTATTGAATGGCAGCTTGCATTTCCAGTTTGTTAATCCGTTACTACTTTCGAACTACAACTCTACAAGATTTGCAGCGAATAACAATTTACTACTCCCGAAAGTTCGTACTAATTATGGAAAAATGACATCTTTTGCAGCCATTTCATTCTGGAACTCATTGCCTTTAACACTGAAAACTTATATGTCCTTGCCCACATTTAACAATAACTTGAAGGAATATTTGTTGAATTGCTGTTTTATAATTTTTATGTCTAATACCTGTGTTAGTGCCTTTGTCTGTGTAAAAATACTGATTTTCCATGTTTTGTATATATAATCTTTCGCTAACTTTGCTGTTATTATTTATTTTGTTGTAGTGATCTATCGAGGGTGCCGGTGAAGTCTTATGACTATGGCACTCTTGTCTGTATTTTTATGCACTTTGTAGATATGTTCAAGCTAATAAACTTTTATTTTCAATTTCACTTTCACTTTCAAAATATTTATCCCTGAATTCCGTTTTAAGGAAAGGTAAACTAAATGTGTAGTAGCTGAAAGACGAGACCTACAGTTCTACTAAAGAACTCTTAATGCTCCTATGGTTGTGTAATAAGGGCAGCAGCAACAGCTTGCCCTAAAAGGTTTTCCTTTGGTTTAGAGTCGAGCTGTTCATTTCTTGATTTTGCCCGAGGACGTGGTGATGACGGGTTAAAAATAGGGAAATCCTTAAAGAATTGTGCTTGGGAGAAGCGGAAGGAGATTCATCTTGCGGGCCAGGCATTGCAGCTAGGGAATGCTGCGCTGTTAATTAAGACACATGTGTCGTGGGAGAGGCCGTAGCAGTTTGTACAGCCTGAGTAATCTGGGACGTCAGAACGTTGCATATGCACCTTGTAACTGTGGTTACAATCCTATCAACCTTTTTAGCCAAGGCTGCTTCCACAGCAGCCGCTATGGCGTTAGGTAGCGAGGAATCAAATGTGGGGGATCACGCCTCATGCCGTGAGCAGAGTTTTTGGTCAATTATGCCAAGATTTTAATTCAAATGCAGCATTTGACGTTTTGCTCTGAGCATGAATTCGATTTATGGGCATCACTGCATTTAAAACATCTCAAAGAGGATTTCCAACCACCAGCAATATGGCCATAAAGCCAGGAATTGTTGCACTGCAGACGCGTTTATGGAAGGGGATCTACACGCAATATTAAAGGCCACGCTTCATTCTCAGTACCAGCAAAAGTAGCGTTTACTGATTCTATTGGCACCCGAGCATTATTTATTTCCCTGCTGCAGCGATAGACAGCAAAAACGTCTGCAGCGGAGAGAAGGTAAAGGGTTTCTACTGGATTCAAGAAGGAATCTACACCTCAGAGCTTTTGTGTAGGCCAGGTGGGAAAGAATGAAGCTGGTTACCGGATCAGATGTAAACTAAGAACAGTTTAGTAGATCATATACACATACCAGGTCTGGTGAACGGCGCAGGATCCCGCCACGATCAAATTGGCGTACCTTAGTAATTCTTACGTAAAAGGAAATGGCTTCCTGAACAGCAGCTCGAACAGTCGCTGAGGTGTTCATTTGAATGGCGCCACCACCCTTAGGTACGAGCGCCACAGCGATTCTGCGGACGCCGGAGCTCTGAAAAGTTTTCAAGTGAAGATCATTAGAAAGAAGGGAAGACGACCAAGGGGAGCTCCCTTGGTCGGGAGACTGCGTCTACATTGACTTAAATTACCAATTTCACCGCGTGCGTTAGCAGCAGAAAACAAAAGACGCAGAAGCGCAAAGGGAAAAACCAAAATGAGGACCAGCAACACAATACTCAGCCGATCAACGTGTGAACAGGCGGAGGAGCTACGTAATTCCACGCCAGCACGCTAAGATCGATAAGAAGCATACTTATGAATTCTTTCAGTATCACTGCGAACAACTCCCATACGATCTTCGTTCTCTTCACAGCATTACATAAATGTGCTCTTCCTTTTCTTCACAGAGGCGTCAGCTTAAGCAACACCTGTTTGTCGTCTCAGGGGCATCACAACAGAAACTCCCGCTGGACCAGATGGTGAAAGCATCGGTCATGAAGGTATATATAGCACATTTACACCACCCATAACAACCAGAGCTATGGCCGAGTGTGCAGGGCACTCGGCGTATGCAATGGCAGGTAGGTGTGCGGTTGAAATCGTGATGCGAGCCAGGTCGGCACGCATGCTAGGATGGATGCTAACCATACCGGAAGACTGTGCCAGAGCTGTAGCACTGGAGAGCTCCGCTTGACCCCAGCGGAAGCCGTAAGCAGTGCATACGCCCCAGCCCTACACATAAAGTAGAGGTAGTGCAGAGCCACTTGTCTAGGGGCGTGTAAAGTAATGCGATGCACCCCGCACCGCGCAGCCACTTAGAAGCCGTGACCGGTGGGCTTTGCGGTGTGGCCCACGCGTCCAGACCCTATGCCGGCAATGTTCGGCACCTTGTCCCGTCGAGGTCACACGGCGGGACATGACGTGGGAGGGACAAGTTGCTTGGGTGCTCCTCAGTCTTTTTGATTTCCGTTGCTGGCCTGTAAAGGAAGCAGCATTTTTTTTGAAATCAAAAATACTTTTATTTTATCAGCGTTCAAGGCTTCTAACGTTTTTCATTCCGTGGGACTACTCGAGCTTAGGCATGATTAGTTGATCACAGGTAATCAACAGAGGATCAAAAACCTTTATTCCGCAGGCAAACAGCCTGCGAAAGGCGAAAGAGCATATTTTGTTAGCATAGTTATTTATATTTGACAAGGAAGTAATTACTCAGTGACGTCCACCCAAGCGCAGGCGTACGGCTACAAAGAAAAGCTACACAGCTTTCTTAGAAACTTCATAGTTAAATAAAAATTCGTCAAGATCCGGGGAACGAACCTGGCACAACCGCCTTACCGGGGCCGTCGCTATACCGATTGAGCTAACCAGGACGGCCAGCATCTGACGACTTACTGTAACGGTGATTTCTTAATGATTTGTGATCAGAGGTGTTTCTTACGTGTAGCTCGAAGAGTGTTTATGTTTTATTTGTTTTCTATGCCGCCCCAATTCTGGTATTATGTAGCGATGTTAGAGAAATATCAAGACCTCTGCGGTTATTATAACATGTAATATCCCATGTTCATAAGTATGCCGGGTGGCGGCGGGCAGAACACGCGATGAGACGCTAATGCTTTCGCACTCACTGGGTTAAGTATTATGCGTAAAGGTTTGTTTATTCATTAATATTTATCTTTGGCTCAGGTAGAGCGTGCAAGATGTCTGTATGTTATCACACTTTACCTGGCTACTACAGGTGTGCGTCTGCAATTCTGGGATGGCGGAAAAGCCACTTAGAAGCCGTGACCGGTGGGCTTTGCGGTGTGGCCCCGCGTCCATACCCTATGCCGGCAATGTTCGGCACCTTGTCCCGTCCAGGTCACACGGCTGGACATGACGTGCTCCTCAGCCTTTTGTTTTCCATGGTTGGACTGAAAAGGCACCAGTATTTTTTTTTCTGAAATCAAAAGGTGAGAACTTACATTTTCTGAGCGTTCAACGAAGGCTGTTAATATTTTTCACTCCGCGTGACTACTCGAGTTTAGGCATGATTAGTTTATTATAGGTCATTAGTTTAACCCGAACAGGGGATTAATGAGCTTTATTCCGCAGGCAAACAGCCTGCGAAAGGCGGAATAGAATATTTTGTTAACCTAGGTATCTAAATTTTACGACTTAACGGTGATTTCCTAAGGTGGGGTTTGTGATCAAAGATATTTCTTACGTGTCGCTTGTAGAGAGTTTACATTTTATTTGCTTTACGTACCAGCCAAATTATGGTATCGTGTATTGATGTAAGAGAAATATCAATACCACAGTGGTTATTATGACATGTAATATCACATGCTTATAAGTATGCCGGGGTGACAGGGAACAGAACTCCCGTTGAGACGCTAATGCTTTCGTATTCACTGCGTTAAGTATCGTCCGTAAATGTTTGTTTATTCATTCATATTTATCTTTGGCTTTGGTAGAGCGTGCGAGACGTCCCTATGCTGTCACTCTTTACCTGGCTGTGCGAGGTGTGAGTCCGCTCTTCCGGGATGCCGGCAAAAGGTGACAGCCTTTAAAGATGCGTTACTTATCTTGGCTTCATCAAGCAGGCTCAACAGAAGGCAACGCACCGTAGGACAGGGCATTCAGGGTCCTTCACGAGACCTCTAGCATCAACTTATGAACATGAGGAAGTAGGCACTAGGAGGCCTCGCTGTTTATTTATATTCGTCATGTCATTCATTGCACATGACAAAATTATTTATGTGATAAATGTAGCTGAAGAGCCGGATCAGATACCATTATTCAATTATCGCTGGCCTCATAGATTGGTGATAAAAGCTTGGCAGCATTTTCTCAGCAGTGCGCACCAGTTGCTAAAGATGAAAATTCCAAGAGAGCCAATGGTTTTCTGGTTATATGCCTTTACAACACTCTGTTTTTCTTTTTTTTTACGTTTGCTGACAGATTGCATTTGGAACCAGATAGTTGCAGTGATAGTGTCCATTTGCAGTTAGACTCTGCTTCTGTACTTAAGACTGCTGTTTTTGCACTTCCCATATCAAGCTGGATGTCGAAGTAGTACCTCAAAGGAAAGGGAACGCTTATTTTCCCTGAACACAACAGAAGTAATATAATTTTCGGTGTTGCAGGCGAACCGAAACCAGAACTATTCAGAGAGTCCATTATAAACCGGTCTGGTGCATGGTTACGCCCCCACACATTTACTGGTTTTACGTTTTTGAGGTTACAACAGCGGCATAGAACAAGTTAAGCCGCCTATAGGCGTGGTAAGGAGTGCAAAAATTTTGACTGTTCTAGGAGGTAATAAAAATGAAGAAGAGTAGCGCTTTCGAAATAATCTATGCGCTTCCATGCAGTGCATTTGTTAAACCTAAAATATTTTATTGCTGCCCAATTAGAAAGCTTGTGTTTTATTGGACTTCGTATCTCAGCTATTATTTTAGAATTTTATTTCCATCTGTTTTTTTTTTTTTATTTCCACGTAGAACCACCTGAGTTCCTCAACGTCCACTGACATCGCACAGCTCGCGGGCGCCTTGTGTTTCGCTTTCACCTACAATCGGTCGCCGTGATCAGAATTCGATCCCGCCTCATTGGACACAGCAGTCGAGCGCCCTAACCAGTGCCCTACCACGGCAGGACGTTACTTCGGTTGGAACGGGGAATGCGCCTCTAAGGTTCCTAACAAATAACCCGCCGGGGTGGTGGAGTGGTTAGGCCTAGGCCGCTCGGCGGCTGTCCCCAAGAATTTGGGATTGAATTCCGGCCACGGCGGCCGCTTTTCGTTGGAGACGAAAAGCAAGGCGCCGTGTGCTGTGCGATGTTGGTGCACGTTAAAGAATCACAGGTGGTCAAATGTTTGGTGTCTTCCACTAAGGCATCTCTCATAGACTGAGTCGCTATGGGACGTTAAACCCCACAAACCAAACCAAACGCAAGAAATAATCGATTAGTGATTAAGTGAGTGTAAAAGTTGACATGTGGTAACGAAGGTCCGAAAGAGGAGCCGCAGGCGGGAGATGTTGTCTTTACTTGAATTAAAACAGCGCTTGCGCTTATAACTTGCACATGTAGCTCTATCTCGTCAAGTTTCTGGATGTTTTGTGGGCACAGAGCTTGAGTACATAGGCAATGCCACCGCCGATGGATGATTGACGCAAGTATTAAAGTATTCTCCCTGCAATTCGCTGGTATTATTCCTCGTGCTAACTTATTTTATGGCTAAAGATAGCTACCGCAGTCGAAAAATAAAAATCCGGGTTACAACTACCTACGCTGGCGACTATACTTGGCAATCTGAATATATGAAATAGAAGTATTGTCGCAGAATTAGAATATTACTGAAATCTTTTGACAGTGCTGTAATGCTAATTATTTATTTAAAGACTGCATATTTGGCCGCTAGCTAGTAGATGTGGACTCAATGTTTGTCCATTGTGCAGTGTGTGTTGTGTGTTGGAAATGTTAGTGCTAGTTCGCGCATTTATGTTAGGATTTCTTTTTTTTTTAGTTTCTGACGTTTTCCTTTCATGCGTTCTTCATGGCTACTTTATGCGCGCTTATTTTATATTATATTTGTCTTATATTTTTGTTGCACTAACTCTGAAAAATGATAGAACTGCTTCAACAGTACCTTGCCTGCTCTGCTGGTTAATAATCCTAGAGATTTTTAAAGTATTGCGAACAAATAAAATGCTTCATTAGTAAACCCTACATCTTTGAAAGTGTTGCATTTTCACCCAATGGTTGTGCCAGTGTTCACAATACTGTTTTTCTTCCCGTTTTCTCTATTAACGTCGGTCTTAACAAGCATGAGTGTCCTGTTGTTCATTCTGCTCCGATATAAAATTCTTTTTGATGCAACTGATAATCTGAGAATAATTGAAAGCCTTAAAATTTCCCGCTCCTGTGGCGTCTGAAACATCAATTCCAAATTTCTGGTTAATACAAAGATGTAGAGTTATAGATCCTTACCAAACCATTTAACTAATATGAAGACCCAGGTTACATCCCCAATCACTATAAGGTTAGTAAAGTGATTGCGCTTCTCGTCTGGCGATGAACATTTCCGAAACTTTCGCCCTGCATTGCTTACCAGCATTCCGTGTTAAATAATATAGACCATGTCACCTACTCTCATCTTGTTAGCTTTTTAGAATGCAAATGCTTTTTTAGTAATCCCCAGCACGACTTCCGTAAAATTACCAGAATTCTTGCATTAAAGAAGTGTAATTTGGCACGGAGTGATCGTCGCTACATGTTTGAATCCCACCTTGTTGAGTTGAGTTGAATTGTTGTTTGCTACAGGTGGGGCTAGCCTTGCTTATTCTGCCGGCAATTGCTCCATCGTATTGTTACTTATGTGTTAAAAAAATCCTAATATGTGTGACATCCCCCCTCCCCCCCATGCATGCGCACAGTCACTTATAACAGTACATATTATACTCCAGCCGTCATCATCTATGCACACATTCACTCACAGTGTAACATAGACCACTCCACAAGTCACTTCTATGCACACATTCACTCACAGTAAAACACAGTTCAATCCAGCTGCCACAATCTATACACACATTCGCTCACAGTATATTATAGTCCACACCAGAAGTCACCATCTATGCACACATTCACTCACAGTGAAACAGAGTACATTTCAGCTGGCACCACCATATATGCACATATTCACTCACAGTATAACATAGTCCACTCCATAAGGCACCATCTATACACACATTCACTCCAAGTAGAACATAGCCCATTCCAGTTGTCACCATCTAGAGTCACGATTAGTGTCCTGCAGAAATTGTAAGCCTTCCTTCTGCATGTCTGCTTTCTTCTCCGGTAGATAATGTCCTAAAGTGCACCATTAAGGGCTCCTGTCTTCTTGAAGGAAGCGAGCATATGGATGCTTAAAACGAGCATGGCATTGTCTCCGTTAGGTGTTTGCGGGGATATAGAACACTATATTAAATGCTGTCCTGAATACAACGTGGATCGCACCTTGTCGCGCGATATCGTTTCACGAATCACTGATACCTAGAATTTGCGTCAGCTGTTAACACATTCTCTGTAATTTTACTAAAATTATTGACCCTACTGCCGTTTGTAATGTTCTGATCGGTTTTATATTCATGTTTTCCTGTGAATATATTCCACTTCACGTTCTGCCAATAAAGTGGCATCATCCGCATATCTAACGTTGTTGATACATTTCCCAGCAATCTTCACTTCAGCTGAAGACTCGTCCAGACCGGACTTCCTCATGATGCTCTCAGCATATATGTTAAATAGGCAGGGGGACAGTATGCAGCCTTGTCTCACTCCTTTCTCAACTGGAAACCAATCAGTAAGACCATGCCCAGTTCTGACTGTGGCCTCTTGCCCTTCATACAGGTTCTTGAGGAGACAGATGACGTGAATTGGAACTCCCATCTCTTGGAGAGCTTGCCATAATCTGCTGGGATCTACGCAGTCAAACGCTTTCGCTCGCGTAATCAATAAAGCATAAGTAGATTGGTTTCTGGAACTCTCTTGCGTTTTCCATAATCCAGCGAAGGTTGACAATCTGGTCTCTAGTTCCTCTGCCCTTGCGAAACCCAGCTTGCACAGCTCCCGATCCACATACTGCTGCAGCCTACCTGGGAGGATTTTCAACATCACCTTGCTAGCATGCGAAATAAGCGTGATCGTGCGGTAGTTGGAACAATCTTTGGCACTGCCTTTCTTTGGGATGGGGATCTAAACTGACCTCCTCCAATCTGGTGGCCACTGCAGGGTTGTCCAAATTTGCTGCCATAATGCATACAGAACGTTAACAGCGTCGTCATGGTTGAGTTGTTGAAGCAACTCAGCTGGAATGCCATCAATTCCGCTAGCTTTGTCCTTAGCAAGGCTGGCTAAGGCCCATTCAACTTCGCTCTTCAGGATGCCCGGCTCGAGATCAGTAATCACAACCGTCTTATGTTGGGTTTGCACATCCGGGTCTTGTACAGTTCTTCTGTGTATTCGTGCCACCTCTTCTTTATCTCTGAGGCTTCAGTGAGGTCCCTGCCTCGTTTGTCCTTTATCGCGCCCAGCTTAGCACAGAAGCTTCCTTTGATATCTTTTATTGTCTTATACACAGCTCTTGTGTTCCTTAATTGGCTCGATCCCTATAAGCGTGAAAGTAAGTGAGTTCAAATACGGTGCAGTTGATTTTTTCGTCTCCACCAGCAGCGAAGCCGGCTAAGCAAGAGCCACCGCAAACCTTCGGTCAGCAAGGCTGGGTTCACCGCACGATGCCTTGTGCATAGAACTCTGGTTTTTACGCATGAAATAGGTGTCGCGTTTAAAACGAGCATGCCACACCGAAGACCACTCTCGATCAGACGCGATGTTTGCGTCGTTGAACGGTTTTACAGCGTTAACGCTGCCAGCAGGCGGCGAAGGGTGCGTAGCCTGCCAGCTCGCGGCATGAAAGGAGATCGTGGGCACCGTTATAAGAATCACCATTTGAAAGGGCGTGGCGAGAGTTTCGATATATCGAATGTTCCGCTGGACGCGAGTTCCATATACGCAAATACCATTCCTATAAATCTGCGTGAAATTTTCAAGAGGATATTATGAGACCTCGATATAAGTAATAATTCGATCTAGCTGGGTTCGATATATCCGGGATATGATGCGAGTCTTCGAAAATTCAGAAAGTGTGGTTAGCATAGGCATTGTCGCTCAGCAGACCTTGAACATTTCTCACGAAATTCAAAATTTGCGTCTGCGTGGCACACACATCGGCACCCATCAGTGAACGTAACTTGGTAGTAAACGCACCACGTACCCACTGGCATGATCACCGCTGCAGGCTGCTCTAGCTAAGTCGAGCTAGAGAAAGTCATAGAGCCACCAAGTGACGCTCACGGCTGGGCGCGGATGTGCGTGTCACGCAGGCGTGTGTTTTTGAAATTTCTCGACGAATGATCGAGATTCATTAAGCCACAACGCTCAGGCTAATCGGTATTTAGGATTACTAAAAATGTTAGTGCTATTATACTATGCACTAACGGTAGACGTAACACTCAATTCGGATTTTAATGGTAAAAATTTGGCACGAGATGTAACATAAAAAGTTGACGACTAAAATTTAGTTAACCTGATCAATAGTTAACACTGTAAAGTTGTTTTTATATGTCAACAAAGTTTCTGTTTTGGAATTCAGGATAAGCCATCTGTAATCTTGAAAACGGCCTATGTTTAAAAATTGTGGCACAACGTGACTGTGAGAACCTGCACATATATTCATTTATACTGTAATCAAAGAGACATCTGGGCGAGTTGGTACGGTGACATGATGAAAAAACAGCGCTACAGACGTGGACGGAGGTCAAAAACAACCAGGACGGGCGCTGAGTCAGTTGCGAATCAGTGCCCGTGCTGTTTGTTCTTGACCTCCGTCCACGTCTGTAGCGCTGTGTTTTCGTCATATTCATTTACAATTGTACGCGTCGTACGACGCACTCATCGGTGTGGACACAGCTGCACCTTTAGTAGTCGGCGCTGGCTGTGCATGAAGGTACAAAAATAAACTGAGGCGAACGTTTTATGGCCAGGAGAAGCATTGCAGTACTTTGTTCTCGCTTTCGCTGCAGCTGTATCTGTTTCGCCAGTGTTTCGCCAGTCATTTTTTCCTCAACACTGTTTGTAGCCAGTGTGCATCGTCGTCAGCCTTTGCAAGCGGGGTTTCGGTACGTCTTTTTCGGCTTTATTCTTAGTACGTCAAAGAACGTCAAAGAAACGTTGTGATAGCACCTAAATTAAAATCAAAATTCCTAATACGATGGATGAAATGTCGTGTTTGTAGCTTCTGAGGACACGGCATCTCATAAAAGCCACTGGCAAACAAAGGATTCCGTCGACGTGAGCGCGCATTAGTCGTGGTTTCTTCCTTAGACACGCACTTTACAATGTAGGCTCCGAGAATGCCGACGGAGAGTTGATGGCAGTCGCTCTGCGATAAGAGCCGCTTCAGTGTATAAACCTTCGTCAGGAAAAGATGCGTCGGCTTAGTGGACGGTTGTTGTAAACTGCATATAGCCAGCTAAAAAGCGCTGCGTGAGCGGCGACACATGCGTACCAATACAATAAAGAAAAAGATAATCATCGTTGCGAACTTTGAGGTTAGTAACTCGTTATCATACATGTTAATACATGGGCAGTATTTGCAAGCGATTACTGTAGTACACGTAAAAACTTGAAAAGGAAAATGCAAGAGCGCGACATCAAGGCTTATTTTGAGCGGCGTTGTTTTTTGACGCCATAGTTCACACATAACTACGTGGAAGAAAACAAAGACGCATGAAAATGCCTAGATTTCAGCCCCCAACAATAAGATTGGGTACCGAGTGCGCAGACTACTAGGCATAGGCACGCTAGGTTGTGTAGGCATTCGAGAGACAGCCTGGCTGACGAAAGATAGCCTGATATACGAATCACAGATAGTGTCTGCGTATATCGGTCGCATTTGTAGTGTATGTAAATGTTTTATTTTTAGCAGAAAATGGGGATTCTGGGGCCATTTTAACAGGCTGTCACAAGTCTTTGCATCTGCTGTTTGTGTACACGATGAGAGAAATCGCGCTGTTATTCACTTGAGAAGTGCTCAACTGTGTATGCACTTAAAGCGCAACACTTCACAACCGCAATGAAATATACAGGGTCTTGAATATTTGGGGGCTGGAATTTAAAAAAGTCCTATGCAAAATCTACTGCCCCATTCGAGCTGAAATAATGTTCACAAAGTAGCAAAATATCGTCTACGTTATCTGATAAGTGATTCAACATCGGTACCTGCCTAGATTTTCTGAAATCGAGAAAAAACTGCTCTCGGCGGCGTGCACAATTTTCGCAGAAGTGAGTCTAAAAGCTATTTTGACATGATGCGTCATCTGTCGGGCAGCGAGGCAAGCGCGCCAACGGCCGGGATGGAGCTTGTCTCACCGCTCGACAGATGACGTATCATGTCAAAATAGCTTTTCGACTCTCTGCTGCGAAAATTGTGCACGCCGCCAAAAGCAGTTTTTTCTCGATTTCGGAAAATCTAGGCAAGTACCGATGTTGAATCACTTATCAGATAACGTAGACGATATTTTGCTACTTTGTGAACGTTATTTCAGCTGGAATGGGGTAGTAGATTTTGCATAGGAACTTTTTAAATCCCAGCCCCCAAATATTCAAGACCCTGTAGAGGTGTTAGGTGAAATGGCGAAAAGCGACATTTTACGTCGCCTTTTGCGCATTAATTAAAGGCACAGGTATTGCAATCCATAAAAGAAGATACACATGATGCCATACAGAGACGTTGTCAGCAGCAGTGCGCTTATGCTGTCGAAGCATTTTTACATAAGGAATAGAGTAACAGATGCTATATACCTGTTTTTGCGTGGTAGTATGACGGTAGTAATGGTCAAGATAAGGTAATAAAGGAACTGCTGCGGGTTTTTGTACCTTTTTCCTTGAGTGCAGCTCTTTTCATAGACTTTCTCTTTTGAGTCCAGCAATAAAGGAAACACGCCATCGCCGGTCATTTATATCCCGGCACTTTCTAGCTGGGATGCACAAGTGCTATTGCGCTTGTGCGAACGGCCATGTTAACTGAATTTGCGCTCTCTCGCTTTTTCCCCGACAGTTCTCAGCACGACTGCATGTGAGCCAGCTCATGGCGCTTTAGCTATACGAGAAGTGAGCTTCCATTTGCCGTCTATATAATGCAGCTACTCAGTTGTCTTGTAGTTTTGGTACGGGTATTGACGAGCTACACGTGCCTTCAGGTCTGTTTTTTTTTGTGCGCATAGCGCGCAACGCCTACCCGAAGTTGTGGATGCGAAGAGAACAAAGACAGCATTAGTCGATGTCCTGTAATAACCGGTTTTCAATATTTTACTAGATTGAATAATTTCACATTCGTTGCTTTCGAGAGTGTTCGTGCTCAGAAAGCCAATGCATGCCAGAAGGCGCGAAGTAGGTTAATTTATCGCTCCGACATCCGCATTTACTCTCAGAATGAACGCGTTCTGTGTTTAATTAGAAAGTTCATAAAATTTAGGTGATCTGGTTTTGCTAGACGGGCTTAGCTATTCTGGTAAAATTTATACAAGTAAAAACGTAAAGAAATAGGCCAGTGGGGTAACAAATGTTTTATCCAGCATGGTTTCCGTGGTATAGAGCACGAGCAGCAAATGTAGCTGCCCATAAGCCAGGTCGTTCATGGAAAGACCACGTCACTCGACAAGCAGCAATATATAGCTGCCCATAAGCCGTCAGCCAGGTCGTTCATGGAAAGACCACGTCACTCATGCCGTTCAAAGCGTGGTAGGCTAGTGCGCGTCCACGTCCTCACCGTGGGGATGAGATGGAGCTGGGCTGCAATCCAGCCGCCATTGCCTCCCTCCTTTTGTCTCAAGACGCGCCTCTGCAGTATCCAAAGCTTCATTTGTCAGGGAGATCAATAGTAGGGCGAGAGCGAATTGATAACGCCCAAGTGAGAACTGCGTTTCTCTAGTGTTTAGAGGAATCCCTCCGTTGGTGCAGATTTCCTAATATGGAAGCAAATTACTCATTAGCATTAACTCAAGTGCAGCTATATCACTAAAGTTTAAAGCTGCTGCGGATTTAACAGTAACTTCGCAGTTGAAGAATATGTCGTGATTTCGGGTTACAACTCAGGGCCCACCGCCCAACCTGGACAGTCATCCTACATGTTCAGGTAACCGCAACGACAAGCCAAGGTGGGGATGCAATTCTATCAATAACCATTAGTTGGCTCGGCGTTGGTGCCATTATTAGAGTAAGCCCTCAGACTGGAATATGCTTCTCAATAGCAGTTAACCTCTTTAAACGAGCTTTATATGCCAACAGTAATCAAGCGGAGGATTCTGCGGCATGTTTTAATTGTGAGGCAAATGTTCGAAAAGTTTGAGATTTTGAGATTTTGATGCGTGACAAATGTTTTTTAAAGCCCTTTCTGCCCTCGCAGCGAGTAATTAAATCTGTCATTCAAAACCAAAGGGCTGCGTTTTTCAAAATAATCAGGAAGCGACTCTGAATTATTGCAACATACCTGTTATGAATATATTGACAGAAATGGTCCGAGCTTCTAATGCATAGCAAATATTTGTCCTGAAGTTCGAGCACCGCGCAGAATGAATAATCAAGTCTACAGTACCAAATCTATGGGGTGAATTTTTAAGTATATTAAAGTACATGTGAAAAATTATAAGACACCGTTATGAAGATATTGATATTCCGAAAATTAATAATAAATAGCTAGAAGCCCGTTGAGAATGGACCTGCGGATAAATGGAATAATTGCGGCCGTGGTTACATATATTATATAAAATTTACCCTCAAAATATTCCCGAGTTAGGAATGCCTAGTTCTGTGTGTAAAATGCTTAAAATAGTAGCGAAAAGTTCTGTAGTGAAGAAAACTTTGAGATCGAGTTTACGAATAACAGGATATATTAATAATTCTTTAACTGATTCCGCGAAATTCTTCCTGCGTACGTTATTAATATTTAACCAAAAAAACTTCATTCACCCTAATGCAGTTAAATAAATAAATTATATATATATATATATATATATATATATATATATATATATATATATATATATATATATATATATATATATATATATATATATATATATATATATATATATATATATATATATATATATATAAATTTCTAAACTTAGGAAAGGTATTCACAGAAGACGCCCCGCGATGGTGTCGGCTGTAAAAGAAAAAAAAAGGAATCCGCGTGGCGCTGGAATTAAACAGGTTTGGGGTGCGACATCTCCCGTGAACATGTCCGGAAAACGCACACCCTCATCAAAACAAAATTTGGCCACTCTGATGTAGTAATTGGCCACAACCTTCTATGAATAATCCAACAAAACCCCGGCCATCAGTCCCCAGGGGCTGGGAAGCAACTGACCACGGCGGCGGTCAGACCTGCAACGCAAAAAAGGGTGCTAAGAATCTCTGGCTCCGGACAGGCCACTATTGGAAACTGACCCTAGCAACGCTTAATGCTAGAACACTAGCTAGTGAGGCTAGTCTAGAAGTACAGTTAGAGGAATTACAGAGCATGAAATGGCATGTAACAGAGCTTAGTGAGGTTAGGAGACCAGATGAGGCCTATACTATACTGAAGGAAGAAACAAAAGGTTGCCCATCGCAAGGGGGAACAGCGCAAGCTACACACGGACAAAAAGGGGAGGACGAGACATGCACAGCGCTGACTTGTCAAGCCTCCGGAAGCGCGCTAACCAGATGGGTCGTGAGCACACAGGATGCACCGTTAATCATCGCGACCAGTTCGTTTCCTGTGCTCAGGGCGTTGTATATTCCATCCCATTGTCTTGCGGCCATGCATACGTAGGCCAAACCGGCAGATGCCTCAACAAGAGATTCTCCGAGCACTATAACAATATTACGCAACGTATCTCGGGCCATCTGGGCATTAATTACCGAGATTGCAAATGCACCCCTGAGTTGGGCAACACGAGCGTGATAAGCAGGTGCGGTGACAAAACCACGCGAGAGATTATTGAAGACTTAAACATTGCGCATCTTAAAGAGCATTGTGTCAGCACCCCCTCCATAGCCCTAATATATAAAGAATTGCAGTTGTTATCGGGAGCTGGATGATCTGTGTTCTCCTGTATGTTTTCTGGTGGCGATGACTGTTTCTAACTAGGTTGCTGCTGTATCCCTTGATGCTACTGTATATTTAACGAGGTGTCGAAAATAAACCTTCAGTTGTAAGTCAGCACTGTGGGTGTCTCGTCCTCCCCTTTTTGTGCGTGTGTAGCTCTCGCTGTTCCCCCTTGTGAAGGACGGACATGTATTGTGTCATCGAGGTTTACTGCAGAGGCGAGAACTAGGAGAAGGGGTTTTGTCAATACGCATATAACTGAATATAAAGTGTTTGACAATATAAAGTGTTTGACAGGTACTGGGTAATGTCTTGGTAAAACTTGCATCTCACACACCGCACTGCAATAGTAAACACTAGATGCACTGACACGTTGTCTCTACCACATTTTAGAACAGACTACTAATTACAATTCTTGGCTCATAATCTTCCCGTTTTTCCCAACAAATATAAATACACTTTTGGTTTTAGACCTTAGTAGTTAATAACCTACTTCGTGCAAATATAATCTATCCATACATGTGCTCTTACATTACGTTTATTAGTCGCCTTTACGAACTTTCGGCCTTGTTGAGCTTTTTCATTGATTTTATTATTGATCAGCCTTTATCTTTTGTTTTCATATTGTGCTACAGCGATGTATGCATTGTATAACACTTTTGGATGTCATGGTCGTATTGTTAATCAACGTCTGGAACTTACTGGTTTTTCCTGCTATGTTGTGCGCGGGTTTCTGGGCCTTTGTCAAGCTGTTAGTACACCTTTTAGCCCAGGCGACCATCAACAATTTGGGAAACAAATTTGATTTTATTTTATTTAATTGGAATATAGAGGGATTTTATAGCTATAATGAGAGGGTGATAGGGATCGCAATTAAGCATAATATGTGGTATAAACTGAAGGTTATACAGGCCTTAGTCATGATGATCAGGTAGTTGAAAGCTTCTACAAATATGTAGAATTGGTAATAGGGAAAGTAAAGACGCAGTATATTTTACTAAGGGGTGACTTCAATGCCAGTGTAGGCAAAAAGAAGGCTGGTGGCCAGGCAGTTGGTGACTATGGCATTGGTTCTTCGAATAGCCCGAGGGAGCAACTAGTTGAGTTTGCAGAGCGCAATAATTTAAGAATCATGAAGAACTTCAGCAAACGGAAGAACCGGAAGTGGGCATGGAAAAGCCCTAACGGGAAGACTAAAAATGAAACCTATTTCATACTGTGTTCGAACCCCCGCATTATGCAGGATGCAGTAATCTGAAAGGTGCGATGCAGTGACCACAGGATGGTAAGATCTCGAACTAATCAAGATCAGAAGGAAGAGCGAAACAGATTAGTTAGAGAGAATCCCACCAACGAATTAGCGGTGACGAGGAGAGTAGAATAATTACGGATCTCGCTACAGAATAGATGTTCAGATCTAACCGAGGATAACGGCCGTTGACTAGAAGCGATGAACAATAGTTTTAGAGATATCATAACTGACTATGCGGCAGAAGTAGGCGGTAGGCGGGAAAGATGATACCGATAAACTATTGAAGGAGACGAAACATTTGGTTATCAAACGCCAAAGTATATGAAAGCTTAGAGCCCTGCAGACTTGATAGACCAGGCAGAGATATCAAAGTTGGTCAATAAGCTTAAATGGCCTACATGAGGAAGCATAACTTGGGCAAAATAAGCATGCTCTAAAGAACTAGGGCAGCCTTAAAGCGGTGAAGAGGAAATTGAGCATAGGAAATAATCAGATGTATGCTCTAAGGGACAAGGCGGCCAATGCCATCACGAATATGGACAGATAGTCAAAGTAACCGAGGAGGTCTATACTGATGCATAATGTAACCGAAGTAGTCAGGACAGTAATGAGATTGGCAATAGTGAAAAGCAGTCAGTATTCCGCCAGTAACGAAGGACGAGCTTAAAAAAGATTTGGAAACTGTTAAAAGCGGGAAAAAAGCTTGGGAGGATCAAGTAATTACAGAAGATGTATTGAAGGAAGGGAGACGGGTATACCACGCTAGAAAAACTGGCCACTCTGTACATGCAACGCCTGGTGACAACGATTGTACTGGAATCATGGAAGAACGCGAACATTCTCTTAATTCATAACTAAGGGGACGCTATGGATATGAAAAATTACAGACCAATCAGTTTACTGTCTGTTACGTATAAGGTGTTTGCTAAAGTAATCGCTAACAGAACCAGGACAGTCTTAAACTTCAACCAAGCAGAAAATCAAGTAGGTTTCCGTCAAGGGCACTCCATCGATCATTTTCATACCATCAACCAGGCGATAGAAAATGCTTGAAATATAACCAGCCTTTGCACATAGCATTCATTGATTACGGAAAAGTATTCGACTCAGTAAAAACTTCGGCAGTCAAGCAGGCATTGCGAAACCAGGGAGTTGACGAGCCGCATGTGAAAGTACTGGAAGATATTGTCACCAACGCACGTAGCAAAGAGAAGAACAACCGAGCGGCCCTTTTTTAATCAAGCGAAGCTCGAGACAGACGAGGACGACGCTCAGCCACGCGCCAAGACATTCGGCCACTTGGTGGCACTAGAAGATGGGCAGCGGTGTCGCATTATCTATGGTGGCTGCACAGCAACCATAGTTTTGAATAAAGAAAGTGACAAAATGCCTATAAAGAAAGGTGTTAGGCAAAGAGACACGATCTCCCCAGTACTATTCACAGCTTGATTGGAGGAAGTATTCAGAGACTTGAAACGGGAACAGTTAGGGATGAGGGTTGATGGAGAGTACCCCAGTAATATGCAATTTGCTGATGACATTGCCCTGCTAAGTAACTGAGGGGATGATCTGCGAATAATGATTGATGACCTTGACAGAAATAGCAGAACGGTAGGCCTTAAAATCAATAGGCAGAAGACAAAGGTAATGTGCAACAGCCTTGGGAAGAAACTGCAGTTGAGAATATGTAGCGAAGCACTGGAAGTGGTAGACGAATGTGTCTAGTACTATAACCGCAGATGCATAGCACGAAAGGGAAATAACTATGAGAATAAGATTTAGATGGAGCGCATTTGTCAAGTTCTTGCATATTATGACTAGCAGCTTGCCGGTATCACTCAAGAGGAAAGTATACGCAGCGTCTTACCTGGGCTCACCTATGGTCCTGAAACGTCTGGAGGATAAAGAAAAGGGGTTCTACTTACATCGAAGACAATGCATAGGGCTATCGAACGAAAAATGGTAGGTGTAACGTTAACAGATAGGATTCGTGCAGAGTGGGTAAGAGAAATAATTCGAGGTATTCACATTCTGTGGAAATCAAGAAGAAGAAATGGACATGGGAAGGACATGCAGGGCGAAGAGAAGATAACCGATGGTCGCTTAGAGTAACAAACTGGATTTCAAGGAAAAGGAAGCGTAGCTGGGGGCGGCAGAAAGTTAGGCGGGCGGATGAGGTTAAGAACTTCGCAGGAGTCCAGTGGATGCAGCTAGCACAGAACCGGGTTAATTAGAGAAATATAGGATAGGCCTTCGCCCTTCTCTGGATAAAATGCGGATGATAAGGATGATGATGATATTTATAGCGATGAGAATAACGGAGCTTACTGTATACAGTTCCATATATATCTTCTGAAATTATTCAAGCCTTTTTCTTCGAAGGTTTCAAGATTTTCATACCAAAGTTTGTGAGGCAGCCATGCACACAATATTTTTTTTTAAAGGTGATATATGCTTTAAAAGTTTTGCGTCACTGAACATGTGTGGATATATTCAAATGATGCGCGATAATAAATACAATTCAAAATTTCATAAATTCATTTTTTGCTTTACCATATAAAGTTCTTGTGGCCGAGGGGGTTGTTTGAAATGTGCGGAACGCAGTACCTTCTCTGGGAAAGATATGTGGGGGAGTATTGCGCTATAGTAAAGAAATATCTGCAGAAAGCAGTGTTAGCCATTAGGTCTTTTAAAATTAGTATCTAAAGCAATGAATGAAATCTCGGTGCGCCGAGGTAAAGATTTTATGAAATGATAGAAGATATATTAACCTATTGTTTAGGGGAATGCAGTAGGCGCATTAGATAGGCACTGCATATGCAGCCGTCTGGCTTTAATTAGGCAAATTTAGTGACAACTTTCTCATTACAGAAAAAGGACTAAACATCAAGATTTCCGAACCGTAACTAGGCACACTGTAAGGCATTCGTTGTGTTTCTGTAAAAAACAGAAACTTCACGACGTAATTTTTGCACATATTTTCAGTAATTTGCCATCGAATTTGACAAAGACACAACTGTGCTTATGCGTGATGGTCGCTCTATTTACGAGCTGTATTTTTTCTGCTTTAAAATGTACCTTTACATATCTTTCAGATTTGGTCTTTCCAGTAAACAAGTATAGTGGCTTAACAGCATGAGGTAAGTGTGGAATGCTCACTAACCATAAAGTCCACGGTATTACCAGAAGGTACCTGACACCAAAATGCTGCCACCGTTCCACATTGTCATTTCCAACCACCCTTGGTCTGCATTCCATCGCTGTAGCGGCTGGTGCCGGCGGGTCAGGCCAATTAGTAATCTTTTTAATAATTTCAGGTGAAACAGACACTTGTAGTTAGGAAAAAAAAGCGTTTAAAAACATATGCGCAGCTTTCGATTTATTCACTAAGCTCACTTATTGATCATTCGATGACTCGATGGAACCGCTCATTGCTGGAACAGTCCGCTTGAAATTCAACAAATAGGTCAATCTATCAACCTGACACATCTATGCATTTATCACTCAGCATGTTATACGTTTTCGTGTGCTATCATGGTGCATAAAACCATGCGCTCTAATTTAAGCTACCCGATGTTCATTAATGATGCACAAATATCTGGAAACCCAAAGAAGGTTTCGCATTTCGACTTCGTATAAAGTGAAGCCAGCGCTGCTGATGTTGGATAAGCTGTGCAGGCGTGCACAGCTTTCCGCAACTCTGCAGCTTTCTTCTAATTCCTTCTGCTTTAAGTAGCGGCTCGGTGGCTTTGGTCACGGAGCATTCCTGGAAAATGAACAGACGTACCGCCGTTGGCCGTGCATGCATGGGATCGAGCACGGTATGCGCGTTGGCTATGTCACAGGTGCTTTGACTGTCTATATGCGATTAAAACTAACGCTGCGATATGACGGTTAAATGCGTAAGCCGAGGTTGAGCTCGGCGCATCGTTCAGACCAGGAGCTCCTTGGGGAAATTTAAGCACTGAACAGTTAATTTGTAGCGACATGCTTAGCACCAGGGGAAATATCGCACAGCCCAACCGGAGCTTATTTATTTATTAACAACATACTGCCAGCCTCACGCAGGAGGCGGTTGCATGAAATGAACTAAAATATGAGTAAAGTTTGCTTTCTCAGCATGAAATGAAACAGGAAAAACTGTTTCTTATAAAGTACCTAGTGTCAAGAGGAAAGGCACTGAAGCAAGACAGCAAAAAATCAGAAAGGTAACAAAATCAACCAGTTTGAAATCAAGGTACATACGATCAACTCAGGTTTGACAAACCGACTATAAAAGAATGAGATGTCTGTCTCGTATGGTCTAAAAAAAGTGAAAATTTGAGCGTGTCACTATATGATATATGTATTCATGTAAGGCCTCTTGCTATATATACAACGATGCGAAAACCATTGAGCTTGTCCACGAAGGTACATCACCACCGTTCTGCATGAACAAAACCCCATGAATGGTAGCGTAGGATGGTAAGCGTTTCGAGTTATTAGGTCCATGTACAGCAGTTCTTTGCGAAATCTTGGGCCTTTATTTTGCTTTAAGCTGCTATCATATTGCCGCGAAACCTTCAAAACAGTATTTGTTGTTTTTTAACAGCCGCCGGCATACAGGCTTATCACTCTGATTCTGGACCGCGTATCAGTTCCGTAATCTTTGTTTGTTACTGCTCGATGTCGCGAGTCACACCTTTATCAGTTTTGTTGTAGCGCAAGACGCACCGAGATCTGTCTCGAAGGTTCCGGCCACTCGCTTGTCTTTCCACAATGTTCCAGCCCATGCTGGTAGCTGTTTGCGACGTTATCTAGATTCTTCTGTGCAGCCTTTAAATTGAGCGTTGCCGAGTGTGACGAGCATTCTTTGTTCGACGATCGACGAGCACGTTTGTTTCTATCGCCGCCGCCGAGTTGCTTAGTTCTTTTGCGGGCGCAAGTCAGCCCAAATAAAGAGTTTCTTCAGTGCAATCATCGACCCTTCACTTGTGTCGTCGACCTCGTCACCACTACGTGACATCTGGTGGAGGTGCTGCATTTGATCCTTCAAGCGAAGACCCAAGCCGTGTTCCTGTCGCCCTGGAAGACCAGCCTACAGGTCACCGAGCCAGCCGCCGACTTCAAGGCCTACAACCCGAACACGGTCTGCTGCCTGACCCCATTCGATCTCGGAAGGCATCGACGCTTACAATGGCACAGCCTACAGCACCGGTTGTTCTCGTCCAACCCCGTGAACCCCCCTGCTTCCATGGACGACCGGATGAAGATGCTGGAGACTGGATGGACCTTTTCAACCGTGTGGCAGAATTCAACGGCTGGAATGACGCCGCGAAACTTAGGCAAGTCTACTTTGTTCTTCAAGGACATGCCCAAGTTTGGTTCGAAAATCATGAGGCAACTATGAAGGATTGGGAGACTTTCAAGGAAGCGTTTCTGACTGCCTTTTCAAGCGCCGTCCGTAAAGAAAGAGCCCAGGCCCTCCTGCAGTCAAGACTTCAACTCCCTAACGAGCCTGTCCTGGCGTATGTTGAGGAGATGAAGCGCCTTTTTCGCCGCGCAGACCCAAATATGACCGAAGGTGAGCAAGTCAAACTTTTATTGCGAGGCGTTAAAGAGTCGCTCTTTGCGGGTCTTGTGCGAAATCCACCAAGAACTGTGGCGGAATTTGAAACGGAGGCGTCTACTATTGAGAGGACGTTGGCCACCCGGATGCACCACTACGAGCGACCACTTCAGCCGGACTGCCCAATCCACTACCCCAGCGCATCTACAAGCGGAGATAACCTTCGGGACCTCATCCGGGAGATCGTGCGAGAGGAGCTCCGCCGACTGATGCCATCATCGCAACAACCGCAGGTGGCGACGCTCGCGGACGTCGTCCGTGAAGAAGTTCAGCAGGCGCTGGGCGTTCCTCAAGCGACGGCTGCGACTGTTCCTGCTCAAGAGGCAACAGCAATGAACTACGCTGGTGCATTACGTCGCCCTCCGCCCCGACGTGATGACTTACCGAGCCCTCGCCGCTATCGTGCTGTTCCTGAAAGCCGCCCCTTGGCCCCCGCCCGCCAAGCCTACCAACGACCCCCAAACCCCAGGAAGTGCGACGCCTGGAGGACTGCAAACAACCGGCCATTATGCTTCCACTGCGGTGAGGCCGGCCACATTCTACGCCACTGCCCGTACCGACGAATCGGTCTCCGCGGATTTGCAGTCGACGCTCCACGACCACGCCCAGGTGAACGGCCACAAGAAATTGACAACTACCTGCGTAGTGGTGAGATTGCGCCACCAAGCCGTCGGTTCAGATCTCCATCGCCGTACAGGGCCCGCTTTGCGTCGCCAGGCCGTAACTATGATGAGAGTATGCGCGGAAGGTCCCCAAGCCCGCGCAGGGGAAACTAAAGGCAGCAACCTTTGGAGGTGAGGTTGCTCAACGGCGAAAAGACGAAGATCCTCCGCCGCCGACGACCACTAACGACGACGCAACCATTTCATCGCCGCTCCACACGACGACATCGACGACAACACGACCAGAGTGTAAGCAGACACCGCCGCCCAGCGAAGTAACAACGGTATGCCCCAGCCATGACCTGAAGAAACGACGCAGCCGAGATCGGGCGCCAAGGCCCACGTGCAATGCGAGGACGCGAACAAGTGACCTTGAAGTTGATATCGACGGTCGCCGAGTCACTGCCCTTGTAGACACCGGAGCTGACTATTCAGTCATCAGTGGACCGTTAGCCTCCCATCTCAGGAAAGTTACAACCGCTTGGGATGGCCCGCTGATTCGCACCGCAGGTGGCAACCTGATTACTCCATCGGGACGGTGTACTGCAAGAATAACCGTAAATGGGTGTACTTACCCCACCAGCTTTGTGGTCTTGCAGCAGTGCTCCCGCGACGTGATTTTAGGCATGGACTTCTTAAATGAAAATAGGGCTATCATCGACCTCCGATCCAAGCTCATCAAGCTCTCTGCAGACAAAGCCATACCTGCTACGACGACTTCGACGCAACACGTCGCTCTAAACGTCCTCGACGGAGAATTGACCGTGCCGCCCCGATCAAGCGTCGCCGTCAGCGTAGGTAGCACAGACATTGAAACCGCTGAAGGCATCGTCGAAGGAAATATCCAATTGCTCTTGGAACGAGGTATCGGCATCGCAAGAGGCATCGCGAAATTCCGGAAAGGACAAGCTCAGGTGCTGGTAACAAACTTCACTGAAGAATACCGGCATCTAAACAAGGGCACGACCATCGCTTTTCTCGACGAATTAGCGGACCTCAAAGACGTATTCACCCTCCACGACCAACCACTGGAAGACGCACCGGACCAATTCCGTCAGCCCACGTTTGACATCAATCCAGTATTGACCCACAGCAGGAAAAACCAGATTCGCAGTCTTCTTCGAAACTACAGGGAGTGCTTCTCGTCATCATCGAAGGTACGACAAACACCACTGGCCAAGCACCGCATTATAACGGACGAACACGACCGACCTCTGCGCCAAAGCCCTTATCGTGTATCGCCGCGAGAACGGCAGGCCATTCGCGATCAAGTTGAGGAAATGCTGCGTGATGACGTAATCCAGCCATCGAACAGCCCCTGGGCGGCGCCAGTCGTTTTGGTCAAGAAGAAAGACAGCACACTTCGCTTCTGCGTAGATTACCGCCGCTTGAATAGCATAACGAAGAAGGATGTCTACCCGCTTCCCCGCATCGACGACACTCTCGACCGACTTTGCAATGCAAGGTACTTCTCATCGATGGACCTAAAGAGCGGATATTGGCAAATTGAGGTCGACGAAAGAGATCGCGAGAAGACCGCATTCATCACACCGGACGGCCTTTATGAGTTCAAGGTGATGCCATTTGGCCTCTGCTCCGCACCAGCCACGTTTCAACGAGTAATGGACACAGTCCTGGCAGGGTTGAAGTGGCAAATTTGTTTGGTATATTTGGACGACGTTGTTGTCTTCTCGTCCAACTTTGAAGACCACCTAAAACGACTACAGACAGTGTTGGAAGCCATCAAGTCATCGGGACTAACGCTAAAAGCAGAGAAGTGTCACTTCGCCTACGAAGAACTCCGGTTCCTAGGTCACATCGTTAGCAAGGACGGTATTCTCCCAGACCCGGAGAAAACAGCTGCAATCGCACAATTCCCACCGCCTGCCGACAAGAAAGCTGTGCGCCGATTCCTTGGGCTGTG
Source organism: Amblyomma maculatum (assembly GCF_055883805.1). NCBI lineage: Eukaryota > Metazoa > Arthropoda > Arachnida > Ixodida > Ixodidae > Amblyomma > Amblyomma maculatum. The sequence goes on from NC_139347.1 coordinate 158,998,655, forward strand.
CGCTTATTATCGACGATTTGTCAGAAACTTTTCGCGGATCGCCGAACCGTTGACGCAGCTTACAAAGGCTGACGTACCTTTTAAATGGGAAGCGCCGCAAGGAGAAGCCTTCGACGAACTCAAGCGCCGCCTGCAATGCCCTCCCGTACTTGGTCACTTTGATGAAAACGCCGAGACCGAAATTCACACCGACGCGAGCAGTGTGGGCCTAGGAGCCGTTCTCGTCCAGAAGAGTGCCGGACAGGAGAAAGTAATCGCCTACGCTAGCAGGTCACTCACAAAAGCCGAAGTCAATTACTCGACGACCGAGAAGGAGTGCCTTGCAATCATCTGGGCCACTTCTAAGTTTCGTCCATACCTATACGGCCGACCATTCAAGGTGGTAAGCGACCATCACGCGCTCTGCTGGCTGGCTAATTTGAAAGATCCTTCCGGCCGCCTTGCCAGATGGAGCCTACGACTTCAAGAATTTGACATGACTGTAGTCTATAAGTCGGGCCGAAAGCATTCCGACGCAGACTGCTTATCCCGCGCTCCCGTCGATGCTCCCCCGAAGGACGATGACGACGACGCCTTTTTGGGACCGGTAAGCGCCAGCAGTTTCGCAGAACAACAGCGATCAGACCCTGAGCTGAAAGCGCTAGCCGATTACTTGGAAGGAAAGACCGCTTCCCCTCCTGGTGTGTTCAGGCGACATTTATCATCCTTCACGTTAAGCAATGGCCTCCTCGTGAAGAAGAACTTCGCACCCAACAAGATCGCGCAGCTTCTCTTAGTGCCTAAAACCCTTCGGCAAGAAATTCTGCAGGCGTTGCACGATGAGCCCACAGCAGGCCACCTCGGATTTGCGCGCACGTTGCGTCGAATCCAAGAGAAGTATTACTGGCCGCGACTGCCTGCCGAAGTTGCCCACTACGTGAAGACGTGTCGTGAGTGCCAACGACGCAAGACGCCACCGATCAGACCAGCAGGACTACTAAACCCGATTCCGCCCCCAATCCTGCCCTTTCAGCAAATTGGGATGGATCTCCTCGGCCCCTTTCCATCTTCGTCTATGGGTAACAAGTGGATCATCGTGGCCACTGACTACCTTACCCGTTACGCCGAAGCAAGAGCACTACCAAATGGTACCGCGGCAGAAGCCGCCAAATTTTTTGTCGAACAAATTCTCTTGCGACACGGCGCCCCAGAAGTGCTCATCACGGACAGGGGAACGGCGTTTACGGCAGAGTTGACGCAAGCCATCCTGGAATACAGTCACACAAGCCATCGACGAACAACTGCATACCATCCCCAGACCAATGGCCTCACGGAGCGCCTGAACAAAACGATCTCGGACATGATCGCTATGTACGTCGACGCTGAACACAAGACCTGGGACACCATCTTGCCGTACGTGATCTTCGCGTATAACACGGCAGTCCAGGAGACGACCAGAGCGACCCCGTTTAAGCTTGTGTACGGAAGGGAGCCCACGACGACGCTCGACGCAATGCTGCCGCATGTAACCAGCGAAGACAACCTTGACGTCGCCGCCTACCTCCAGCGTGCAGAGGAAGCCCGACGACTCGCACGGCTGCGTATTAAAGACCAACAGCGCACCGACAGCCGACGATACAATTTACGACGACGCCATGCAGAGTACAATCCAGGAGACCAAGTATGGGTTTGGACACCAATTCGCCGTCGCGGATTAAGTGAAAAGTTGTTGCGTCGATATTTTGGGCCATACAAAATCCTTCGCCGCGTCGGGCCACTGGACTATGAAGTCATTCCCGACGGAACGTCAGCATCACAACGGCGACGCGCACGCCCAGAAATTGTACATGTTGTACGACTGAAGCCATATTACGCGCGTTAAAGAATCTGTGGTGTTTAAACTTTCCAGTGTTTATGTTTAAGTTTCTTTGTTTTGGAACATCGAGGCGATGTTTTTTTTAAGGGGGGAGTAATGCCGCGAAACCTTCAAAACAGTATTTGTTGTTTTTTAACAGCCGCCGGCATACAGGCTTATCACTCTGATTCTGGACCGCGTATCAGTTCCGTAATCTTTGTTTGTTACTGCTCGATGTCGCGAGTCACACCTTTATCAGTTTTGTTGTAGCGCAAGACGCACCGAGATCTGTCTCGAAGGTTCCGGCCACTCGCTTGTCTTTCCACAATGTTCCAGCCCATGCTGGTAGCTGTTTGCGACGTTATCTAGATTCTTCTGTGCAGCCTTTAAATTGAGCGTTGCCGAGTGTGACGAGCATTCTTTGTTCGACGATCGACGAGCACGTTTGTTTCTATCGCCGCCGCCGAGTTGCTTAGTTCTTTTGCGGGCGCAAGTCAGCCCAAATAAAGAGTTTCTTCAGTGCAATCATCGACCCTTCACTTGTGTCGTCGACCTCGTCACCACTACGTGACAATATTTAAATGGTCGCGTTTGGTAATCATTGCGGCAGAACTGTTATTGCGCAATACACAAAGCAGTTTTTATTCAGCATGGTAGCTTTTATAGTCGAACGTGTGAAAAAGAGAAAAAAAGGGGCCATCATATATATTGTTTAATGATTATTCAATAGGTTCATCACAGCGAGAGCTACCAATGAGCCATTATGCTTCAAGCACCTAGTTTGGGATATACCGTGGGACCTATGTCGGAGGCTGATGGTGTGGCTTCTAATGTTGGGGCCCGTTCCTAAGCGAGCCTGCATTGTACCGGATGGCCACCGACGCTTTTGCAGGGCTACAGGCACGGATCTTCGTGATGCGTGCGCCACCGGAAGACGCAACATTTCTCTGGTGGGCACATTTATTCGAACACCTAATATTATTTGAATTAAAGGCGATGATAGCGCGTATGTGAAACAAAAGAATACAAATGCTTAAATGATAATGACGAGCACTGCTTTTATCATACGCAGTAACAAAGGAAAAAGGTAGGCTGATGTGAAGACAGCAGTCCATATTACAGAACTATGTCGAATGTGGCATCATCATAATCATCATCATCAATCCAAATATACCGACTGCAAGGCGAAGGTCTCTCTATATTCCTCCAATTAACCAGGTCCTGCGGCAGCTGCCACTCTCCCTTATCCCTGTAAACTTTAACCTCCTCCGACCACGTCATTTTAAGGCGAAAGCCTTTAATGGCTCATGCTCGCGGCTACTATTGTGTCCGCTTGTCTATCGTCCGTCCGTCCTTAACACTTTAGTTTGATGACGTCATCAGTAGTGTAGTGTGTCGTACCTTGAAATTAATGATGACGTCATCAGTGGTGTAATATTGTTATGATGGGGGTTTGATGTCGGAACGCTGAACAACAGGTCGAGAAGGCAGGGAGCTCAGGTGACCAACGGCAGCGCGTCCGGCCCGAGTTTCCAACGTCTTTCTCCTCGACTTGTATTATCAGTTTCATCTTCTTCAGGACTGCTACAATATGTCGTGCCTTAAAATTAATGATGACGCCATCAGTGCCGTAGTATGTCGTACCTTGAAATAAATGATGACGTCATCAGTGGTTAATGTGTCGTGCCTTGGAATTAATGATGACGTCATCAGTGGCGTAGTATGTCTACCTTGAAATAAATGATGACATCATCAGTGGTATAGCATGCATGACGTACACTGAAAGTAATGACGACGCCATCAGTACTGTAGCATGTCGTACTTTGAAATAAATGATGACGGCTGCCTTCTTCCCTTTTAAAGCTCTTAAAGCTTTCTTAACTTCGTGATTCGTTACTGGCGGAACGTCTGATTGTCCTGTTGCCAATCTCATTATTCTCTTGACTAAATTGGCTACTATATATGTGAGTATAAAACTGCTTGGCTACTTTGACTATCTTTTCTATACTAGTCATGACATTGCCCGCTTTGTCCCTCAGCGCATAAATCAGATTTTTGCTTATGCCTAATTTGTCATAGAGTTGCCAAGTTGGGTTGGATGGACAGGATCAGTGTGAAGAGCGAGGCCCAGCGTGAACGCAAGCTCCGCCAACCTACGCGCTTGTTTTTATTTGCATGGTGGTAACCTCAAAGCCGACTGGGCACGTTGAAGTAGCCTACAATAGGAGGGGGTCTCCACCCGCGATTCTCAGCGCTCAACTGAAGAGGCCTACATAAGAAATGTGTTACAATTTAGGGCAACAGTATACAAATAGCATGTGAAGTTGTGGGTCCTGCCTGCGGAGAGGGAGGAGAGTCGCCATCATGTAGAAATATGCAATTTGGAGACCGAGATTGACAAGATTAGCTGGATAATTTTTTGTGGATGCAAATACAAATTGGGGGTTCCTGTTGGAATGTCATATAGTTTGTGTGTGGCTCCCATCTCTGGCTTTTCGAGGGCTACCACAGCTGGTAAGCATTCAAAGGTTGCGACTTAAAGACAGAGTTTGGCTCGCATGCAGCGATCACATAGACCTCTGCAGTCCCACTATGGTAATCGGGGAAGCCGACTTTGAAGGTGGAAGGAGCCTACTGTTGGGGGGTCCCGCCATTATTAGAATTAAATATAAATTTTGGGGGAGCGACTACCCCAGAGCCAGGGCTCAAAGGCTGGACCGGAGTCTCAGCCTACGGGTGAGGGGTAGCTTCCTCGGTGTCGGAGTCCGTGACTGGACAATTTGTTCTCGAAAGTCAGAAGGACACGTCTCGAAGGGGCCCCGACCATCGGAGAAGGCGGGAATTTTCAGCGACATGTTTTGAGATCATAGCCGGAACAGTCTCCATCACCTTCGTAAGGATCTGTTCTATTGCTGCACTGATCACTGAGGTCAGTTTCGCAGTGAGGCTGGCCCCCAACGCAGCGAGGACAACCACGAAGGCCGGTGATGATGCCACCTGCTAGCTCTCAATGTTCTTCGAGCAAAGGGAGCTGGAAGGATTATTTTATTATTGTTTAAAAACATACTGCCAGCCTGAGTGTCAAGCTTTAGGCAGGATCAGGCGTACAAGTACGCATTATAAGAGAATCTACCTTCTAAAGCGTGAATTTTGCTAAGCAGAGCCTCATTTTGAGCCCGGAGGGCTGCCATTTGTTTTTGAAGCTCGGCTGTAGTGGATACATCCGCAGTAAATTCGTACATATTTAGAGATATCACACATGCACTGAAATCGGGCAGCAAGCAGGGCCTCGCTGAGAGTAAATGTAGGGAGGGAATCCATTACAGGAATGGCATGTATCGCATTCCAGGGAGCTTCGCCAACGACGGCAGCTGGATTCGTCTTGAGGGAGGCCTCCGCCACTTTTCTTAACAGAATGCTACAGGTGAACACCGCGCTTGAAGCATTCGCAACTTTCTTTCGCACCTGGACGCAGTGTAGTGAATCTTGTGCCTTCACCAGAGTACGAAACTGAAGTTAGCTTCGGTTTCAACTATTCCAGTCGAAAAAAAAAAAAACTACAGAACCATGTCAAAAATACGACAAAATATTCTGTAGTTCTGTCGTAAACGTCCGATTTTTCTGTAGTTCTGTTGTTTCTTTTCTGTAGGTCTGTTTTTTTCTATAGTTTATTTCCATTGTCCAAGTTTTGTAGCACTTGTCTGTTGTGACTACAGAAATTTCTGATGTTAGTATAGAACGTTCTGATGTCACAACAGGTTTCCCATCAAAAACCCCGCATATATTCTGTCGTAACAACAGAGGATGTTTTGTAGTTTATTTCCGACTGAGTAATGCCGCGTAACTGAAGGCTCGTGGAGAATGACTGTCTGATACCTGTTCTTTGTCGTAGGTTTCCGACTGGTTCTTTTCCGCTGGTGCAGAGGTGGTCAGCATGTTTGCCTGCGGCAAACGCAACCTCGCTCGCGACCAGTTCGAGATGACAGCTGTCTGACACGGCCAAAGTATTCTTCGAGCACACAACGGATAACATGTAAGTGGAGGAGTGAGACTAGAGTATGCTGCCTATAAGATTGTAGTCAGCGATTAGGATTTCAACCGGGTGTTACCTGGTTGATCTAAATTGAAAATGACACCGGTTCTACCTCCTGAGAGCTCATACAATTAACCCGCCGCAGTAGCTCTGTGGCTACCTCGCTCGGCTACTGGATCACAGCAGGTGGCTTCACGCCCGACCGCAGTGTCCGCTTGTCGATAGAGGCTCTGATGCTAGCGAAACGCAGAGGCGTCCGTGTTGCTGTGGCTGTAGGAAGAAAGGAAAGAAAATGCATGAGCCTGCTACTGGCTCTCTAGCTGAGCTATAGCTGAGCCACCTCCGCTGCCTTGTGCAGACAGAAGAGAAAATAGAGAAGAAAGAAAAGGAAGAGGGAAAGGAAGACGCGCGCCTCAACAACAGCCGTCGTCCACCACCGAAACGGTGGCGGGAGCGATGACGGCCTACAACAGATAAAAAAACTACCGACGATTACGTTACTTCCTAATGCGAAATTTGAGCGCAGCAAATAAGCTGTTTCACCTTTTCGATAGATTGAGGCAAAGAAATCGAGCAACACATGTATTCGCTATCACACATTTTTTTATTTTTCACACGTATTCCTTTAACAAAGACTCCACTAACAGTTCTTGACAGTCATGAAGGAAGCTTTGTGGTCGGAGAAATAGACTGATATATGTTCGACTTGGTACACCAATGCTTGATTCTCAAAGACGAGATCTATACAAGTGCCTCGCGCGGTTGTCACAGCCGTGAGACGCGTTACGAGCGAGAGGAACGGGATACGAAGAGGCGTCCGTGTGGTGTGCGATGTCAGCGCACGTTAAAGATCCCCCGGTGGTCGAAATTAATCCGCAGCCCTCCACTACGACTCCTCTTTCTCTCTTTCCACTTTCGCTCTCGCCTTCCTCCCTTCCCTTCCGGCTTGGTTGCGGTGTCCACAGAAAACAAGTGAGACAGTTACCGCGCCTTTCCCTTCCTATAAAAAATAAATCAGTTTTTCTACGTGGTCATGCCCCGCCGGGGTGGTACAGTGGTAAGACGCCCGACTACTGTCCGGAATACCCGGGTTCGAACCCGACCTCGGCGGCTGCGTTTCGATGGAGGCGAAACGAAGAGGCGTCCGTGTGCTGTGCGATGTCAGCGCACGTTAAAGATCCCTAAGTGGCCGAAATTACTCCGTAGCCCTCCACTAGGGCTCCTCTTTCTCTCTTTACACTTTAACTCCCACCTTCCTCCCTTCCCTTATGGCGCGGTTCACGTGTCCACATACTCGTGTGACAGATACTGCGCCTTTCCCTTCCTGTGAACCAATTATCATTATTATCTACGCGGTCACGTTGTCTTGACTCGCTAGCGGCGGCAGCGGCATCAGACAGTCGCTGCTAGCGCTTCCTCCGGCGACCCCCCCCCTCCCCCAAACCCCCTTCCTTTCCTTGTGTTCTCCGGCTGCTCCGCGCTTCCTGCGAGGCTTCGGTTGCCAAGCTCCGGCTCGAACGGGGGGATGAAAGTGGGGAGGCGCTGGTTACGAGGCCGACGCCGACGCCGACGCGAAACCCAGGAACGAGCGCCAAAGAGCTGCGCTCTAAAATTTTGTGGCAGGCTAGCCCCCGCTGCAAGCGACGGTCACCGACCTGTCCCAGCCCCATCAGGGGAGTACATGTCGTGCGGACAGAACAGAGAGTAGAGAAGAAAAAGAAGAGGGAGAAAGACGTGCGCCGCAACAGCCGTAGTCCACCACCGAAGCGGTGGCGGGTGCAACGACGGCCTACACCAGATAAAAATTCGTTGGCAGGCTAGCCTGCGCCGCAAGCAGCATTGACCTTCCAGTCCCAGCCCCGTAGGGCCAGGAACAGCCTCCCTTCACCACCTCCGTGCTGTGCGGTGTCAGCGCACGTGCGGCGTCAGCGCCTAGGTGGTCGATTACTCCGCAGCCCTCCACTACGGCTCGTTTTCCTCCCTTTCCACTTTAACTGCCACATACCCTATCTCCTAAGGCTCAATTCAGGAGTAATTTCGACCACCTGGGGATCTTTAACGTGCGCTGACATCGTGTGCTGTGCGATGTCAGCGCACGTTAAAGATTCCCAGGTGGTCGAAATTACTCCGTAGCCCTCTACTACGGCTCCTCTTTCTCTCTATCCACTTTCGCTCCCATCTTCCTCCCTTCCCTTACGGCGCGGTTGCGGTGTCCACAGAAAACAAGTGAGACAGTTACCGCGCCTTTCCCTTCCTATAAATAAATCAGAAAAAAAGGTGTCCTGAGAAATGTGGGAGATACAGCACCTTTCCTTTGCTGACGACCAATTACCATTATTATTAGGTCAAAATTATTATTGTTCCTGGCCGCTGTAGACGCAGTGCAAGATAATTCCCCGCCCTCACAATACGGGCCCCGTCGCGGTGGCTCAGTGTTGAAGACGCTCAGCTACTGAATTATTTTACCTCCCCCGCCGTGGTGGCGCAGTGGGTACTGCGCTCGACTACTGTGCCCAAGGAAGCTGGATCGAATCCCGGCCTCGGCAGCTGCGTTTCGTTGGAGGCGAAACGGAGTGGCGTCCGTGTGCTGTGTGATGTCAGTGCATGTTAAAGACCCCCAAGTGGTTGAAATTTCCGGAGTCCTCCACTACGGCGTCTCATAGCCTGAGTCGCTTTGGGATGTTAAACCCCCTAACCCCAACCCCAACCCAACCCAACCCAACCCAACCCAACCCAAGCCAGCCAGCCAGCCAACCAACCAACCAAATCATTTTACCTGGATTCAAACGCGATTGCCGGTGGCTGCGTTTTGATGGAACCAAGGAGGATATATCCTCCTTGGATGGAACCGAAACGGAGTGGACGTCCTTGTGCTGTGAGATGCCAGTGCATGTTAAAGATTTTAGGGTGGTGTAAATTAACCCGCACATCTCCAATACCGCACCGTTTTCTCTCTTTCCACTTTCAGTCGCACCTTACTCCCTTCCCTCACTGTGCAGGTGGCAGTTCCTGGCCCTACGGGGTTAGGACGGTAGGTCAACGCCGCTTGCGGCGGGGGCTAGCCAACCACTGACTTTTCTGTTGTAGGCCGTCATTGCACCCGCCACCGCGTCGGTGGTGGTCGAGCCCAAGGGTAGGCAACTGTATAAGGACATACATGAGCTCGCCCTCACTCTCCTAACGGACCCTAGCTTTCTGTCCAGGATGGGAAACAGCGTTTGTGCAGACACCACCCCGGACCTTACCTTAGGAAAAAACACGGGAGATGCAGTCTGGAAAAAAACACCTCAAAATTTAGGCAGCGACCACTTTGTTCTGGCTCTCACCCTCAGCAAGGGCGTCAAAACGCGTCGCTTCAAAAAGCCCAAGATCACCGATTGGGACAGGTTTAGGCAAATCAGAGAAAACAGTATCGGGAGATGAAATCCAAAACATAGAACAATGGGCAGAGACGCTTAGGAAACAAGTAGAGTAGACAACCACGACCCTACGGGTGACGATGCGCCAGTGACGGTTGACAGCAAACTCCTTCATATGTGCGATGCGAAATGCGGCATGGAGAGGCGTCTCCGGTCGCAAAGATTGAACAGGAACCTTAGGCGAAGGATAGCAAGAAATAACAAAGACATTGAAGATTACAAAGTAAAACTTTGCGAACAAAACTGGCGTAGGCCTTGCTAATACGTGGAGCCTACTCAGACACCTACTTGATCCTGACAATTCAATAACTCAATCGGGCATAAGACTGAAGAAAGCCAGACACGCGTTCGAGGGCACGGACGGGGAACTCATGGCGAAACTAATTAACATGTACGTAGGCGACACACAAACCTTATTCCTGCCGGATTACTAAGGACCCTTAAAGGAGGCCCTAGATGCGCCAATCACGGAGGCGGAGGTTCGCGCCGAAATAGTAGGCCTAAAAACAATATCGGCTCCCGGCCCAGACTGAATCACAAACAAGGTTCTCCGAAATTTGGACGATAATTGCATCCACACGCTCACCAAATACATGAGAATCGTGTGGGACAGAGGCCGCCTCCCACAACAGTGGAAGACGGCAGACGTAATTTGATACCGAAGCCAGGCCATCCCCCTAAACTAGAGAACTTACGACCAATCTCTCTAACATGTAGAAGAACGGCTGATTGGGCGAGTTGGCGAACCATGATGGACAGTAAAATACTTGCGCAAAAAGACAAGATAAAGAGAAGTGGACAACGACGGCGCAGAACTGACAACTGATTTAATCGATGAACGCGGAAGAGCATATATATATATATATATATATATATATATATATATATATATATATATATATATATATATATATATATATATATATATATATACACTTGTACCCACATGCGCATAGTCAAAATTTATAAAAATATGTATCAACACATGTAAAACTCCTGCCATCAAACGCACGTGGTGAAAACCGCCGACGCACTATCGATTGTGCAGCATGGTCATCTCTTTTTCTGTCAATGCGACGGACGTTTTACTAACACAAACATTTTGCTTTCGACTAATATCGAAAGCCTCGGCGATTTCATGAGTAGTCTGGTCTTTATAAAAAAGCAATATATTAGTATCAACAAAGAAAGGTACACACTCACACGCTTTACAATGTTTTGCTAAGTTTGTTTCATTCTTTTTTAAGGACTGGGCATGCTCCATCAGCCTAATGTTGATGCAACGGCCTGTCTGCCAATGTATGTACGGCCACAGGACAATGGTATTTGATATACTACACCCATCCTATAACTAATGAAACTCTGGCGTGATTAACCTGGCATCTGTTCTTTCTTCTTGTGCCCCCAGCTTTCTTTAAACTGCTGCACCTACCTTGCCAATCTTATTTGGAGCTGAAAACAACACCTGTACGCCATAATTTGCGCCTACTTTTTTAAACCAATGTGACAATGAATGTATATAAGGCACAACTGCAATTTTATTTCTTTCATTTTTTCTTTCTATCTGCCCGGAACACTTCAGACAACGCAGAACCTTATCAGCACTAGCTACAAGCACTGAGTCTGGATAACCAGCCTCCCTACATCTATTAGCTTGGATTTCAAGGCTAATAAACATTTGATGTTCACAAGACTTATTGACAGCTATCCTAAAACAAGCTGTTACTATTCCAGATTTAACAGGATTTAACAGATTTAAGTTTGGAGTGACATGAGTTGTAGTTTAAAAGAGGCTTTACACCCCTAGGAGAGTACCGCCAACACATACGATTCATATTAAAAGTCAACTTTAAACCTAAAAATTGCAATACATTTCTCGGAGGAACCTCAAAGGTGAACTTCAGTCCCGTACCATTCCGAGCAAAAATGTCAAGGATCTGAGGCACTCTTACAGCATCCAAGGATCTAACTAAAACAAGGAAATCATCTACGTATCGGAATATACGAATGATCTTTCCTGGTAGGTCGCTCTCTATTTTTCGGTAGACATAACTAAGATAAATATTGCTGAGAAAGGGGGTTACTCTGGCTTCCTCTCTAACATCCTGTATAGGTAAATTGATGGAGCGTGTAGTCCAAACGCGACTAACGCGTTTCATGGAGCTTAACGACCTATGGCCACACGAAATGGTTGGGTTTCGGCCCGGCCTGTGCACACAGGACTTAATGCTCCGCTTGAGACACGACATCATAGAAAGCGAAACCAGGGACACGAGGGCACTACTAGGTCTAGACCTGACAAAGGCGTTCGATAACGTAAAACACGCGGCAATTCTTTCTGGCCTCCAAGAATTGGGGGTCGGAAAGAAAACGTACGACTACGTAGAAGACTTCCTGTCGGGTACTAGGATAAAGAGAAAGTTTCAGGACATTGAATCTCCACCGTCAAACTAGGAAGCAGGGGCACGCCACAGGGTTCGGTGCTGTCCCCGTTCCTCTTTAATGGTGCCATGCGAAACCTCCCGGCAGAACTGAGGAAAGTGGAAAATTTGAAATTTAGCATGTACGCGGACGACGTCAACCTGTGGGCCACCCAGGGGAGTGACGCGAGCATCGAGGAGCGCTTGCAAGCGGCGGCGGACACCGTGCTGTCCTACGCGGCCGTAAGGGGCCTGTCGTGCTCTCGAAAAAATCGGAACTGTTTATCTACAAACCGAAGGCGCTCAGGTGCAAACGCCAGATAAACATAAGCGTAACAGAAGACGGCCAAACAATGCCAAAAGTCGAACAAATTAGGATCCTGGGGCTGTTTCTACAAGCAGATGGGTATAACAATAAAATAACGGTAAAGAAACTGAACGCGCACGCCACGTAAGTCACGGGCCTGTTCAGGCGAATCGCACTCAAGGGTCGGGGCCTTAAGGAACGAAGACTCCTGAAACTAATGCAGGCTTACATCACTAGCCGCATATGTTACGCCACACCATTCCTAAACATGAGATCTGACGAAAAGCAGAGAAAAGACGCACTCATCAGACGATGCGCGAAGAGGGCTCTGGGACTACCCATCTCGACCTCGACTGAACGCCTCCTCGAAATGGGGGTGCACAACAATTGGACGAACTAGCGGAGGCTGTGTGCATGGCGCAACAAGAAACATTGAGCAGAACCACCACGGGCAGAACCATTCTCGGCTGGGTGGGACTGCCGAAATGTAGACACGGCTGAAGAAGTTGCAATAGCGCTCGCTTGCGTTGGAACGGAAGCCAGCATACTTATTCAGTTCAGTTCAAGCGTTCAGTCGTGTCCGACTCTTCGTGACCCTATGGACCATGTCACGCCACGCTTTCCGGTCTCTCACTATCTTCTTAACATCCCATAGCTTCATCTGCAATGCCTCGAGAATGCCATCTAACCATCGCGTTCGCTGCCTACCCCTTCTCCGGCGACCCTCAACCTTTCCCAACATCAAATCTTTCTCCAGCGACTCCTCTCTTCTCATCAGATGACCAAAGTAGCTGAGTTTTAACTTTAGAATTTGACCCTCCAATGAGCAGTCAGGGTTTATGGTCGACAATATCGACTGATTTGATCTTCTGGCAGTCCAAGGAACTCTTAAGAGTCTTCGCCAGCACCACAATTCAAACGCGTCAATTCTTCGGCGGTCAGCCTTTTTCACAGTCCAACTCTCGCATCCATACATCACAACTGGAAAGACCATAGCACGGGTTATACGGATCTTGGTTGGCAGAGTAATGTCTCTGCCCTTTACTAGGCGGTCAAGGCTAACCATTGCTCTCTTTCCCAGAAGCAGGCGTCTCCTAATTTCATGGCTGCAGTCTCCTTCCGAGGTAATCTTGGCGCCCAAAAACAGAAAATCTTTCACAGCTTCCACTTCTTGTCCATTGATGCTCCAGGACTTGATAGGGCAAGACGCCATGATCTTCGTCTTTTGAATGTTCAGTTTAAGCCCAAACTTCTCACTCTCTTCTTGTACGCACATCAGAAGTCTCTTGAGTTCTACTTCACTTTCTGCCATTAAAGTGGTATCATCCGCATATCTAAGGTTGTTGATATGTTTTCCAGCAATCTTCACTCCAGCTGAAGACTCGTCCAGACCGGCCTTCCTCATGATGCACTCTGCATATAGGTTAAATAGGCAGGGCGACAGTATGCAGCCTTGCCTCACCCCTTTCTCAATCGGAAACCAATCAGTAAGACCATGCCCAGTTCTGACTGTGGCCTCTTGCCCTTCATAAAGGTTCCTGAGGAGACAGATGAGGTGAATTGGAACTCCCATCTCTTGGAGAGCTTGCCACAATCTGCTGTGATCTACGCAGTCAAACGCTTTCGCATAATCAATAAAGCAGAAGTAAATGGGTTTCTGGAACTCTCTTGCTTTTTCCATGATCCAGCGAAGGTTGGCAATTTGGTCTCTAGTTCCTCTGCCCTTGCGAAACCCAATTTGCACGTCCGGAAGCTCCCGTTCCACATACTGCTGCAGCCTACCTTGCAGGATTTTTAGCATCACCTTGCTAGCATGCGAAATAAGCGCGATCGTGCGGTAGTTGGAACAATCTTTGGCACTGCCTTTCTTTGGAATGGGGATGTAAACTGACCTCCTCCAATCCTGTGGCCACTGCAGGGTTGTCCAAATCTTTTGACATAATGTATGCAGTGTGTTAACAGCGTCGTGGCTGAGGTTTTGAAGCAACTCAGCTGGAATACCATCTTAGCATACTTATTAGTGACAGTAAAACAGCTGTCTGGAACTTTGGAGACGGGAGGGTCTCGAAGGAGGCAGCCAAAAGTTTAGAGAAAGGAAAATTTGAAATAAGGATTCGAATTTTTTGGACCCCCGTGCACGAGTCCGTCCCCGACAACGAGGCGGCGCACGAGCTAGCCCGAGCTCTCTACTTCCGGGCAGCCGTAGAGCCGCCTGATTGCGATGGTATGGACGAGAGGCTGCAAACGTATAAGGAAATTTTAGAACACTAAGGACTTAGCAGAAGGTCCCTGCCACCACCGGACGGAACGCTAACAAGGAGGCCGTCGCTTGGCGGCGCCTGCAAGCTGGGAATTTCCCAAGTCCTGCTGGCTTTTCCACACACAAGTGGAGGAAAAGTCGGACGATAAATGCGAAACCTGCGGAGAAAGGGATACTCTGGATCACATAATCTGGCAATGCCTTGATTCCCCTGGCGCCAAGGAAAACATAAAAAGTAGAGAAGCCTGGGAACTGCTACTGTGGAGCGAGTCCCCCGCTAACCAGCAGCAAACTATCCGCCTGGCGGCTGAAGCCGTGAAGAAACACTGTCGCTTCGCCTGTCTTTAGTCGCGGAGGCCCCGGCCTCCGTCTCTATTAGCCCCGAGAAGTTTGAGTGGCGCCCTCTGGCGGTCAGCCCGACGTGACGTCACGGCAAGGACTGCCTGCGCCGATCGCTCTGGCTTCTCCGGGTTGCCGCGTAGCTTCGAGTCTGCGGCCTCGGTTGTTCTCATAACAAAGCGTTATGAACAACCCAGACAGCAAAAGTATTTAATAATGATTCCTCTTGCTTTCAAAACACGAAACATGGGCTCGTCGCGGTGAGCGCAAGTCTCGCGACTGCCCGAGCGCTCGCCGCGACGGGCGCAGCTGGTGCCATCGCCGCGGCAGGAGCCTTTCGTGCGTCGTCCCTTGAAACTGATGATGTGCGTGGAGTCACTGTCTTCATGATTGTATTACGAATGTAATACAACCATGAAGATAGGTCTATATGCCTGCGACGCGATAAATTTGTACCGTTTTACTGTGGACGTTGCTTAGAGCGCGCATTATGGACTGCGCGCTGTGAAATTAGTGCACGGATATTTATTTAAAAGAGGCTACTGATTAAAACTTTATTAGAATCATCTTACTTGTCGAGCATTTTTGAAAAGCAATTACGCATGATTTGCCAAGAGCAACGTGCATTTTGATGGCCAGAAAAATGAGTTATTAACCATGTCTTCGTAAACATTTCCGTCATTCCGTTCGCCTCTGCCTATTGCGCCGCAGCCGTGCGCGCATGGGATGTCTTGGGGGCACTGCTAATTTGCAAATTTCTTTCCAGTCTCCCTTTCACTGAGGAGCATAAATTCCTATGTGGACAAAGCGTGCGAAACAAGTCGCTGCCTTAATGAAGCAAAGAAACCACTTTCGTCAATAATTTTTGCAACCGTTATTAGCTGTTTTTGCTTGAAGATGTCATTCGCACTGAGCTGAATCCCTGCGTCCTTGAATAGCTTCTGAACCTTCACGGTAACTCCTGAAAAGAAAAGCGCAAACTCTGTAAAAAAACAAAAAAACAAAAAAAACAGCTGCAGGTGAAACAGGCAAACAGTGTATAAAACTGTATTACATACCTTCAGAACTTCCTGTGCTTTGGTTAGCGCTGTGTGTTGGTCCTTGAGAAAAAAAAAAAAAAAACGACAGAATTATTATGCCATCTAAACCACTCTTTACAGATACAGAGATATCACTAAATTTCCGTCACGCATTGAAAACTTTTTCGTTTTGTTAAATACTACAAACAGCTCATTGAATCCATATGTGAAGAGGATGAAAAATGGGTCTTGTTTAAACAGGCCAGTCCTTCTCTGTTCTTAGGGTAACATTATGCTTATAGTGATAAGGTTGAAATGCAGTATTTTCATGTACATTTGGTGACGTGGCTAGATAAAAGAAAATTCCTCGTGTATCTACGGATGACTTGCGGTTTTATTACTTCATTTTATGTTGTAACAAGCTCTCCACTCGAATTTACTGCAGTGATATAGAGATTGTTTAAGGTATTAATTGTTTGTTTTGATCAATAGTAGTGCTGAGGAAGCAAAAGCCGATAATTTATCACGATTATAGCTTACTCATGCATTTCAGTTTCATAGTCAGAACTAAAGACAATGCGGGATATATAAATGTTGTCCTTTTTCCTGAATGCTTGATAAAAATCATTCATGTCAATGTGAATCATCACAAAGGAATAGTGGCCGCATAGCGTATCCATAAGTAGACATACCGTCTCAATCTATAACTTCCACCTCCTCTTCTAGTTGTGTAGCATCGTCCATTGGAACGGCGCTCGAATTTTCACTACTGTCCCCATTCTTGTGTTGTCAAAGCCTCTACGTGTGCGCAGAACTGGTACGACTTTGCGGGAACGCCTCTTTCACCTCGAATCAGATAGAGAGATTCAGGCTACAACCTCAAAAAACACTGAAACAAGGCCTTAACGAAGTTTGGGCATTACCTCAGAAAAGCGCAGAGCAGCTGCACATCACGTGCACTTTAAAGCCACGCTTGTTGCATAGCACACAAATCTGAGACGTAGCTAAGGCAGGGCTTCACGGAGCCCGAAAAAAAAAAAAAAAATTCCCTATCACAACCGTTACTGAAGTGCTGTTTTTAGGGACGCGTTGCATTGAATCTGCGCCCCATGTCTTGGAAAACTTGGAAAATATCAGCATTCAAACAAAAAGACCAGCACAGCTGTGCGGACTGTGTCAAATTTCGCGGCATGAATGCACACGAGAACACCACTGCCGTAAGACACATTTTAAACAAAAACTTCAGCAGAGTCACAGTTGATTTAGCTTGGACATTCCGCTACTGAGCAAAATGTCTGAGCACTCACTGACACAAAGATCGAGGAAACGAAAGTTTGAGCAATGGCTGATTTACTTACGCCGCCGCTTCGTCGATCCCGGGAGCGATCGCCTTGCATCGCTAGGACGCACGGGAATGTTGACGGATGGAACAGCGTCTGGCAATAGTTTTGTTCTTGTACACTAATAATAATAAAAAAAAAGACTAGTTGACAAACAGCCCGTAAAAGCGTCGCTACACGTACGGCTTACCTAGTATCTTGTACACCGGCTACACAGTCTTCCTTTTTGAAGTGCTTACTGCACACTAGTGGCAATGCCGACGGTTGCTTCCCCATTCTTAACTTTATCAATCTAACCTCCTTCATTTTGAACAACTTTGGGTAAAGTGGAAGCTTACACCGGCTTTCTTCAGTGATTTTCACTGCGCACTGAGCAATAAGTTACCATCATGATTATTCGTGAGCGAATACGAACGAAAGGAGCCGGCATCGGCCGGGAGGAGCAGCAGCCCGGCTGGCGGAGTCCTTGCCGTGACGTGAGACTGCGGCGATCGCAGCGGCGCCAGTGTTCGCTCTCGGGGCTAATATAGGCCTGCTTTGCGGGAGCGGGGAGTACGGGGCCTCCTACATCGGTGAAAAAATAAAGTTCATAACAACAACAACTTCGGTGGTGGTGGACGACTGCTGTTGTCGCGGCGTGCGTCTTTATCTCCCTCTTCTTTTTTCTTTCTTGATTATTTTTTCTCTTCTGTCCGCACGAGGCGGCGGAGATGGCTCAGCTACAGAGCCAGCAGCAGGCCCGTGCATTTTCGTTTCCTTCTTCCTACAGCCATAACAACAACATTCCCACGGTCTACCCTTCTCTCAGATGCAGTTTAGGCATCCCCCGCATATAAGGATAGTACTGCCGCTTTCCATCAACAAAAAGATTTGGGGGCACTACAGCTTCTCTGTCTGACGTAATTCTAGATTTTATAATGGTGGCAGAAAATATAATTTTAGTTTACTGGAAAGGAAAGGCGCATTTTCTTTAACACTCATCTATGGACATCTGACCCATACTTGAAAAGAATGGAGGAAGGTGCAATTTAAAGACAGGGAGAAAGAGCTGCCGTTGTGGCGGGCTCCAAATAATTTCTGCTACCGGGTGTCACTCGTTAATAATTATGCTATTAACGATGCGCCACTAACTCCCAGCGACCGCAAAGGAGATGCCCTCGACTTGCGTGGCAAGCTCAGCCGGAAGTCAATTACCATGTAGTGGCAGAAGGGGGTGGCCGTTTGGTGCCCAGCTGTCGCCGGTTCAAGGCAAAGTAAGGGTTTGAGTCAGAAGTAACAAACTAAAACAACCTTATACGCAGCAAGAGACGATTCAGAAAAATTCGGGCGAACATTTAAATTGTACAGACGAGAGGTTCACAGAAAGACAGTGCTAAGCATGCAACTAAGAGGCATTCAATAGCACAGAACCTTCTCGATACTGAACAATACACGAGAGTGAAATAAACAAACAGCAAATTGTTCACCGGGCACAGTCGCAGACCGACGCGTGGAGAGTCACGATGTGGCCGCCATGTAAGACGAGCGCCACTCCCTCGCAGACCTGTGGGTTTGCCAGCAGAGGGTGAAACCCGGGAGCCGGGCCGTAGCACTTGCGAACTCGCCACAATACTAACTTAAACACTGGCTGACTCACACAAGCGACACCACCTCAATACATAGAGCGCGCTGCGTCTCTCACGACGCACCAAGGGTTTCCTTTTCCTCCCACCGAGCCGCGCGTCGTCAATTGTTAGGCGAGGCCGAAAATTCGGGAAAGACCGAGTGCCTTCCGACCTGGTGAGTCGCCGTATATCACCGTCATCGCCGAGTGGTGAGAAGGAGGGTGAAGCCGATGCGTACAAGGCCACGCGCTCTCCTCGCGCGGGGAAGGCTGTTTCCGAAATGTTTTGATTGAAAAATTTTAGTTTCCACCAGAAGAAGCCGAATGCGCCGCGCGGGATTCCTTCGCGCCGCGCTGGCTTAACAACTGTGCGCCGATTTCATGGAACCGGGGGATCTTTACCTACCCTGACATCGCAGAGTACAAGGTCAGTTCTTGATACCTGCACACTGGTCGTAGCTTCACCGTTTCGATGCGTAAGCATTAAGTAGATATGGCGGCAGTTTTTTGTCACCAAAACTGCCATCACGATTACGTTCGAACGAAACGAGTTATAAAAAAAGAATGTTTGCATTAGATAGAGGAGCAAACATTCGTTCTTGAGAAATAATTTGGTGCATTTGTTAGTAAGGAAATTAAATAGAGCCAACTAAGTCAATAAGATGTCGACACAGCCGGGAGGGGTAATGGCCATGTCAAAATGGGGTCACGTGGTACTCGACTTCCGGTAAAGTAGGCCTAACTTTTCGTTGCGGAAAATTTTAAATGTTTTAACGCGAACGAGCCAAAATGCTTGTGATTTGTGTGCACAAATAATAGGAATGGTTAGGAAGTGTGTAAAGAGAGGCATTTAACCTAAATGCAGTCTGAATCTGAAAAATTCTGAGAGCACGGCAGAATCTGCAGTAGAGAATTGAGAAAGCCTGAACTTTGCTACGCACACGGTACATCGCGCGCCCCTTGCCGAAGTGCTGTAACGTGCGTTTTGCGGGAACGTCTCTCATTTTTTGTCTTTGCAAACACTTTGAACATATTGTGCTCACACGCCTTCAGAACCATATAGATGGCCATAACCTCTTCCCTGACACAATGGTCGGCTTCCGGCCACATCTTGCCACGCAAGATGTTACTGCAGCTGTCAGAAGATGTCCTTCATCCCTGCCACGCAAACTGTACCCGATTAATTCCTACCCTAGACCTCACAAAGGCCTTTGATAATGCCTGTCACGCTGCCATTTTAGATGCTATTTCATCGCCTCAAGACGGCTCGCGCGTTCACCAGTACATATACCTCTTTCTTCGTCCCCACACAGCTGATATCACCCTCGGCTTCCTCTCATCTACCGCTTTCAAGCTCGGTGGCATCGACACCCCTAAGGCCTCTGCCCTGCCTCCACTGTTCTTTAATATTACCCTTACTCCCATGGCACACGCCCTCAACCAAAGCCCTGTCCTGTCCAGTTCCTTCTACGCCGATGGTAGTATACTATGAACCACTACAGGTAACAGTGGCACATAGAAGATACATTAGAGGTCGGAGCAGACATTGTAGTATCTTTTGCTTCAAATGTTGGCTTTGCTTGTTCCTCTACCAAATCGGAGCTTCTCATCTCCGACCTCATAGATGTCGCACCGACAGCGGCCATCCTCCCCCCTCTTCGTGACAATTCTCGACACCCGGATACCAGAATTGGACAAAATCCATATTCTTGGTATTCGGATACAAAACAATGGCAGGAATACTGCCATCATCACTATGCTGACGGTGATGGTTTTTCAAACAATCCGCTTCATTCTTCGCATAGCCAACTGCCATCTTGGCATGCGCAATTGCATGATCTTAAACGCCTGGTACAGGCCTTTGTCGTGAGCCGGGTTGTATACTCTCTCCCCCATCTCTTCTTCACGAATGCGGAGGAACACAGGGCGCCCTCATCCGACAGGGGTACAAGGGCGCCCTCAATGTACCCCGTTACATCTCCAATGAACGCCTTCTTCACATGGGCATACACAACTCCTTGACTCCCTCTTCCTACCTTCCTACACTTCCCACCAGGACACTTCCTACACATCCTTCTTACATGCCCCACCTTTCCTCACCCCCCATCACCGAACGTCGCAGAGTCCTACTGGGAGCCTCTCATGAAGAGCACCTCAAGTCAAGACCAACGCAAGATAATTTTCACTGCTATGAGAAGGATTGATTTTCAAGGACTTTCTTTTGCCTCCCTTGCAGTAAGAGAGCACCCAAGTGCCATGCAGCGGGCTTCGCCCCCACTGTTTGTTCAAATGGCAATAAAGTGTTTCTACTACCACCACCACCCTGGCTGAGCTCACGGAAGCCTACCGCTCAGTCCAGTTGGAGCGACTATGATCTACCCTCACCATAGAGTTTCTTACTCTTACCTAGAGGGAAAGCTGTGCTGCCGTCTATGGGAGTTTACATGGAGTTTTCAGACGCCAGTTCAGCCACCATGGGCGCTCAAAGCATCATGGGCCGGAGAGCTACTGAGTGCAGAACTTTTGGCCAAAACTAATGCAAAGATAAACGTTGTTCTACCGTAAATAATGTCTTAAGATTGAATATTGTGGCTATAAATTACAAAAAGAGAGAGAAACAGAATGCCAGTGTGAGATTTATCCAATATAAGCGATGACTCTTTCTCCTATTGGCTTAGTTTTGAGCAGCACAAATACCAATATTTCGCACTTATAGGCAAACTTTGAAATAAAAAAAACGTTATGAAAATATTTATGGCTGTACAATCACTTAAGAAAGTTTTTAGTAGAATTTCGGGAAACAGAAACCATTTATTGACGACGTCTGCTTTAGCACCTTCGCTACTATGGCTTTCGCGGTCTATGTACGCACCTTCAGATGATGATGATGACAAAAAAGAAACATCGCAGTAACGCCACTTCACGTACCCGAGAAAAACCGACTGTCCCGCAACAAGTAGCACACCGGCCCATGATTCTTACGCGCCCATGGTGGCTGAAGTGCAGCGCCCTCAGCTTTTCCTCTAGGTAGTGTAAGGAACTCTATGACCCTCACCGGCCGCAACATCCATGCTCGCATCCATCTCTCACCTCCCGCTCACTGCTCCACACAACATACACTGCCCACTGCGATACACCACGTTCTACGGTGCAACTCCTACCTAAGAATATGCACCCAGAACACCATGTCGCTAGCTGCAAGGTACGCGCAGAACCACTCCTCTCCACAAACACTATAGCTTCAAGCCAGAGACAGTTTACGTCCACGCTGCCTCATACCCCTCCTGCCCTGCATTCTCTCAGCGCTGTCTCCAACTCCCTGCAACTGATCGCGGCTGGCAGTGCTCTTGCTTCCACTTTTCTGGAGGCGGTGGAGACGGCGGCTGCCTTTGCCATATCTATTATCCGTGCCTCCACCATCTTAAGCGACTTTAAACCCGCCATGCGGAACTTGGATCTATGGCCCAGCCTTCAGATTCCTCGCCCCCCTCCCCCCCCCCCCCCCTATTCAATTAAAATGAGTGCCCGCTCCCATGGATCACCCAGGCAACGAAGCAGCTCACTCTTTTGCTCGAGGATATGTCAACCGAGCTGGTGGTGGTGGTGGTGAAAGCATTTATTGTACATTTGGGAGGTCTGTTTGACGGGAGCCTTAAGGGCCTCGGCCTTACAATACTGGGTGGAGACCCTAGTCAGGGACCCAATTGGCGATTGCCGCCGCCCGCGCACGCTGCGTTAAGGCTCTTTGTGCCTGTAGGTCGCAGCAGCCGAGCAGGGTCGCCTCCCAGGCCTCCTGGGAAGGGGTAGGTATGGGGGAAGGGACGGGTTTCGTTGGCAGGCTCATACCATGTGGTAGTTCTCAGCCACCTCCCCACAGTACTGGCACTGCCCAGTGAATTGGGGTCAAAATGTTGAAGTACTGCCGGTCACAGCATCGTGTTGGTGAAGAGGCACAGGAGCAGCCTTTCGTTCGCTTTTCCTAACCCTTTGCGGGGGTTAGGGTATTTGCGACGCGAGTTTTGATTAAAAAATTACAATATCTTTGAGTGTGTAGGCCGGATTAGAATCGATGTCCTCAGCCGATTCGAGTACCGAGGAAACTGCCCCGAGAGAAAGCGCGCGGGCGGCTGCATTAGCTGCCTCGTTCCGTGCAAGACCCTGGTGGCTAGGAGCCCAGACGAGATATCGGCACGCGGGGTGTCCCAACTGCAATTTTGATATAGTCTATAGGCTATGGGGATGGTCCATCCTTGCGCGACATTTCGACGAGCCCCTCGTGAGTTGGTGATATATTTAGAAGTGTGGGCTGAGGCAGGGAGTGTAATGGCTGCCTCTTCAGTGTGTGTTATAGATTTGGCCTTGAATTTAAGGCCATCGACTGTGTTCCCGTTGTGAACGACTGCGGCCGTATAACAGCCCCCCGGATGGGGGCACGAGGCATCCACGTAGAATACACCTGTTTTGTTGCCATAATGGCGGGCCAAGGCTTCTGCGCGCGTCTGGCGCCTCCCATTATGGTCTTCTCGTGACATGTTGGCAGGGAGAGGCTGCACTCTGAGGGCGCGTCTCCAGAGTTCTGGGACGCGGAGCCTTTCCTCTGTGAACTGTTTATGTTGGATGTTTAGCCGGGCAAGAAGGTGGCGATCCGACACTGTCTGTGTCAGGCGGGTATATTGGTTCATAAAGTGTGCTTCTTCAGCTCCCTGAAAGTGTTCACCACCCCTAGGACCATGAGCTGACTGTTAGAGATGGAGATTGAGAGGTCGAGGGCACGTTTCATGATTTTTCGGAGGATCACCTCGAGGGTATCCTCCTCGTGCTTCCGCAAGTGGAGGTAAGGAGTCGAATACAGGATTGCTCGCACGAGCATGGTGTCATATCACGAAATCTCTCTTCATTATCTTGATAAACGAACCATCTACCCTCCTCATGATAAATCTCTGAATAAGCTATCCTATCTTCGTACTACACGTCCTGCCCATGCCCATGCCCATTTCTTCTTCTTTACGTCCACTAGAATGTCGTTAACTTGAGTTATTTCTCTGACCCACTCTGCACGCTTCCTATCTTAATGTTACCCCTACCATTTTTCGTTCCATAGCCCTCTGGGTTGTCCTCAACTTAAGTAGAACTTTCTTGGTTAGCCTCCACGTTTCACCTCCATAGGTGAGTACAGGTAAGATGCAACTGTTATATATTTTCCTCTCGAGCGATACCGGTAAGCTGCTAGTCATAATCTGTGAGTGCTTGCCAAATGCGCTCCATCCCAATCTTATTCTTCTTGTTATTTCCTTTTCATGGTCCGGATCTGCATTTACTACCTGTCCTAAGTAGACATATTCGCCTACTTCCAGTACTTCGCTACCTATTGTAAACTGCTGTTCCTTCCCGAGGCTGTTGAACATTACCTTAGTCTTCTGCATATTGATTTTCAAGCCTACCTTTCTACGTTTCCTGTCTAGGTCACCAATCATTATTTGCAGTTCATCCCCCGAGTTGCTTAGCAAGGCAATGCCATCAGCAAACCGCAGATAACTAAGGTATTCTCCATCTAGCCTTATCCCTAACTGCTCCCATTCCAACTCTCTGAATACTTCCTCTAAGCAAGCTGTGAATAGTACTGGGGAGATTGTGTCTCCTTGCCTAATACCTTTCTTTATGGGAATTTTGTTACTTTCTTTATGCAGAACTATGGTTGCTATTAAGTCACTATATATATATATCTTCCAGCCCTTTCACGTACGGCTCGTCTACCCCCTGATTTCGCAATGCCTTCATCACCGCCGAGGTTTCAACTGAGTCAAATGCTTTTTCGTAATCAATAAATGCTATGTATAAGGGCTGGCTATATTCCGAGCATTTTTCTATCACCTGATTGATGGTATGAATATGATCGATAGTAGAGTACCGTTTCCGAAAACGTGCTTGATCCTTCGCTTGATTGCAGTCTAAGGTTGTTCTGATTCTATTAGCGATTACCTTAGTAAATACTTTATACGTAACAGACAGTAAGCTGATTGGTCTGTAATTTGTAAGGTCCTTAGTGTCCCCTTTTTATGAATGAGGATAATGTTTGCATTGCTTCATGGTTCCGGTACCGTCGATGACACCAGGCACTGCGTATGCAGGGTGGCCAGTTTTTCTAACACGATATCCCCCCCGTCTTTCAGCAAATCTGTAGTCATCTGATCCTCTGCAGCTGATTTCACCCTTTTCATAGTTTCTAATGCTTTCTTGACCTCATTCTTCGTCACTGGTGGAACGTCTGACTGTTTTTCTCTACCGCCAATCTCTTTACGGTCCTGACTTCTTTGGTTATTGTAGAGATCTGTATAGAACTGCTCGGTTACTATGACTATCTTGTCCATATTCGTGATGACGTTGTCCGCCTTGTCCCTTATCGCATACATCTGGTTTTTGCCTATGCCCAATTTCTTCTTTACCACTTTAAGGCTGCCCCCGTACTTTACAGCATACTTCTTTGGCTACTGTAGAGATCTGTATAGAACTGCTCGGCTACTCTATCTTGTCCATATTCGTGATGACGTTGCCCGCCTTATCCCTTATCGCACACATCTGGTTTTTGCCTATGCCCAATTTATTTATTACCGCTTTAAGCCTTCCCCCGTACTTTACAGTATGCTCAATGTTCTCCATGTTATACTTCCTTATATCGGCCACCTTACGCTTATTGATTAGTTTTGATATCTCGGCCAATTCAATCTGGTATATTGGATTGGAAGCTTTCATACTCTGGCGTTTCTTAATCAAATCTTTCGTCTCCTTAGACAGCTTACCGGTATTCTCTCTAACTATCCTACCACCTACTGCTCCAGCACATTCAGTAATGATATCTCTGAAATTATTGTTCATTGCATCTAGGGCAATGTAACCATCCTCGTTTAGAGCTGAATATCTATTCTGTAGCGAGATCCTGAACTCTTCTGCCCTCCCCCTCACCGCTAATTCGTTGATGGGTTTCTTTCTTACTAATCTGTTGCGTTCCTTCTTCAGATTTAGGCTAATTCGGGACCTCACCACCCTGTGGTCCCTGCATGCCACTTTCCCGATTACTTCTACATCTTGCATAATGGCGGGGGTTGGACACATTATGAAGTAATTTTATTTTTAGTCTCCCCGTTAGGACTTTTCATGCCTATTTCCGGTTCTTCCGTTTGCTGAACAAGGTATTCATGATTCTTAAGTTATTGCGTTCTGCAAACTCAACTAGTAACTCCCCCCTGCTATTCCTAGAGCCAATGCCATAGTCACCTACTGCCTGGTCTCTTGCCTGCTTTTCCCCTACCGTGGCATTGAAGTTACCCATTAGTACAGCATACTGCGTCTTTACTTTCCGCATTGCCGATTCTACATCTTCGTAGAAGCTTTCAACTGCCTGGTCATCATAACTACATGTAGGTGCATAGACCTGTACAACCTTCAATTTATATCGCTTATGAAGCCTAATTACGATGCCTGCTACCCTCTCATTATTACTATGAAATTCATCTATATTACCCGCTATATACTTATTGACAAGGAAACCTACCTGGTATCCTAACTGGACCTGGCATCAGCTTCAGTTCCGTTCATTCCCATTCAGTGCTTTCTTTGCTTTGATCCATCCAGGACTGTCCTCTTCACAGTGCAACCTGTATGGGGCATTTAAAGTTGATTTGGAGCCGGAATTTGTTTTACTCAACACCTCCACCAAATGTAACGGATGAAATGGTTTTAGTACAGGTGAACGTCCTATGAAGGACGGGCGCACACGGCTCAGAAACTCGGATCCCTCTGCGCGATCCTCGCTTCCTCTGCTTCTTCTTCTGCTTCTGCTGTTTCTCAGTGCGCCGCTTCGCGGCGTAACAATATTCGGAATAAATTCTCAGAATTCCACCCTCCAGCCATTTGGCAACTCTCCGACCTGGAGCGATGAGAGGCTGTGGTGTCTAGCTCGGAATCAGCCGTTCAAAAGCGGCTGAATGACGGGGCTTTGGGAGTCGCTGGGAAGCGCCAGCTTCCAGCCACAACACGTAGACAAAAGCCGACCTGTCATTAGATGTACGAACTTAACGCTGCCAATATGACATAAAGTTTTTCACCACCACCACCCCCACCACTCCCACCACCACCAACCCTTTCTATCGTTTCGATGAAGGCGAAACGAAGTGGCGTCTCTGTGCTGTGCGATATCAACGCACGTTAAATATCCCCAGGTGGTCGAAATTACTCGGGAGCCCTCCATTACGGCACTGTGTGTATTCCCGCTATCCCACCTATCTTCTACATTCCCTCATGGCGCGGCTATGTCCACAGAACTAGCGTGACAGATATGGCGCCTTTCCCTTCCTGTACGCCAATTAATATCAATATTATTATAATAACTGATCCCATAAACAAATAGAAATAATGAAAACAAAAGAAAAAAAAAACATTCGGAGGTGTCTTACTGATCAGAATGTAAAGGCAATGTTTGCTGTGGCTCTGTGTCGGTGTATGGCAAATAAAAATAAAGGAGAAAGATAGCAAAAAATAAATAAAAAATTAAAGCAAGTGAAAAACATCATCGCTGTGTGTGCAATGCTATCCCCTTGACGAAGTCTGAGCGCCCGCCTAATTGTTGATGGGTTTATCGACTCGAAAAATACTTCACTTGCTCTAAAGACTGCTACTGTTATAGTGAACTAGACTATACTACTTCGAAACCTTTTTTTCAGGGTAGAGAAGGAGGTGAAATTGAGAACTATGGACCAGGTTATATTTTGCTGGCCGTTAGGCAAATCCACGAGTATTATACCCCGCCGGGGTGGCGCAGTGGTTACGGCGCTCGACTACTGTTCCCAAAGACGCGGGATCGAATCCCGGCCTCGGCGGCCGCTTTTCGATGGAGGCGAAAAGCAAGGCGCCCGTGTGCTGTGCGATGTCAGTGCACGTTAAAGAACCCCAGGTGGTCGAAATTTCCGGAGTCCTCCACTACGGCGTCTCTCATAGCCTGAGTTGCTTTGGGACGTTAAACCCCACAAACCAACCAACCAACCACTTGGTGATTACCGTTTCAGCCTTCATTGGTCAGCATTCGTTCATATCGCCACGCCAATTTCCCTTTGTACATGGCCGAAGTGCAGTGACTCTTCTAGACGAATTTTCCACCTCTTCCACAAGGGCCTTGAAAATGACTGTTTACTTGCTCGCTCTTCTCGGACGTTGCCCCTTCGTTCAACCCGGTTAACCAAAGTATCCTCCTTCAGATGCTCCACTTGTTGGGTTTTCGTTGTCCATATTTTACAATCAACTTGACAATTTTCTATGGTGTCGCTCCTAAGTGTTACAGTGCAGAACTTTCGGCAGCAGGGAAGTCTCCCTTCGGAGTGGGTTGTCGCGGGCCGCTTTTTGCTTCCCCTAATTTTTAATCTATTTGTTAATCTTATTTCTGAATGTCTCTGAAACTGTACGATTTTTCATTAGGCTGATGACACTTTTCTGGTCCCCCAACATAATAAATGCAATGATGATCCTACAGATTAATGTTACAGCCGCTCTTGTGTATTTCCGCAAGAACCGCATTCCTGTCAACGCCTATAGGCAAGCAAGCTGTAATGAATGTACCTTTATTTTTGCACGAAGATGAGTATTCATCTTTTTGTTTTAGCCATGTGCTTGTTGTGGACACTACAAAATAGGTGGAAGTGTACTTTGACGGCGATTTTTGTCCAGGCTGACTCATATCAGGCACGTTTGTAGTAAGCTTTGCAGTGCATCATGGACATGTTGGAAATCAAATCTTTCGCTCCTTTTTTGTTCGCAAGGTGATCGTTTTCGCACTTGTCTGCAGGAGTCCACGTTACCCTCTAACCCTTTCTGAAAACTGCTCAGGGTAACTTCAAAAACGCATTGATACTCGGTGAAGCGGCAACGGAGCAGGCTCCGGATCAGGTGCGACTTAGTGACTTAGGATTCACGTGACTGTGACGTTGAAGCTCCTCCTTTTCAAGAACAAAGGGACACAGTTTTTGATGAAGCTACGGAAGGGAGTAGTAAAGCTCTCGTTATAAATAATTGAGGCGGGGAAGGGGGGGGGGGGGGGCGTTTTGAACCTATTCATAAGAGCGAAAAGTCTACGTTAGCCCGAATACGTTCTCTTCACCTCGAAAACGCAGCTCCTAGACAGGCTATATAAGCTGCATGACAACCTGAGGCGTTCGTCCCTCGGTAGTAGAGGTAAGATTGAGGCAACGCTCCAACACTGTCCTCGTGTATGGATACGAGGTGTTCTAGTGTGGGCGCGCAGCGAGCCCAATCTTATAACCCAGGATATCAGGATCTGAAGACGCATGAGGCGCAACCAATGACGTCAAAGGTCAAGGTCAGTAGGACCAGTTGTCAATGGTCACCCGACTACTATGATCGTACCATACCAGACATAACTTGGCTAGACGATATATATTTCTCCTTCAAAATTCTCCGCATAATCTATTATTAATGATATTCCAAATTGTGTTCAACTTACGGCGAGGATATATTGACTGAATTTTTTACCCACGCTCGATGTAATGATGGGTGCAGGGCGTGTGAAACTGTTAAGGCACTAACGTTAAAAGCACATCTCAGCGGAAACTGCTTCGTGGGTGTCAGTCATGTTGTTTTTGATAAAATCTCGTTTGTAGAGGGCCGTAATGCCACAACCACATGAGTTCGCGAGAGTAATCCAAATATCCCACAAGGATCGCATAGTATACATTCGTGATGCCACTACTCAATTCTAAACTAGTGTGCGAGGGCGTGACACCATTACATCACCATTACTTAGTACCTCTGAAGAATTACAAGCAAATGTGCCGAAAAGAAAAGAGATTGAGACAGGCGTCGATCATCTTCCCCAAGGTTGTCGTGAGCTTGTGTGCTACCCGTCAACCAATGGGAAACGTTCTTTCAGTGCCATATTTGAGGAGCTTTAAACGACCGCCTCAAGATAAATAGCTGGTAGAAAATACAATAAAATACATCGTAAAAAAAAAGAAGCGAAGTCTTGTCAGCGAAGTGATATGCAATAAAAATTCCAAGCTG
The DNA here is from genome assembly GCF_055883805.1 of Amblyomma maculatum. Taxonomy (NCBI): domain Eukaryota; kingdom Metazoa; phylum Arthropoda; class Arachnida; order Ixodida; family Ixodidae; genus Amblyomma; species Amblyomma maculatum. The sequence goes on from NC_139347.1 coordinate 159,028,293, forward strand.
CTGAAAGGACGTGTTAACGATCCCGCGTTCTACCGTAGGCTGACTGAACTTAAGTGTGCTCCTTGCGAATGTGTGACATGGGGCACTAAAGATTAACTTAATTCTTCTTTCCTGATATCTGCAACAAGCTATTTCACTTTATCAGAAATAATCATTTCAATGGCGTATCTGCTAATCGCAGGTGCTGTCATTTTATGGAAATTTTCGAGGAGTTTCATAACATGTAATACTGAGAAAGAACCCTCGGGGCGATATAGAGGAATGCGGAAAGTTTGTGCGCTGTAATAGGTGGGCAGAATGTTTCTTATGATAGTGATGCCCAAACAAAATTTTTCATCACAGAGAAACATGACACTGTCACATAGCCGTTTGAGCTCGGAACTAGAAGGTTTAATGGGGGTAATCCAGAAGGCACCAGAGAGCAGGCCCATAGCACCCAGAGACGGGTAGCACTGAAAACGTAAGCCTCTTCTAATCGAACCACACGGGGCCACTTCTTCAAGTCAGCGCACGAGATTCGCAATGAGCAGCCGCTTAACGACTGCTCTTGCACACGCTAAATTGCCCCCTCTGTAAAAAAATAATAAACGTCAAACTGATGAATTCGAAAGCAGAAAAAAAACAAAGCAACATGCGTAAGGCGGTGTGCTAATTTTCTCGCGAAAAGTACGTTTTCATGCGCACGACGTGAATAACCTCGGGTTCAGCTGGCGACGAGTAGTAGAAAAACCGTCCGGATGCACTTCATACGTGACGTCACTCAGCTGACGGAGCACTTTGTATGGGCCAAATCACTGTTTGAGAAGTTTCTCAGATAGTCCACGACATCGAATCGGAGTCCAGAGCCATACTCTGTCGCCCGGTTCGAAAGTCACTACACGGTGGTGGTGATCGTAACGTTGGGCGTTTCGGCCTTGCATGGTTCCAGATGCATGCCCTCGCCCGCTGTCGAGCTTCTCTGCGCGTTGAGTAAACTCCTCAACGCCACCTTCGAGGTCACGGCCATCATGGGGCAACATGGCTACTAGCATTGTCGAAACTTAGCGGCCATGCAATAGGGAGAACGGCACCATTTGGGTTGTTTCCTACTGCCCCATGGTGTACGCAAACGTGACATACGGCAGGACGTCATCCCAAGACCGATGTTCAACATCCACGTACATGGACATCAGGTCGGCGAGAGTTTTGTACAGACGTTCTGTCAAGCCATTAGTTTGTGGTTGGTAGGCGGTTGACCTGCGATGGGTAGTGCCGCCCAGCTGCATGATAGATTCCAGTAGCTTTGCAGTGAAAGCATTGCTTCGGTCCATTATTATAGCTGTCGGGGCACCGTGCCTCAGGACGATGCGTTCGATGAAAACGTTTTCGCTGCCTTGATTGCCGTACCGCGATGGAGGGCCTTCGTTTCAGCAGAACGCGTGAGGTAATCTGTAGCGACAATTATCCACCTGTTGCCCGAATCAGGATTTGTAAAAGGACCCAACAGATCCATGCCAACTTGTTCAAATGGGTATTTTGGCACTTGAACAGGATACAGTAAACCGGCCGCTTTCACAGGCAGTGTTTTCCGTCGCTGGCAATCATGGCATGTTCGCACGTAATGTCATACTGTGGCCGCAAGGTTTGGCCGGAAATAACTCTTCTTAACTCGGGTCAGAGTTCGAGCATATTCCAGGTGACCCGTGGTGGGCTTGTCATGACATGCCTACAAGATTTCTGCGCGAAGAGACTCTGACATGACGAGAAGATAATCACTTCCCGACGGAGCGTTGATTTTGTATAAAACATTGTTTCGCATGCAAAACGATGACTGCGCTCTGGTGAAGAGACGGGAAACTTCTATGGTATGCGCTTTTAGAAAATCGATAAGTGGTGCGAGAACCGTGTCGTCACGTTGCTTTTGCGAAACAGTGGGCGCGTCGACGGCTGCGATAAGGGGAAAGTCTGGTTCTTCGTCTTCACGCGCAGCCTCGAAAGATGAACGGGACAAGCAGTCGGCATCGTTCTGCTGACGTCCAGACGTATACACGATGGTCATGTCGGGCTACTGTAGCCGCAAACTCCATCGTACAAGGCGTCCGGTGGGTCCTCACAAGTTCGTTAACCAGCACAGATAGTGGTGGTCTCTCACGACCCGAAAGTGCCGGGCATAAAAATAGGGTCCAAATTTCATCACCGCTCATACAACAGCCAGACATTCTTTTTCGGTGATGTAATAGTTCGATTCGGCACGGGACAAAGTACGACTGGCGTATGCGATACCTCGCTCGGCACCGTCTTGCCACTGGACGAGTACAGCGCCGAGACCCACGTCGCTGGCATCTGTGTGGACCTGACTTGGCACTCGCATCGAAATGAGCAAGCACAGGTGTTGTCTGCAAGCGGTGCCGTAGCTCGTCGAATGCCTTTTGTTGTTCGTCTGTCCAGGTGAAGGTGACATCATCCCGGGTGAGATGTGTCAACAGAGCGGCAGTGTGCGAAAAGGTTCGAATAAACCTGCAGTAATAGGCGCAGAGGCCCCAAAAACGGCGAACTGTCTTCTTGTCACACGGAGTAGGGAATTTGGTGACGACTGATGTATTAACGGGACCGGCCAAACACATCGATGGCGACAACGTGGCGACAAAAGTGACACTTTTGGGGTTTCAACGTGAGGCCGGCAGATCTAATAGCCCATAGCACAGCGGAGACACGTTGGAGGTGTTCCCCAAACGCTGGTGAAAACACAACATCGTCCAGGTAGACTAGACACATCTGCGACTTAGGACCAGATAGAACTGCGTCCATCATTCGCTGAAATGTGGCTGGAGCGGAGCACAATGCGAAAAGTAGGACATTGAATTCATAAAGTCCATCGGGCGTGACAAACGCTATCGTCTCGCGATCACGTTCATCGACTTCGATCTGCCAGTAACCGCTCTTAAGATCATGTGATGAAAAATAGCGCACGTGGCGCAGCCGGTCTAATGAGTCATCAATGCGTGGCAGTGGATAGACGTCCTTTTTGTGACCTAATTGAGCTTACGGTAGTCCACACAAAACCTTAAACTTCTGTCTTTCTTCTGAATGAGAACAACAGGTGAATCCCAGGGACACCTCGATGGCTGTATGACACCGTCATTTGACATATCGTCTACCTCTTAAGCAATAACTTCGCGTTCCCGCGTTGACATTTGGTAGGGGTTCTGTCGGACTGGTCAGGCACGGTCGTCGTTTATAATGCGGTGCTTGGTCAGGGGCGTCTGTTTAATAACGGAGGTGGGCGAGAAGCATTCTTGAAACTGAAGGAGTAGCTTGATGAGTCTGTCCTTCTCTACCGGTGATAGAGCGGGATTCACATCACGGTTAAGTTGGGCGTTTGGCTTGCAGATGTGTTGGTCTCAAGAAAAAAGCAGCCGTGAGCTGCTTCTGCGACACCTTCCAAGTAGGCTACCATGGTGCCTTTAGCGATGCGTTGGCATTCGTTCCGGAAGTTCGTAATCAACAATTGCGCTAGACCGTTGGGGCTAACTGCAACTGGTGAATGATCAGAGGTCAGAGGCTAGCGGAATCAGGCCTTGGCCTTCTGCTACACTTTAGGCCGGAGTCCCGTGAGACCTCCGTCAGCCTAGCCTCCCTCCTCGAACCACCCGTCTGCCCTCGACTCTTGTCTGAGTCCAACCTCCTCCGAGCCCCGCTGTGCTCCCAGCCCAACCGTTCAACCTCGCTTCCTTATCGTTACCCAAAATTCGAGTTTCGTCTGTTGACCAATCAACGACTAGTCACTCTGTGGCTAATAACATGCAGTGTTTCGAAATGGGCTGGCCAATCATTGTGCCACATATACCCTTCTCCTACACATGCCAAGTAAAACAAACACAAAGCACGCACTAAGCGGCGAGTGGTTGCGCACACAAACACATACATTTGCGATTTCTCCCTCTCCGAAATCCTCCCACGCAAGATGCGCCAAGCAGCCGCAAAGACGAACGGCGTCGACGGTTACACTTTCGAAAACGCACACATATAAACACACACACGCAAACCTCAGGCCCAAACATTCCGATCCCTGCCCTTGGTCGGTTGCGCGCGGGTGGCGAATTCAAAGGGACGTACAGGCGTCTTCCCGTGAAAACATGTCAACAGCGGCTCCCTCTGCAGCGCATTCTCCCCAGGCCCGTGTTTCGGGATTTATGGCCTCCGCGCCTTCTACACTCGAACCGGGAGACATAGCAGTTAGCGCCGAACCCACAACCACTGGGCTTACGCTGTGCCTTCTAACTGCACTGCCCTGCCTCCCTCGCGGCACGGGACGGACAGAGCCGGCAGCATCGCCCGCTGCCATGTGTTCTGGGCTCACATGGCAGGAATGGAGACAGCTTCAAACCAACACTTACCCCAACCTACATCAATACAACATAATGTTCCCAGAACACTGCACAGACACATGCCCTTGGTGCAATGACCAGCCTACCGCCTACCATGTCACATGGGGGTGCACAGGCCCCAAACCTCCACACATAAACATGCACCATTCGGAGGCGCAGTGGGAGGCCACTCTGCAATGCTCTGATCTAGAGACGCAGCGTAGGCTGGTAACTCAGGCAAGAGCGGCAGCCCAGGCCACTGGAGTCTTGAAATGAAGACTCCACTCACTGCCCCCCCCCCTTTTTTTCTTTTTCTTTTTGAAATAAAGTTTTCTCTCTCTCTCTCTCTGGGCTCACTTCCGAGAAGCGGCTGCCTGCGCGACCGTCATAAATCAGCCAGCTTCAAGCTGCCCCCTGACCTTGCCTTGCTCGCCCCTTCGGAATCTCGCTTCTGGGCGAAATGTTGCGCGTACGCTTGCTGTACGCTGAACATAAAACTCCTCCAAACGGGGGATGGGGGGGGGGGGGAGGCGGGGAGGTGGGGGACATTGGGGTGTGGCGTACACCAAACAAAACAAACCAACGCAGCATGCAAAACAAAGTGCAACGCTCCGTACAGAAGCGTGCGTGCCCTGAATGACAATACCCCGTGTGAATATTCGCAAACGGTAACTAATGCATGCGCCAAAACTCTAAACAACACTGCTTGGCGTATACGACACCACACAAAGCAGTACAAGGTAACATGCGTAAACCACATCATATATAGAACATAGGAGTGTTAGATACTGATACACACAGACAGTCCCTAATCAATGCTCAAGTGCAGGCAGGCACCTGCCCTGTACATTCCTTGGCCCACCATAGTAGTCACACTTACCAATATTACGCAATTAGCACAATCACCGCGATCTTCCCCATACTCAACAAGCCAACAGGGCTTGTTACAACTTACGAACCCCCCGATGAGCGGCGACCTAAGTTGTTCACTCTAGATACCACTCTAGACAGGGCATCGGCACACCGATTAAGCGATCCTTTCATATGTGAAAACTCCAGGTCATATTTTTGCAGCGCTAGAACCCAGAGAGTTAGGCGCCCTGGAGGGTGTGTACTGGGTCAGATAAGTCAGCGGATTATGGTCCGTGACCGCTTTGATCTTAGCACCGAAAAGCCATGTCTCAAGGCGGCTCAGCGCCCACACAATTGCAAAGGCCTCACGCTTAATGGCAGACCACTTCGCCTGTTGCAGCGTTAGCTTTTTACCGAGGAAGGCGATGGGTTTCTCAGAATCATCCAGCTCCTGACTCAGACATGCACCTACCCCTTTTTCCGAGGCATTAGTAGTTAGCACGAACGCCTTATCTGTCTGCCGGGCACTTAATGTCGGGATTGCCTTCAATGCAATCTTTACATTGTTAAAGCTCTTTCAGCCTCTGCGCTCCATGGAAGATTGTTCGGAACGCGTCGGTTCGTGAGATCGGTCAGATGGCGTACAACTTCGGAGTAAGATAGTATGTACTCCCCGTAGTAGTTGAAGAGGCCCAAAGCGCTACGTAGTTCCCTTTTCCTTTGAGGGATTCTTAAGCTCTGCTACAGCGCTCACTCTCTCTGGATCTGGGGAGTGTGCGCCAGATCCGACTACATGCCCAAGGTACCTGACTTTAGATTGGGCTAGGCGGCATTTTTACGGGTTAATAGTTAGCACCTCCGATGCTATCGTGGCAAGAACCGCTTCCAGGTTCTGCATATGTAGCTCCCAAGTCTCAGAGTAGACGGCTACATCATCTAAGTAGGCGCACGAATAGTCTCGTTGCTCTCGCAGGATCTCGGTCATGATCCTCTGAAACGTCGCCGCCGAGTTACGACGTCCGTACGGCATCAATCTCCACGCGTAAAGACCACTGGTGGTCGCAAATGCGGTATGCTTCTGAGAGTCTGGTTCAATCGCAATTTGCTAGTAACCTCTCGTCATATCCAGAATGGAGGTGTATCGGGCCCTGGCTACCTCGTAAAGCAGCTCACTGGTTTTTCCCATCGAGCAGCTACCCGCTTCAATGACAGCGTTCAAGCGACGGTAGTCAATGCACATTCTTACTGTGCCATTTTTTTTAGCAACTCACACAACCGGATGCGCGAAGCTACTTTCTACGAGATATATGATTCTCCAGTCTTTCAGTTGCTCCACCTGCCGTTCTACCTCTCCTCTCAGTGCTATCGGCACATGATAGAGGTACGCATTGGTAGCTTTTTCTCCTTGAAGCAAGATGATTTTGTGCTCACCAACGTTACACTTTCCCGGCCTTTCAGAAAATGTACTGCCGTACCGTCTCAGCAGGTGATCTTGCTCCGTCAACTGTCGGTTTGACAAGTGCGTGTTTTCCTCTAGCAGTGCAGCCACTGTCCTCCCGTTTTCTAAATTGCGGTGTTTTTTCAATCTCGCCAAACTCTTCGTCTGATTCAAAGACCACGTCGACGTTATTCGCACGAGCGTAGTACTTCTTGAGGCGGTTCGCGTGCACCCATTTTTCTGCGTCTCCCGGGAGCTGGACGATATAGCTGTCTGGCCTCACCTGCTGTTTCACTTCGGCAGGTCCGATCCATTTGGGCTGCATTTTTGCAACCTGTCCTGTTTCTAGGATCAGTACCTGTTTGTCCACCTCAAATGATCTCGGCCTAGCCCTGAGGTTGTACCTATCAGCGTATAACTGTTGCCTTTGCTCACCTCGTTAATCTGCGGCACGGTCTGCTTCAGCCATTCTCTCTCGGAGCTCGGTCAAGTACGCAGATGTGACTTTATTCAAGCCTGTCGGGGGCTCCCACGCTCCGTTCCACGTCTTTTGCAGTATGTTAAGAGGCCCTTCGTTCTTCTCTTTCGCGAACGTGTCCGCGCATTGCTCCATTGCTCCCCGTTCGGCACCGACGATTCTGGTGCAAATGCTTCGCCCTGAACACATGTAGGGCCGCTTCCTATCGCCTGGTCTTCAGCTACCTCCCTAGGACGCACGCTCTCATCAACCGCTTCACGGTCGGCCTCTTCTGCCTGCACAATGCGCGCGGCTAGCTCAGTGGCTTGTCTCTGCACTTTCCTCAGCTCATCAAACGCATCAGGGGTTAGAAGCGCATCTATCCCTTCCGTTAAATGGTCCGTCACTGCGCACAGTGTCATAAGCTGAGGGGCTACACCCTCGTCATTAGCAGACAGGCTCAGTGGGACATACATCGAAACGGCTGGAACTGTCCTCCCAAATGCTCCCTTAAGGAGAACTTTGCCTGCACCCCGAATGTCTGCCTCAACCGGGATGACATCCCTTCTCAGGATAGTAATGTCAGCCGCTCAGTCCAAACAAACAGTAAATGGACGCTCTGCAGACGTGGGGTGTTGGCTCAACCCAAGTTAATTTTGACGTAGAGACGGTGTCTGTCGGCGTTGCCGCGCACTCGTTCACTATATCACATGCAGCTCTGGCAGTCAACGTTTCCGGTGCGAAGCCCTTGACGCGTTGCCCGCCCATTATTGCTTTAGGCCTCGTTTGGTTGCACTGCCATTGGTAGTGACCCATCTCACTGCAGGTGAAGCACCTAGAAGACGGCTGTGTGAATCAACCTTACTCGCTTCAGCAGCCTTTTGAGAATTTTGGCGTTTAGAAGCTGTGCTTTCCTCGTATCCTTGTGCTAACTTGGCAACACCCTCCGGTTTTAGCCATTCCCCTGTCTCATGCTGTGAGACATAGGTGTGCATGCCATCCTCCATTAGCTGTTTAACGCAATCTGCAATCAGTAGCGCCCGCAGATCTTCCAAGCTTGTTACGTCTCTGCTACGCAGGTAGTAATCAAGCAACCCATCTAGTTTCGTGACAAACTGTCCCCATGCTTCGCTGCCTTTCCGACAAGCATAGAACCTGCGCTTATATTCCTCAGGTGCGAGGTTTAACTCACCCAGAATATAAACATGCAGTTTCTCGTAGGACTGCCTTCCGCTTACTGCCCTATTCGCTATCAGCATGAGGCTTTTCTCGTTTAAGAATTGGACAATTATCGAGCCGCGTACCTCGTCGGGAATCTCTCAGCTTTGAAGCATGCTTTCCGCGCTTCGGAACCATGCGGGAGCCAACTCGTCTCTCTCTGGCATTGGTGCGAGAATAGCGCGTAAATCTTCTTCATATCGACCCAATCCAGATCGAGCGTCTCGCCCGCCTTGATTCTTTAATCTCTCTAACTCCACCTGCAGTCTCAGAGCTTCAATGTTCAGCTCTTTTTCTCGCAGTCTGACAGCTGCCTTGTTTCCTCCTGAGGTTAGACCTCTGTCAAGATTCGCGGTTACCGACGCACTACTCGAACTTTGATCATGATCTCCAGTAATGTACTGCTCAAGGTCTGCCCCCGCTCATCGGAAGCTGTTGCGCCGGAGCTCTGACCCATGCCATCAGAGCTGTCCGTAGGCGTTTGGCTCTCTAACCGAGTTACGGGCGTGGTGAACCCGGAGAAAACAGGACAAGGACCCACCTGTATACAGCTAGTGCCAGTCCGTCGCACTGTGTTGCCGTGCGGTCACTGCTTTCGGTCCGTCGAACGCCTGGACACCATCAGCACGTCAGGCTCAGCATTGGTCATCGCTACTCGAAAAGTCAGTCTTGGTGCCCCTTTCTGCTACGCCGGATCCGCGCCGCCTCGCTGGAGCCGCTCCCCGTAGCTGCCTCTCTAGGCCGGTAGCGCCGATTCACAGGGCACCCCGACTTCAAACGTATTGGTCAGCCTTGGCTCACCGAGGTAGCGTGCCACCCTCCGTGTACATCAATCCCTACGAGTCAATCTCTCACCACTCCGCAGGAAGTCGCTGGGCCGATCCTGTCTCTACTGCGCCAGTTAAACAATTCGGGCGAAGGCGTGGGGAATCAATGGGCTTCCCTATACAGCAGGTGTCTCATGCTGTTTCTTCTGTCTTCGCTCGTACAGAGTGGTGTTGGTGACCACTGCGTCTGTGGTTCAGAGACATTTGCGGTGCGGAGATGAGGACTTCCCTTCCCAGCTGTACATATTTATTTACACTTTACAACTTATTTACAATAATGTCGTCGGATGCGACATCAAAAATAGAGGGCTAACTGCAACTGGTGAACGATCAGAGGTCAGAGGCTAGCAGAATCAGGCCTTGGCCTTCTGCCACACTTTAGGCCGGAGTCCCTTAAGACCTCCGTTAGCCTAGCCTCCCTCCTCGAATCACCCGTCTGCCCTTGACTCTCGTCTGAGCCCAACTCTCCTCCGAGCCCCACTGTGCTCCCAGCCCAACCGTCCAACCTCGCTTCCTTAGCGTTACCCAAAATTCGAGTTTAGTCCGTTGACCAATCAACGACTAGTCACTCTGTGGCCAATAACATGCAGTGTTTCGAAATGGGCTGGCCAATCATTGCGCCACATATACCCCTCTCCTACGCATGTCAAGTAAAACAAACACAAAACACGCACTAAGCGGCGAGTGGTTGCGCACACGAACACATACATCTGTGATATCTTCCTCTCCAAAAATCCTCCCACGCAAGAGGCGCCAAGCAGTCGCAAAGACGAACGGCTTCGACGGTTACACTTCCGAAAACGCAAAACCTCAGGCCCAAACATTCCGATCCCTGCCCTTGGTCGGCTGCGCGCGGGTGGCGGATTCAAAGGGACGTACAGACATCCTCTGAAGACATGTCAACAGCGGTTCTCTCTGTAGCGCATTCTCCCCAGGCCCGCGTTTCGCCGCGTTTCGGGATTTATGGCCTCCACGCCCTCTCCACTCGAACCGGGAGACACAGCAGTTAGCGCCGAATCCACAACCACTGCGCTTACGCTGTGCCTTCTAACTGCACTGCCTGCCTCCCTCGCGGCACGGGACGGGCAGAGCCGGCAGCGGCGCCCGCTGCCATGTGTCTGGGGTCACTTCCGAGAAGCGACCGCATGCGCAACCGTCATAAATCAGCCACTTTCAAGCTGCCCCTTGACCTTGGTCGCTCCTTCGGAATCTCGCTTCTGGGCGAAGCCCGCAAACTTAACTCTTGCCTCCCTGAGGGTCGCCGCCTTCAGTTTCCCCACCGTGGCATTAGCGACCGGCGCCTCGACGCATCAGTAAAATAACGGCGGGCTGAGTGACGAGTAGCACCGAGAGAAGACTGTATACGGTCGCTCGAAGAGGTTGCACGGGGTCTAGGTATTCTATTTCTGGAGGGCATTCACTGACCCGTGGACGCGGGGAATCACGAGAAAAACCCCGAAGACCGAGTTCACGGTATGGACGACAACGGTACAAGTGGTCTGGTTCTCCCCAATGGTAGCACAGCGGCCTTTGGCGAGCAGTGCGTCAGACGTCTGCCTGCCGAACCGGTGGCTGCATGACGGGGCTTTTTAGGGATGGAGGCTGGTAGGAAGGTTGGCTGGAACGGTGGCTGCAGAGCAGTCGGCGGCTGTGATTCGTAAAGAAGCTGGTGCGCAGGGGGTACTACAGGCCGACGAAGAGCCGCTGCGTAGTTCATAGAACGTAGCTCCGACAACGACTCAGGCGGTGAAAATGCTTGACGGATTTCTTCACGCATCGCGTCGGTAACATCAGCGGCTGTCTGATGTTCCTGTCTGGCGATCCTAGATTAAACTTTAGGAGCTCCTCGCGAACTACATCGTGGATCAGCTCACGCAAAGTGATGTTCAGTGGACCCGTACAGTGTGGCCACACTGCTGAAGGGCTGACTACAGGCAGGCTCAGTGCGCCGGCATCGTTGCTGCAGGGCTTGCTCTACGGGGGTACCTTCATTGATCAACTCTGCGACGGTTTAAGGTGGACTGCGAACCAGACCAGCGAAGCGGGGTCTTTTACGCCCAGCAGTGGCGCAACTTCGCTGATTCCACCATGTCGGGATCAGCCAGCCGGCAAGGGCGGGTCATGTCTTCAACGAACACGGCCACGCTCCCGTTAGGCAGTTGCACACGAGCTTCTAGGAGGCGGCGTGGGCGATCATTGCGGTCGTGACCATAGGTCGGCGGACTCACTCCGGCTCACTCAGGCTCACACTGAGATTATGATCTGAGTCGTGAGTGAGTCCGGACTCACATTCAGATCATGATCTGAGTCGTGAGTAAGTCCGAACTCACACTCAGATTGTGTTCTGAGCCCTGAGTCAGGATTCACACTCAAATATGATCTGAGTTCGAATCAGTCCGGACTCACATTCAGATCATGATTTGAGTCGCGAGTCCGGACTCACATTTAGATCATGATATGAGTCGTGAGCGAGTCCGGACTCGCATTCAGATTATGATCCATCTTGCCGAGTGCGATCTAGAAAGTTTCTATGAAATCAAAGAAATTCTTGCTCAGAGGTTGAAGAATAATGATCTGAAGTGATCGAGTGAGTAATGGGCACAAGTCGCTAGTTAGATCCTAGTGGACTTGAATTGCCTGTGTAATTCTATTAATGAATACGCTTTTTGGAGAGCTGATGATGTAGAGCAATTTCGTTGTTTTTGTTGCGCAATTTTATTGCCACCTGATGGTCCGAGGAAGCGCTTGAAAGACGAAGAAGTTGGAGACTCTCGCGTGTTTCGGCTAGCTAGGACTGTGGACTCTTGAGCTTGTGTCTTTGTGTTACCGTTTCCCGGGAACCTCTGTCTTCACTGTGTGTATCTGCCCCTGTTGCCGATTCACATAAATTCCTGTCTTCGTGACAGTTTTGGTGGAGGTGCTGGGTAATTGTCCTCTCAATGTCGCACACCCCTCCGCGAACCAACGACACCGAGCTTTTGCCTGTGGACACGCCAGTTCATCGCGTCAGCCAGAGCAACCTGGGGTTTCCTTCCCAACACGGGCCCTTGGAGTCCACTTCAACAACGAGCCTCCGGCTAGCCACGCAAAGCACTACGTCCGTCATGCACGGTACTCCTGTTTACTTTTAAACCCCCGAGTGCCGAAATCGTTCCATGGCACAGCGCATGAAGACGTTGAGGATTGGCTAACTCAGTTCGAATGAGTCGCATCCTTTATTCAGTGGGACGACAACTTAAAGCTACGGAACGCCATTTTCTGCCTGGAAGACCATGCTTTGACATGGTATGAGAACCGAGAAGGCACATTAGAAACATGGCCTCAGTTCCGCCGTTTTATCATAGAGGCGTATGTCAGCCTGGATAGGCGCGAACGAGCAGAACGTGCTCTACAATCTCGGAAACAGATGCCAAACGAGTCCGTCATGATGTATGTCGAGGACATGACGAAACTATTTGACATGCTGTTCCCAACATGTCTGCAGACAGAAAGCTGCGCCACCTGATGCACGGGGTTAAAGAACAGCTTTTTGCTTGTCTTGTACGTAGCCCACCAACTACAGTTACCTCATTTTTAACAGAGGCGGTCACCACGGAAAAGATCCTACACCAGCGCTGCTCGGCGGTCTACGACAGCCCAATCCTCGCTACGACTGCTGCCGAGCCTCTTACAGCTGCTGTAAGCAATACTGAACACCTCCGAGATCTTCTGCGAGAAAATCACCCAGGGGTGATTTTCTCGCACATATGATCCGCGAAGAGATTCAGCAAGTCACGCAGCCATCTCTGCATGTTGCTGAAGCTCAACGTACCCCTGTTCCTGATTATTCTCGTCCGACTTACGCTCACATTCTCCGACGCCCAGTTCCCGTCCAAGCTCCGTTGTCTACGTTACTACCAACTCAGTGCATGCCCGTCCAGCAGCCAACGCAATACATTCCTGCACAGCAGCCAACGCGGTACGTGCGGCCACCGCTGTCAAACATTTGACGAACGAACGTCTGGCGGGCCCCTCGGAGCCGCCGCCTTTGCTACCACTGTGGGGAACCTGGCCACATTTTCTGGTGGTGCCCTTATCGGGAACTCGGACCGGAGGGTTTTTACACCAACGCACCTAGACGCACGTTCGATCAACTACCTCGTGACATTGGAGACAACCTCGCACAAGAGAGCCTCCGGATGGCGCGTCGACAATCCAGGTCTCCATCCCCACGTCGGCAATCCCCTGAAACAGCTGGTGACTTCCCGCTAGCACCGCCTGGTCGCTCGCTAAGCCCCCACCGGGAAAACTGAGTAGAGCGACCTGCGGGGGCGGGGCCGCTAAATGTCAGCCCAAAGTCCCCCCAATGAGAACAGATATGGATTCTGGAGCAGAAGCGATAGCATTTGTTTCACGAGACCGGCTATCGCTGGACATCCCTGTGCGCATCGGTGGTCATAACATCAGCGCTTTAGTGGATACCGGAGCAGACTTTTCGACTTTGAGTGGGAAACTAGCAGCGCACCTTAGGAAGGTTATGACACCATGGTGTAGCACGCAGATACGCACGGCTGAGGGGCATGTAATTACTCCTATTGCACAGTGCATGGCTAGAATCCAGATTCGTACGTCAACGTTAGTTGTCAGCTGCGTCGTTCTCTGGAAATGTTCTCGTGATTTGATTCTCGGTGTGGATTTCCTGCGGGAATATGGCGCCATCATCGATCTCCGACAGCGAACGGTCTCGTTCTCAGCGGAGAAAGCGGCTGCCAGCCCCACCAATGGCCAACGTACGTGCGCCCTACGAGTTTTAGCCGAGTGTGTTTCAGTGCCTCCCCGCTCCAGCGTTTGTGAGTGTTGTGTGCGACGGGCTTCGTGACGGGCCGATAATAGCTGAAGGCAACCTTTCGTTTTTATTTTCTCATGGCATCTGTGCAGCTCGAAGCTTAACTATTCTCAGCAATCGTCACTCTGAGCTTTTCGTCACGAACTTCACGAATGAATCTCGCCACCTCTATCGCTCTAGTGCCCTCGCTTTTGGCGAACTGTTAAAGGAAGTTTTTGAATGTTTTGCGTCTGGCATTATTGATACTCTTAGTGTTCTAGACCACATCGATGTTAGCAGTGACCTTTCTGTCTGTCAACAACGCGACCTGCGTGCCTTACTGCTGGAGTACGCCCCGTGCTTTGCCTCATCATCGAAAGTCCGGCAAACTTGACGATGCCCAACCTATTCGAGAGCAGCCGTACCGTATTTCGGCCAAAGAACGTGATGCAATTTGGACACCTTAATGATAATGTTATTCAGCCGTCTAAAAGTCCGTGGTCGTCGCCAGTCGTGTTGGTTAAGAAAAAGGATGGCACGCTGCGTTTTTGCGTTGATTACAGGAAACTGAATGACATCACAAAAAAAGATGTATATCCTTTGCCCCGTATCGACGATTCACTCGATCGACTTCGCAACGTCAAGTTCGTTTGCTCCATTGACTTAAAAAGTGGTTATTGGCAGATAGAAGTGGATGAGCGCGATCGGGAAAAGACTGCTTTTATGACACCCGATGGCTTATATGAATTTAAAGTATTGCCTTTCGGTCTGCGTTCAGCGCCAGCGACGTTCCAGAGAATGATAGACAGTGTACTTGCTGGTCTTAAATGGCAAACCTGTTTGGTTTACTTGGACGACGTCATCGTGTTTTCAGTAACGTTTGACCAACATCTTAAGCGGCTGCGAACGGTATTGGACGCTCTTCGCTCGGCCGATTTGACACTGAAACCGGAAAAATGTCACTTTGGATATCAGCAGCTGAAATTTCTCGGTCATGTGCTTAGCGCTGTCGGTGTCCGGCCTGATCCTGATAAAACAGCCGCTGTAGCCAATTTTCCCATCCCTACCACGAAGAAAGCAGTCCGATGTTTCTTGGGCCTGTGCGCGTACTATCGCCGTTTTATTGCTGATTTTGCCAATATTGCAGAACGTTTGACGCGCCTGACACGTGATGACGTCCCGTATGTCTGGTCTTCCGAGCAGCAGGAGGCACTCACCGAGCTGCGCCAACGGCTGCACAACCCTCCCGTTCTTACACACTGCGATGAGGGCGCTGCCACCAATATTCACACCGACGCCAGCAACGTCGGTCCGGGTGCTGTTCTGGTCCAGCACCAGCAAGGCGAGGAAAAAGTGATCGCTTATGCCAGCCGCACCCTTTCTCGGGCAGAATCAAACTACTCAACTTCTGAAAAGGAGTGTCTCGCCGTCGTTTGGGCCACAATGAAATTCCGACTTTACCTCTACGGCCGTAAATTTAAAGTTGTGACAGACCATCATGCTTTGTGTTGGCTGGCTAGTCTTCGAGATCCATCAGGACGTCTCTTGCACGGTGGAGCCTTCGTATGCAGGAATTTGATTACTCTATCGTTTATAAATCCGGACGTAAACATGAAGATGCTGACACATTGTCTCGATCACCCGTGGAGTTGGCCCATGACAGTACGGATGAAGACGCCCATTTTATTGGCATTATCAGTTCCTCTGATTTAAAGGCCCGGCAACGGGCTGATCCAGACCTCAAAACTGTGATTGATCATCTTGAGGGTTTCGATTCCACAGTATCTCGACTGTTTGCTAAGAACTTGTCATCCTTCTGTACGCGCGACGGAATCATCTACAAGAAAAGAGCCGGCAACAGTGACCGAACCTATCTTCTAGTCATCCCTGCAGATCTCCGCGATGAAATCCTTCATGCTTGCCATGATGAACCCACCGCTGGACACTTGGGCTTTGCACGCACTCTTACCAGAGTGCGCCAGGCCTACCACTGGCCCAAACATACCGCCACCGTTCATCGATATGTTAGATGTTGCCGCGAGTGCCAGCGACGCAAGACACCACCATTGAAGCCAGCGGGTTTCCTTGCAGCCTATTCCCCCACCGCTAGTACCATTCGACCAAATTGGTATGGACTTTCTTGGCCCTTTTCCGCTATCGTCAGCTGGCAATAAGTGAATTATCGTGGCTACAGATTATCTGACACGTTACGTGGAAACTATGGCGGTGCCACGTGCAACATCCTCCGAAGCTGCACAATATTTCATGACGCAGATTGTCCTCCGTCATGGCGCCCCTTCATATGTCATCACTGATCGTGGCAAGGCATTTACAGCGCGTCTTCTTGAAGTTTTCCAACTAAGCCAGACACATCACCGAAAGACTACTGCTTACCATCTCAGTCTAACGGCCTTACTGAGCGACTAAACAAAACAATAGCGGACATGCTCGCCATGTATGTGGACGTCCGGCATAAAATATGGGACGAGATATTGCCTTATGTCACGTTTGCATATAACACGGCCGTCCAAGAAACAACTAGATTCACTCCGTTTCACCTAGTATACGGACGCGATGTACAGACCATGCTCGACGCTATGCTGCCATGTGCGGCTGACGACCAGCTGCTTACCGCTGACGAAGAAGAATTCACCAACTACGCTGAGGAAGCTCGCTAACTCGCCCGTAATCACATTACAAAACAGCAAGCAACAGATGCACGCCGATATAACGACCGCCATCGCTATGTCGTGTTCCAGCCTGGTGACAAAGTCTGGGTGTGGACACCTGTCCGGCGCCCAGGCCTGTCAAAAAAACTTCTCAATCGTTACTTCGGACCCTACAGAGTGTTGCGTCACCTCTCAGAAGTTACGTACGAGGTTATTCCAGACGGAACTGTACCTAGTTCTAGTCGTCAGTGCTCGTCTGACCTAGTGCATGTGCTTCGCATGAAGCCGTATTTTATCCGCTGAAAGCCGTATTTGTCATCCGGATCAGTTTTTGTTTCTGTGAGCTTGCGGTTTCTTTTTTCAAGGGGGGAATACTGCCACCTGACGGTTCGAGGTAGCGCTTGAAAGACGAAGAAGTTGGAAACTCACGCGCTTCGGCTAGCTAGGACTGTGGACTCTTGAGCTTGTCTTTGTGTTACCGTTTCCCGGGAACCTCTGCCTTGACTGTGTGTATCTGCCCCTGTTGCCGATTCCCATAAATCCCTGTCTTCGTGACAATATTGACTGTGCGATTAACGCAGGTTATTCGAACATTTGTTCTCGTATTGCGGTGGCCATATAGTTCTTCCTTTGCTGTTTATTTACTTCGGAATATCTCGCAAATGATTTCAAGGGTAGCTGCTCATTGGTGCACTGCAATGCGAACGAGGCAGCTAGCCATGCATAGCTAATCATATCAGGCTAAGTTCGAAGAGACCATTGTGTAGCCATATTTTTAATGTTCTTTCTTATTGCGAAAGAAGTCACAGGCTCACCACCACAGACCGAAAATCTTGTCCGATATTTCTTTTTATGTGCCATTGCTCTAACTGGGTAGGGTAGGCTGTTTGAGGAGGTCAAAATACATGGCTACGTACATGGGTAATTAAAACGCATTCCGGTATAGCTAAAAGTTTGCTTCGGCAGATTTGCTTCAAAACCTACCCAACATAGTTCGCCTACGGCGACCACAGTGGTGACCTCCAGGGCCGCCTTATATTTTGCCCACCCACCACCGAAATTTGACCTCGACTCATTTGGGCAAAAATCTTTCCAATTTAATATGACTATGGCGAACAAGGTGGTGACCTCCAAATTTGACTTGGCCCAGCCTCAGTCCAGTAGATTAACCTGAGCCGATTTCGGACCAAAATGAACGGAAAACATAATTCGATTACGGCGAACACGATGGTGACCTCCAAATTTTAGGTTAGGTCACACATGGTTTACCAACCCTCGAAATTTGATTTTGGCCAATTTACATCAAAAGCGATCAGCTCCTTATTGCATTGACCATCCTCGACACTATGGTTACCTATAAAGTTGGCCATGACCATTTCCAGAATTTGGCCCATGCGATCTTCGAAGTTTCACCTTTATAATTGGTATCCAACCATTATTGATTGTGCCCGACAAGGCGGTAACCACCAAATCGGCCATAACCATATAAAAAATTGACCCATGCTATAGCTAAAAAAACCAAGCTTTCGTGCTATAATCAGCTTAAAAAAGGCAATCTCTACCATATTTTTTCGTTTTCCTGTAACCTTTCAGCTCACGCATTGCGGAAGAAAACAGTCTAATCATGTAAGGGTACACATTGTTTTTTATTTATTTCCCGCGTTTTTCTCTGTAGTGCCTTCTGCCCACCTATACAAGATTTAGGACTGTCAGCCGTTGCTTGTCGAGAGTGGAAGTGAGTAAGTCTATCATGAGTGAGTCCCGATGAGTTAAAATGAGTGAGCTAAAGCTGGTCGTGAGTTGAAATTAGTGAGTCCAGATGAGTCTGAGTTCAGATGAATCTGAGTTCAGAAGGTGTTTGAGTCGAAGTGAGGGAGCGCAGATGAGTCGCGAGTCAAAAATGAGTGAGTCGAGATGAGTGAGTGAGCCCAGGTTTGTTATGAGTCTGAGTGAACCCGAGTGAACCGTCATCATGCATGAGCTTGGGTTCATGAGTCTGACTGAGCCCGAGTGAGTCGCCAGCTTGAGTGAGTTTGAATTCGTATGAGTGAGTCCGGGCCTTGTGAGTTCGAGTGAGAGTGAGCCCGCAGATGGACCAAATATTTCTGAGAGAGCCTGAGTGAGCACACGTGATTTTGCCGACCTATGGCCGTGGCTGGCAAAAGTATCCCGCAGCTGCTGGCGAAAGGAATCTCAGCTTTGAAGACTGGCCTCCCTATTCTCGTACCATGTTTTAGCCCAGTCCTCGAGTGCGAAATCGACATTACGCAGCTTCTGAGCAGGGCTCCACTAATTTAATTGCACCACTCGCTCGAAATCGTCGATCCAGTCGTCGACCTCTGCCCCAGTACCGCCATGGAGACTGAGGGGCACACGAGGCTGCTGCGGCAGCAAATGATGTTTACTTGTCTGGGCCATTGCAGAAATCTCGAACTGCTGGTTGGATGGCGCCGGTTCAGGTAGAGGAGCAAATTCCTGCGCCAGACCCCGGAGGCGACGGCTGCATCGATGAAAAGGTGTAGCCAAGAGCGGAAGCCGGTCGGGACTTGATGAGATCCTGCGAGAAGCCCGAGACATGTTCAAGGCCGCACTTCCACCAGTGTCACGTAGCCGTTTGAGCTCGTAGCTAGAAGGTTGAATGGGGGTTAGTCCAGAAGACACCGGAGAGCAGGTCCAGAGCACCCAGAGACGGTCAATACCAAAACGTCAGCCTCTTCTAATCGAACGACACGGGATTACTTCTTCTTCAAGTCAGCACACGAGACTCGCGATGAGCAGCAGCCTGGCGGCTGCTGTTGCACGCGCTACATTATTGTTACACATAAGTCTTCTTGTTTATGCCACCATCATTACTGGCCCGCCGGGGTGGCGCCGTGGTTACGGCACCCGACGACTGTTCCCAAGTATGCGGGATAGAATCCTGGCCTCGGCGGCCGCTTTTCGTTGGAGGCGGTAAGCAAGGCGCCAGTGTGCTGTGTGATTTCATTGTACGTTAAAGAACTCCATGTGGTCGAAATTTCCGGAGTCCCCTACTACAGCGTCTCTCATAGCCTGAGTCGGTTTGGGATGTTAAACCCCTCAAACCAAACCACACCATCATTACTAGCCACAGTTAGGTTTACTCCCTCCACGGTCGTCAAAAGAAAGCCGAGTTTCTTCAGCATAAGGATATGATCGGACAATGTTCATTTGTGGTTTCCCGTCCTTTTACGTATATTTATACTTTCTAGCAAAGCGACCCTCCTCTAAATCTCAAAAACCACCAAAATGGCAAGACAGCTAATGAAAAGGCGCGGATAAATCAGAACAGAATAGCATAATGTATTCTGGCAGAATTCTTAGACACAAATGCTTGTCACATCAGTATGTATTTACGCAGCGATGAAACAACTTTACCGGCTTCGAAATAACAAGTATTACTGGCAAGAGAGCAAGTGTAAATCACTGTTGCTTGTTTTGTTTTTCGTCCGCATTTTTGCGTGAAAGAGAATGGGAGCACAGTAGATCGCCTGCAAGCGTTTTACTGGTTTTGAAAGGTACAGCAAGCTTATATTCTACAAGTACATGATTCGGTTGGTGGGGCTAGGCATCGATTTCGTCGAAGACCTGGAGCTCCTTCCACAGGACGTGAGCGCGATGGGTGCACTGTTGGACATAACCACCTCCAGCAACACAAAGAAAAGGTGAGCGCAATCCGCCATACCTTGTGGTAAGGAAAATAAGAGGGGAAGTGGAGAGATTATCAGTCCACACGAGCCAGTGAACGAAATGAGTTTATTGAGGAATGAATGATACTTTTATAGCAGAGCGGGGTGATAATCAAGTCGCTTATCTTAATATTGGGAAGAGAAGGGAGTGTTGTGGGACCCAATAAGGGTGACCTCTAATGTCGTAGAACGCTAGTTCCATGCTTGGACCGACCTCATTCTGACTGCAATGTTGATGGATTACAAACACTTCGGAAGGGCTTTCCTTCAACTAATTCACTTGTTGCCTGCAACGTACACCCTTTGATGAGAGCTATCCGTCGTTCATCATGATGCATTCATGGCCGCCATGATGCACTAATCCTTCATATGCAGTGACATTAGGTGCTAGCCATACACAAACACTTGTGCACCACGGGAATTACGATATTTATGGGACACGGTTTCCGTCACACCAAAACCTACCGTTGTCAGGGATGAAATTCCGTGATCAGGTGACATAGGGACGCCTTGTAGGTTACGTGACTACATTGGATTAACGGTGGATTGCCACTCACAGGAGTCAAATTCAAAAATGACCACTCCGTGGTTATTCGACACAGTGATTACCTCATAGAAGCCATGTGGCTATGGATAACCAGTCACAAGGTATCAACCACCAGGGCACAAATTGAGGACACTTAAGCAACGGCTTTAAGGCTTTGACGGGACAGTGTTAATGGGTCTCGTCTGCTAGCTGTCATTGTGCATGTTCCGTTTGTCTACATGTCCTCTACTTAATGAAAAGGGCTTTAAAAAGCCAGCAAATGAGTTCAAAGGTTCCGAAGTTAATGTACAGTGCGTAGAACGAATGCTTACGAGCATTCAACCAAAGAATAGATTCTAGAGATGCCAGTATTTTGATAATAATTTAAGAAAAACGTTTTTTTTATTCTTGGACCGATTGGTCATCGCGTAGTGGTGGTTCTTGGAAAGATTCGTCGTCAAGAGCTGAAAACGAATACGGTGATGTCATGGTGAGTGACACTCCACAGGAACTACCATTCGCTGTATTCACGGAGGTTGCACTTCAGAAGCTGCAAAAGTCGCCTCTGTTACACACTACTGTGTGGTTACAACCCGTAACAATCTCTTGGGGACAGGACCCGCCCGTAAATTCGTCAATGTTTGACGTTTTGCATTGTAGAATTGCGGCTGTCTTGACCGTTTTTCTGTTTCACCCCTCCCGCGCACTCGTCTTCCACTGCTTTCTTCCCCCCTCGCTTACCTTCTGCGTAGTAATGGGCACGAATTTTCAAGCGCGACTTCCACCTACAGAAAGATGCGTCAGCGGTAGTGGCTCCGATCTACGGCCTTTGTCTCGTTCCAGCACACCCGAGGGTACGCTAGGAAGCAGCGCAAATATTTCTAGGCTAGATGGCAACCGCCCACACACACCCAAGTGTCGTCTTGGTCAGGCCGACCAAGAGTCTCCATCTTCCACTTGTTCAATGGCAGCACGGTACGCCAGATAATATTATCTCCCCCCTCCCCCCAAGGAAAGTAGTCCCGGTGCGTTCTAGGTGGACGGAGCAGAGCGTGAATAACACGGCTTGAAGCGTGTCCCATGCCCAATGTTGGAGGTTGGTAGTACAGAGGAATTCACGTTCAGAGGTGCGATTTCGTAAGTGACGTCGGTGCACGACGTCGTGCAAGATGCTGTAAGGGCCTTCGCAGAGCGGCAGAAGGTTTTTACACAAGCCCACTCGGTGGGACGGGAGGTAGAACAGAACGGGAGAGCTGGGAGAGTAGTGCGCATCACAGTGGCGACTGTTGTAACAACATTTTTGGGAGCTTTGGGAGGGAAATATTCTGTCGCGAACAATATGGCGGGCATTATTAGCACGGGCGATGGCATCACTAGCGCAAGTACTAGTGACGGCGTCAGCAGCGTGCAGTGGTGTGTCGAAGAGGAGTAATGGTTGTCGGCCAAATATCAGAAAAAAGGGAGAGAAGCTAGTGGTATCATGACGAGAAGAGTTGTAGGCGAATGTTAAAAATCGTAGATGAATGCCCCAATTCCGGTGGTCGTCAGAGACATACACTAGCAACATGTTTGAGCATACGGTTGAGGCGTTCTGTGAGGCCGTTGGTCTGAGGGCGATACGGGGCGGTGAATTTGCGGTGGACGCTGCATAGACGATGAAGTTCGTCAATCACTCTGGAGTAGAAGCAGCGGCCACCATCTCTGAGTAATTCACGAGGGGCTAAACGTTGGAGTATCCCTCGTGGAGAAGGAAATCAGCGACGTTTGTAGCGCAGCTGGTTGTGATGGCCCGGGTACTGGCGTGCCGCGTAGCATAATCGTTCGCGCGGCGATTCATTTATTGCCCGAGGTGGAGACCAGGAAGGGCTCAAGCAAGTCAACGCCAACACTAGAACACGAATGGAGATGTCCAGAAGGCAATACGGATGGTCTCTTCCGGCGCTAAGAAAGCTCTGATCCTGGACGGAGCGATAGCGACCCGGCCAGTAGAAAGGTCTGCGCACGCTGTCATACGTGTGGGAAATGTTAAAGTACAGCCCTGGGTCCATCATGCTGGACGGAGCGATAGAGACCCGGCAAGTTGAAACGTCGGCGCATGCTGCCATACGTGCGGAACACGCCAGTGTCCAGCCCTGGGTCTATCAGGAAAATGTTCAAGAATGGTACACGCAGATGTTTGGGAACGACGTGTAAACAGCTCAGCGCCATCGGGTCGCATATTGTGGCGGCACAGTGCGTCCGCTTGGAGTAAGAACATGGCGAGGGAAGGTTGAGGGTGACCAGTAGTGAGGCGGTCAATGATAGACTGCAGAGCAGAATCCAAGCGCTGTTCATCAGCAATGTGGAGAAATGCCGATAAAGACAAGGCACATGCGTCGACGTCACAGTTCGTGGAGCTACAAGGATCGACGGGGTGGCGGGACAAGAAGTCTGCATCTTGGTGATGTCGAACAGACTTGTAAATGATGGAAAAGCTGTGTTCTTGCAACCGTGACGCCCAGCGCCCCAAACGGCCAGTAGGGTCTTTGAGTGAAGAAAGCCAGCACATTGCATGGTGGCACGTGGACGTCTTTTCTGGTCAACTTACTGAGGTGGTGATGATGGCGGCGAATCTCCAGCTCTGATCTTTTTCTCTAGCACAACCGGTGGTACCCAGGGACTATTCGAAAGCTCAGTAGTGTGGTCGTCCAGCATCTTGTCATCTTCACGTTGAATCACCGGCCGCGAGACACGATTCGGTCGCTTGTGAATAGGATTAGCGTCACCGGCGTCGATGCGGTTGGTTATAACAGATGTTTAGCATGAGATCAGGCCCCAAAGGCAAAAATGTCGCTATAGGAAAGAAAAGGTCTGTAGAGTATATTGGCGAAATTGGGTTGCAGGCCAACCGCAATCATGGCGGAATCAGGATCAGGATGGCAAGGGGACAACTTAGGAGTGGCAGGTGCAGCAGAGGGAAGGTCGGAAGCTAGAGCTGAAACTTCACAGTCAATCAGCGGGGACATATCAATAAGATAAATCTCGTGAGGGAGAACTTGGGTCGACAAACTAAGTTGAGGACTGGGAGAGTGGTGATTCTGAGGCGTGTACGAAAAGGTACACGATAAGGAGGAAGGATGACGTGACACTGCAGGATGACGTCTGTAACAAGGTATATCAGGTATTCCCCATCGGGAATGGGCGAGAAAGGTCACATAGGATTGTAAACGGCAGCTTCAGGAGGAGGCAGGAAAATTTTGTTGAGAAAGGCTAGGTGAGCTGGAGAGGTCTTGCGAGCAGAGGGGAAGGTCTAAGTGAAGAAGGCCGGTTCAACAGTCAATAAAGGCTGAGTGGGCGGTAAAGAAGTCAAGGCCAAGAATCAGGTTATGAGGGCATCTTGAACGGTGGTGAATAACACAGATGTGTGATGATCAGCAATGGTTACTGGAGTGGTACACATGCAACCATGGCAGCAGGACTGCCAGTGGTGACATGAACGGTGGACAAGGCTGCTTACAAGACTGCTTGAAGCGACTGCGAAATGAGGAGCTGAGAAGGGAGAGTTGGGCGCGGGTGCCAATAAGGACAGAAACGGGAACACCATCCACAAGTACATCAAGGAGGTTAGACTGGAGCAGGGGCCAAAAGAGGTTTTTGAGTCCGGGTCGCGAATGCAGCGTCACCTCTAGGAGCTGTATTGGCTAGTTATCTTAGTGGAGGCAGGTATAGGACGGTGAACAATTGCGGCGAGGAAGGTCAGAGGGGAACGCCAGGCTTTCGGGGAAGCTGACCGGCTGGAAACACGAAAAGGTGAATCAAGATCGACACGGAGCGGGTATGGGTGAGGTGAGGAACAGCACGGGGCAAAGACTCCCCTGCCGGCGGCGTTGTAAACTGGGCTGAACGACGAGTACCAGCGGTTGCGGCAGTGACGGGATATATGGCCAACATGGGCACAAGTGCAGCAGATGAGACGATTGTCAGGGGTACGCTAGTCAGCACGATTGCGGTAGCGGTATCGAGGCATATAGCTGGTGTTGGAGGAGGCAGCCGTGATCACAGAAGGGGCTGGATTGGAGTCTACATATTCCGGAACGAAGCCAGTAGAGATGCCCACGTTAGCAACCTCTTGGTGAAAAACAGCCTGGATGAAGGATAGGTAGACAGGGCATTGTCCAGAAGCTGCGATGAGCAAACCGCGGAAGTCATGGCCTCGAGTTCGTGGCGGCAGATACAAGTCAAGTTATTGTGGTTGGAAGGCTGGCGGAGAGCAAGTAGGTCCTCACAGGACGTGCTTGCAGCCGTTTTCGGCAGCCTCTCAAAACGGTGTTCCGCCTGCTCGAAAAGCCATCCCACCTGAAGAACAGTGTTCACAGTAGGGCAGCCTTTATCCAAGCGGAGGTGGGAAGCATCGTCGGCAATACTGTTTAGTATGTGGCCCACACTGTCGGCCTGTCTTCCTGGTCAACATTCCTGCACAGGGACTGGACGTCTTGAATGCAAGCGATGTGTGATTCACACGAAGTTTGTGCGCGAGATGCGAGGTCTTTCTTTGTGGCGAGTCGGCGTCCAATAGATTTGCCGAAGAGATCGTGGAGGTTTTGCTTGAACATGTCACAAGGAAGCTTGTCTTAGTAAGTCTGAAAACTGACCCGCGCGGTGCCGGTTAAAATCAAGATGAAATTTGCGAGAATGGGCATAGCATCCATCGGTTGTGCTTGCTGACTCGTTCGTAGAGGGCCACCCAGTCGTCCACATCATCGTCGTAGGGCCCACAGAAGATTTCCGAGTTCCGGGGTTGAGCCATTACGACAGATGAGGTGGCGACCATAAAGGGGAGGAGAGGGAGGGGCGCCTGTCAACATGGTGGCCGCTGCGGAGATTCAGCTTGCGGCACGGGATCGAAAATATTCCCTCCCCCCACCAAATGTCTTGCAGGTGGAAATCGCACAGTAGTGTATAAGACTAGCTTGGGTCGATGGCCACCGCAGAATTTTACGCACACTCAGCATCGTTTTCGTAATAGACTTCGTCTTCAATTTGTTTAGTGCTTGCATGGTAAGTCAGACAACAATATCTTCTTGATTCTTTGCTGTTGCCTTGGAGTGCATAATTTGAATTTCTTTGCGCCTGTATTATATCGAACATACTCAACAGCAAACTTGCGGAAGTTACCGCATTATGTGAAAGAGGACCTTGCATGTTTGAAAGCGCCGTTTAAAGCAGGCCATGCGAGCGTGCCTGCGGGGTCATAGGGAAGCAATCCTGGCTCAGTATCCAAAGATGCCAGAGGTTCCAACTCCCACCTGAGTCCATATTTTAAAGAATAGGGTCCAGATGGTAGCTGCCTATTGCCATTCGGTCATATCATGTAGACTCGGGCCATACAAGCCGCCGAGCACTCATTTCCCGATCAAATAAGTCACCTGCTAGCTATCACGGGGCCTTTAACAGTATCGCATTAAAGCGATTCCTTTGACCCACCTGAAGAATGTGGGTTTCCTCTTCTCTTCACATTAAAACTCAGCCATCGACAGAGACGAAATTCCTGGATCGGTCATGAATGTCTTGACGTCATAGAGGGCACCTGATTAAGTATAGCCAATCGCACATCACTACCAAGAACACAGCTAACAAGAGCGTGAAAACATGGGCAGCAGAGAGAATAAGAACACAACAGGCGCCCCTGTTGAGTTCCAATTCTGTCTGTTCGTGCTTTTCGTGCTCTTGGTAGAACGACAGGAAGAAGATGGTTTGCACGGTATGAAGAACTCAACAAGGGTAAATGGGGTACGCCTCAGTTCGCAGATGAGCCGACGTTTCGACAAGTGGACGTGTCTTCGTCTGGGAAAAGCAATCATCACTGGCAGGGGTTTAAATACGCTTTTGCTTCCGAAGAAGAAAAGCTGGGGAGGGGAAAGTGGGTGCGAAGAAAGTAGATGTGAAGGAGTGGGGAGGAGAGGATGGATGAGAAGAAAGTGGGCTATGAAGTGAAATAAAAAAAGAAAAAAAGAGAAAAAAAATCTTCAGTATGTATTTATTAGCCTGGAACCAGGGATTCTGGGGCCTGAAAAAGACGTAACTGCGGCAGTACCAGGAAAAACCACAGTACTGGGTAGTTAATTAGTCAACACTTAGGCGGGTTTGGTGCAGATACACCTTACAAAGGGACAGGCTTTGCGAAGGGCTCTGATAAGCATATATCTAAGGGGGACCATTATTAAAACTACCTGCAAAGATGGGGGGGGGGGAGAAGTACAAAGTCACAGGATAATAACCGCACATGAAACCGAAACTGACATGAAAAAATAACAATAATAAAAAATAAAGAAATAAAAAATAAAAACGTTTGAGGGCAAATTTAAGCAACAAGTGATAAGGAGGAAATGTGTTTTGAGGAACATGTAAGGTTATGCTATTGCGGAAGGGAATAGAGTATACATGCGTTGTGAATAAACTGTACAATTAACGCTATGTGGTATTGTTTTCCCGAATAGTTATGATTTCAATGTTCTAAATTTATGAATTATATATGCCGCTCTATATTTTCTGTCCCTTGCAGATTTAAAGCCTGACTGGAGAATATATAATTTAATTTCTTCGAACTTATGGTCGAGCTTCGAACTTCGAGCTATGCATTCCTACCAAAGTATCCAAATTATCTGCATTGCACTACCAAGAAGAATAACATAAAAAAATCCCCCTTGCCCCCTTACACACACGCACGGACGCACACACGCACGCACGCGCGCGCACAACACACACACACACACACACACACACACACACACACACACACACACACACACACACACACACACACACACACACACACACACACACACACACACACACACACACACACACACACACACACACACACACACACACACACACACACACACACACACACACACACACACACACACACACACACACACACACACACACACACACACACACACACACACACACACACACACACACACACACACACACACACACACACACACACACACACACACACACACACACACACACACACACACACACACACACACACACACACACACACACACACACACACACACACACACACACACACACACACACACACACACACACACACACACACACACACACACACACACACACACACACACACACACACACACACACACACACACACACACACACACACACACACACACACGCACACGCACACACACACACTGTGCACTCTTACGGAGACTCAAGCGCCCTCCTAGTTTTATTTAGCTAGAGAGGCGAAGTGAGTTCCATCACATTCGTGATCATATGCCTTGGTAGCGGATGATGTCTCAACTACCTTCAGTGCGCACTCAGCACTCAACACTGCCTAAGAGGTGAAGTGTTCACGCTTACCTTCTGCCGTCTACCGCGGTGCATTGAACTCCACAAAAAGCACGAACCGAGTTACGACTGCAAGTGCCGCCTTGAGCGGGACAGTACCATTTCTGGCCTTTCATTTTAAAGTAGCTGGCTTCTCTGCGTTGCGGGGCCCCTAAAGCAGGTTTGGTGTACCTGTAGTCCGAACGTAATTAGGGTGGTAAATTATGGCCACATCAACTAATCAGTGGCGTCGCATGTAGTTATGGGCCGCACGTAGCGCTCGCAAAGAAGCGTAAAGCAGGCTCTTAGTTTCTTACAGCTTGCTGTAGTTGCTTACTGCTGCCATCATGACGCTTTAGACCAGCGGGTACATACTGTAAACGTCCTTGCCGGCGTTCAAGGCGGTGCAGTAGCATAGTTGCCGTGGCTATCGATGGCCATTAGGAAAAATTACGGTCAAGGGCCGTGACATCCGTGAGAGCGGAGGTTCCTGAAAACGGGTATCCCAGGTCAAACCAAACGGTTATTGGTTACGTAATATACCTTTCCACCATAATGTGGCATTGCAATAATTTCTGTGGGGGGAGACTGCTCGTAACCTGTCCCACCCTTTCCGTGGCGCTACTCGTGATCAATGAGAAGGTGTTTAGGGGTCAGAGCCTAACGGACACTACCGGACAGAAAGTAATTTATTTTCAGCCGTCTGTTGTCTTCCTCTTCTCGCAGGTTTAAAGTGTTCGCCGGGTACAACAGTAAACACGCGATGGCCCGCTTGGTGCTAGAGCTGGCCAGAGCGGTGAAGGATGGAATTCTTTACACCAAGTAAGTAGGAATTTTTATTTCCTCATCCTCAATCAATCAAATCTGGAAGACAGCTGATATTAGTTTTTCCACACAAACATATATACTGTAAGCCACCGCTAAAATCACATATAATTTCTTCATGCTCTCCTTGCTTCAGATTTAATGAAGACTAGTGCGAAGTACGTTACGCCTTCGACGTTAATCTGAGAAGAGGAGCCAACTACATATCAGGTTTGGTTTCGTTTGAGGGGTTTAACGTTCCAAAGCGTGAGCCGCTTTGGAACGTTAGCATATCATGTGCGAAATTAGAAGGCCATGTGGTCGAATTATACCAATGGCTTATGGTCATTTCGTCTCCCTTGCAATTATTTATGTTGCAGCAAACAAACAACGAAATTGATTCCCAACAGAACCATAAGCCGAGAACATTCCCCTACGCTTTCGATGCTATCGCTGAATGTCGGCATCATTCAAACATATCTCCTAACAATCCCTCATTCCTTACAGTCCTCGGCTCAAATTCTCAGATCATAGTTTCATTAGGTTATGCAGAAAACAAATGCGCAATATCCCACTCTTCGTTAACATTTGAACGTTAATTGCTTTTAAATGAAGAGCGAACGGGGCACGGCTTGAGTGCAGATAAAAATTACGGGGCAGGGGGAGGGCCAATTAAGTCGTCTTACTGCGGATATGTTAAAGCAATTCGAGTTTTATCATGTCGGCGCTTGGTGGATCCGCGTGTTACTACACTCGCGACCGTTATCAGCGCTTGCCCAGATGTCGCACGTGTACAGTGCATTTACGGAGGCTAAACAAGGAGTGGAGCCGATGAAACTTTATGAAGAGGACATTGTTTATCGCACAGCGCGAGTGTGTTGCAGTTACATGAGGCATGATCGGCTGAATCTCTTGCCAATTAGAATCTTTCTCAGCCTAAATGCTCTCTAACTAAAGGTTATTTACAAGAAAAATGACTTTTAACAGGACTGGGTTCCAATGTTGACACAGCGTTGATGTTTAATGGCATCCGCAGCACTAGGTCACGAGGTGTGGCGAGGTGGTAAGGCCTGCGACTAGAAGTATGTACATATGTCGTCGGTTTGAGTTC
Organism: Amblyomma maculatum; assembly: GCF_055883805.1. Classification (NCBI taxonomy): domain Eukaryota; kingdom Metazoa; phylum Arthropoda; class Arachnida; order Ixodida; family Ixodidae; genus Amblyomma; species Amblyomma maculatum. Next base: position 159,058,402 of record NC_139347.1, read on the forward strand.
CTATAACAATTGAGCTTCCTATTTGATAAGCAGGGAATTGAAATGGTATGACACTATCTCTAACGCTGCGCGAAGAGCGGTTGCATCAAACTTCCGATACGAAAAGGCGAAATATGGCGTCAGCTGATGGCCCGTTAGTGATGCCACAGAGCAAATGGCGCACCAGAAGGCGGTAGAGGGATGTGCTGTGATTGCCGTGTAATGCCAGTGCAAATGCCACAGCAGCTATTTTTTAGTCGTTGCGCCACTTATTCGCCAGTTGCGATTCGGTGGACGGGTGCCGGCACGGATGGTCCACTGGCTCGAACAGCTGACTAGGCGCACCGCTTGAATGGTGACTAGCAAAGGAGAAAGAGAGAGAGACAATTTTATTGTGCACTGGTGTGGGCCGCAAGCTCAGGCCAGGCATGACATCACTGCACTACATATATGACCGTCTATATTGCTGTAGCACATCCGCGGCTCGCGGGATGGCGGTCTTCTGCCGATGCAGGGTCCGTCGCGCGCAGTAAGGGCTCCCATTCCTCCCAGGTGGAGAACTCCGAGCCCGGCGGGGGAGGATCAGCAGGGCACTCCATTAGGATATGTGTTAGGGTAGCGGTGGGATGAACGCACAATGAACAAGATGGGGTGAAGGCACATGGGTGCACACGTGATAGTAGGTAAGGCGCGGGGAGGGTTCAGGTCTGCAGGCGGCGTCTTAGGATTTGGTGGTGGATGATAAGGGATTGTCGGGATGCCTGCGCTCTCTCGAGTCGTCCAGGCCCGAGTCCGCCACCGCCCGGTTTATAAACCCTCGAGTGTGGACATTGGCGGCCTCGTTGATAAGACTTCCCGAGTATGCGGGCACTCAGATCAGCTCCACTTGGCAAGATTTTTCAGGAGAAACCGATTATAGCATGCGGTATGCGGTTTCATGGATCCTGCCTCTAGGGAAATGTGGCAACCCAGTTCTGGAGTCGGAAGGAACGTACCGAGCTTCAGTGTGGGCAATGGCAGGGGCCATTGCAGCCTCCTCTGCTGATTCTGGAGAGGAGGTAGGTGGGAGGGAGACAGTGGGCACCCCCATGTTGTCCAGAAACGCCACGGCAGAGCATCTGCCCACGCAAGCCACGTCCTCCTCAGAACCTTAGTATTTGTGGAAGGCGCTTGCGCTTTCCGCTCCGCGTGCGGTGTGGTAATCGGGGTGTGTGGTGTGTGGAAGGGGTTGGAATAGGAGGTTACGGAGTATGCATTTAGGGACGGGGAGAAGCTGGGGTGGTTGGCGGGTATTTGGATACGCAGTTTATCAGTTATGTGTCTACCTGTAGCGGTTTTAGTGAGCCGTGGGTATTGAGCTTGTCTGTGAGCTTCAACGAGCTCGTGTATAATGTTATGGGGTCCTAATTGTAGGGGTTTTGAGGTTTGTGTACGAGGAGGGAGATGGAGAGTGGTTTTGTATGCTTTCCTGAGGAGGCATTGTAAGGTGTATATTTTCCTACGGTATAGTTTTAGATATGAAACTATATACAAAAAGTGGCTGTGTAAGAAGGCACGCAGATGATACGACAGATGTAATATTCTTTAAGCCCATGGTGTTTGGTGGAGGCGCGCCGGATAAGATGTGCTAGTGCAGTTAGGCTTTTAAGCTTTTTGATAGCTATTGTGCCCGATGATTTGCAAGTGAAGTCTAGTATACGTATGGTGTTTACCTCTGGTATAGGCCGGTCCTCCAGAGTTATGTTGATGGATGTTTTAGGGAGGGTGCGGCTTTTTGGGCGTATGATTAATTCTGATTTGGGTGGGGAGCAGGTGAGGCCAATGGTGCGAGCGTATTGTTGTACGCGGGTGGCTGCTGTCTTCTATTTGCCCATCGTTGCCCGTGGTGGATCATAGGGGGCTATGTCATCGACGTAGAGTGTGTGAGAGGTGCGGTATGTGATGGAGAGAAGCAGGGAGTGGGATGAATGCGGCGCTGAATAGGAATGGCGATAGTAGCGAGGTACTCACTCTTTGAAGGGTGCAGGGATGCAGGGGGAGGAGAAGTGGGGGCCTATATGAACCTCTGCGGTACGGTTGGTGAGGAAGGCGCGGATGTAAGAATGCATTTTATGTCCAATATATAATGTGGAAAGTGCAGTCATTATGGCGGTGTGGTGGATGTTGTAAAAAGCCTTTGGAGAGGTCTAAGGAGAGTATAGCTTTAGTTTGGGCTGAGATAGTGGGGTCGAGGATGTCGTGCGTGTTTTGAAGCATGGCGTGTTGTGCATTTAGGTGGACGCAAACCGGTCATTGTGTGCGGATAGAGGTTGCACCCGGTCATGTGGTCTTTAAGTCGGTTCAGTGCTACGTGTTCCAGAAGTTTACTGAGGCACGTGGTGAGGGAGATGGGTCAAAGGTTTGCAACTGAAGACAGGTTTGTTAAGTTTGGGGATTAAAATGATTTTAGCGTGCCCTCAAGTTTGGGGAGAGTGCTGGTCTTCCAGTAATCATTGTATTATTTTGTAATCGATGTGGTAGATACATCGTCTAGAGTGCATATCATTGTGTTAGTGTTTTCTCGACACCCTGTGCCGAGAATGTGTGCAGGGATTGTATGACAGAGCGTCGAGGTTCGGGTTATGTGTAGCTGTATATGCTGGAAGGGGGTTGCTAGTACCCGGTGCAGTATGTGCAGTTTTGAGTTGATCGATTAGGTCTGTGGATGTTAATGGTGTGTTGTGAAGGAGCTGACTGATATGTTGCTGCGTAGCTAATCTGTATCAACTAGGGTCGAGGAGTTGGTGGAATAGCTGTTAAGGGTTTTTGCTGCTAAGCTTACCGAACAGTCTGCTGCAGATCAGGCTCCATTTTTAGCCGTTAAGAGTTTCGGTGTGAGAGCTGAGGTGAGCTTGAAGTACTGTGAGGCGTTGGCGCAGTTTACTGTTGTTTGTCTCTTACACCTGGTTTGGTGACTGTTGTGTGCCTCCCAGAGGTGTGCCAGTCGACTATCAATTTCGTGTATGTGCGGAGGTATGTCTATGTGCAATGTATGTGTACCGACATTGTTGATGAGGGTCTGAACCCATCCATTGATGTCCTGGATGGGAATGTTAGGGAGGTTCCCTCGCGTGATGCGAAGGTCATCTCATTTGATGTGTGAATGTCTGAGGGTGATTTTGCGCGGTGCGTGAGAGGGAAGTGTGATCAGAATGGTGTAGTGATCACTTGCAAGATTTGTGTGGTACGTTCCTATATCACTTTCGAACGGCATGACTTAGCGTGAGGTCAGGACTGGTGTCCAGTTGCACACTGGTACCGATACTCTTGGGAAAAAGAAAGTTGTGTGCAGTGAGTTGGAGTGCCTGTATTTCTGTCCAGAGGCGCCCGTCCTGGGTGTCATGTAGCGGTATTCCTAGTCGATAGGCTGTGAAGTTAGGTAGCCATTATTGAGTAGATGGTGTGAGCCTGCTGCTTAGCAAATTTAGTGTAGGGGGGCAATGAGGGTGTGTATGGGTTGTGATTGGGTGTGATAGATATTAGCAATGTAGAGGCGCTATTGATGGAGTGCGCGGTGTATGAGTTTTGTTAATATACACAGCACTAGAGAGGTGATGGGAATATGCTGTACTATGAGTGTTCTGTGGACGAGTGTTGTGATGCGTGGATTGTCCGTGTCATCGGAGCGTTGAGTGTTGTAGCAGGAGAGGTTGGTTTTGCAATGCATATCGTGGAGAACGATAATGGGGGTTGAGGTTAGGGTTGGTAAGCACTGCTGCAGCTGCGCTCGCTTTCCCCTCAAGCCGTGGCAACTCCATTGTAATAGTGTGAGATTGGTGTGATTATTGCCCCTTCCCTCCACATCGGAGCGTGGGCGGGGTGAGGATAAGAGCTGCTGTAGCTTGGGGGTACTGGGGCATTGTGAAGGTGAAGTTAATATATGATGCTGCAGGGCAGAAATGAGGGCCTCCTGTGTTTGTTCCATGCGCTGAAGGCGGAGATCAAGCTGCGTCATTTTGATTTCTAAAGAGCTCATGGTTCTAGTGAAGATAGACTCCAGTTGAGTCTCGAGGCTTGTCATCATTAGCTCTTCGAATTTCGAGAGCTTGGCGTCGATGCGCGACTCGAATTCGCCTACTTGGTTTCCAACTGAGCATCTTACTTAGCATCGAGTTTTGCTACCAGCGCTGGGAGGTCACCAGAGGTAACGAAGGAGGATTGCGTAAGGCGTTTCTTTTTGGATAGAGGTACTCTGTGGAGGTAGCGTTATCAGTGGATGGGAGGATAGAGGGACGGTGTGGCAGTAGGTGATGTGGGTGGAGGAGATGATGTAATGGTGGGGTTAGTAAGCATCGTGGTGAGCCAACATACCTCGTCCCTATGGGCCCGGAGCTCCACGTCCCTGGGGTATGGGTCCCTGACTTGGTGCGCCCATTTGAGGCTGGTGGCTGGCTGTTCTGCAGCATGACAATTTCTGGATCTGCTTGACGACTGGCCTCGTCTGTCTGATGTATCCTTGGTAGGCATGCGCGAAGTGCTGCGTCTGTTTCCCTCGGCTATCTGCTCATGTAGCGGTACCTGCAGGTTCGGTTTCCGGTTTGATGAAGGCCATTGCAGATGATGCATGAGGCTATGCAAGCTTTCAAGGCGTCCTTGGGTTGTTAAGTGCCACATTTCGGGCATCGGCGGGTTCTGGCTCCAGTGCAAACATCAGTTCGGTGGCCAACCTTCCTACGGGTGGTGCATGCCTCAAGTCTGGGACTATACGGGGTGTAAGTGTGGAGTCCGTCTTCATATACAATCTGACGTGGGACATATGGCTGGTCGAAGGTGATGAGGATTGACTTGGAGAGACCCATTCGTCGTGCGTCGATGACGTTGGTTTGTGGAGTTCGGTAGACGAAATCTGCGATGATATTTTGTGGTGCTTCATTCCAGACGGCGTTCGGGATGACTCCCCGAGATGACTCGTCCCAGGGAGCGATATATGCAGCCATATCATATGCCATTTGCTCGTATGTAATGCTTGTGACCTGCACCAGCCGGAGAGCAAGTTCTTGTTTTTCCGTGAAGACGGTGCACATATTGTTGTTAGGGTGCGTTCTGAGGTGTAACTGATTTTGGGAGAGATTGATAAAGCCTGAGGCCTGGGCGATTACTTTGAGAAGTGGCGTCAGTGTCGTCTGCGGCAGGAAGAGTCCCCCACGGGATCGAAATACAACCTTATACCCTCCTGGCGGTAACGCTGGCATTTGCCGAATCTTGTAGGCAGTTGCACGAAGTTTTTGTAGTCGTGCGGATGCTGGTTGAGGAACGCAGGTTTTGGGTTGCGACGCGATGGCTGTCGCTGGCATCTGAGCGACCTGTGCGTTCTGATGTTGGCCTGTGTGCGGCGTTCCGTGAGCATTAGGCGGCGTTCAGGTTGCAGATGAGCCAGCTTCCACGGACATGGCTCTTGTTTTGCAAAGACGTGAGTTCAGTTCCTAAAGTCGTATCTCGAGGGTTCAAGTCTCCTCCGAGCACCGTTACTGTCATCGCCATTCATGGGATGCGGGAGCTAGCGCAAAACTAGTACTGGAGGGCGCGAGGTTTAGCGCAGCGGTGACTCAGCAGGGTCGATGTTTAGGTCCGGGCTGCCCTATCAGGGACCGTCCTGACTTGAAAGTGACCTCGAGATGAAGCGCTCACCTTACGGGTTCGGCGATGGTGATTCCGGCGCTGTGGAGGCTGGCAATCGGCATGAAACGCAGCCTTGGTGAGGAGCCGATGTAAAGTATACGCCAGTACTCTTTGGACCTCTAATGGCCTATCCCTAACAAAGGAAGTGATGCGGGTGTGCAGCCAGTGCCTCCTGTGCAACGCATCTTGCGAGACAACTTTGCGCCAAAAAAGGGCAGGCCATGCGATATAAGTGCCATGCAAACTAATCGCCTGCGAACAAGCCAGCCTCTAGGCTTATCCCGAATTTTGCGAATTGGGCATCACCAACGGGCCTCGATAAAACTCTCGTGGTTCTCTCGATTTTATTATCTGTAACAGCTACATTATCAAAGGTATTCTTTTTGAAGTTTCTATCTTTCCTGGTAAGAGATATTGCCTATTAAATGTGCACTTTGTAATATCTGTCACTCGTGCAGACGTTTTGGTTTGAAACTATGAAGGCTCGCACAGCGGTAATGCATTCTACAAAATCAATTTTTCTAATAGCTGCAGATTTCTGCATATTATACAATATTGCATAGCTTTTTCTTCTTCTTTTTGTGGATATTAAAGCGGGCCTTACAACTGTTGCAATTTCGTTGAAAGTAGACTACCTAGCTGTGTTCTTACTTACTGGGAGGCCCGCATTACTACCTACCGATGCGACAACTTATCGCCTTGACCAAAAACAATGACAAAGCGCAGTCATAGCATATAGTTTTCACTTGTAGACTTCTCAGGTGAAAGCCATGGCTCATTACTCGCCAGCGTGTCAATCCTTGCGTGCATACGTAAAGTGTCCGCGAGACTGCGACGCCATCGCGTGGTGACATCATAAGCAGTCGTGATATCATCATGACGTCATGTTTGGTCATGACCGATGACATCACCAGGCGATTCACATATGCGAAGCGTATGTTGTGGGGAAGAGGACGGACAATGATGTTCTCGCGACATTTGGCGGTAGGGCAGCCTTGTCGGCTGTGCCCCTATATATTTTTCGACCCACCCATTCTAAGATGGTTCGACCCGTGCTCGGCCTACTTATTCTCTCATATTGGGCGATTCTCACCACTTCCGCAAGTTCCGTCCAGCTATTATACACTCCAATTTCTATCAGAAGAGATGGGTAGACTCAGCGCCCTGTTGACGAAACGCCTGATGAGTGCGTCTATCTTATCTTTTTCATTGATGTACCACAAGGAGAGACGGGAGAAGAGAGCAGAAACACTGGTTAAAAGAGCACAAGAATTCAGAGTAAAAGACATTGTCTACGTAGACGCTGCAAGCGGCCGATCAGGGGCAGCAGTCGCCGCGGTAGTCGATGGCAGCGGCGCACCAGTCGTCTCCACCACCCCATAACAAGCAGAAACATAGACACGGCTGAAGAGGTCGCAATAGCGCTCGCTTGCGCCGGAACGAAGGCTAGATTGATTTTTAGCGACAGTAAAACTGCTCTCTGGAATATTGGAAAAGACAGGGTCTCGCAAGAAGCCGCCCGAATTCTAACAGCTGCAGCTAAAATCGATCGCAAAATCACCCTAATTCGGGTCCCAGCACACATGTCCGTCCCCGGCATCGAGGCGGCCCGTGATTTAGCCCGAGATCTCTACTTCTGGGCAAACGCGGAGTCGCCCGACTGCCAGGCGGTGGACGAACGTTTGCAAACCTATAAAGGAATAATCGAAAATTATAGATTAGGAAGACGTCTGATGCCGCCACCGGATCCTAGCCTAAATAATAAAGAGGCCATAGCCTGTAGGCGATTACAAGCCGGAAATTTCCCGAACCCTGTCTGGTTGTTTCATACCCAGATAGATGAGAGAAAAAAATGATAACTAAAGCCTGCGAAGCGAGGGGGACCCTCGACCATATACGTTGGGAATTCCCTAAGTCTCCGGGCGCTAAGGACAACATTTAAAGTAGAGAAGCCTGGGTAACCCTGCTGCGAAGCTACGTCCCCGCTGACCAGCAAAAAGCCGTCCGCCTGGAGGCTGAGGCCGCGAATAACCAATGTATATTCGCCAGTACTTAGTCGCTGAGGTTCCAGCCTCCGTTCCTCAGGCCTGCATGCCAGGAGCGGGGAGTAGGGGGCCTCCTAAATTGATGGAAATTAAAGTTTTAATCAATCAATAAATCACACATGCGAAGCTCACCTCGCCTTGCGTCCGATCCGAGTGTCCGCGCCGCGCGCGAAGACACCACACAGCACACCAGATGCAGTACAGCAGGATGCAGCGGCGCTTCAAATTAGTTTACAGGAAAGAAAAGGTGCTGTATGACCCATTTCTCCGCGGGAACCTGAACCGAGTCGTTTCAGGTCTCCGCGGGTTTGAAGGTTTTGTGGGATCAAAAAGCCTAACTTCGTTTTGTGAGTTGTTTAGTATGGGGGAACCAAACAATATTACCATATTCTAGTATTGATCTTATGAGTGTATAATAGGCCAGAAGTTTTGTTGCGGGGGTGCGAGTCGCAAGAGTCATTTAAGAAAGAACAGCAATTTCAGTGCTTTTTAAGTTATGTTGTTAATATCAGCATTCCATCGGAGGTCATGACGTACCATTAGGCCGAGATAGTTATACTCAGAAACGCGAATTAGGGGTGTATCGAGGATGGAATAGGCAAAGACAGATATTTGTTTCCTCGTTATAATCAATCTTGCTCATTTGGTAATATTGAGACAATCTGCCAATCCTCGCACCACCTGCTGACAGTAATGAGGCGCTCAGTGTATCATGGTGTTTAGGAGAATTAATTTAGTGGGGTATATCACAATCGTTGAAAAAACACCAAATATTTACAGGACAGTTTATGTGCACGTTATTTATGAAAATTGTTACAGTACGCAGTCACGGAGATGATGACTTAGTGCTGGATTAGAGAAGAACGACGACGCTAAAGGTAGGCTCTGGTTGTTCTGCGTGTATGTATGTCCCTGACGGTGAACTTTGCGGTCACGACAGAGTGTGCCTCGTAACAACTTGGTGGAGCGTGCAGTGTACGACACCAATACCACAATCTGGATCCGCGCAGGGGCCGCAAGCTTGGTGCTAGTACTATGCAATCCGACGCAACCTCTTCTACAGCGGCAGAACAAGCGCCCGCTGTCGTCGTGACGCAACCTTGTGATCCGGGCACCTTTTGCGGCACCGATGACGTCGGCATCGAAGACTGGCTCGCTATGTACGAGCGAGTCAGTAAACACCACCGATGGGAGGCAACATTGATGCTTGCGAACATCATTTTCTACCTGGCTGGTACACCGCGCGTCTGGTTTGAGACACACGAAAATGATCTGACATCCTGGGTCATGTGCAAAGTGAAGCTTCGGGATCTCTTCGGTAAGCCGATCGGACGCAAGCTCGGCGCTAAAACGGACCTAGAATTGCGAGCAGAATCGTTCACCGAATCATATCTGCCGTACATACAAGACGTCCTAGCTCTATGCCACAAAGAGCACAGCGCCATGCCCAAGTGTGACAAGGTGGGCCACACCTTAAAGAGAATTGCTGACGACGCTTTTAAGCTTCTCTTTTGCGAAGACTGTACGATGGTCAACTCCGTCCTCGAGGTATGTCAGCGGTTTGAGCAAGCTAAACATCGTCGTATTGCTCCCCGCCTCAACTGCTTGCAAAACACAGTTGCTAGGTCTTCGTGCGAAGACCTACACTGCACAGTCATCCCATCAGTTAAACGTGACCATGATCGTTCGCAGAGAGCTGGAGGAAATGGCTCCCATCACATTCACACCGCAGCTGGCGGACGCTGCCATAGCACTGATACAAGCTGTCGTTCGCCAAGAATTCGAGGATGTGGGCCTTAATACGAACATAACACTCAGCTCTGGTCAGCCGTCTGCACAGCCATCTGTTCAGCCCACCGTTCCAGTGGTAGCTGCTGCGGCTCCGACTGCGCCTTTCCCAAAGCGATACCACCACCGCAACCCGGAAGAATGGCGGACATTGGACAACCGACCCATACGCTTCAACCGCTCACGTGCCGGACACATTTCTCGCCACTGCCGCAGCCGTTGGTTGCCGCCACCTCGACCTCGCTACTATCATAATCGCAGCGGACAACACTCGAACTGTCTCCGTGATAAGTCATCTGGTGACTTTAACTCGCCATCCCACGCATGTTGAGCCTCTCGCCTTCTCCCCAGACCCGCCGTCCGCGCTCACCCCGAACTCACCGTTCATCGTCCCCTCACTTCTCTGGCCCTCTCCCGGAAAACTTCTCAATGGAGCTCCCGGAGGTGAAGCTGCATTGATGACCCGGCCCGAAAATCCTGTGCTGACCCTCGCTCATCGGAGCAATCTTCTAGATACCTGTGTAGATGGTGTCCCTGCTACCATCCTGATTCACACGGGTGCCAAAATTTCCGTCCTCAGCTCTTCGTTTCGCCGTTGACTCAAAAACGTTGTCACACCCGCCTCTTCATCAGCCGTTCGTGTCGCCGATGGAGGCGTCGCTGCCGTCGTGGGACTGTTCACTGCGCGCGTGAGAATTTGTGGTCGAACTATCCCTGTGCTCTTCACTGTAATCGACCGCTATCCTCACGGCCCACTCTGGGCTGATTGATTGATCAAGTGGCCTTCTTCCTGCCATTCTGCTCCGACCACACAGATATCAAGCCATGCCTCCGGTCCATCGAGTCTGTTCGCCTGCCGCTCGAAGCTGCCTTGTATGTTCCTTTGGCCCCTTTTCCAGCTATTCCTGATGGTACATACGTAACTTGTCCAATCACCGATGCTCTCCACAGTAACATCATCATCCCTCACACTGTTGTGACCATCACGGATAGCAGAACCTATCTGCCCGTCCTTAACTTCAGCCGCTCCACCGAAGTTTTGCCCCATGGCATTGCACTCGCTGACTTGTTTTTGTTGGCTGACTGCGAAGTTTCTACCCTCAAGCCTGTGCTTCTGTCTGAGACCTCATATCAGCATCCAGTTCGACCCTCTTTACTCCCCTGATAGCAGAGGATTTGACAGCCAGTGCTCTCTCCAAACTTTTTTTTTTCGTACAGCGACATATTTGATTTTGGAGGCCGGCCTTTGGGTCAGACATCTGTCGTTACCCATCGCATCAATGCTGGTGATGCCAGCCCCATTCACCAAAGGCCTTATCGAGTCTCCCTTGCTGAGCGCCGCGTGATACAGAATAGGTCGACAAAACGTTGACAAACAGTATTATTGAGCCATCCTGCACCCCTGGGCGTCCCTCGCCGTTTTAGCCAAAAAGAAAGATCACACGTGGAGATTCTGTGTCGATTACCGTCACGACAATCAGATAGCTAACAAAGACGTTTATCCGCTCCCGAGAATTGACGTTCCGGCTACTGACAAATAGCTGCCGACGAACGGGATCGAAAGAAAACCGTATTTGTCCCCATTGACATACTATACCAATTCAAGGTCATGGTATTTGGCCTCTGTAACGCTCCTGCGACCTACGAGCGCATGATGGACTCGCTTTTCCGTGGCTTGTTGGAGTGGACACCGTGTTTATGCTACTTAGATGACGTTTCCGCTTTCTCTCCCACGTTTACAAGTCACATTCAATGGCTTTTTACGATACTGGCCATCTTCCGCCACGCCGGTCTTCAACTCAATGCAAAAAAAATGCAGCTTCGGCCACCGCTAGATCCAAATCCCGGGGCATTTGGTTGACTCAAATGGTCCTGATCCCAAGCCCGATCCTGACAAAGTTTGTGGAGTCCGCGAGTTCCCTGCACCACGTAATACAAGTGAGGTGCGATGTTTTCTCGGGCTCTGCTCCTACTTCCGTCGCTTCATTCCGAACTTCGCGGACCTAGCACGTCTCCTTACCTCCCTTCTGCAGGAAAACGTGAATTTCTCGTGGAGCATTGGGCAGGGTCAGGCCTTCACAACGCTCGTTTACGCCCTCACCGCTCCTCCTGTCCTAGCGCACTTGACCCGTCTGCACCCACAGAACTGCGCACCGACGCTAGCGGACATGGTATTGGCGCCATCCTTGCTCATTACCATCACGGCCTGTTTCGGGTGATTGCCTATGCCAGCCGCCTATCTCCGTCCGAGCGCAATTACACCATTAGGGAGCGCGAATGCCTCGCACTTGTTTGGGCATTGGCCAAATTCCGCCCTCATTTGTTTGGGCGGCCCTTCAGCCTTACTTCAGCCTAGTGACGGACCACCATGCCGTTTGTTGGCTGTCCTCACTTAAGGACCCTAGCGGCCGCTTAGGTCGCTGGGTCTTGCGATTACAAGAATACATGTTTACTGTTGTGTAAAAGTAGGCCGCCTTAAGACGCCGATTGCTCGTCCTGCCACTGCGTAGACCCTTATGGACTTCCTGAAAATACTGCTGACGACTGCGGTTTGCCCATCTCGGACTTTCTCCACATCGGCATCGAACAGAGTTGTGATCCTTCCCTGCGCCCCGTTATTGATCACCTTCGCAATGGAAGCTCTGATCCGTCCATAAGTATGTTTGTGCTGCTTAATGACACATTATACCGACGCAATATGCGCCCAGATGGTGTAGACCTTTTGCTTGTTGTCCCGACACATCTACGCTTTGCTATTCTTGCGCACCTTCATGATGCTTCTACAGCAGGAAACCCGGGAGTGTCACGCACGTACGACAATGTTTGACGGCGATTCCACTGGCCATGCCCTTTACCGCACTGTTCGGCGCTACGTAGCTGCCAGCGAGCTGTGCCAGCGCAGGAAGACCTGATTCCTTCACCCTTGTGGCCCTTGCAACTACTCGCAGTTGCGGCTGAGCCCTTTTCTCGATTTGGTCTTGACCTGCTTGGGTCATTTCCCACCTCGACTTCAGGGAACAAATGGATTGCCGTTGCGACTGATTACGCCACCCGGTATTCCATAACCAGAGCTTCCCCCACTAGCTGTGATTCCGATGTTGCAGACATTTTTTGCATGCCGTCATCTTACTTCATGGCGCTCCTCGTCAACTGCTCACCGATCGTGGTCGCTGCTTCCTTCCTGAAGTTGCTCAGGAGCTCCGCTCATGCGCTACGTGCCACAACGTCACAACGGCTTACCATCTACAAACAAACGGTCTTACTGAGCGCCTTAATCGTACACTGACCGACATGATGTAAGTGTACTTGGACATCTCTTTACCCTTCCCAACATTAGCCCATAACTAACTCCTCACGACATGATACCGATAGATACTTTCCCTTTTATCTACTCTTCGGCCGTGACCCTTTACTTCGCTTCGGCACCTTACTACCTCTTGACGGTTCCTCCTGCAGTTATGCTTTCGATGCCGTTGCCCGCGCTGATTCTGCCCGTCATATTACTTGAGACCGGCTTGTTGCGTCTCAACGTTCTCAAAAGCACTGTTACGACCTCCAGAACCGTGACGCCGGCTACCTTCCTGGCTCCCTCATACTCCTCTGGCTGCCAGCCCGACGTGTAGGCATGTGCGAGAAACTTCTGCCCCGCTACGTGGGCCCTTACCGCGTCATGCGGCAGCTTACCGACGTTACGTACAAAAGTATGCCTGTGCACCGCGTCTTCTACAAACCGTCATCCAGAAGTTGTGCATGTCACCCGTCCTAAACCTTATGCTTCGCGTGTAGTATAAGTTGTAGTCTACGTTGTCTGTGTAGTCTACGCACCGGGACTGTGCTTCTTCAGCGGGGGAGGGGGGATAGTTATGGTACGCAGTTATGAAGACGATGACGAAGTGCTGGCCTAGTGAAGAACGACGACACTGAAGCTAGGCTCTGGTTGTCCTGCGAGTGTGTCCCTGACGGCGAACTGTTGCGGTTACGACGGAGTGTGCCTCGTAACAATATCAAGCATAAAATGGGTCCTAAGACCCTCTCCTGCAGCACCCTGGAGGTGACAGGCACTAATGCAGATGTGTCGTGGTTAATTTGGACAAATTGTGACTGGTCGGTGCGATAGTAATCCAGCTAAAAAGGGGACTATTACCTAATGACGATTGAAGTTTTTAATTAAGTTTGGGGTGTGATACCACAGCCTCCTTTATACTCAAGAGTATAAAGGAGGCTATGATGATAGAGTCATGGCCTTGGAGAAATATAGAAATATGTTTGTTTGCGGTTATCTATGCTGAATGATATGTCATGTGCTATCTCGATATACTGGATATTAGGTGATACCCCCCTGCGGAAGCCAGGCTGAATGGATGATATGACATTTTCTTATTTCAGGTGAACTGTTAAGTATTTAAGGATTATGTGTTCAAGGAGTTTGCAAGCAGTGCAGGTTAATGAAATGGGCCTATAGTTGGAAGCTGGAGATTTACGGCCAGCTTTGTGTAAGAGAAGAATTTTGCCTATTTTCCACTCTGCAGGCACTATGTTTGTTGCTAAAGAATTTTTTAGAAATCAGGCAGACGTATACAGCAGTCCACTCACCATATCTCTTAAGGAAAACATTGGGGATGTCACCTGAGCCAGCGCTCTTTTTTTAATCAACATTTAGCAAACGGTTAAATACGCCAGGTTTGGTTACAGTAACTTGCTCTAATTTGCTGCACGTGCATGCGTCAATGTCATGCAGTTTTCCGTCAATAATAGTATAAACTGACTGGAAATATGTACTTAAAGAATTGGCGCTTTTTATGTTGTCTTCAATGCAAAATATCTGTTCATTTTGTTTTTAGGGTTGCTATATAGTTCCAAACGTTTCTATGTGCAGTTTGATAAAGGTGAAAAGTGTTCTAGTGTAATAGTTATTTTTTGCAGCCTTGATTTCAGATTTCATGCTATTATTAGAAACGGTATTTTGTTCCTAGTCGTTACGCTCGGTCTAAGCTTAAGTGCTCTGTTTAATCTTTTCGTTTGGCATGAATAATATCTCGCATTATCCACGCACTTTTATTATTAGTCTTTCCAGTTTTAGATGGCAGATATTTATAAAAAAAAAAAACACAATTTTCTTCAACCTAACCCAGAGCAGGTTGACATCAGTAGAAGTGCTATTGAACAATTCCTGAAATGAAGTATACTCGATAAAGAAAAGGTTGTTAAGAATACTCGTATAATCTACATTGCTGAAATTACAGCAGTAACTGCTTGTCTCCAAGGTTGTCACCTTACCACATATCGGGAATGTGTAATAGATGAGTTGGTGATAAGCTATGCCTTCTATTATTTCTAGTGCAATGTTGTCTAGTTGAAAATTATCATTTACAAAAACCAAATAAAGAATGGTTGCTGAAAGAGCGTCAACTTAGACGCAGACTCCATGAGGTGTTAACTTTCGGAAACGACTCTAGGTGAATTAACGAACCTATCAAGTAGGCTCGGCTGTACCAGACGACGTCATATGCGCTGTTCTTATTAAAGCAAGACGGCTGCTATCCAGGTGGGCTCGGCAGCTGTGCCACTGCGCGGACGAGTAACCTTCTTGTCTTCGCCATGCAGGTGCTCCTTCCTGTGTTCACACATGTGCTGTTGCCTGTTCTGGCTGCTGCCTGCGTTGACGTGCGGCCACGTTATCGTCATCACTACGGCAGTCATGAAGCTGATACCAATTCCGTAACAGCGGCTGACGTCACGTTTACCTGGATTTCGCCACCACCTGGCTCTGGGACCATCCGTTCGTCGTGGGAAATACAATCGCCGCAGACATCATGTTTTTCGCCACCTATAAAAGATCGCCCGTGGACCGCGGCGCCTTGTGGGCTCGGCAGCTGTGCCACTGCGCGGAAGAGTAACCCTCTTGTCTTCGCCATGCAGGTTAGAAAATCATACTCTCTTTTTGCAAAGAAATCGAGCAACTACTTCTTAATTCAGCTGGCGAGCCCGCAGTGTTGTACTTGTATTGTCGTTGAATGCTTTGCTGTTGTCCATTCGTTGCTTATGCAATCCGGTGACATAGAAACTAACCCTGGTCCTGACACTGCCGCCATACTTGCAGAACTACAGCAACTAACATCGGGCCAAAGCCCGTTAAAGGGGCCCAAAACAGCCATAGCAATACAGTTTCCCTATGCCTAGTATGTGAAAGAATGTCGATGTAAGATACCCTTCCCGCAAAAATTTTTTAAATGCGGCATTTGGAAGCAGAGTTATTTGCAATCAAATTTTGAATATCTGCGCCTTCGCGGCTTCCTCCTCTTTTCAACTTTTTAGCGCGCGCAAAGGCTGGCCCTCCTCCAAGGCCTCGCCCACTGACACGTCACAACTGACGCATCTGCGCTTTTACTTTTTTTGCTTAGCGCCGCACGCCGCAACTTCCGTTTTGTCGCGCTCGCTTGCCGATGCGCCGCCGGGGGCCTCTTGTCGTCTGCTTCATCGTCATCGCCCTTCGGCACGAACTCGCAAGTTTTGTTGCCACGCTATACATCCCTGGCGTTGACCTCACCTTTGATTTTGTGTTACGTCGTGTGCGCGACGGGTGCAGGACAGTTTTGGGTTAGACTGGTCGCTCTCTTGAATTCGCGAAGGCAGTTATCGAAGCGCTGAATTGTTGTTGACGGGACATGAGCGGGAGGTTGTTACAGTGTGCAGTCCCTGGCTGCGAAGGTATTGCTATAGTGACGGGAGGAAAAAAATTCTGCATCAAGTGCTTCAAAACACCAACCTCCGGAAACAGTGGCTACAGCTCATCGGATAGCCAGCATCGGTGAACAAAGCGTTTATCTACGTTTGCTTTACCAGGATATGTGGTTCGCGATTGGGGGATCCCAACAAGACTGAGTCTGCGTGAAGGAGCGGTACCAACGCTGTTTCTTCCAACCCTGCCGGTAAGTGTAAAATGAAAAGATTGTGATAATATTAGCTTTAGACGCTTTATCACAGTAGTGTGGATTTTTTTTTTTTAACTCAGGCGATCTTGCTCGACGTTGTGGCATGCATATAGCAAGATTTGTCATGATCACTGTGAACTACACTGCTCAAAATAAACCAGTGGCGAGCTTACGATGGGATTTTATTTTTTAATGTTACGCTAGTCGACCCCACGCACAAATGCACCCATATAAGCCGTATACTATCATCGTCGGGGTTCAGCAGCGGATTCTTCAACGGCGTGTACTTATGGGGGTCGAGTCCCTTCTCGGTACTCATTCGCCGAAGTCGCTTTTCGAGCTCGGGGTCCATAATATCCGTACCACAGCAAGGGCATGAGATGTTAGCGAAAGACTAGAAATTCAGAATCGAGATCGCAGAGAGCGGTCTTCCGGGCGTTGCAGAGGGAAACTCTCTCGTGCACCTTGCCCGAACCGCCCTAACCTTGAAACCTTCGTGTTTAGGCTCCTCTTGCGTTTGAATATACGATGCCCCTTCGTGAAAGATAACGATCGATTGTAAAGAAAAAAAAAGGAAGAGGATGAGGAGAAGGGGACTGCGTAGTTGCGCGCTGTGGTGTAGTTTGTCAGCCGCGGTTCGGCGTCAGCTGACTGCAACGGAGAACGCGCGCGCCGACAGGAAGTGAACAAACTTTGTTCGGTGCCCGATTATCGCAGCATGACTCCTGCCCTGTAGCATTTTTTTTTCGTTTTTTTTTACGCCATGTGGTGTTTGTACAGAGCGCACTCTGAAATGTCGCGCGAATGGAGCCGCGTCCAAGTTCACCAACCGAGGCAACCAGGAAAGAAACACGTGAAACCGAGATGGGCGTTGATAAGAAGAAAGAGAAGAAAGGAGGGACACTGTCAGGAATGAAGAGATGGAAACAGAAAAAAAAAGTGCCAAGAGGCTTTACCCTTCAGCAAAAAGGGGGGGGGGATCGCAAAATAAACGTTATCACTCGCGTGAACTGGCTTAGTCGCTCAAAGTTGTGCCTCTTTATCCCTAAGCGATCAGCTGCCGATCGGAAGTGTGAGAGTTGGTTTTGACAGGAGCATAGACAGGAGTTGTACACAACTAGATTTTTCCTGCGGAAAGGGCGGGGGCGGGGGGGAAGATAAACCTCAACAAGGGAAGAGGACTTCTCCAAATGGCTCACCGACAGCAATAAGAGCAGGAGCCTTCTCCGGTTCCTAACGGAAAATAATTTGCACGGGTTCTTATAATATGCCTTATGGCAAGCTTGCGTAATAAAAAAAAAAAAAGAAAAAACAGCGCGCGCATGCAGTAGTGGAACGATCGAGTGACACAGTTCGGCACAATGTTACCAGTGGCTCACAAATGCACATTTATTTTTGTCCCAGATTTTCCAGGAACAGCGGGTACAGATCATCAGCCAGCTGGATGGAATGGAAGTGGACCTCGCAGGAGATGGGCGTTGCGACTCCCCGGGCTACAGCGCCAAGTACTGCACGTACAACGTTGTTACCATTCAGACTGACCATATTCTACAATGGGAACAGGTAAGAATAGGAAAGGTAAGGCAATGCTGCGATAATTCCTTTTAACTGTGTGAAGTCAGCTGCAGTGCCCAATAGTGCGCGCATGGGGCCTGGCCTCAACTAACGAGTCTCAGTGCAGCCTTTAACAAAAGGCGCCAATTTGTGCATATTATTAGGAGAAATTTATTTCAGCCTCACCAAGAGTGCACTTGGCAAGCGCTGCTTGCATGTCTATATATAAAAAGAATCAAATTAATTATTATATAATACAAACAATTGAATTGCAAAATGTTTCATCGTTGCAAACCATTGGGGAAGAGGTACATTTGCTGACATATATTATTATGTAATGAGGTTTTAATTTCATCTATCTACAAACTGCCACCCAGCCATCTGGACATATTGCAAGAGCAGCAAATCGCCCATACAGCACTACTTTGATGCTTGACGCATTAATAAAGATGCATGCAGTTGCTTGCTTTAAAAATTAGGGCGAATACATGGTAATAACATCATTCTATACTGCATTTAAGAAGTTGGAAGCTGTGAGCAGGTCAAACGACTGTGAAGCAATAGAACCATGGATCCAGACAATCACAAGTCTATGTTGCTGCCCTGGGCCAGGGTAATGATGACCTGATCATCAGCATGTAGTGCAGCTTGTTGAACCACATATGCGATAAGCGTGATGGCCATGATAGACCAAGTTAAGTTTGCGGGCTTCGCACAGAAGCGAGGTTCCGAAGGGGCGGCCAAGGTCAGGGGGCAGCTCGACGCGGGCGGATTTATGACGGTCGCGCGGGCGACCGCTTCTCGGAAGTGAGTCCAGAACACATGGCAGCGGGCGACGCCGCCGGCTCTCTCCATACCGTGCCGCGAGGGAGGCAGAACAGTGCAGTCAGAGCGCACAGCATAAGCGCAGTGGTTTGCGGGTTCGGCGCTAACTGCAGTGTCTCCCGGGTCGAGTGGAGAGGGCGCGGAGGCCATAAATCCCGAAACGCGGCGTAACACAGGCCCGGGGAGAACGCGCTGTTGACATGTCTTCCCGGGAAGACGCCTGTGTGTCCCTGTGAATCCACCGCCCGTGCTCAACCGACTGAGAGCAGGGATCGGAATGTTTGGGCCTGAGGTTTGCGCGTGTGTGTTTTTATGTATTTTCGGAAGTGTAACCGTTGACGCCGTTTGTCCTTGCGACTGTTTGGCGCCTCTTGCGTAGGAGGATTTTGGAGAGGGAAAAGTTGCAGATGTATGTGTTTGTGTGCGCAACCACTCACCGCTTAGTGCGTGCTTTGTGTGTGTTTTATTTGACATGCGTAGGAGAGGGGTATATGTGGCACACTGATTGGCCTGCCCATTTTGAAACACTGAGTGTTATTGGCCACAGAGTGGCGTACGTTGATTGGTCAACGGACAAAACTGGAATTTTGAGCACTAAGGAGGGAGCAAGGAGAGTTGGGCTTGGAGGACAGTTGGGCTCGGAGGAGAGTTGGGCTCGGACGAGAGTGGAGAGCAGACGGGTTGTTCGAGAGGGAGGCTAGGCTGACGGAGGTCTCAAGGGACTCCGGCCTAAAGTGTAGCAGGAGGCCAAGGCCTGATTCTGCTAGCCTCTGACCTCAGATCGTTCACCAGCCGCAGTTAGCCCTCTGTTTGATGTCGCACCCGACGACAGTATTGTAAATACTAAGTTTTAAAAAGGTGTAAATAAACGTGTACAGTCCGAGAAGAGAAGTCGTCATCTCCGCACCGCAATGTGTCACTGAGCCACGGACGCAGCGGTGGTTACCAATACCACTCGGTACGAGCGAAGGCAGCAGAAGAAACAGCAAGAACACCTGCGGTATAGGGGAAGACCATCGATTCCTCAAGCCTTCGCACCGTTTAGTTTAAACGGAGGTCTCAAGGGACTCCGGCCTAAAGTGTAGCAGGAGGCCAAGGCCTGATTCTGCCAGCCTCTGACCTCAGATCGTTCACCAGTCGCAGTTAGCCCTCTGTTTGATGTCGCATCCGACGACATTTGTGTAAATACGCCAATTGTAAAAAGTGTAAATAAACGTGTACAGTCCGAGAAGAGAAGTCATCTCCGCACCGCAATGTGTCACTGAGCCACGGACGCAGTGGTGGTCACCAACACCACTCGGTACGAGCGAAGGCAGCAGAAGAAACAGCAAGAACACCAGCAGGATAGGGAAGCCCATCGATTCCCCAAGTCTTCGCACCTGTTTTGAGTTTAACTGGCGCAGCCGACAGGATCGGCCCAGCGACTTCCTGCGGAGTGGCGAGAGATCGACGACGCCTCGGACTGATGTACACGGAGGGTGGCGCACTACCTCGGTGAGCCAAGGCTGACCAGGTAGAAGTTTGACGTCGAGGTGCCGCGTGAATCGACGCTACCGGCCCAGAGAGGCAGCGACAGCGAGGCGACATCCAAGCGAGAGGCCTCAGAAACCAAGGCTTCATTCACGACTGAGTCGGCGAGCAAGAGGCTGCCGTGAAAGGGAGCGAAGCGCTGCGACAACGAGACGACGGACCCTGTTCTGTGCGGCACCTGCGTGTGGGGACTTCGCAGGCTCCGTGGTGGAACCCCCGTCAACTGAGTGAGTTTCTCCGCTCTAACTACACTTGCCTCAGCGTATGCGCATGAGTCGCAGGGTTAACGTAAAATAGCGCACAATGGCTACATTCGGTTGGTGGAGTGATTATGGCTGTGCATACGACGCTTGGTATACGCCGATGTCAGAGGCTGAACGAATTAGGGAAAAGGAGGAAAGGGAGAGAAGGGAGAAAAGAATAGCGCAGATCCACGAACGTCTGCGGCAGTTAGCCACAGCCAAGGAAGAGCTAAGGCAGGAAAGGGAAAGGCTCGAGGAGGAGGAGCGCTCACGGAGGGCAGCGCGTGAACTACCGGAGCCGGTGCAAATTCAGGCGTACACTCCTGCAAATGGCACTGATCAAACGCTGATCGAGGCAGTCGGTGAGCTGAGCAGCAGCAGCGGCATTAAGTCCGTTCTTACTGAGAACGTAAAAGAGGAATGCCAGATTCCTGCGGAGGATGTTGTGGTTTGCGCTGCTGCTGAGAGAGAAGTTGTAGTTTGCGTCGAGGAACCTCGGGTTGTAGACTCAACCGATTTTGAGAGAGAGGGAAATTCTCTTATCCCTGAGGTAGAGGTGGGCTCTACGGAGGCACCTGTGACATTTAATGTCACCGATAAAAATGTACAGGCTGAGTCGGGCAAAGCAGCGGAAAGTGCCCACGATTCTAATGACCCGAATGAGAGCAAAGACGCGAAATGCTTGGCTGGCGCAAGTAGTGAACTTGGGTTCCCGACCGAAGCGGCAGAGGGTCAGGCAGGTTGTGTCGAGAGCGCGACAGTCGAAAGAGCGATCGCGACGCCAGTAGCAGCGCCTGAAGAGCCAGCCGTACAGCTGGTTAGACGAGGCGATCCCGACCCGGAAAACACGGGCTCGTGTGAAGATGCAGATGAGCGCAGCCTGAGGGATGGTCTGAGCGATGGCGACGGAAATTGCGTCCCACGCGTTGAAAAGAGCGAAGTAATATCGTCACATGCAGCGATGGACCATGACCAGCGTTGTGACCTCGGTGCGCATCTGCGTAAAGGAAGGACTGCTAAGGCGGAGCCTCCGGAGAATGAGCTTTTTGAGACAGGCACAATAGTCTCAGAGGCGCCTTTTGGGTGCATTCTTGTTCGTGCTTCCGAGGAAGCGCGTGTGCCGTGCACGCAGGCAGCTAGCGTTGTGTGCGATGCAGGAAGGCGGCACAGCCAAAAAGCACGGCGCGTGCCATTATCTTCCATGCTGCGGCTCGTCTGTGTCGTGCGAGCCGTACAGCCTTTTGATCCCGGCGGTAAGCGCCGAGCAATGTTCACAGTCTTAACCCACTCTGCCACTGCCACTTTGTGACAGGCGTAAAGGCCTCCTGTGGCTCGACCACGCGCTGAGGCAGTGATTGGGAGTGGGGGAACGTTGACTCATCCAAGAGACTTTGGGCACGGAGTGGACAGTCATTCCTGTGCGGGACTATGTGTTTTATGTGAATTTCTGCTCTGTGCTTGATTATGCAGTGTTTATTGCTTGATTTAGTGTATACGTATGCCAAGCTGTGTCGCCTTGTATGGCGTATGGTTTAGTTACCGTTTGCGAACGTGCACACGGACTATTGTCGTTCAGGGCGCGCACGCTTCTGTACGGAGTGTTGCACTATTGTTTTGATTGCTGCGTTTGTTTGTTTTGTTTGGTGTATGCCACACCACAATGACCCCCCCCCCTTTCCCCCGTTAGAGGAGTTTTATGTTGAGCGTACAGCAAGTGTACGCGCAACATTCTCGATGGGGAGGAGTTAAGTTTGCGGGCTTCGCACAGAAGCGAGGTTCCGAAGGGGCGGCCAAGGTCAGGGGGCAGCTCGACGCGGGCAGATTTATGACGGTCGCGCGGGCGACCGCTTCTCGGAAGTGAGCCCAGAACACATGGCAGCGGACGACGCCGCCGGCTCTCTCCATCCCGTGCCGCGAGGGAGGCAGAACAGTGCAGTCAGAGCGCACAGCATAAGCGCAGTGGTTTGCGGGTTCGGCGCTAACTGCAGTGTCTCCAGGGTCGAGTGGAGAGGGCGCGGAGGCCATAAATCCCGAAACGCGGCGTAACACAGGCCCGGGGAGAACGCGCTGTTGACATGTCTTCCCGGGAAGACGCCTGTGTGTCCCTGTGAATCCACCGCCCGCGCGCAACCGACCGAGAGCAGGGATCGGAATGTTTGGGCCTGAGGTTTGCGCGTGTGTGTTTTTATGTACTTTCGGAAGTGTAACCGTTGACGCCGTTTGTCCTTGCGACTGTTTGGCGCCTCTTGCGTAGGAGGATTTTGGAGAGGGAAAAGTTGCAGATGTATGTGTTCGTGTGCGCAACCACTCGCCGCTTAGTGCGTGCTTTGTGTGTGTTTTATTTGACATGCGTAGGAGAGGGGTATATGTGGCACAATGATTGGCCAGCCCATTTTGAAACACTGAGTGTTATTGGCCACAGAGTGGCGTACGTTGATTGGTCAACGGACAAAACTGGAATTTTGAGCGCTAAGGAGGGAGCAAGGAGAGTTGGGCTTGGAGGACAGTTGGGCTCGGAGGAGAGTTGGGCTCGGACGAGAGTGGAGAGCAGACGGGTTGTTCGAGAGGGATGCTAGGCTGACGGAGGTCTCAAGGGACTCCGGCCTAAAGTGTAGCAGGAGGCCAAGGCCTGATTCTGCTAGCCTCTGACCTCAGATCGTTCACCAGTCGCAGTTAGCCCTCTGTTTGATGTCGCATCCGACGACATTTGTGTAAATACGCCAATTGTAAAAAGTGTAAATAAACGTGTACAGTCCGAGAAGAGAAGTCATCTCCGCACCGCAATGTGTCACTGAGCCACGGACGCAGCGGTGGTGACCAACACCACTCGGTACGAGCGAAGGCAGCAGAAGAAACAGCAAGAACACCTGCAGGATAGGGAAGCCCATCGATTCCCCAAGTCTTCGCACCTGTTTTGAGTTTAACTGACCATACAGCAAATGCCTGCATTAGTTCCTTGCAAACAGGCAATGGATGAACAGAGGTAATCTGTTTTGTATAGGTTTTTTTTTGTAAAGTTTTTCACTTTGATGTTGTTTGGAAGGTGCACGGCTCACACTTGTGGCATTTGTCAACCAATGATGAATTTAAGAGATAGGTAATGCAAATAGAACTTCACGGAAAAAACTTTTTACACATCCGCACATTACAGCAAGACATAGCGAAGAAAGGAACCCATAATGAAGTGAAGAAACAACATAACGTAAATGTGAGTGCTGAGACTGCGAGATTAATTTAATACTGAGGCAGCTTGGTTATAACGCCAGTAAGAAACACAAAAACAATGGGATGTTCTATACTTTCTTATACTGACAATTGTTTGGTCAACAACACCTCTTAGATTTCTTGTCACAGTAAAATAGCAGTACAAGACCAGGTGTCTTTTAACGAATATGTTGCTAAAACTGTTTTCAACTGCAATGCAGCAGCTGTAAGCAGGTTCAGCATCTATAATTGACTAGAATACACACCAACACTACCAACTCATCAGTCAAATATATATATACCGTGGCGCGTTGTTTTTCCTTCCGCTTTGCATTTAATGCTCTTTATTCCAATAATCATCATAAGAGGAATTCCTGTAAATGTCAACAGTATAAACATAAAAAAAAATGTTTGCCTTGCACTCGCAGACTGTTCGCTCCTTTAAATGCTATATATATATATATATATATATATATATATATATATATATATATATATATATATATATATATATATATATATATATATATATATTGTCACGGTGTTGGCGACTAGGGCTAGTGTATCAGAGCCGGTGCAGGTGGAATACGTCTGGTACATCCTGCGAGTCCGGAGCCGATTCACTTCGTCCTTTTTCTCCGAGCGCCACTTCAACGTCTTTCGCTCCGAGCGTCCCCTGGCATTCCTCCCTCCTTAAGCGTGACGCACACGGCACACGTGCACACAGGTGGACAAAAGCAAACGAAAAAAAAGAAGTTTGCAGATGCCGTCTTTCAGTTACCGCGTAAAATACGGCTTCATGCGTAGGACATGAACTGTCTCTGGACGAGGTATCCGACGACCTCTCTGCTCTGGGCCATCTGGGAGCACCTCATAGTTAACGTCGCTGAGGCGCCGCAAGATTTTATATGGTCCGAAGTAACGGCAAATCAGCTTTTCTGATAGGCCACGGCGTCGAACAGGAGTCCACACCCACACCTGGTCCCCGGTGCTGTAGGAAGCTTGTTTGTGGCGGAGGTTGTACCGGCGTGAATCCCTGTCCTGTTGCTGGGCGATGTGGACGCGTGCTAGTTGGCGTGCTTGCTCAGCATCTTGGGCAAAGTGTTCGGCGTCGGTAGAAAGTTCGGTATCTGTTTCGCAAGGGAGCATTGCGTCCAGCATCGTCCGAACCTCCCTGCCGTAAACTAGGCGAAACGGCGTGAAGCGTGTCGTCTCTTGGACTGCCGTATTGTACGCGAATGTCACATATGGTAGGATAGCATCCCAAGTCTTGTGCTGGGCGTCGACATACATCGCCAGCATGTCCGCAATGGTCTTATTAAGCCTTTCCGTCAGCCCGTTCGTCTGCGGATGGTAAGCAGTAGCTTTTCGATGCGCCGTACCGCTGAGATGAAAAACTTCGGCCATCATTTGTGAAGTAAAGGCAGTCCCTCTGTCAGTAATAATACAGGTCGGAGCACCGTGCCGCAGCATGATCTGGTCTACAAAGAAATGGGCAACTTCAGATGCTGTACCACTAGGTAACGCTTTGGTCTCGGCATACCGAGTCAGGTAGTCTGTGGCGATGATTATCCAGCGGTTGCCCCCGGAAGATCGAGGGAAAGGACCGAGAAGGTCCATGCCGACTTGATCAAACGGTGCGCGTGGTGGCATTATGGGCACGAGGAGGCCTGCGGGCTTTGATTGCGGAACCTTCCGACGCTGACATTGCCGACAGCTCTTAACATAGCGCTTGACAACAGTGGCAAGGTTGGGCCAGTAGAATGTCTTTCGTATTCTAGCAAGTGTGCGAGTATAGCCCAAGTGGCCAGAAGTTGGTTCATCGTGGCACGCGGAAAGGATTTCCTCTCGCAGAGCTGCGGGTACCACGAGGAGGTAGGTTCTCGATTCGGATCTAGAGCTGTGCTTATAGAGTACACCACTTCTCAGGCAGAAAGTTGATAGGCTCCGAGAAAAGCACTTAGGTATTGTGGCTGGCTGACCTTCTAAATAATCGACGCCACGCAGACTCCCTGCGTCAACAGTAACGACAGGTTAGTTTCGGCTATTGCATCACCATCGTGAAGTGCATTGCATTTGACATTAACGAAGGTGCTGGTTCGGGGTGGCAGCGGGACAATGTCCGCATAAACTCGAAGCAGATTGAGTGGTCGCTGTGTACTGCTGAGGGCCACTGCTTTCTCAATAGAAAACGAGATCTTAAAATCCCGGAGGCCAATAACTGTGCCATATTCACGAAGAAAATCTACGCCCAGAATTAGGTCACGTGAGCAGCTTTTCAGAACGAGGCAGCTTACCACAAATGTCGACTCTTGAATTTGAACCCTGGCCGTGCACATGCCTAGAGGAGTAACCAGATGACCACCCGCAGTGCGAACGTGTGTGCCAGCCCACGGAGTCAGAACCTTCTTGAGAATCGCGGCAAACTGGCTGCTCAAAATAGAATAATCAGCGCCAGTATCCAACAAAGCTCGAACATGGCGGCCATCCAGTATTACTGGTATGTCCAACGACAGCTGCTCGCGAATATCAGGCTTCCGAGTGTTTGAGTGCTCTGCGTCGGTGTACGCGGTATGCTTCACCTGCAATTCGTCGTTGTTGCAGCCGCGTTGTTGCGGTGTCCGTTCCACTCGCAATTCTTCATCGTTGCGGGTGCGTTGTCGCGTCATCTGTTCCACCGGTAATTCGTCGTTGTTGCGGGTGCATTGTTGCGTCGTCTGTTTCACCGGCAATTCGTCGTTGTTGCGGGTGCGTTGTTGCGTCGTCTGTTTCACCGGCAAATCGTCGTTGTTGCGGGTGCGTTGGTGCGTCGTCGGTTCCACCGGCAATTCGTCGTCGTTGCGGGTGCGTCGTGGTGGCGTCGAGGTAGCGTTATAATCGGCAACCGCGGACTTTTCCAATGTCGATTCGTAGTCTTTCCGTGTCCGCGTCGTTGGGGGGTCTCCCGCGTAGCGATGTCCAGCGAGCCTACCCCCGAAGGTCGCTGGTTTCAGTTTTCCCGCTGGGGGCTGGGCAGTCGGCCCTGCGCTGCCCATGAGGACCTCGCAGCAGATGGCGAAGGGCGAGCCCTGGGCGACGGTGATCGAGATTGCCGCAGACGAGACGAAACACCACGGCGCTGGTCATTGACGAAGTCTTCAACGGCTCGGGGCCGTTCGCCGTAGCGAGGCCGCGGAGAATCGGCGGAAAAGCCTTCGAGGCCCAGTCGACGGTAGGGACAGCGCCGATAGACATGACCCGGTTCGCCGCAGTGAAAGCATAAAGGGCGTCGGTCGGGGCTACGCCACTCGTCTGCTTTCCGTCTAGATGGTCGGGAATCCGTTACGTACTGAATCACGGGGGCCGGTGTTGTTGGTGCAGCTGCGTTAGCAGGCATGAGGGTCGGCGGCTGGGGTGGAGAGTATTGTAGCACCTCGGCGCATGTGGGACGCTGAGACTCAGGTGGCGTAAGAGGAGGAGCAGGGTGAGGTTCACCGCTTGGAACCGGAGGCCGGAGCGCTTGCTGCACTTCGTCGCGGACAACGCTCGCAATGGAGGTAGAAGCCAGTTGAGGTGCGCCATACAGCAGTCTGAGTTCGTCGCGCACAATCGAACGTACGAGCTCCCGTAGCGCCGATGCGTCCATGCCATGCGATGGTAACTCGGCAGAGACGGAGGTGGCGTGGACGGTACGATTCTGTGCCGAAGCTCGCTGCTGAAGCACTTTTTCTATCGTGGATGTTTCCGCAGGGAATTCTGCGACAGTTTTAGGTGGGCTGCGCACGAGGCCAGCAAAAAGCTGCTCTTTAACGCCAAGCATGAGGTAGCGCAGCTTTTTGTCCTCGGACATTGTAGGGTCTGCCCGCTTGAAGAGGCGTGTCATGTCCTCGATATATGCCGCGACAGTTTCGTTAGGCATTTGAACACGAGATTGGAGAGCGCGTTCGACCCGTTCGCGGCGATCTGAGCTACCGTAAGTAACCGCAAGATGACGCTTGAACTCACTCCAGGAAGACAGCTGGTCTTCATGATTCTCGAACCATGTCCGAGCGCCATCTTCAAGGCTGAAGTAGACGTTGCGAAGCCGGGCGGCGTCATCCCAGAGGTTGAAGGCAGCTACCCTTTCGTAGTGCTGCAACCAGTCGTCGACGTCTTCATAGGTGTCCCCGTGAAAGGTCTTTGGGACGCGGGGGTTTTGAAACGTCACGTAAGTAGGGGCCGCTCCAGGCATTGCGACGACGTCGTGGCTGCCGGTAGTCATAGCCGATGGGGAAAACTCAGGTGGTAGGCCTCGTTGCCTGCGGCTGGTGCGGTGAACAGGCGTTTCCTCGAATATATGACCAGCACTCCTTCTTAGCGGAGGGGTACGGGACATCAGACCTGACCTCCACCAGATTTGTCACGGTGTTGGCGACTAGGGCTAGTTTATCAGAGCCGGTGCAGGTGCAATACGTCTGGTACGTCCTGCGAGTCCGGAGCCGATTCACTTCGTCCTTTTTCTCCGAGCGCCACTTCAACGTCTTTCGCTCCGAGCGCCCCCTGGCAATATGTATATATGTATATTTTTTACAGATTCATGTGCTTTCAGGAAGCTAAACTGCATTCTCATGAACTCCCTGTTCTTGAAGGACATTCGACAACTCTCCCCTAAAGCCCAAACATCCTCCCTTGAATCATTTCATAATTTGGTCATCAGATTTGCTCCCAAATCAATTGCATACTCGGATGATGGGATGCAAGCAAGGTAAGTTGAATGAAAGAGAAGGATAAGACATTATTTTTTACTCCAGTGCCAGTACGCATTCCAACTTTTCTGCATTGCATATGCAAACAATCAATCCTTGCATGAAGCATTTAATGTATGTTCATAATATTGTCATTGTAAAAGGAACAGAGGCCAGAGGAAATAGAACTCAGTAAAAAAAAATCAGAAATTCATCTATGAAAGCCTGTGCTTCATTCGCACCATATCCTTTTCCTCCTTTCGATTCTTCAACTTGCTAAGTAGCCCAACTAAGCAGATCGCGTTTAGTTAATGCTACAATAGCCACTACGACCAGCACTCCCCTTAGTACAGTGCTTGATCTGGAGCTGTCATGTTATCAGGGCAGGTAATATGAGACCTTACAATTACGACTCACACGAGTCAATTCTGACATCTGCCAAAAAAGGGCACCCACTATGCCAAGTGAATCCCAACTCCTGCTCAAAGTATGCACCCAATGAGAAATTTTCGACGATCCTTCCATCCTGACATTAAATACTCTGCTGTAAAATTAGCTGAACCTATCTTGTGTCTTTCTCTTCGAATCTCAAGACTGCTGCCATGTCAAAGGTAGTTTTCATATATTTTGAGGAGACTGCGGTGCACACTTCTGACATTCTAAGATTGCTTCATATAATATCGTAAAAACATATTTGCTAGCATGGTAGCACTAGCCATTCTATAATCCCCTTCCAT
Source organism: Amblyomma maculatum (assembly GCF_055883805.1). Classification (NCBI taxonomy): domain Eukaryota; kingdom Metazoa; phylum Arthropoda; class Arachnida; order Ixodida; family Ixodidae; genus Amblyomma; species Amblyomma maculatum. The sequence goes on from NC_139347.1 coordinate 159,087,599, forward strand.
AGAAAAAGTGAGACAGGAGGCTGCAGACTGGACAGGCCATCTAAGGGTCCTCATTGGAAGTCACTGCTCTTATGTTAGAATAGGCAGATGGGATGACATAAAGAACGAAGTTGAGGACAAGCATGAAGCGCAGGCTGAAAAAACACCTCGTCTCTCTTTTGTGCGCCTCATCTTAGTGCAGTCCCAAGACAAAGGCCGTTTTTAAAGAACTGGAAGTTATCAGCGCAAGTTTCCGACCCCTCTAGAACCATCTCGAATGTCCCGAGGCTACTATATTGAAGCTGCAAGAATGCTCAAGGTTCACTTGATCACTTGAACTAATGATGATCGCTAGAATACAACAGCAGGGAGAACACATGTGATTCACGATATGACGTTGTATAGCCAATGTTATACATTCATTTTGCTGCTTGGAGATCATTGCATCACATTCTTATTTCTAAAGGCGCTGAACATAGTAGCTAAATCAGAAGCAATTTCTGCTGCAGTGTTGTGAATATAATGCGTAATGGTTCCTTATGGTAGCCTCTTCTGTATAATTTTGCTGGTAGGCAACAAGAAACACATTTTTTTCCAAAGTATGAAAAATAAATTCATATTTACCTTTTTTATAGGTCACATCTGGCTGTAATTCACTTTAATGAAAATTCCCCAAGGCTCCAGGCACAGACAAAAAAAGGAGATGACCGCTGGAAAGTAAAGATGGCAAAAGCAAGGAAAGGACATTTCAGTGTCGCTCCAGTGAAAACGCAGCCTACATTTTGTAAGTTCAAAGTTTGTTCTACTTATAATATTACACGAAAAACTAAGTGCCCTGTTGTAATCTCGATCACTATTTCATGCAGCGTACGTCCACAAGCTCCTCCAAGATGTGGAGAAACGGTCTGAGGGCTCTTCGCACAGAGAGACAGCTGCAAGCACAGCTTCAGAGCGTCCCTTTATGACGGATGCCTATGAAAGACCGTCAAAAGAAGAACTGATTGCTGCTCACAGACACAGATTTGCTCTTCACAATGACTAGTCAATTACACAGTACCACTGTTCAGTTCAGTTCAGTTCAGTTCACTTTATTTTCCTTTCAAGTGAAAGTGGAAGACGAGGCAAAAGGCGTGTAACCTGACAAGGCCTCGTCTCCCATGTGCAGCTCGCAACAGGCAACACGTTACGACGCATACAAAGGGAAATGTCCTGATTAACAATACAGCAAATTAAAAAAAAACAAAAATAGATATACAAGTTACATATGAACACACAATGCAGTTTACAGTATAACACCACTTTGGAGCGAAACAAACACATAAGAGAATATGTGACAGCGCGAAGATGAGAACAAAAATGCAATAAAAATATGGATCTGTAATTGACAGGAAATAACATGACGACATAGACTGTAAGGAAAAAAAAGATCATCAAGAAAAACGAAAACTGATCATTTGGATTCAGATGGGTGCACCTATATTCAATAAATATATTCCGTGGTCTTTAGGAATGCTTTATATGCTGATTTGAAGGAATTAAATGGTAACGTAAGATCAATCTTGTGTTCATGAAGGTTTAGTAATTTTACTGCTTGATATTCAAGATCCTGTTTGCCATAATTGGTTCTGGCTTTTTTTGTTTTATGTACAAGGGTTCGAAAGCTATAATGTGGAGATATATCTGTGTACCTTGTGTACAGCTTTCTTTTATGGATGATTTGCATCAGTTTAAAGTAATATACCTTGTTGGCTGGTAATAAATCATATTTTAGGAAGAGTGGCTGGGTTGGCAAGTCACTTATTTTACATTTGTAGTTTTCAAATAGACGTAGAATGCGCTTCTGCAGTACAAGCAGCCTATCGTAATTTCCTTTCGTCGTGGTACCCCAGACTAATATTGCATAAAGTAGACGTGAGTAAAATAATTTGTAATACAAAGTTTTTTTAAGCCAGAGAGGGATAAGAGGAGCTATACGGCTAATACAACCTACGGCACGGGAAAGATCGGTTAGAAGGTGTGCTGAAGGTGTCAGTGTGCTTAACCTAAATGCTAAACAGACTGGCATCATTTTTTAAAAATACACAGCGCAACAAACATAGGACAAGCGAGTAGACGGGAACAGCGCTGACTAACAACTGCATGATTTATTGAAAGAACACTAATATATACAAAAATGCTCTGACAACCAAGTGCGCATGTTCGCAGATAAAACAATATTTCAAGTTTTATTTGCGAACATGCACACTTGGTTGTCAGAGCATTTTTGTATATATTCGTGTTCTTTCAATAAATCATGCAGTTGATAGTCAGCGCTGTTCCCGTCTACTCGCTTGTCCTATGTTTGTTGCGCTGTGTAATTTTAAAAAATGATGCACCAACTAGCTCAACTCACAGTTCTTTTGAGACTGGCATCAGCGCCGCAAAGCATTGGCCACTGGAGCCAAGAAAATTGTTTCAATATGTTTGCTGCGGCTGACAATAGCTGGAGCGCAGTTTCATATGACTTTTGTTGTCTGAGTGAGTGCAATCTTGTACCCATATCTCTGCGTTTTCCTTGTGGCTGCGGCTAAGCAAAATTGCACACAAAACATGTTGCTGTTTGCTTATCGCGGCAACTACACAGGGTGTGCGACCGCTCGCAGGCCTTTCAAGTATTATATCAAAGCTGCCGCTTGAAACAAAAGTAAAAAAGGCAGAGCAACTGTGGGTTCAAGGTGTGTAAGGCTAGATTGCGAATAATTATGCCAGTCAGAGTTTTTCAGCTTCTTGAGGCCAAACTAGAAGTAAATGGAAATTTCAAGTGAGCCGGCTTCACAAGTGATCATGTAACATCTCTCTTTTCATGGGCTTGCTGTTCCCCATCCGTTAAGCTACACAGTTTACAAGACAACAGTGTAATTATGCTGATTATTATTATGTGCGCGAAATTATACAGTATTCTTAGCGGCAATTTAAACTGCTGAGCGACTCAATCAACTTCATTCAGATTTTTTTCCTCCTGTCGACAGAAAAACAAATGCTAAGGTAGGAACAAAAGGCTACTAATACAGTAGCTTGACAAGGTTTTTACCCCTGTTTGACATGGACGACAGACAGTCATATCTTTACAGTGATCTGCTAGCGAAAAAAAGAAAACATCAGCAAGTAAAAGAAATGTGCAATATGGACAGGTGCTCTGTCGGAAACAAAGTGTGAGAAATGTACATGTTTTTACATTCACTTGCCACTGACTCTTGTACACACTTTGAGTATCTTTAACGCGCAGAACATAAAAGAAAGACATGGTGACAAAAAAAAAAATTAAAGTGTCACATACATTCGAATGTGCACCGGCTCAAGCATCAGAAACAACAAGGTGGTCAGTTATAAAACTAAGAAAGCACAGTTTTTCGCCGAGGAGAGCAATTCTCTAGGAATAATCTCGAAATAAAGTCGTTTTCTTTGTTTCTTCGGTGCGTCCTCATCACTGTACGTCATACTGAAACCTTGCAAGGGCCAGATACAGCATGCGTATCCTAATACTACATGTTTACCGCGGCGGCTTGTACCTCTCCGGCTCTACCGCTCAGTCGTTTGTGGTGAAACTGCGCACGGGGCTTTGATATTACGATAAACTTTATTTGCTCGTAGGAAGTTAGGTAAGGGTGCTTAATTCGTTGCTGCTGCGTACAATGCAAACCCGCAGTCTGTACCGGGATTGGGGCCGAAAGCCGCCAACGCCGGCGCACGATTCCGCGAGTTCGCGCACGGCCGAGCCAGGTAGGCTACGAGACCAAATGCAACCTCCGCGAGTAGTTTCACGCAATCAAGTCAACGTTTAAGACGGTAGGATTTTAATAGCCGCCACAGTAATGACGCATCACAACAATGACTAACCCATTGCACCTGTGAAACCGTCGCTTATCTGTGCGCTATGTTCAAGTTAGTAAACACATTACTTACTAGCGTATGTTGTCGCCTTGACTTGATCCGAGGTGCGTATTTTGGTTTGGTGGACACAGGAACGGAGCAGCGGTTGCCTCCAAAATTTTGCTGCACTACGTAAGGTACAGTGGATTGGGGCCCGACATTTAAAGCACCGACTTAATGCTGTAAACCTGTAAGCCGACTTCGAAGTTCATTTCGCATGGGCGACACAAGAAACGAGAACATTCACAGGCGGAAAGTGCCCCGCAAGTACACTGCAAGGAACTGAAACGAGACCGCCGCTTGCGACCGCGCCGCGATTGCCGTGGTGCCTGCGCGAAGGGCAAAGATGCGCGCGTGCGCGCGCGAGACCGGAAGTGCAGGAAAAAAAAGCTTTGAAAAAATGTTTCTGTCTACAGAACATCCTAATTTTCTTTCCTGATAATTAAAAGTTAAGCGTATTTCAATTTTTCTGGCATAATTTTTAATGGCTGTGTGACGTCGCAAAGAAGCAGACCAATAGTCATTCGAAAACGCATGCACGTAGCAGCGTTGCACAGAGGAGGAGGAGGACTGGCAAAAGTCGAAGGAAAGAACGCGCCAACTTTCGAATGGGATTGTGGGACCTGCACTGCGCGTAGACGTGTATTATTGCGTTCAAATGTGTATCGCAGCATAATATAGCGACTGAGATAGTTTGTGAGGAGTGCTCGGGAGGTGTTTGTGGGCCCCTTTAATCAGCGAAGTAAAAGACCTCAGCAGCAGGTTAGTAGCGACAGACAAATCGATCACCGAATTAAGTAAGCACATTACCGAATTAGAAACCCACTATCAGGACCTCGCATCACTTAAAACAGAAGTTGAATCCATTAAGACTGACGCCGCCACGTCGGCGAGCCAAATCAGTAACCTCGAATCCAGAGTAGACGATGCCGAAAACCGGTCGCGCCGTAACAACCTGCTATTTTATGGCTTTCCTGATACTAGCTCAAAGGAAACGTCCTCTGAGTCTGAAGAACTGGTCACCCGCCTTTGCAGTGAAAATTTGGACATCACCATAGAGCACATCGTCTTGGCCGTCACTCAAGTGAACGATGTCGACCCATTATTGTTAAATTCACTTTCCATAAGACAAAAGAATCCATCCTAAAAAACGCCCGGAAACTAAAAGACACCGACTACAGCATAGGAGAAGACTTTTCACATTCTGTCCGTAAGGCACGCAAACATTTACTACGTTTCGCGAAAGAAACATCTGATAAGTACGCACTGCGCTTTAAAACACTGTACTTAGGCCCCAAGCAGTATATATTCGACGACTTGACGGAAACGGTAAAAGAAGTGCCATAGCAATCACACTCTGCTCGCTCTAAAGCAACTCCCCGACAGCACACCCCCCGAACTAATCTTACCTTGTCTGCAGTATTTACTAACATACGAAGCTTTTTACCGAAACGGGAAATCGTATCTAGTCTTGTCTTATCAACCAACAGCACCCTTCTCATTCTTACAGAAACGTGGTTAACAGACAATATCAGTGATACCGAAATTTTAGCTGCGCTGCTCAACTTTAAAGTTTACCGTAAAGACCGGGAAATAGCCCGTGGAGGTGGCGTGCTCATAGCCGTACATCAGCAGTTTTCAGCATCCTTAATCAATGTAGATTCTAACTTAGAACTGCTATGGCTGCTCTGCCACGCTGCCCCCCGAACTGTGCTGGTAGGAGTCTGTTACAGGCCACCGCAAAATGATCCGGACTTTTCCTACAAACTAAACAATGTTCTGAGTGAACTGACATCATCGTATCCTAACGCAGATATCGTTCTTTTTGGTGATTTCAATTTTCCCACTATTGACTGGCGTAACTACACCTCCATGACAAATTCTTCAGAAGCAAAAAATTTTGTCGAGGTCTGTCTTAACTTCAACCTTACCCAGCTAATATTAGAGCCAACGCGCATTGCGCAGAATTCCGCCAACACTCTAGATCTGATATTAACCAACAGCCCTGATAGCGCAACAAGTATTACATACCTAAGGGAAATAAGTGATCATAAAGTCATTCATGCTACCTTCAGTTTTACACCCATGCTTCGTCAAGTTTCCAGGAAAACAATTCGTCTTTTTGAAAGAGGTGATTTTCAAGCAATAAATGAAGAACTAACTGCTTTTTTTACAACTTATGAAACCGATTTCCACACAAAGTCTCTTAACGAAAATTGGACGATTTTCAGGGACAAAGTTCACGAACTAACAAACAAGTACATTCCGGTAGCTAGTTTCCGTGCTAACCAGCAAAAACCGTGGTTTACTACGGCCCTGAAACGCCTGGAAAACAAGAAAAAGCGTCACTATCGGGCAGCAAAGCGGAACCCAAGCCAAGCATCATGGGAAAAGTACTACACTGCCGAAGCTGATTACCTTACTGCTATCCGCGACGCAAAACACACCTTTTTCCACTCTGACTTGCCAAAAATGCTAATACACAACCCTAAAAAATTCTGGCACGTAGTAAACCCGAAGGATACACGTACAATTGTTCTTACTAACGATATGGGTCAAACCATCAGCGATTGTGAATGTGCTGACATTTTCAATAGAGCCTTTTCAACTGTTTTTGCGAAAGAGTGTGATTTACCTGCTAACGCCTTCATAAGTTCCTTCACAGCGTCAATCATGGATCCAGTTTCTTTCTTCGCAGATGGTATGTCATCTCGTATCGAAAACATCAAGCTAACGTCATCAGCCGGGATCGTTGAAATTAACTCGAAATTTCTGAAAAATACTAAGCACATTTCCGCGGTCTACTTATCACTATTGTACTCTCAGTCTCTCTCTTCAGGTAACATACCGCATGACTGGAAAGTGGGAAAGGTCGTCCCAATCTTCAAGTCCGGTAATAAAAACTCGCCCTTAAATTATCGACCCATTTCCCTAACAAGCATTCCTTGTAAAATCATGGAGCATGTAATTTATTCTCAAGTCATGAACTTTCTCGATTCCAACAATTTCTTTCATTCATCACAACATGGCTTCCGTAAAAACCTTTCCTGTGAGACACAACTGGCCACATTTGTTCATGACTTACATGCCAACCTTGACTGCAACCAACAGATTGATGCTATTTTTTTAGATTACGCAAAAGCCTTTGACAAAGTACCACACCAGAGATTACTACTTAAGCTCTCTTACCTAAATATTCACCCTAGCATTCTAAACTGGATTAAGGAATTTTTAACAAATCGAACCCAATTAGTCATAGTTAATAACGAATTTTCTGATTACATTCCAGTAACCTAAGGCGTCCCCCAAGGATCAGTGCTCGGACCGCTATTATTCTTAATATACATTAATGACTTGCCCCTTAACGTATCATGTCACATTCGTATGTTCGCAGATGATTGCATCATTTATCGTACTATTAATAACTCTTCCCACCAAGAAGCCCTCCAGACTGACCTAACTAACGTTCAGAAATGGAGCGACCTGTGGATGATGACACTTAACCCTCAGAAATGCAAGATTGTATCCTTCACCCGTCGCACTAAACCATTTATTTTTTCGTACAATATAGCTCAAATCCCAATAGAAGCAGTTAACTCATTTAAGTACTTAGGAGTCACGCTATCTCATGATTTATCTTGGCGCACACATATTTGTAATGTAATATCATCCGCGAATAAAACACTAGGCTTTTTGAAACGCCACTTACGTCACGCTCCCCAACAAGTTAAACTCCTGGCTTACCAATCGCTAATCAGACCGAAACTAGAATATGCATCCCCCATATGGAATCCCCATCAAATATACCTCATAAATGCCCTCGAATCCGTCCAGAACCGTGCCACTAGATTCATCCACAATACCTATTCATACCAAGTCAGCGTGTCGTCTTTAGAAGCAGAATCCGCCTTATCAACCCTTGTTATTCGTCGCCGCATTGCCAGCCTAAACCTGTTTCATAAGTTCTTTTACAGCACCCACGGTTACGCAGGCTATATCACATCACCAGCTCGCATATCGCATCGCACTGGTCACATTCTTCAAGTTGCCCGGCCTCGGACTCATACGACCACGTTCGCTGCCTCCTTCTTCCCCCGAGCAGCATTAGATTCGAACGGCCTTTCCCACAGCATCGCCGCTATCACCTGCCCATCCAACTTTTCCAAAGCACTAACAGATCATATTGTATGTTGAACCCAGATGGCAACCACTGTACTTATTTTTTTTTTTTTGTATAATCCACCCCTTATGTAATACCCCCACGGGGGTCCTTAAGGTAATAAACTGAACTGAACCAGCTTTCTTAATGCGTTACGCAATTGCAAGGTTACGCCAAATGACCCGAGACAAAAAAATCTTGAAATTAGGCAGCTTTCGTGCTACACTTAGAAAATTGTCCTATATCTTCTTTCAAAGAAGTGCTGATTTTAATTCAATGTTTTTTCATGCATTATTTTCAGTACAGGAAAAGAATCGGTAGACCGACTGCGGTGAAAACAACAAGCGATATGTCAGCGTTCTGTTCGCCTAACAGACGACGCGCTAGCACGCCAGAACAGTTCTGGCAACAACAGCTTAATGGGGCCCAGGCGCCTCCCATGGATTGCGGTACTTTCAGAGTTATTGTGACTTCAGTGCTGCAGTCCCATTCGCCGCTTTTTTTTTTCTAAATAACTGCTGTGGCATAATACCGCCTTTATAGGTATCATCGCCCGTTCACAACAATGCCAGACGAATTTTCGTGTTATAACGCTAGTAAATTTATTGTTTTAAGTAGTCTTTAGGAAATAAAAGCTTCACTAAGGATCTAATTATTGGTGGATCACTCCGCTTAGTGGTAATATTCAGACCGGCGGCATTCCAGCCTTGCGAGTGATTGCTGGAGTCCTTGAGCTCCTATCTACCTTTTTTTTTCTTCTCAGAAGCGCAGAACAAAGCGCGAGCCAGGGATGAGATGCGGAGGCTTCCTGAAAACATGCGCTACACTGCCTATAGTGGCGACGACAGTCGGTTGCTGGGGGGAGAGAATATGACGCGAAAGGACCCCAATGTGCTCTATGGAGTGCCATAACATAATGAAGACGTTCAAGAGGCTTAAACTCATCCCGAGCCTTACGCTAGGCTTTCCAAAAAAGCCTGTGTATTGCATTGGGACGGAAAATCTGACACCTAACATATGATAATTGCATTTTATTGTTCGTACTCTATCCCTTTTTCTCTCACACGGCGCAGTTGCGTCCATTGTAGACGGACGCAGATTTGTTTTTCAGCCTCTATTTGCAGATGAGTGTCTTCAACTTTACTGACTCGCATGTCGTATTCGCCAAGTCAGCTCGGGGTCTGGGCGGGAAATGTGGGTCGCTTTGCGTTTGGAACGATAGGGTTGATCAGTATCCATGTTAAGTTCCTGAGTTGATTCAGCATGAGTCCAAGCCACGTACTGATTTGTAACTTTTGATTGTGTATTTGCTATTCGAGCTTTTGGAATTCAACATTCGCCAGTTGCAACTGCTTGACTAGCTATTTCAGCTCTCTTACCTGTCTTTCGGATGGCGAGGGCTGGTTGGATACGGGATGTATTGTGTTCCATCTTTCTTGCTTGGTTGGTGTCCATTAAAGTAGGGTGTTGGAATTGGCCCGGGAACCTGGGAAGCGGGATGATGAGCAGCTGTCATTGCGCCGAGGACCCGAAGGTTGCGTAGTTGTGCACAAATCTGGTCTGCTGCGGTCCGTTAGGCGGGATTGGCGTCCTGTTGGTAGTGTGTGTTGAACCGATTTAGCGGTTTTTGAACTTCATGAGCAGTTGAGATGGCGCGTCTACGTAAAGAGATGCTTGCTGCTTCTGCTAATATTTGGATGCGGGTTACACTGATAGGGCGTGATAGGGGAATAATGTAGCAGGGAAAAGTAGCTTCCGCTGTTGTTTTCGCAATTCACCTAGGGTTGACCAGAGCTAAAATATATTTCCAAAAATTAGTTGAGGTTTAGCTCTGGTTAACCCTAGCTGTATTGCGAAAGCAACGGTGGAAGCTACATTACTCCCCTATCCCTCCATATCAGTGTAAGGTACTATATTGTCACGTACACGGTGACTAAGGATACCAATGATAGCAGGGGGTAGCCCAGACACAACAACACAGCAGCACAGACGCAAACGTACAAGCGACACTTTGTCGTCCTTTTCAACTTCGTCCTCCTTTCACACCTCAGTCATGCGCCACGTGGCAACGCTAGGTGGCATTACCCCCCCCCCCCCCCCTTCCGAAAAAAAAGTGAGAAAGGCCGGTACAAATGGTGTGAAAAGCAAGAGAGTGGTCACAGCGGGTGGCCATACGCAATCGGTGGTAGTACGGCTTCGGTCGCACAATGTGCACAATGACGTTTTGGTTGTGTGGTACCGTCTGGGATAACTTCATAACTGAGGTCAATCACACGGCGCAACACTTTGTACGGCCCGAAGTAGCGGGAAAGGAGTTTCTCTGACAAGCCTGGACGGCGAACTGGTGTCCATATCCAGACTTGGTCTCCAGGCCTGTAGTCAACCTGGCGGTGCCGGAGGTTGTAACGGTGCGCGCCAGTGGTCTGCTGCTGCCCAATGTGCACACGGGCAAGCTGGCGGGCTTCCTCAGCGCGGATGGCATATTGCTGGGCATCTGAGAATAGCTGGTCATCATCTGGGCACGGGAGCATGCAATCGAGCATGCTCTGAACTTCGCGTCCGTAAACAAGTCGAAATGGTGTGAAGCGCATTGTCTCTTGTAAAGCTGTACTATACGCAAATATGACGTACGGCAGCACCTCGTCCCAGGTCTTGTGCTGCACATCGACGTACATTGCCAACATATCCGCAGTCGTCTTATTCAATCTTTCTGTAAGACCATTGCTTTGTGGATGGTACGCTGTGGTCTTGCGATGGGTCGTGCAACTCAGCTCAAATATGCGGTCGATCAGCTGTGAAGTGAAAGCTGTCCCTCTGTCGGTAATGACGTAGGAAGGGGCGCCATGCCGGAAGACTATGTTGTGCATGAAAACCTCTGCTACTTCGGAAGCTGTGACATGAGGGATTGCCTTTGTCTCAGCGTATCGAGTCAGGTAGTCAGTAGCGACTACTATCCATTTGTGTCCCGCCTGCGACAAAGGGAAATGGCCAAGGAGATCCATTCCAATTTGGTTGAACGGAATGCGGGGTGCTTTAACGGGCTTGAGAAATCCGGCAGGCTTCTAGGGCGGTGTTTTACGGCGCTGGAATTCGCGACAGCTTCGTACATAGCGTTTCACAGCTGCGGAGAGTCCTGGCCAGTAATACATGTTGCGAACTCGAGCAAGAGTCCGTGAGCAACCCAAATGACCAGACGTCGGTTCATCATTGCAAGCAAGGAGAATATCCTCACGGGGCTCGCATGACACTACCAGAAGGCAAGTTCTGTCTTGGCCCTGGGAGTTTCTTTTATGCAAGACGCCTTGCCGTATGCAGAAGGAACCAAGGTGCCGAGATAGGTGTCGAGGCAGGGTCGTATCACGCCCTTCCAGATAATCGATGAGTGGAAGGATGTATGGATCAGCTCTTTGTCGATCCCTGAGCTCAGATGCGCTGAGGGCTCCTAGAAAACCGCTATCGTCATCGGCTGTAGTATCGCCAGTGTCAACGGGTGCTCGTGACAGCGTGTCGGCGTCTTCGTGTTTGCGGCCGGACTTGTAAATAATAGTTATGTCAAACTCCTGAAGCCGTAAACTCCAGCGTGCAAGTCGTTCAGATGGGTCTCGCAGATTTGCCAGCCAGCACAAACAATGATGGTCCGTGACGACTTTAAATGGCCGGCCGTAAAGATAGGGGCGAAACTTCATAGTAGCCCATACGACTGCCGGGCATTCCTTTTCTGAGGTGGAGTAGTTCATTTCGGCACGAGAGGGAGTGCGGCTAGCATAGGCTATTACTCGCTGAAACCCGTCTTGATGCTGAACAAGGACCGTGCCAAGACCGATACTACTGGCGTCAGTGTGCACCTCAGTGTCAGCCGCTTCATCGAAGTGCGCCAGAACAGGGAATGTTTGAAGGCGCTCACGAAGCAAAGAGAAGGCCATCTGCTGCTCAGAGTTCCACACAAAGGAGGTGTCCTTCCTTGTAAGGTGTGTCAGAGGTTCTGCGATCTGAGAAAAGTTCGCAATGAAACGCCGATAATATGCGCACAGGCCGAGGAAGCGCTGAACAGCTCTCTTATTAGCTGGAACGGGAAATCGTGCGACGGCAGCAGTCTTATCGGGATCCGGGAGCACCCAATCAGCGTTTACAACATGGTCGAGGAACTTGAGTTCTGTATTCCCGAAGTGGCATTTCTGGGGCTTCAGCGTGAGATCAGCAGAACGGAGGGCTTCCAGGAGAGCTCGAAGGCGTTCGAGGTGTTGGTAAAATGTTTCGGAAAAAACAACTACGTCGTCCAAGTCCACAGGACAGATCTGCCACTTGAGGCCAGTGAGGACCGTGTCCATCATCCTTTGGAATGTAGCTGGGGCAGAGCACAATCCAAATGGGAGTACTTTAATTCATATAGGCCATCTGGAGTGACAAATGCGGTTTTTTCTCGGTCTCTTTCGTCTACTTCGATTTGCCAATAGCCGCTTTTTAAATACACAGATGAAAAATACTTTGCACGTCGCAATCTGTCCAGTGAGTCATCGATGCGCGGCAACGGGTATACATCTTTCTTTGTCACATTATTCAATTTCCGATAGTCGACGCAAAATCGAAGAGTGCCGCCTTTCGTTTTCACCAGAACTACCGGTGAAGACCACGGACTTTGTGAAGGCTGCACAACACCATCATCCAGCATCTCCTGAACCGGCGTCTGGATCACTTCTCGTTCTTTGGCAGACACACGATAAGGCTGCTGTCGTATAGGGCGAGCGTCGTCATAAGTAATGATGCGATGTTGTGTGATGGGCGTTGGACGAACCTTCGAGGAAGAAGCAAAGCAATGCTTGAAGTCCAGCAGCAGTTGCTCTAAGGCCCGCCGTTTCTCCTTTGACAAGTGACAGTTAATGTCGATGTTGTCAAGAGATGGCTCGTTAGTTTCTACTGCCGTGGATGCAAACCAGACCGGATCGTGCGCAATATGGTCAGCAAAAGCGATAGCAGTCCCCGGGAACAAGTGCCGGTGCTCATTAGAAAAATTTGTGACAAGGAGTGCAGCCCGGCAATTGTGAAACAATACCTTCGGGGAGCGCAAATGCCTTGAGCAAGCAGGAGTGAATGGTTCGCCTCCGCTACAGCATCACCGGTACAGAAATCATCACAGGTAACTTCCACAAAAGCACTGCTTCGCGGCGGCAGCGAGACGCCCTAGGCGGAAACACGAAGTGCGGCATTGCAAGGACTGCTACTATCTTGTTCGGTAGATTGTCCCATAGAAAACATGACGAGTCTATTTCGCTGGTCGATACCTGCTCCGTACTCCCGCAGAAAGTCAATGCTGAGGATAAGGTCACGGGAGCAGTCACTTTAAACAACGCAATTAGCGACGAACGTACGTCCGTTAATCTGAATGCGAGCCGTGCACATCCCCTTTGGAGTAACTGTATGACCGCCGGCGGTTCGAAGGTACACACCTGGCCAAGCAGTGAGCACCTTCCTCAAAACAGTCGCCATGCGACCACTCAAAATTGAATAATTGGCACCGGTGTCCACTAATGCATTGACCGTATTGCGACCGTCTAAAATAAGCGGAATGTCCAGAGAAACGTTTTTTGCTTCCCTAGGTGACGGTACCAGCAGCTCGCGGTCGGATCGAAGCGGCGACGACGGGAGGCCTTCAACGCAGCGACTACCAGCGGCCTCGCTCCCGAAGGTCGCTGTTTTCAGTTTTCCCGATGAGGGCTAGATGAGCGGCCTTGGTCCTCTCGCGAGGAACCGTGGGTGAACGAGGAGGAGCGCCTTGGTGAAGGGGAGCGGGGCTGACGCTGCGAACGAGATGAAGAACGCTGCTCCGCCAGGTACTCCTCAATAACTCGGGGTCGTTGACGAAACCGGGGAGGAGGCGAGTCGATGCGGAAGCCGTGAAGACCGAGGCGCCGATACGGACAATTCCGGTAGAGATGTCCTGGTTCACCGCAGTGGAAGTAAAGCGGACGGCGGTCAGGCGTGCGCCAAATGTCGGCTTTGCATTGGGGCAGCGGACGATTGTCGAAGTTCTGCACTGGCTGCACCGAGGGTAGCGGAACTGTAGGTGACGCGAGAATGGGCGGTGGTGAAGGGGCAGCCTGACTCTGCAGAACTTCCGCGTATGTGGGACGATTGTTGGTCCCCGACAGCAATGGCGGGCTCGGAACGACAGGCGAAAGAGGGCTCTTGAGCGCCTGCCGCACCTCCTCCCGCACTATAGCAGAAACGGAAGTTGGCGATTGCTGTAGAGGGCTCCAGAACTTGCTTAGTTCTTCGCGCACGACGCTGCGAATCAGTTCGCGCAATGCATCGGGATACCGCTCGGAAGATGCAAATGATTCCGCGATTGTGCTTGTATGAAAAGGTCGGTGATAAGCCACGGCACGTTGTTGTAGCACTTTTTCCATTGTGGTGGCCTCCGTAAGGAATCCGTTTACAGTCGATGGTAGGTTTCGCACAAGGCCTGCGAAAAGCTGCTCTTTCAAACCCTGCATCAAGTGCCTGACCTTTTTGTCCTCGGACATGGCGAGATCGGCTCGCCTGAAGAGGCGCGTCATGTCCTCGACGTACGCTTGGACATTCTCATTCGGCCTTTGGATGCGAGAGTGAATGGCACGTTCTGCATGCTCGCGACGATCAGCGCTAGTGTAAGCCTCGAGCAGTTGACGACGGAATTCCCGCCACGAAGTTAATACTTGCTCTCGGTTCGCGAACCAGATACGGGCGCCGTCCTCAAGGCTGAAGTAGACGTTCCTTAGTTTGGCGGCATCATCCCACTGGTTGAAAACAGCGACACGTTCAAACTGAAGAAACCAGTCTCCACATCCTCAAAGAGGTCCCCATGGAAAGACTTTGGTACCCGAGGGGCCTGCAAGGTGTAGTTAGAGGCCGGTGCGACGCCCGTTACGTGCTGAGTAGAAGCACTGGATGTCATGGCGGCTGCTAATGGCTGAAGCTCTGGAGACAATCCCTGGAGCCGTCGACTGGCGCGATGCACTGGGGTGTCCAATGGCACAGGGCTTGCGCGACGTCTTGCAGATGGAGACTCTTGCATAGGCGATCGTTTTCACCCAGCACCTCCACCAGAATGTCACGTACACGGTGACTAAGGATACCAATGATAGCAGGGGGTAGCCCAGACACAACAACACAGCAGCACAGACGCAAACGTACAAGCGACACTTTGTCGTCCTTTTCAACTTCGTCCTCCTTTCACACATCAGTCATGCGCCACCTGGCAACGCTAGGTGGCAATATTATTGTCGACAGTAAAGCTCATCCTTTAAGAGTATGAAGCGAGAGCGTAAGCTACTAGCTCACATATAAAGTCACGCTTCAACCAAGCCGTATGGACGTGCCTGCATGTCGTAGGGGTAACAAGAATGCAAACGGTTCTGGCAGATCTATTCGGATATCACCCTCCCATATGAAAGGAGCAACGCGAGTTTGCAGCTCCTGCCCGCGGCAGAGGAGTGACATGAAATCAAATGTCATGGCAGGCCGATTTTTGTATTATAGGAGACCACCGCTATGCCTCTTCACGGTGTAGCTGCGGCCACTCGAGGTCTCGCTTTGTCTGTCGGAGTGTTGCTTTCGCAATAAATTATGCGAGTGGCTCTGTAAGTGTGCTAATGGCCTTTTTGTGGGAGTGTGTGATCGGTGCCGCAGCGCCGACAAGTTAGGCGGCGTGGTTGTAGCGCAAATCTGTTCTGTAGTGCTGTTTTTGGAGTTGAATCAGGATTTTGCAAAAGTTTGAAGAGGAGCTCATCGAAAATTAATCACACGCATTGGAAGTAGAGTAGGTGAGGCTGTGATGAGCAAGTGCCGTATTTGACCCGTGCGACGATGGGATTGTCCGGGTTTGCCCATTCGAATATCAGCTAATATATCGCAATCGATTCGTAGATTGTAGAATTTGTGGATCAGCTCACGGCTGGCCTTATACTATGTTGAAGCGTATGTGAGCACTCGAGCTAGTAGGCTTTCAATATTCAGCTGGCTCACCTTCGCGTCGCCCACCGCTCGTGGTTAGTCGGAAGCGCTGACGGGGACAGCGTTGTTGGTGAGGTGCACTCGAACTCTGTCGGCGGCGAGTACCACACGAAACATAAATTGGGTGGCTGTGCAGATGACTTCAGTCAGGTTTAGTTTGTGGGGCCAGTATTTTGGATGTCAGTAACGCCTTTTTGTCACAGAACAATCTGGAGATAGTCGTCCGGTAGGCGGGGAAGTATCGTGCTCTTCGTATTTACGGCGGGTGACTACGGGGATGCGGCGGCTCTGTACACGGCGTCCGCTGGCGAAGACGGTGCTTGAGCGCCGTCGGGTGTTCGGTCAGTCTGCTCAGCGTCATTGCCTCCGCTGCACGGCGTGACCTGTCCACGCTTCGTCGAAGAGCTGCTCGTCAGTGATATCCAGACCATCTTAGGCAAGGGCATGGTTTAGGCGCAGTTAGGCGTATAGTGAGCAGAGTCTGCGCCACAGTTGCTCGCGGTTGCTCCGGCGTCAAGCTGCAAGTGTTATCCATTGTTAGCCAATAGAAATCAGTGGGAAACCGAAAAACTTTATGTACTCATGCCGCCGCATCTTATAGCGGATTCGGATCAGTAGTTGAAGTACCGGAGTAAAAAACTAGGGGAGCACTTACGCTGCTCCGCCTTTAAGACTATTACACGATAGCCACAACCAAAATGGAAACGGAAAGCCAGACACCCTTGTACTGTGCGATATAAGTGTACGGGGTGGTGGTGGTGGTGACTATGGATTATTTTTGGGGAGGGGATACTGGTCACGCCTTATGTTGGCCATCTTTGTGGCATCACTCTTGGTGACCAGGGGGAAGGGGAAGTTGGAGTTAGGGGAAGGTTGGGGAGGGGAAGGTTGCTGACGCCGCATATGTCGCCGCCATTTCCGCACGAAGCACTTTAGGCCCATGCAGGCCTACAGAACAGAGCTGAGGCCAGACTCCTCCAGATAAATAAGTGCACGTTAAAGAACCCCAGCCGGTCTAAATGTACTGAGACTTCCCCTATGGCGCCACTCAGCCCGCATCGATTTGGGACACTAAACCCTATTAACCAGCAACAAACATGAAAAGTCTTTGCATAAACTGCACCATTTCACCTAACTCATACATTTGATCCAACCAAATTATTCCAGCGACATCACCACTGAAGTCCTGCAAGGGTGCATCAAACAGTCTGAGTGCCCCGACGTGGAGCTGCTCCTTCGTACGGGAGGAGACCACAGGTTCAGTGACTTCCAGACGTTCCAGTGCAGCTACGCATACTTTCACGTAGAAACCATCGCATTTCCACAAACTGGCTTTCGACATTGGTTGACGGCTATGCTCCAGTTCCAGTTGCAATGGCCTCACATACAGGTGAGCCCTTCTTTTAGTATTCGGCAGCTGCCACTCGTCTAGAAATAATTTTAGTGCTAAGGCACTGCTTTACTAGGTCAAACCGGGTCACAGCTCGCGGCGCCGCTTAACTGGCAGACGTTGCAAGCTCCGGCCACACCATTACGATAGGAAAGTTAGATCAGAATTGAGACTTCCTCTTAGATTCCGAGTAAGACATGATGACCATTGGCCACGCAGGCACACTCGCACGACCTCGGTAAAGCGATGATTGATTTCTACATCGCTGCTGGAATTTCGGCCAATATAAATTACTGTAATATTGCCCCCATGTGGCGACAAACTGCGCCACGCGAAGTACTTTTCCTCGATCAATTTAAAAAACGTGTATTGGCCGATTGAGGGTTTTGAACGTGGCCGTGAAAGAATAGCTTTCATCACACCCGATGGTCTATATGAGTTTACGGTACTTGCTTGCAGTATATGTTCAGCGCCGGGAACATTCCAACGGATACTGGTCACTGATCTGCTGGCCTTAAATGGCAAACCTGTTTTTTGTACCTCGATGGTGTTGTGTTTTCTGAGGACTTCGACTAACATCTCCAATGCCTCCGAACATTGTTAGATGCTCTGTGCTCGGTTAGTTCAACGCTCAAGCCTGAAAGATGTCACTTCGGATATGAACAACTCAAGTTTCTCGTTCATCTTCTGAGCACCGACGGTGTCCGCCCTGATCCCCACAAAACTGGCGCTGCAGCCGACTTTCCCGTTCCTGCTGCAAGGATAGCATTCGAACGCTTTTTGTGCCTGTGCGTCTACTACCGACGACCTATCGCCGATCCAAGATTGCCGAACTTCTCACCCGTTTAACGCGCACCGATATATCGTTTGCGTTGACTGAGTTGTTGCAAGATGGTTTTCTGGAACTGCGTCGACTGCTACTAACTATGGTGCTGGCTATCATTGTTGAGGACGCTGACACTGAAATCCCCACCGACACCGGCAACATCAGTCTTAGAGCTGTCCTCGTCCAACACCAAGATGGCATCGAAGGCGTGATCGCTTATGTGAGTCCTCTCACGTGCTAAATTCGACATCGGAAAAGTAGTGCCTCACGGTCGTGTGGGATACAATGAAGTTTCACCCTTACATCTTGGGCCGCCATTTCAAAATGGTTACCGATCACGATATCATTCCTTGTGCCGACTGACCAATCTCCGTGACGCGTATTGCCAAACTATATCCCGCAGGCGCACTGGAGCAGATGACGTTCTCAGCTAGTTTAAACGGCGATTGTCGCTGAAAGGTCTCTCTGAACGCAATCTAAAGGTAACATACACTCAATGCAAATGGCGATTGTTGCTGAAAGATGTCTCTGAGCGCAACCTAACGGCAACATAAACTCAGTCAAGACAGGAAATAATTACGGGGAAGGTAATTGCTTAGTGCAACCGTTGCCATACCGATTGTTACTGAAAGGCATCTGTGAACGCAACCTAAAGGTAACATCCACTCACCGAAGGCAGGAAATAGTTACGGTGAAGGCAACTGCAAAAAATAATATTTAGAAAGAAAATTGCAATACAGGAGTCGAACAGCTATTTCAGTGGCATCAGTGCAGAGATGGGCAGTGTTAATTCACTGTGCCACAAAATGACGGGAGCGTTAGTTTTTAAATGCATTCTTATTCGTTTAGACAATATATCCACTATTTGTTGCCAGGTGACGCTGATCAGAGGAATCAACGCGCCAGAACTTCGTCTGCTTGAGTACTTCTACGGGATAGGATTTGGAATACGCCTCCGGGACTCATCCGGCCGCAAGCACGGTTGAGATTCCGCTTACAGGAACTGGACTATACGATTGTGCAGAAATATCGCTGTAAGCAAGACGCAGACACGTTCTCGTGCGCACCTGTCGAGTTTGCGGACGAGAACCCTGAGGACTAAAGTCACTATCTCGGTGTAATCAGCGATGCTGATCTTAAAGGAAGGCAATGAGCTGACGCTGACCTGCGACCTGTGATTGACAGCCTGGAGGGCCACGCCTCCAACATACCGGACAGTTCTCCCGGAACATTTCATCCTTTGGTATGCGCAATGACATCCTATACAAGAAAAACTAGAGCAGTGACGACCGAGGCTACCTTCTAGCCGTACCATCATATCTCCGAGACATCCTTGCTGCCTCTCACGGTGAGTCAACATCGGGACACTGGGGGTTGGCGCGCACTCTATAGTGAGTCAATCCTAGTATTGACCTAAACATTCAGCCACCATACAACTGCTATGTCAGGGGTTGCCGCGAATGCCTGCGCCGTAAATCCACCTAAAGCCAGCAGGCCTGCTCCAACCACTTGCACCGCCACGGAACCCTTTTGTCCAAGCCGGTGTGAATCGTCTCGGCCATTTCCCATTTTTGTCGGCTGGTAATAAGTGGATTGTAGTAACGACAGACTATTTAACGCACTATGCGGAAACAAAGGCTTTACCGTGAGGAATGTCGTCTGAAATCCCACAGTTCTTTATACAACAGATTGTTTTACAGTACGGTGCTCCATCCTACGTCATCACAAATCGAGGCCTGGCCTTCACAGGGAAGCTCCTGAACGGGCTGTTCCAAAACTATTGCCTTCCACTCGCCTGCCAAAACCATGCATAGCGGACATGCCGGCAATGTACGACGACAACATGAAATATGGGACGAAGTTCTCCCGTACGCAATATTTTCTTATAACACGGCCGTATAGGAAACCACTCGCTTTGCGCTGCTTCGTCTCGTCTATGGCCGTCGCGTACAAACCATGTTGGATGCCATGTTCCCATGTGCAACCGACAACCGGCCACTCACGCCGCACGCCGAGGAATTTAGTCAGTACGCAGAGGATTCCCACCAACTTGCCCGCATGCACATTAAACGACAATAGGCAACCAATGAAAGTAGTTAAAACCAACGCCACCGCAATGCCGAGTACAACTCTGATGACAAAATGTGGGTGTGGACCACTGTTCGTCGCCCAGGATTGTCGGAAAAGTAGCTAAGCTGCTACTTTTTGCCATACAAAGTGCTTCACCGTCTCTCTGATGGACGTATGATATTCCCCCCGACAGCACTATACAGAGCTAACGCCGTCAGCCTCAACCTGAGGTAGTGCACGTGCTCCGCATGAAGCCTTATTTCTCGCAGTGACGGCCGGTGCTTGTATTTTGAGTTTTTCTTTGCAGCGTTCTGCTTGCCATTTATTTTTGGTGATTTGTTCTCTCCCTTACCCACACGAGCAAGATTGACTTTCACGAATGCTTAATTATATTCTTTTATGAGGGGAGAATAGTGCCACCAGATTCACATGATGTGGACATGTACACGATACAACGCAGACAATTCAGCTATAGTGGGTGCGTGGGAGTCCCTCCTGCTTACAACCGAGCTCGCCCAACAGCACCAGCTCATTTTGCGCGCATTGGAGGCCGCGGGCTCCCAAGGGATCCCTGCTGACCTTCTATAAGCAGTGCAACTAGTCTTTCGGTTGGTTCCCCTATTTTGGGAGCAAATGAAGAGCTTATCATCATCATCATTAGGTTGCACCCGAATACGATGATGTTTTAGAAAGAAGAGGACACACGCGCTATCGGACAATAACAACAACAGCAACGGTGCTGAACATTGGCTTGTCTCTTCTACATCGGGACAACATTCCTCACGAGTGTGCATCTGGCAGGTGATGGCGAGAAGACAGTTATAACGCCCTTTGCATCTACAATCAACCAGTATAAACCACCCCAAAAGGGTGCTTTTTGAATTTGTACTAGGTTTACAAATGTTAATCCACGTTAATATTCTTTCGATTCAGTCCTTTTAAAACAGCACTGGCGGGAAATGTTTACACATTAGCTGTGGTTTAGCTTGTAATTAAACCTGGAGGTACGCCAGAGCTATCTGCATGGCTACGCTTACGTTCGGTTTGAAAATAGACATGGCTTTTGCATATAGTAGTTGACTCTATCGTTTTAGTTTTATTTATACCATAGGGGGTACGTTTGACCGCTAAAGTGCGATGAGGCGAAAGTCTCTATCGCGCGGTGATCCCACGCCCTCTAGTACAGCAACTCTTTCTCTCTGTTTTCACTCCTACTTTCGCGATGACGCGATAGCGTAAGCTACCAGATCACATATAAAGCCCCGTTTAAACCGAGCCGTATGAACGTGCCGGCGTGGCCTAGGGATAACGTGAATGCAAGGGTTTTGGCAGGCTGATTGCTATATAACCCTCCCATATGAAACGAGAGACTCGAGTTGGCAGCTCCTGCCAAACGTGGTGTCAAGAAGCTGTACATCATCAAGGTATAGTGTTCGGCAATGCAGCTGCCAGCTGCCGCCTCCCATGACTTCTTCTTGTTGTTGCTCTTTTCCTTCCTCTTCTCAACACCTCAATGTCAGTGCAACCCCGGTCAAGGTGCGACCACGACGAAAGTGTGATCACGGTGAAGAGGCGACGTGGCTACCGTAGTGGTAGCTCTCGCTACAAAACGCTTTTCAAGACGAAAGTGACAAGAAATGCAGCCACATTTACAATGAATATGTGCCTTATTTCTGTAATATTGGCGTTATGCATATACATGTTGCTAAGGCAGCCAAATCAACTTTTAAAATTTCTGTATTCCGAAATTGTTCCTTCTATCTGAAAGCAACCTTAATACAGCACGCCATCTCTTCAATAACTATAGAGAAAAACACTTTTCTTACATGATGTTTTCTTTCATTGTGCAAACTGGGGGTGTCGCATTCGACACTTCAGATGCCTTGGAAGGAGGAAATCATGTGTGAAGCTTTACAGCAAATAGCCTTGGCAAATATGCATTTAAAAACGTTTTGGTAGGATATCTTTTCTGTAATTACACGTAGACTCACATACGCCCTTCTATGGATCGCGTGACCATGTTATGCACCTGTCTAGCGCTTCAATCGCTGTTTTGAAATGGACACCACGCAAAGAGATAAAATGTTTTAGGAAGGTATGATTACGCCCTGCATGCCGCAGCCTCTAGGTTCATGTGTTCTTTGCTTGAAAAGTGGAAGCGGCGTTTACATCAGACACATAAGACCACCTCTAAGTTAGAAAACAATATACTGGGTGTCCCAGCTAACTTAAACAAAGGGTTACAAAATAACATATTGGAGTTAGGACAGGAAAACTAGCTTCATACAACTGGTTGGCCGGTTGGTTTGTGGGTTTTAATGTCCTAAAGCGACTCAGGCTATGAGAGACGCCGTAGTGGAGGACTCTGAAAATTTCGACTACCCGGGGTTCTTTAACGTGCACTGACATAGCACAGCACACGGGCACCTTGCTTTTCGCCTCTGTCAACCGGCTTGCGCACCACATGCAATTTTTTTGTTCTGCAATTACCTAATTAGCTGATTATGTTAATTTTTCTAATTTACTAAATATTGACTTTAGACCCTGAATGTGAATTGGAAAGTTGGAGAGCAGCTACCGAAACCCCTATCCCATTATTTGAGATCACGAAAATCCCACGTGTATTCTCTTTTCCAGGCTCTAAACAAAGCCCGCGAAATAGAAATAAACTCACGTGACTACAGCATTTAAGCGCCGCGATTGTGGTGTGCAACCGCAAAAAAAAATGCTTGTGGTGTGCAAGGCGGCTGGCAGTTGTATGTAAATGGTTTCCCTGACACACCTTATATATTTTATTTTTTAGACCTTGTCATGACATAACACATCAGCTGGGACGCCCAGTATATGCGAGAGATTTCAGCCTTCACTGAGTAGTCGTAGCCTGCGTTACATATATAGCAACTGTGTCCCCTGTGTGTGGTACAATGTAGCCGAATAATGTGTGTGGTAGAAAAGATGTTTTTGTGTGGGGTGCAAAGGTAGTGTCGTGTCATGTGCGATGGAGAAAGTACCGCATTTTCGATTGACCGAACAGTTATATTTTAGTATTTATTGCTGTCCTCACCTGGTTATTGGTAACAAGTTTTAACCCACTAATGACTATACTACACGCATTTTGTGCTCGGAAAACGCAGGCTGTGAAGCAAAGACACGACCGACTCATCGACACAGGCCACCGCTGCTTGGACGTCCAGCAGGTGACGCGCCAGCAGACTTTCCTTAGATGCCTTCATGAGGCCAGAGCGTTGTACATTGAACGCCTGGCTAGCGTTCAGGAAGCTGATATGCGTCATTAAAGAGTGTGCTCCGAAAGAAAGTGCATCATGATTGCTAGTTTGATCCCACCCACTGTGAAGGCGCCTCCCATATGTGTCCAATACCTGCTCCTGCACCAGCTGCATCTATTTCTACATGGCAGAATTCCTAACCTCATCCACTCACCCAGAATTCTGCTGCCCCCGTTACGCTCGACCTGTCTTAGAATCCAGTCAGTTACCCATAGCGGCTATGGGATATACGTATTTCAGAATACATGCCATGCCCTTTCCCATTCCTTCTCGATTTCAATGAGTGCGTCATGAGCTCGCGTTTTCTTTAATTTTCATAATTTTATTTTGCATAATAGTCTGCGTTGTCCTCGATTTGGAAGGAACCCTTTCCGTTAGCCTCGAAGCTTCTTTTGCATAGGTGAGCTGGCGGTGACATGCAGCTGTTGCATGCTTGTCGTGAGAGATAGTAGAAAACCAGGTTGTCGAGTTGGAACCTAAACAATAACTAACCATAACTTTGGTCTAGAACCCGGACCCTATAAAATACGCGTCTTTTTCGAAAACGTGGAAGCGAGTCAGGAAAGGAAAAAGGTACCGTCCCGAAACTGGTTAATGACAGTATTATTCTCACCTTAGGGCAGTCTATTATACCGGAACCGAACCTGGAACCGGGTCTGATATGGACATGTATTTATTCCCAGAACCCGAACATAGCGACATCAATATTGTTTCGCCGTCTTGGACGAGAATATCCAAACTGGAATCGTATTGCCACGTTCTCGCTTACTCGGGCCCAGGAACGAAGTCCAGGAGCTCTAATGTGAACGGGTCAGCGCAGAGGGCATGGCAGATGCGGGATAGACGCGAAAGCCACGAGTCGCATTTCGCTGTACTTTGTCGTTTCGTCATGCTTGACCCGGCAATGCTAGGTGGCATTTTCTAACCTTTCCGAAAAAGAAGAATAAGAGGAAATAAAATAACGTAAAAACAAGAGAGGCAAACGAGGTAATTGTTACAGCGGCGGCCATATGTTAACACAGATATAGTGTGGCTTAAGCGGCAGAATGTACACAATGTCGTAGCTTGGCTGTCGACTCTTCCGTTGCGCGGCTATAGACTGACTTCATAGTTGACGACATTTACACCCCGTAGCACGTTGTAGGGACGAAATGAAGAGAGTCAGTTTCGCAGACAAGCATTGGCGGTGGACTGGTGTCCATACCCAGACTTGGACCCGGGTTGGCAGCCAACATGCCGATCGCGAAGGTTGTAGCGGTGCGCATCAGAGCTTTGCTGCTGTCCGATGTGCATGTAGGCGCGCTGATGGGCTTCAGCAGCGCGTAAAGCGGATTCCTGAGCGTATAGTTCGAGCTGCTTTATCGTCTGGACACGGGAGCATGGAATCAAGCATGCTTTCGACTTCACGTCCGTACACAAGTTGGAATGTCGTGAAGCGCTTTGCTTTCTGCAGGGCATTGTTGTATGCAAATGTGGCCTACGGCAGCAACTTGTCCCAAGCGTTTGCTGAACGTCTAGTTATATTGACAGAATGGCCGCAATCTTTTTTTTTTTCAATATTTCGGTAAGGCCATTGTTCTGCGGATGTCATAGTGTGGTTTTGCGATGGCTCGTGCAGCTGAGCTGAAAGATGTGGTGAATGAGCTGGCCCTGAAGGCTGTCCTTCTGTAAGTAATGACATTTGAAGGGGCGCCCTGCCACGAGACGATGGTGTGCAACTAAGACTGATCGACTTCCTAAGCTGTACAAAGAGCGATTGTCTTTGTCTCGGCGTAGCAAGTGAAGTAATCAGTAGCGACTTTTATCTATTTGACACCCCGCTTGCGACAAAGAGAAATTGCCGAGGGGATATCCATTCCTATTTGGTCGAATGGAATAAGTGGAACTGCAACGGGCTTGGTAAATCCCGTAGGCTCAAGGGGTGGTGTCTTCTTGTGTTAACATTTACCTCTGCTTCTTACATCACAGCGGCAGACAGTCGTGGCCAGTAATGTATGTTGCGCACTCGAGCTAGCGTCCGTGAGAAACTTAAATGGCCAGATGCAGGTTCATCATTGGCATGCGAGAAGAATGTCAGCACGGAACTCGATTACCAAAAGGTAAGTTCTTTCGTGACCTTGCGAGTTCTCCTTAGACGAGACTCCTTGCCGTATGCAGCAGGAGCCAAGACCTGAGAATGGCGTCTAATGAGACTCGTATCGAGCCCTTGAAGATATGAAAGGGCACTGAAGATACGTAAAAGCACCGAGGGTAGAGGGGCAGCCTCAGTTCGCAAGCCGAGCCAACGTTACGACTAGTAGACTTGTTCTCATCTGTGCAGAGCAATCATCGCTGTTGGGAGTTTATATAAAGAATACAGGTGTATTCTACATGCACTTGTATTATTTATCAGGACCCTTTGGAATGCCTGTCCCTTTCAAGAAAGGCGCGTCAGCATTGAACCTGCTTTAGGTGCTGACTGTTCATCCATCCCAACTTGTAGCTTTTCCTGCTGCTCCTTTTTATTTTATGTTTGACGATCCCGTTGCGCCACGGGATCGTCAGTCCAGGCCTAGAAATACATACTGAAGAAGCAGTTCTCACTCCTCGCCCCACTTCTATTCCCCACATTCTTCCTTCCCTCTCAATAGCTTTTCTTCGTAATAAAAAATATTTAAACATCCGTGATGTTCGCGCTGCCCTGACAAATACAAGTCCACTGTTTCAAACGTTGGCTCGGCTTGCGAACTGAAGTTTCCTCTATACGCTTGTTCAGTGTTCTTTCACATTTTGTAGCTATCTTATTTCTCTCGTTGTACCATTGGACCCTTGAACATAGTGAGATGCAGTACATTTGCTCTCTTCCGGTCCCTGAGATATATTTTGAGCTTAGGGTACCTAGACGCAACTGTTGTCATGTTGCGGCACTGCCAGTGTCGAAGGGTGTCTGCGGCAGCGTGTCAGCATCTTCGCGTGTGTGGCCCGACATTAAACAATAGTTCCCCACTTGTCCGCTTTACTGAACCAGGCTGTGCTCCCGACAAATTGGCGCTTAGAGTCGTATAACAAGATGCAAGTGGTATAAGCTTAAGGGTGGCTTGAAGATGGGTTTGGACGTTTTGTATATTTTATAATGGAGTATTTACTCATTAGAATCCGCCTACGCACAGCGACACAGGTGCAAAGTAATCTGCACAGATTTATCTGAAACCAGTTCAAAAATATTCCTGCTCGTTGGGGTGGCTGTAGCTATATTGCTGGCTAGGAAGGAAACCAATGTAGCTAACTAAAGCCTACGGATGTCGCTCAATAGATTATCGTCGCCTTCTTTCTGAAGGTTCTGCGCAAAACAACTGTGCCTTACTGGTAATTAGCTTTTATCTCATTTATAGCATAGTAAAAAGGTCAATCACTTGATGACATTCAAAGGATAGCTCCAAAGCACTACACCATGCGGCTTTAGCAAGAATCATGTTAGGACTAGGAATGCTTGACGATTGGTGCACTACCAGCATACTGGTGGACGTCATGCAACGTGTGGGTCAAGAGCAAGAAGGAAATGCGTGCATGTTTACAGCGATAGCTTTAAAGACCTCGCTCTTCAGGAAATATGGCATTGACCTTGTCGACGTCGATGTTGGAAGTCATAAATCACGTGCTTACCTCTGGCAGCAGATAGTTGGCAGGTGACATGGCCGTGCACTGATTCTGCGCCGGGCTGTGCATCGCAAAAAGGCCACATGACATGACAGATTTGGCTGCAGTGCCGACTGGGGCATCTATTTTGAAATGGGAGGATGAGATCAAAACATGAGCCTCAAGAGCCCCTGAACCGCGGTTAGAATAAGCTACTCCTAGGCCAGTATGCACGTTTGTACTGTAAGGCCTTATTGTGAGTCATATTTGCATATGTTCCGTATTCTTTTGTCCTAGTTGTTAAACATTCTGCGCGAACTATGGCACTATTCGGGCCCTACCGCCGATCAGAAGGCAGCTTATGATAGTCTAGATTTTCTGATGAGTAAATATCAGAACTTGCCTAAATTTTGCTCAATCGCTAAAAAACTGCAGTCATCTACGGCAGAACGTTTCGTCGAGGCAAGATCAGCCGATTCGACAGGTGGCATAATCTGGCGAACTGTGAGGCTCGTCACACCTTATGCAGGATATTGGTTGTCTCCACGAGGAAGGAAAGAACTTGGAAGAGACCCTGACATCACTTTTTTGAAGCCGGCGTGGCGGCGACGCGACCGGGCGCTGCAACGTCTCTCCTCCTTTGCCCTCCCCATTTTCTTTCTGCGCTACGCTCTCGTACCTCGGGCCCCTAGCAACGCTGTTGCTAGTGGCCCGATTTTTCATAGCGGCAGCGATGCCGTTGCTATTGACTCGACTTGGCTAACCCTAAATTTTGACGTCACTTCCGCCAAACTTTCTCCAATGCATTGGGAATGGCGTGGACCTCTCCTTAGTTGTTTCCTTCCTCCATGGTTGCCTCGTAGTTCGTCAGATGGCGCAGTCCATAAATTCGGATCATTTGTTTGCCGGGACAGTACGTTCAGCCCCAGATGACTGAGTAAAATGTACACCATGTAAAAAATAAACAAGCCAGGACCTGCAAGCGGCTAGCTTGACTTAGACCTGCAATAAAGCTCCTAATATTCTTGGTGGAGTGTGCGATGTCTAATCCTGGGGCTACACTGTCGTACCCTTGGTACCACGATGCCATCCGACACCATACAACCAACCGCGTCTTCAACGATAAACGCAACCTGCGCGGCGTCATTCGATCTTCGCAGAGTTCCTCGGCCTCCCTCCTCGTTTTTCTCTCCAAACAAGACGGCTTCATTCGCTTTTGCACTGCCTATCGGCTCTTCAATAAAATCACCCTATGTACCCTCAGAAAACCATGTCCTGTCTTACCGGCTGCAGCGAAGAGGTCATCTACGAAAGCTGAGCTCCATAGCATTAAAGAAGCTCTTGCCTATATCCTGTGCCAAACTCCCGGACGATGCGTTATCTTCACTGATTCCAGAGCATCTCTGCAAATCTTAAATAACCAGCTGAAGAACATTAATAGAGTCAAACGTTGAGCTAGTTGGTCACACATCTCTTGGAAGAAGAAAGCAGAGCAGGTAACAATACAAAGCATAAGAAGCATACACAAACACAAGGAAAACGCTGCACTGACACCTTTATTGACAAGAACCCGCACATCTTGTCCCTTCACTTCAAGACTGCAGCCAACTTCTTCATTGTCTTTAACATACTGGCGGTTTGCGCAGAAATTCTAATTCCTTCTTCAACAATACCACAGAAGGCATACTGACACATTGGTCTCCCGAGCCATATATTGCATATGCGTCATAAATTTCTCTTGCTAACGTATCCTTCACCCTTTTTATAACCTTAACATTGTGAAGGTCAGCCGGACATTTTTAGTCTCTACAATCAACGCAGTCTTTGCAGTGAACCGCGAGATTAGTGCCAGACTTGTCCGATATTGCCATAGCGTGCTCTCTAATCCTGACATTGAGACATCTTCCTGTCTGTGCAATATATTTCTTTCCACAATGCAAGGGAATCTGATAAACAACCCCCTGAATACACTTAGAGTACCCAGTTCGGTGCGAAGTTTTACATCCAGAGTTTAAGTCTTGGTTGTTAACCCGCACCTACATCCCTTTAGCTCCCTTTGTTGCCGTTGGAATAACCCGGATGCCTTGTCTTTGACCAATTTTCAATAGATTATGGGTGAAGCCATGCATATATGATACCACTGACCACTTATTTCTTTGACTGTTGACTGTTTGACTGTGTGAGGGATTGACTCTTTGAACCATATAAAAGGACGTGAAAGATGCAAGTTGCGATTTGAACAGGTAATTAAAGAACTGAGGAGCAAGGAATTCAAGCTGTGCCTTTCGGATAAAGAAGGTGGTTTTGTTGTATTGGATTGTATCAATTAGGGAGTAAAGGCTCTGGCATCCATGAATAAGAACTTTCGGAAAGTGCAACCTAAGGACTCAAAAGCTGCCAAGAGGAAGGTTCTACGGATTCTCGAGGAAACTGACGTGAGGCAGCTTTGCGGCAATGATAAGGACACTAGACATGCTACCTTGTCGGTGTTCTTCAGTGCAAAAACACAAACCTGACATACCTTTCCGCGCAATATTGTCAAAGGCACACTCGCGGCTGATGCTAGTCTCGAATACTTGGTCAAGCATCTCGGCCAAGTACATGTGAATAATCCCTTTAGAATAAAACAACTCTGAAGAGATAATATCTGAGATCAAGGGATATGATATGAAGAGACTTTCTGGATTTTCATTCAATATTGAAGTCAACCATTGCATCCCATGATGGAACATTGCATTTACAAAGGAGTGGTGTATACATAGGTTCGAGAGTTGCACCTGCTCTGAGCTATGTGTACCTAGCCGCAAGTGACAGAAGGATTCTATGAAAGATAAAGGCATTGTCAAGATTGTTCGTTACGTTGACGACGTTTTGGTATTGTGTGATTAAGAGAAAGGAAAGGTGACTGATCAAGTAAAAGATATAGCTCTTGATGTGTTTGAAGAATGTTGCCTGATCTAAACTTCCCCTGGGAACTTCCAAAGGAAGGTGTTCTGCGCTTCCTCGATTTGAGTCTCAAATTCTTACCACAACACTTATGTTGGACTTACCAGCCAAGAGCGAACAAGCAGTTTCTTCCGTATGCATCCCAACATTCAAAGACTGTAAAAACAGGTGTTGCGAAGGCTGCATTGACATCGGCTCTCAACAAATCATGCCACCACAGTGTCAAAAAAAGTTTCCAAAGCCAGACTGAGAGGCTTCTGGAGGCAGGGTATCCTGAGTATTTGGTGTGTAGCATAATAGAAAGCATAGTCCTGCCGATCAAGCGGAGGATTCTAAAAGAAGACCTTACTCAAAGAATTAAGTGGTCAGTGGTACCATATATGCATGGCTTCACCCATAATTTAATGAAGATTGGTCAAAGACACGGCATCCGGATTATTCCAACGGCACCAAACATAGCTAAAGGGATGTGTGTGCGGGATAACAACTGGACTTCAACTCTGGGCGCAAAACGTCGCACCGAACTAGGTACCCTAAGTGTATTCAGGGGGTTGTTTATGAGATTCCCTTGCGTTGTGGAAAGAAATATATTGCACAGACAGGAAGATGTTTCAAGGACAGGATTAGAGAGCACGCTGTGGCGCTATCGGACAAGTCTGGCACTAATCTTGCGGTGGACTGCAAAGACTGCATTGGTTGTAGAGACCAAAAATGTCCGGCTGACCTTCACAATGTTAAGGTTATAAAAAGGATGAAGGATAAGTTAGCAAGGGATACTTATGAAGCATATGCAGTCTTTGACTGGGGAGACCAATGTGCCTGTATGCTATCTGTGGTTTTGATGAAGACAAGGA
The DNA here is from genome assembly GCF_055883805.1 of Amblyomma maculatum. Lineage (NCBI taxonomy): Eukaryota > Metazoa > Arthropoda > Arachnida > Ixodida > Ixodidae > Amblyomma > Amblyomma maculatum. Next base: position 159,118,623 of record NC_139347.1, read on the forward strand.
CGAAGTTGGCTGCAGACGTGAAGTGAAGTGAAAAGATGTGCAGGTTCGTGTCATTATAGTTGTCAGTGCAGGGTTGTCCTTCTGTTTGTGTGTACTTCTATGCTTAGTGTTGTTACCTGCTCTGCTGCCTTTTTCCAAGAGCTGCTGAAGAAAAGCGCTCACCATCTGGTTTCCCTTGACATCGGGTGCCTACATCATTTGGCTATTGTCGCAGGCACTGTATAACATCTCAGTGGACACCAGCTCATTATTTTTATTTATTTATTTATTTAAGCATACTTTAAGCCTTGGTAGGCTCTTACAGGAGTGGGTGAGTTGATGGGACCGTTATACAAAATGAAAAACATCAGAAACACAAAAAATGGAAAACATACGCACTGCAACACTCTAACGGGCATTCAATTTTTCGCATAATGCCTTTATGGCATTAAAGGCAATGAAAAAGCATGTGGAGCGGCTCGTAAAGGCCACTAACATTAAAGTTATATTCGGACCTTCTTCGCGAAATGTGATGCTTTCCAACTGGCTAAAAGAATATCTTCCGAAACAAAGTATCGACTTTGGAGCTTGCCAACACCTCACTACCAATTTTCTTTACTCAACTGACCCACATCTAAGAGCAAGACTCCCTCTCAAATTGTTTCGCCAACTAGAAACTCTTTACCACCGACGTCGACTGAACTGTGCATGTACGAATGACGTGCGCTACCGTTTCAGTGAAATGAACCCTCCGCATTGTGACGACTGTGGCTCGATTGAAACTGCGGAACTTATCCTACTTGATTGGCCGGCGTACACTGACGAGCGTACGTGCTATGAACATAGCATGGAGAAGCACTCCACAGTGCCTTTAACAATGAACAGTCTTTTAGATCCCTTAGCCTGCCCAGGCAACAGAGACTAGCAATGAACTGTTTATTTACATATTTGAAAGACATTAGACTCTTTGACGAACACTACATTCAACTTGCATGTTACCCTGAGGCATTCTTCAAGTTGTGAACTCTATAAGCACATTGTTAGATTATGCATTTTATCATTTCATTTTATACCATTACTCCACGAAGCACGTTACTACGTATTTAATGGCCGCATTTTCTCTCTTTCTTTGTTTCTTTAAATTTCCTCAGTATTCGTTTTCATTGTTTCCCTCCCAAACATCTCCTCCTACACAGAGTAGCACGCCAGCGAAATCTAAACGCCGGCAAAATTCTCTGTTTTTCATTAAAGTGTCTCTCTCCCCCTCTTCCGCAAGGGCGTCTATAACTTGCCCCGCATTGGCAACGTCCTTGACTGTTTGAAAGACACCGAATGTTCATCTTTAGACCTCCGTTGGGGGTACTGGCATGTCCGCTGGCCCGATGCTGACGCCAGACGGACTGTACAAATTTAACATCATGCTGTTCGGTCTGTGTAATGTAACCGCCACATTCGAGTGCATGATGGACATCGTATTGCGCGGCCTCAAGTGCAAGACCTGCTTGTGCTACATGGACAACACTTGTTTTCTCGCCAGATTTCTCGACGCATCTCGCTCGATTGAAACATTTGCTGGAACACATTACTGCAGCTGGCCTCCAGCTCAATTTAAAGAAATGTCAGTTTGCCGTAGGCCTATTGGCAGCTTTGGGCAATGCCATTTCTGAAGACGAAGTGCTCCCAAATCCAGCTATATTTCGTGCTGTCACAGCGTTCCCAGACCCATCTTCGATTAAGGAACTTGGAAGATTCATCGATTTCCGCTCTTCCTTCTGACGTTTCATCCGCAAGTTTGCTTCCATCATAGCACCCTTGACTACCCTTCTTCTGGGAAGCAACGATCTCTCTGGCCCCAGGCAGCACCAGCCATCGGCCCAATATTGGGGATTGATTGGTGATTACTGGCCCACAAGTGGCCCAATGGTGCCAATGACCTACCAATAATGTGCAGCCGTGCTATAACATAATCATTATTGGCCCAGTGAACTTGAACCCATATCAGTTATTGGCATTCTACCGGCTAAACGCGGTCAATAATGCCCATACATATTGAACAGCTTGCCATTATTGTATACACAATGAGGCAACCTGGTCATTATTGGCCAACCAGCTACAATGGCTTGCCAATATCACCCACACCATGGTATAACCTGGTAAATATTGTCCGGTCAATAACAACGGCTTCTTCATATTGAATTTATCTAGGCATCTAGGCATTGTATATATCGTGGTTTCTAGAAGTCAATATTGTCTAACGAGCTTTGATGGCTGGTCACCATTGAACATATCAGGCTGCGCCGGCGCTGAAAAAAAAAACCAGTAGAAGCAGCTCTGACCGACACAGACATTTTTCAATGTGCATGTACCCAATATAACTGTTTTTGAAATAATTTCGTCCCAACTAAATTTTTTGCTGGCCCGGACATCAGTTTACGTTCAACTGCAGAAGATATTCACACGCCATACGTAATTTGGGCCACCATATATACAATGTTTTTTGGGATTAATGTACAGATTGTCTTAAAATTGTTTGACTGAGCTGACCACACAAAATGCACAGAAGCGCCCATCACGGAAAATATAGAATATACTTTTCTGAATATATTTTCCGTGATTCACTATTTGTTGGGGATGACCTGCGATTATAGTTGACAATTTTGGTAGAGTACTCTTTTATTTACTATTTTAGGCACGAATAATTGTTATGCAAAATTCTGCATATAATATCTTCGAGACAATTTCTGCAGACTAGAAGGCCGGATGTCGATCACGCGTGGACGTGGCTAACACAAATAGTGTTCAAACTTTAGCCAAGTGTTGAAAAAATTCTAACAGCACGTGGAATCTACACTGCAGAAATTTGCGAAGGCGAGATTAATGCTGCTGTGTACGGTACATCACGTATCATTATCGTTATCAACTAAACGCAGCGTCATTACCATTGATACTGTCGTCATTGTTATTATCCCTAATTGCAGCGTCATTCTCGTTGCTATTATCACGGTAGACAAGGAGAATTACGTATGGTGCTAGTTTCGCGATCTAGGGTTTAGCGCAGTTGGTTAAAGCGCTAGCTAGGCTAGGAGTCCGATTCCCGGTGGAGACGATTTGTTTTTCTGATCTCGTCAAACCAGGATGATTGAAAGTGATAGACACATCAGTGCACAGATCCTGAACACATCTCGACAACAACTCTCGTGCATGTGATTTCGTTCCATGGGCCTATATATGCGCATACGAGTGCACAAGCATACGCACACGCTCGAACACACATCTGACAAGCAAGCGTTTAATAGATGCGTGTCCGCGAAAAACCTCCTGCGCAGTCAAGAAACGCAAGATATACTTAAATGCAAAGAACGCAACAGAACGTGTGAGTCGCTTGAACAAACACCAGTGGCTACGTTTGGATAGTAAACGCAGAAACGATCGAATATATCCGGTGAATCCACATCCTGTAAACGTTTGTCCATGATTGGAAACACGCATGCGTAGCATCATTATTTCCGCCTTGTTTTACGCAATAGAGAGAAACCTTACATATGTTCAAGCGATAGCAGAGGTGGGAGAGATCGATCGCGCTAGCCAATCAAACACTCACAGCATGATTCGCCATTACGCTAGCTGTTTCCGGCATTCAGCATCAGCACCGACTATACCACGCCTCAGTACTAGCTGTTCTTATAGACAGATATGTTGGGCTGCTTTCAAGGCCTTCGAGTTCTAATATCTACTAAACACAAATTTGCATCTTATTCCTGTACTCTTTAGCGCTCGGCTGTGGGCTTCAGCGATAGACAGATAAAGACTGAACGACTTTGGTCATCGGTGCAGCAGCGCATAAAATATTTCAGTTCAAAGAAAAAATACAAGCAACATATATTCTATGCTGTCTAGCTAATTCACTTGACAAGAAAAGAAATCTGAACTGTACTGGAATGGTTCGTATTCTAATGCGACGTAAATCGCACACTGCGGAAACGTTGTGTGCATGTGGAAAATAATAAAAAAAATCAACAGCACTACATGTGGCAAGGCAAACGAAAAAAATAAGAATTTAAAACAATTACCTACAGTGCAATGAATGCGCGCTCATGTGTCGCCAGCATATATGGTAACAAAATTGAAATTGCATAATAACGATGCTCTCTATGGAAGTTATTTTTGTTCGAAAGCTGCAATACATGGCTCATAATGATGCATTTGACTACAGCTTTTGACAGCGTTCTCCTAAGCACTGATCAGAAACTATTCTTCAGGCATTCTATGCCTTATTATTCAACCATATAATCACCGCACCGAAGGCGTTTCCCTCCAGGGAACTAAACAATTCTATCCCATCGTGTCAACCAGATAGATAATAACAATTCATATCTATTAAAAGTAATGCGAGAGCATTATTTTAGCAGTTTTGGGGCATTTTTAGAGAACATCACTCTCGAAGAATCTAACACATGATTGAGAATTAGGTTTCCTCTGAAATATTCTGCCGCTTTCATAAGCGCAGCTTCCGCGGGCTGAAAGATGATTTTACCACGCTTCTTTCTGAGGACTACACCTTGTCCCAAGTTCGTAGATATAGTTTCAATGTTGACCCTTGCTTTCTTTCTTTTCTTTTTACTGCCAATTTAGTTCTTCAGATCATAGCTCGTCGAGTATTTTGTATCTCTTGCTGCTTTATATGCCCACGCTTAGTTCTATGCGGATTTTTTCTTGCTCTAAACGTCGACCTGATTTGAAAAAAAAAATAAAACCTAATAACATGGGAATTTTAACCTTGAAGTACCCGTAGTTATGGTCGTTTTCGCTTTTCTTTTCCTTAATAGGAATACAGCAAGTATACGGGCTGCTGCATCGCTCAGTTGCGCGTGGTGACGTTTCAAGAGCACTCCGTCATGAACCTGTGTGCCATCTTTAGTAAAAAAAATTATGTCCATTTGTTCGAACCGAGAACGATTCCGTGAAAACTGAAAATTGTTTTACGTATGTGATTATTACTGAAACAGATAGGTAAAACGCATTTCGCATTAACAAAAAAAAAATGTAGCGAAATTATCACGCCACTGAAAACGTTACCGAGCCAGCAACCGAGGCGACCAAAGAGCTCCGAACGCACTTCTTGTTGCTTTAGCGAAGCCGAGGGCAAAACTCAAAGCATTCCTCCTCACATGATTGGCGCAAAGAGCATATGGTTTCCATTCTCTCGTCCTTTCGTCGTCTCTCCGCCCGAGGGCCTTGACTAAAGGAATTTTCCAAACCGCTTTCAACTTCACGTCTTGTAGCCTTTTCTCCCCATGAAGCAGTCATCGCGGAAGGACAGCGACCTTCACTGTCCTTTCTTTCCTCCCGGCTAGGCATGCGTTGCTCACAATGCCCCCCGTCTACTCCCCCGCACTCTTCCCTTCCTTCCAACCAACTACTTCTAGGATCTGTGGGATAATCTTGGGGGGGGGGGGGGGATACCGCACGCGGGATGCCGGCCTAATGTCGCTCGCGGCGGCACTCTTGGCGTCCGGGGGAAGGGGAGATGGGACGTGGGGAGGGGTGGGGGGCAGCCAACTTTCCTGGCTGGCAGCCTTCTGGGCGCGCGCGGTCCTACGGGACCTCTTTCATTTCTCTCACCGCCTTTCGAGCTTTTTGCCTCCTCTTTAGACAGATCTCAAGCAAGAGAGAGAGAGAGAGAGAGAGAGAGAAAGAGAAAACACAACGACCCTTCCGCCCCCTTCCAACCGTGCCTCGAAACTCGACACAAGCGGTTGATTCAGAGGCGTCCGGCCTGCCACACAATCCCCACCCGCTCGAGCTGCTCGAGCTCCCGCAGCTTTGGACAGCAGAACCGAAAACCCAAGCCTTGTGAAAGTTCCAATTCGTTTTAATGACCATGCCTGAAAGAGGATATCTGTGAGTATCACCAGCATTTTAAGTTGTTTGTTCATAACTGAACTGAGCTTTCTGAGATTATTTCTTGCTTTGTCTCGTTGTAAGATCGCTACTTTTTCTTACCAGGTGTAATAAAGCATCAGATCACTGGGATGTACTTTGCCTGGCAAAGTTCATTTTGGATTGTTGCAACTGAGGTCTGCGAATCTGCGCTAGCCTTACAGTAAGATACCTTTTTTTTGCATGATTTGGTGCTGTATGTTGTCAGCCCTGATCATCATATCAATAACCTATATGCTTGCAAGAACGGAAAGCCATTTATTTGGACCGCACCACGCTAGTCAATTCTGAACTGTATTTTCAGCGCACTATATTGTATGCATAAACTCTGGTCACAAAGACAAAATTTACGGCGCAGAGGTGGCCAATTTGTATTGCAAAAGAAAAATGTGGCCCTGTAAAACATGATGCGTGTTTTGTGTGATTTTCAGGTTACAACTTCATCGCGTGTGTTGTGTGTCTGAAGTGATCAATTTCTTTTACATACTATATTCAAAATTCATGGTTAAGTTGAGCTTTCTGGAATATGATTTTAGTTGCGAGCGAATATTTAATATTGTAATTTGCCGTTATGAATGAGCGTTTGGAATGGTCTAAACGACTTTTAGCTTATTTACGTGTTTGATCTTTCTCCTGCGCTAATCCCGAGTAGTAGAAGTGTCATAAAATAGCCAGCGGGTGCAGTTTTACTATCACTTGTAGAAAACTAAAAGCGTCCGGAAAGAATATCTGCCGACGTACTTATTCTTACTGCTAAATTTGAATTTTTGCGGAAATAATAAAAAAAAAACTTTTCGTTTAAAAATGTACTTATCCACAATTATTGATTGTTATATCGCGCAGAAAAAAGGGGCTTGCCTGAAACATGACACTTTATCTTCTACGTGCAAGAGCTTCTACTGTCCGCGCGAAGAACTTTGAAAAAAAAAAAATTCTGAAAAGGGATTCTCATTTACAGTTGCTACCATAGTTCTTATACTTTACCACACTTAAAAACTTGTTTCCACAACAAACGTGATGCTAAGCTACGGATTTCTTCATTTTTTCAATTTGAGTATATCAAACAAACCCCAAAGCATCTGCGTAGTACGTTGTTTTGGCTGCAGCTTTGACAAATTTTAAAATGTTCTGTTTGCAGTAATGATGCGGTGTACACTAATTTTAGCAGCCGCGGTCGGAGTGCGACTTCCATTTTTTGCGTCTCTTTTTTATTTGTAGCTTCTTTTAGTTCTTGCGGCAATCTACCCTAACGAAAACTATTCGAAGGAAAGCTATTGACTTGAAGCATGCAGTTATGATGGCGTCTTTCTTCTACAGGTGTTCGATCACAAAGGCACTACAAGAAGGGGGCAAGCACTGACTACCGTTTAAATAATAGATAACGGAATCATTTGTTTTATGTTTTCAGCGTCAACAACACATCCACATGGGAAGCCGTGCACTGCCAGATGTCGAAACCAATGTAACCAAGTTTTTTTCTTTTTTTCGAAGAGTTTGCCACAAGGCATAAGTTGAGAAAGGGGGAATGGGATGCAGGAGATAGAAAGTTAAAAGAAGGAGTGCAGTCCAGTTGTGCTTATGAATTCGAGAAGGTTAGCAGTATAGCGATTGTCCATTGTCCATTTCTCATAATCACTATCGCGATTCCACCGCAGGCCCACCTTCATGATTATCCGTTGCCTGATGTGCGTTGTTGATGGACACGTCCACAACAAGTGGCGCACATCGCAGACGTCAGGTGGAGTGTCACAGTGAGGGCACTTGTCAGTCACTGGTAGGTCTTTTTCCCGCCATCGATGTCGAACAGATGGGGTCAGAGCCGCCCCTGCCCGGATCCGGTGCACTGTCACCTCCTCCTGCCGAGTAAGACTACGGGGGAGAGGGTGCGAACACGGAGGAATGAGAGCGCGTGTTCGGTGGCGCAGAACTTTCGAATCGGAAACGTGGGACAGGAACGGATCTGGGGGAAGAGGGGCAGGTGGTGGATCGTCTGATGTGTTTATATGCGTCATAGCATCTGCTTGTATGTTATGTGGATCGCGAGCATGGCCGCGAATCCAGTGTATGCGAATAGGACCAAGTTAATATGGCCGGCCTCACCGAGTATGCAGCTTATTTCAACCTGAGTAAACCAGACAAGAAAGTTGCCTGAGGGCCAACAGGTGGTGCTTTATTCTGCATTTTTACTCCACGGTCTAGCTGTACTTCCACTTTCCAAAAGTTTACTCTCTTAATGGGATTTATGAATGTTGCTTTTATTTCCAGGTGCCATCTGCGAAAGGAAATACATTGTTATGCACGCTGCTCAAGTCCACATTTTAAAGGCTGCTGGGAGCTGCTGCCCCTACAACCAACCACAAAAGAAGCTGCGATGAACTCAGCGCCTTCCTCCAACCTGGGACCTGAGAACACCTTGCCAAGGGACGCAAAAACAGGAGGAGCACTGGATTGGATGGCCAATGGATTGCCAGTGAGCTTGGCGGGATAGCCGTGATACAGAAACCAGTGAGTGAGCTTGGGTGGAAGATACTGAGCAGCTATTTTTTTTTTTCATTTGTTTACCCTAAAGGCCCAAGTGGGCATTACATAGGGGGGGGGGGGGGGTGGTAACGTCATGAAATAAACACAATGAACAAATCGGAACAGTATCGTGGCGGCATGTAAGAGTGCTAAATATACAAGAAGAAGCAATTAGGAAAAACATGATCACAATATAATGACACGGAAATATGCAAGAAAATACATGACACACAAAGGTTAAAGCAAAAGGAAAAATCGAAACAAAAGTAAACCACAAAAGGTGAAAATTTCCCACTACGCTGTTAGAAAATCGTTAAGTAATGAAGTAAACTGGTCATAATCGATAGTATTAACTAGAGAAGAGGGGAGAGCATTCCATTATCTTATCGCTAGGTGTAAAAGCGAAAATTTAGCTGCGTCTGTTCGTGCAAATGGGGGCTCGATTTTTTTATCGTGGTCAAAACGATGAAACGTGCGTGTGGCGGGCGTAATTATCGGTGCTGAGAAAGAGGTAGGGTTATGGTATAGTTTATGAAAAAACGCAAGTCGTGATTGCTTACGTCTTCTTTCTAATGTTCGAAGTTTAAGATTCTCTTTTATTGCTGTTATGCTTGAATAACGTGAATACTTACGTGAGATGAATCGACTCGCTCTGTTTTTAAGTGCCTCTAATTTGTTAATAAGATACAGTTGATGAGGACACCAAATGAATGACGCGTATTCGAGCTTCGGTCTAACCAGTGTGGTATAAGCGATTAGTCGGGTATCTGTATTAGCTCTGCAAAGTGACCGGCGGATAAAACCTAGAGTTTTATATGTGTTAGTCAGAAGATTATTTATATGCACAGTCCATGATAAATTAGGGGTTAAATAAACTCCTAAATATTTAAAGGATTCGACAGGCTCTATTTCCGCGTTGCTAATATAGTAGGTGTTGGACAAAATCAGGCTGCAGGTACTGAATCGCATTAATTTAGTCTTTTTAGTGTTTATAGTCATTTGCCATTCAGAGCACCACATGTCTAACCTAGATAAATCATCCTGCAACATAACACAGTCAGTAAGATTAAAAATTGGACGGTAGAGGACACAATCATCTGCGAATAGCCTGATTGATGATGTAATGCTGGAAGCAATATCGTTTATATATATTAGAAATAATGTAGGCCCAAGGACAGATCCTTGAGGGACTCCAGATTTCACGGGCTGAGGAGAAGATTTAAAGTCGTCAGTAATAACCGATTGAACTCTGTTGTTTAAATATTCTTCTACCCATCTGATAACTTTAATATTTATGTTAATGCTACTCATTTTATATATGAGGCGATTATGGGGCACACGATCAAAGGCTTTTGCAAAATCAATGAAGATGGCGTCAGTTTGGATTAACTGTTCAAAGTTTCGGTGAAGGTCGATAGTTAGTTCAAACAGCTGGGTTTCACAAGAACGACCGCGCTGAAATCCATGCTGGTTGGGAAGCAAGATATGATTCTGAGTGATATATTTCATTATATGAGATGATATGACATGTTCTAGTAATTTGCAAACAACTGATGTCAGTGATATGGGTCTGTAGTTTGTCATATTATCTCTATCCCCTCCTTTAAATATCGGTAAAACATGTGCAAGCTTCCAATCATCAGGAATCTCAGCCGTATCAATTGATTGTTGAAAGATGAGTGCCAGGATGCGCGATGTATATTGTTTTGTTATTTTTAGTAGTTTTGTGCTAATTTCATGAGGGCCCGGGCTCGAAAATGCAGGCAGGCGTTCAATAGCCCTCTCTATACCCTGAGGATGTATTTCAATACTAGGCATTGTGAATTCAATGCTAGGTGCGGGTTCAAATGTAGGCAACGACTTTTCTTCTCCAAAAATGCTACAGAAAAAAGAATTAAACTGATCACACATGTCAACTGGGTCAATTGAGGTACCATCTGCAGAGACTAAACACGGGAGTTCCTTTTTTTGTGCAGGAGAAATTACTTGCCAAAATTTTTTAGGGTTGGTTTTCAAAAAGTTTGGCATGTCAAAATTAAAAAACCTATCTTTCGCTTCTTCAATTTTCTGCTTGCAGGATTTTGCAAAGTTCATATATGCGGTCCAGTCCAACGTTGCCTGCGTGCGTGCAGCTTTCGCATACCGGCGTTTCTTTTTGTTCAGGCATCGTTTGATATCCCTTGTGAACTATTCATTATTTCCTGTGGTTGAAAGCCACCTTTTAGGAACGTATTTCTCCTGCAAACTTTTTAACGTATCACGGAAAAGCAACCAGTTTTCAGAAACACTTCGATTACAATACGCAGATTCAAAGGAATAATAAAAGCTCTCAAGGTGGGTATGAATACTGTCTATGTCTGCTTTAAAAAAATCATAAATCAATTTTTTGGACACAGATACTTTCGGGGTAACTAACTGGAACATGCAGTGAACAACACTGTGGTCACTGATGCTCTCAAGCACATTTACAGAGGCACATTCAGGGTGTGTTGTAAAAACTAAGTCAAGAATGGCATCATCCCTTGTTGGAGAACAAACAAGCTGCGTCAGTTGGAATAAATGCAACAAGTCAAGAAAATCAGTACAACCCCGGGGCTGACAAGAATCAGCAAGTGAAACAGATGACCAGTTGATATGTGGGAAGTTAAAGTCACCGGCGAGGATGACAGGAGAGTTAAAATACTTGTTCTGAACATGTGCTAATACGTCGCTTAATTATACAGCAAAGTCAGTGGAATAATCTGGCGGCCGGTATCATGCTCCGATAACTATGTTAAAGTTTAGCAATGAGCAAGAGACCCACAAAATTTCTAGTGGACTATCTATTGCGATAGGCCTTGTATGAATACCTTTGCGAACAGCAATCATGACGCCACCACCTCTTTTATCTGTTCTGTCTTTACGAAAGATAGAAAAGAACTTTGAAATCTGAATTTCTGAACAGTCAATTTCTGGAGTTAACCACGTTTCTGTTCCCACGATGGCATCAGCAGAGCAAGTGTGGACGAAGGACGCAAGCTGGTCTTGCTTATTGATTATGCTACGGAAATTTGCTACAATTAAAGAAAATGGAGTTGCTTTAGTAGCCTGTTGCCGAAATTCAGCTGGTCATGGTTGACGATTTTGCCGAGTGCATAAGCAGACTTTGTCGCTCGCAGCATAATATCGATATTGTTTCTTCGAGAGAATAAGTTTGTCAAAAGAATACTTCGGCTTTTCATTCGGATCACGGTTTTCACGAGCAAAATCTCGAAGTTTTTTCCGGGCAAATTGAATTCGGGGGGAAAAGTCTTCTTCAATATACACCTTGGGATCCGTGACTTCTTTGAGCTTAGATGCATTGTCAAAGATCATGCATTTACTTTTGTAGCAGAGGAATTTAACAATTATTGGGCGATGCTGGTCCTTCTTTCGAATACCAACACGGTGGGCTCGCTCAATATCAGAAATGTGTACATCAAGATACTGCAAAAGTCGACAATTAGTGACTCTGAGGCTTGATAATTTTCAGTTTTTTTTTCTGGTAAGCCCTTAAATATCAAGTTTTTTCGGCGCATACGGTTGTTCATATCGTCCACAAGGTTAACCATGCTGCTTTGATCATCATGAGAACAGGAAAGAGCCGATATGTCTGTTTTCATGTTGTCGACTGCGTCCTTAAGATTCGAGACCGTTTCGGAGCTTTTTTCCAGTTCTTCTAGCGTTTCTTCAACCTTTGAAAGGCGTTTTTTAATGTCCGTTATACCAGTTGAAACATCCTTCACTTTACCTAGTAGTTCTTTCTGAAAGTTTTCTTGTGAAGACGCCGCACTCTTCAAAGCCTCAAGGATTCGATCATTTTTGTCAGGGCCTGGATTTGTCTCAACGTCCCCACAACAGATGAGAAGGTAAGCCATGCAAAAACATGCCGCCAGAAGCTTGCCTCCAGGGCAGTACCTAGCTAAAAGCATTGCGGTCGCAAGATGATGCGTTGTCCCAACATGCCAGGACGATACCCTCTGGCTGAAGCAGCCGATTCGTACACGGTATGTCACTGTATCAACACCCATTTCAAAAAGTGCACATATAGGCGTCACTCATACATTGGGATTTGCGGTAAAGAGCTAGAAAATATAAATTGGGATACAGGGCTTCCACTCACCTAGAACAATAAGGGCCCTGTTTAGTCAAGAACACTGTAGCCGCAAATCCCAAGGAGCCACGAACTGCGAAGCCTTTTATAGCGGTGCAGCCGATGCAGATGCCGCTAGTCCGTCCGGAAGGGCACAGTGCGCGAGCACTGTGCGCTGTTGTCGCTCCCAAGATGATTGCAGAAGCGAAGGCCGGAGATGCAACGGCAACGATAACACCACCACCACTGCAGCACGTGGATCACGATGGAAACGATGGTCTAGAACAATAAGGACACTGTATAGTCAAGAACACTGTAGCCGCAAATCTCCATTGAGTGCCATTGAATGCCAGTAAACAAGGTAGTATGCCAATACTGGTATTGATAGGAGAGCCAATAAAATTGGTTGGCATATATCTTGGCTCTTTGCGCGCCCCAATCAGACGCCAATATTGACCAATATTGGACCAGTGGCGGTCCATTGACGGCGTGCTGCTTGGGGCTGCTTTTCTGCATGGGACTAAGCATTCAGCACACTGCGCACACTGCTTACCTCGCCGCCCATATTGCAGCATTTCGACCCTGATGTTCCTACTGAGATCCGCACTAATGCCATAGTCACAGGTATCGGTGCTATTCTAGTGCAACGTAAACCCTGGTTTGTTGACTATGTTGTAGCGTATACGCTAGCCGCACCTTGAAGAAACCTAAGCTAAATTACCCAGTTACTGAGAAGGAATGTCAAGACAGTAATTTGGGCAATAGGAAAATTCCATCCTTAAAAGTACGTCCGACCATTCGACCATTCAGAGCGTTGGCGGTCTTCCCTAAACATCCCAGTGGCCGCCTCGCTCGCTGCCCCTACGGCTTCAAGAATATAATATTTGTGTGGTTTATCGATCTGGAAGGAAGCACAACGACGCTGACGCATTGTCTCGCTCCCCTCTACCCCCTTGAAAGTGTTTTCGATTTTCCCATCGACTGCAGTTCTTGTCTTTGACCAGCATAACATGCGAGCAGCCCAGATATCCTTGGATAGCGTCTATTCTCGCCTTCCTTTCGCATCTTTCGAACATATCGACTCCTCGTGTGATTCAATGGCGGCTTGTCATTCCTCGACACTTACGATCAGAAACCTGTGCTTCATTTCACACTGACTCGAAGCCGCTCACAATGGAATATTCAAGACTTATATTCGGCTTCGAGAGCGTTACTACTGGCGAGGAATGCGCGCCTACGTTTGCAAGTTCATCCGCTCATGCCTTGATTGTTAACGCCGCAATTTTGGCCATGGCCATTGAATAATGCCACGAACTATTTAAATCTTATTTTTTTCATATTCAACAGTCGCTGTCATGCGGCCTTGTGATTGTGATTCTAGCGCGCTTATCGATTCTGTATTTCGTGTTTGTTCATGCTCGCTGTCGCGAGATGTCGCTTTATCATTTTCTTTGTCGCGAAAGATTCGTCGGGACGCGTCTCGAAGATTCCAGCCACTCGTGTGTGTTTCTATAATGTTTCAGATCATGCTAGTACTGTTTGCGGCTTTATCTAGATCTTTTCTATAAATTCAGTGCTGACAAGAGATACGGGCATTCTTTTTTCGACGACCACCGAGCACGATTGTTGCTATCGCCGCTGCCGAATCACTTGGTTCTTTTGCTGACACAAGTTAGCCCAATAAAAGATTTCTTCAGTGCACTAACAGACTCTTCATTTGTGCCATCAACCTTGTTACTACCACGTCGCATCTGGTGGAGGTGCTGCCCTTGATCCTTCAAGCGAAGATCCCAGCCTTGTTCCTGTCAACCTGGGGGAGCCTAGAGGTCATCGAGCCAGCAGACGACTTGAAGTGCTCCAACCCTAACACGGTCTGCTGCCTGACCCCGTTCGACCCGGGAAGGCATCAACTTTGACAATGGTCCAGTCAACAGCACCGGTTGTCTTCGTGTAGCCACGGGGGCCCCTAACCTTCCAGAGACTGCTCATTGAAGATGCGGAAGACTGGATGGACCTTTTCGACCATGTGGCAGAATTCAACGACTGGAACGACGAAGTGAAGGTAAGGCAAGTCTATTTTGCTCTTCAATGATCTGCCCGTATATGGTTCGAAACTCTGGAGATAGCTTTGAAGGATTAGAAGATTTGCAAGTGTTTGTGGATGTTTTTGCAAGTGCCTTTCGTAAGAAAGGAACCAAGGCTATCATTCAATCAAAACTGCAACTCCCAAATGAGCTTCTACTTCTTTACATTGAGGAGATGCTGCGCCTGTTTCGCCGCTCTGACCCTAACATTACCGAAGGTGATAGAGTGAAATTTTAATGCGAGGTGTTAAAGAGTCGCTTTTTGCAGGACTTGTCCGGAATCTGCCTAAAACTGTGGAGGAATTTGAAAGTGAAGCGTTGACCATCGAGAAGACGATGGACGCCCGTATGCGCCATTATGATCGACCACTGCAACCGGACTACTCAAGCGAGTACCCCAGCACATCCGCAAGCGGAGAGGACCTTCGAGACCTTATCCGTGAGATCGTGCGAGAGGAGCTCCGCCGATTGCTGCCATCATCGCAACAACCCCAAGTTTCGACGCTCGCGGACATCGTCCATGAAGAAGTCAAGCAGGCAATCGGTGTTCCTCAAGTGACCGCTCCGACTGCTTCAGTGCAAGAAGCCGCAGCCATGAACTATGCTGCTGCATTACATCGTCCTGCGCCCCGACTTGACTTTCCAAGCCCTCGCCGCTCCCGTCGTGTTCTTGAAAGCCGCCTTTTGGCCTGCGCCCGTCAAGCCTACCACCGACCCCCAAGCCACAGAAAGTCCGACGCCTGGAGGACTGCGAAGAACCCGCCAATACGCTTCCACTGCGGTGAAGCCGGCCATATTCTACGCCGCTGCCTGTACCGACTATTCGGCCTCCGCGGATTCGCAGTCTACGCCTCGCCCCACCACCCTAGTGAACGACTGCAAGAAATCGAGATCTACCTGCATAGTGGTGAGTCTGCGCCACCAAGCCGTCGGATCAGGTCCCCATTGCAGTACGGGGTCCGCTTTTTGTCGCCAGGCCACAGCTAAAGATGCCAGTGTGCAAGGAAGGTTCCCACGCCGCCTTAGAGGAAACGAAAGTTATATAGCAACATTTGGTGGTGAGGTTGATATATGGCGAACTAACAAGATCCTCTGCCACCGACGACGACTGACGACGACGCATCCATTTCACCGCCGCTCCACACGACCACATCGACGGCAACACGACCAGAGTGCAAGCCGACACCACCGCCTAGCGAAGTAACAACGGTATGCCCCAGCCGTGAATAAACGACGGAGCCGAGACCGGACACCAATGCCCACGTGGAATGCGAGGACGCGAACAAGTGACCTTCAAGTTGCGGTCGACGGTCGCACAGTCACCGCTCTGGCAGACACCGGAGCTGACTATTCAGTCATCATCGGACCGTTAGCCTCCCAGTTGAGTGAAGACGATCGCTTGGGATAGCCCGCTGAGTCGCACTGCAGGTGATAACTTCCTTACCCCATCAGGGCGATGCACTGCAACAGTAATCGTAAATGGGCGAACTTGCCCCATCAGCTTTGTAGTCCTGCAGCAGCGTTCCCGCGACGTGATTTTAGGCATGGACTTCCCAAATGAACATAGAGCTATCGTTCGCTGCCCCGCAGGGTCAGGAGCGGCCGCCGTCCTATCCCCATTGTCAATAACGGTTCCATCCACAAAATATTACAGGACAACCATAGGTATCCTTGCTAAGAGGAGATTGAAATATTTTCGTCTGTTGTTTGAAGTATCAACCAGAAAGTATCGTCAGGTGAACAAGCCCTAACTACGAGCGGGTTTTGTAATTACAGCCTACAATAACGACCTCTAGAAAGCAGAAGATAGTCCGGGAGTGTTTCTAGCGCATATGCCTCGAAACTGTGAATGTAAGTTTACGGAAAACTGAAAGGCGCAGTATTTTTCAAGTCTCTACGTGGACGCCTTAATCGCGCTGTAAGTAAAATTGATGGGGTGGATTTATAAGGAGAGAGACGTTCCGTTGTGGAGGACTGCATGGGGATGTTTAATGAGCGCTGATATCGCACAGCAGATGGACATATGTACCTTCTCCTCCACCGAAATGCATCCGATGCATTGCGCGGGCAAGGGACGCTCCACTCATCATCAGCAGCGGCGTTGATGTCGAATCTTAACGCAGTGGTTGCTAGTGTTCGTGAGCGAACTGCACGAGACCACAAGCCACTACCAGGTTATATCTTTGCACGCCACTGCAATGTAAGTGGCATTAACTTTGCTTCTTCAGTTACCACGTGCCGTCAATGGCTGTACTGGATGACAGCACAGAGGACATGCGTGATTAAAGGTTTTCCTTAAAAAATGCCCTTCGCTTATGGGAGTGGGCAGCACGCAGGCATTTCTGCAGTGGAATAATCTAGGCGTAGAATGGATTAGACCATCTTTTATATAATTACCCAAGCAGCACGCCGTCAATGGACCGCTAATGATCCAATATTGGGATATATTGGTCCCAATATTGTTCAAATGGCGTCTGATTGGGGCGCACAAAGAGCCAAGATATATGCCAACCAATTTGATCGGCTCTCCTATGAAAAACCAGTATTGGCATCCTACCTTCTTTACTGGCATTCAACGCACTCAATGGCTACTCAATATCTTCCACTCAAGCTCACTCACTGGTTGTTATATCATGGCCATCCCGCCAAGCTCACTGGCCATCCAATATCTTGTATCCATGCTTATTCACTGGATATTCACAGCTGGCATCCAGCCAGATTTATCGGCTACCCAATATTTCCAATCCAATCTTGCCCAGTGGTTTTGCATTATTGGCATCCAGCCAGAGCAATTGGCAATCCGGCTAGTTGCTTTTTCGTGCTATGACTAATAGGCACCTGCAAAGCCATCCCCTACTTATGCAGTGCAGATATTTTTCATGCAGCTTTTTATTTAAATAAAGCATGCTGAGGATATCCATGCACAGAAAATAATACAGCTGAAAGGTTTACTGCATGGTGATTTATTAGGTGTGCACGTGTTACAGGGCATGGAAACATTTAGGCAGAACTCTTAGACTTCAGTGCTCCTCCTGTTTTTGCGTCCCTTGGCAAGGTGTTCTCAGGTCCCAGGTTGGAGGAAGGCGCTGCGTGCATCGCAGCTTCTTTTGTGATCGGTTGTAGGGACAGCAGCTCCATGCAGCCTTTAAAGATATGGACTTGAGCAGCGTGCATAACAATGTATTTCCTTTCGCAGATAGCACCTGGAAATAAAAGCAACATTCATAAATCCCATTAGGACAGAAAACTTTTGGAAAGCGGAAGTGCAGCTAGACCGTGGAGTAAAAATGCAAAATAAAGCACTACCTGCTGGACCTCAGACAACTTTCTTGTCTGATTTACTCAGGTTGAAATAAGCTGCATGCTCAGCGAGGCCGGCCATATTAACTTGGTTACATTGGTTGCGACATCTGGCAGCGCACGGCTTCCCACGTGGATGTGTTGACGCTGGAAACAAAACAAAATGATATTTGCCGTTATCTATTGGTTAAACAGTAGTCAGTGCTTGCCCCCTTATACTTGTAGTGCCTTTGTGATCGAACACCTGTAGAAGAAAGACGTCGTCATAACTGGAAGCTTCAAATCAATAGCTTTCCTTTTAATAGATTGCCGCAAGAACTAAAAAGAAACTACAAAGGAAAAAACAGACACAAAAAATGGCAGTCGCACTCCGACCGCGGCTGCTAAATTTAGTGTGCACCGCATCATTACTGCAAACAGAACGTTTTAAAAGTTGTCAAAGCTGCAGCCAAAACAACGTACGACACAGATGCTTTGGGGTTTGTATGATACACTCGAACTGAAAAAATTAAGAAATCCGTAACTTAGCATCACGTTTGTTGTGGGAACAAGTTTGTACGTGTGGTAAAGTATAAGAACTATGGTAGCAACTGTAAATAACCTATTTTAAGCGGCTATTTTATGACACTTCTACTACTCGGAATTAGCGCAAGAGAAAAATCAAACACGTGAATAAGCTACGTGTCGTTTAGACCATTCCAATAGCGCATTCATAACGGTAAATTACAATAATAAATATTCGCTCGCAACTAAAAATTATGTCCCAGAAAGCTAGACTTAACTCTGAGTTTTGAATATAGTTTGTAAAAGAAACTGACCACTTCAGACACACAACACACGCGCGATGAAGTTGTAACCTGAAAATCACACAAAACACGCGTCATGTTTCACAGGACCACGTTTTTCTTTTGCAATACAAATTGGCCACCTCTGCGCCGTAAATTTTGTCGTTATGACCAGAGTTTATGCATACAAAATAGTGCGCTGAAAATACAGTTCACAACTGACTGGCGTGGTGCGGTCGAAATAAATGACTTTCCGTTCTCGCAAGCATATCGGTTATTGACATGATGATCAAGGCTGACAACATACCGCACCAAATAATGCAAAAAAAAAGTATCTTACCATACGGCTAGCGCAGATTTGCAGACCTCAGTTGCAACAATCCAAAATGAATGCTGCCACGCAAAGTACAGCCCAGGGATCTGATGCTTTATACACCTGGTAAGAAAAAGTAGCGATCTTACAAGGAGACAAAGCAAGAAGAACAAACAACTTAAAATGCTGGTGGTACTCACAAATATCCTCTTTCAGGCATGGCCATTAAAACGAATCGGAACTTTCACAAGGCTTGGTTTTTCGGTTCTGCTGTCCAAAGCTGCGGGAGCTCGAGCAGCTCGAGCGGGTGGGGATTGTGTGGCTGACCAGACGCCTCTGAATCAGCGGCTTGTGTCGAGGTTTGAGGCACGGTTGGAAGGGGGCAGAAGGATGGTTGTGTTTTCTTTCCCTCTTTTTTTTTTTGCTTGAGATCTGTCGAAATAGTAGGCATAAAGCTCGAAAGGGGGTGAGAGAAGTGAAAGAGGTCCCGCAGGACCACTTGAGCCCAGAAGGCTGCCGGCCAGGAAAGTTGGCGGGAAGGAAGGGAAGAGTGAGGGGGAGTAGAGTGGGGGGCATTGTGAGCAACGCCTGCCTAGCCGGGAAGAAAGAGAGGGCAGTGAAGGTCGCTGCCCTTCCGCGACGACTGCTTTACGGGGAGAAAAGGCTACAAGACAGGAAGTTGAAAGGGGTTTGGAAAATTGCTTTAGTCAAGGCCCTCGGGCTGAGAGGCGACAAAAGGACGAGAGAATGGAAACCATATGTTCTTTGCGCCAAGCTTGTGAGGAGGAATGCGCAGAGTTTTGCCCTTGGCTTCGCTAAAACAACGAGGAGTGCGTTCGGAGCTCTTTGGTCGCCTCGACTGTTGGCTCGGTAACATTTTCAGTGGAATGATAATTTCGCTATATTTTTTTTGTTAATGCAAAATACGTTTTGCCTCATAGTTTCAAATAATAATCACATACGTAAAACAATCTTCAGTTTTCACGGAATCGTCCTCGGTTCGAACAAATGGACATATTTTTTTTATTAAAGATGGCACACAGGTCGCTGTTCATGACGGAGTGCTCTTGAAACGTCATCACGCGCAACTGAGCGATGTAACAGCCCGTATCTATTAAGGAAAAGAAAAGCGAAAACGACCATAACTACGAGTACTTCAAGGTTAAAAACTCCCATGTTATTCATTTTTATTTTTTTTTTTTCAAATCAGGTGGACATTTAGAGTAAGAAAAAATCCGCGTAGAACTAAGCGTGGGCATATAAAGAAATACAAAATACTCGACGAGCTAAGATCTGAAGAACTAAATTTGCAGTAAAGAAAAAATAGTAAGAAAGCAAGGGTCAACACTGAAACTATATCTACGAACTTGGGACAAGGTTGTCCTCAGAAAGAAGCGCGGCATAATCATCTTTCAGCCCGCGGAAGCAGCGCTTGTGAAAGCGGCAGAATATTTCACAAAGGAACCCTAATTCTCAATCATGTGTTAAATTCTTCGAGAGTGGCGTTCTCTACAAATGCCTCAAAACTGCTAAAGTAACGCACTCGCATTACTTTTAATATATATGAATTGCAATTAGCTGCCTGGTTGACATGATGGGATATAATTATTTAGTTCTTTGAAGGGAAACGCCTTCGGTGCGGTGATTATATGGTTGGATAATAAGGCAATGAATGTTTGAAGAATAGTTTCTGAACAATTCTTAGGAGAGCGCTGTCAAACGCTGTGGTCAAATGCATCATTATGAGCCATATATTACAGCTTTCGAACAAAAATAACTTCCGTAAAGAACATCCCTATTATGCCATTTCAATTTTGTTACCATATATGCTGGCGACACATGTGCGCGCATTCATTACACTGTAGGTAATTCTTTTAAATTTTTTTTGCTTGCCTTGCCCCATGCAGTGCTGTTGATTTTTTTATTATCTTTTGCATGTACACAACTATTTGGCAGTGTGCGATTTACGTCGCATTAGAATACGAACCATTCCAGGACAGTTGAGATTTGTTTTCTTGTCAAGTGAATTAGCTAGACATAACGTAGAATATATTTTGCTTGTATTTTTTCTTTGAGCTGAAATATTTTATGCGCTGCTGCACCGATGGCCAAAGTCGTTCAGTCTTTGTCTGTTGCTGAAGCCTACAGCAGAGCGCAAAAGAGTACAGTACAAATTTGTGTTTAGTAGATATTAGAACTCGAAGGCCCTGAAAGCAGCCCAACATATCTGTCTATAAGAACAGCTAGTACTGAGGCGTGGTATAGTCGGTGCTTATGCTGAATGCCGGAAACAGCTAGGGTAATGGCGAATCATGCAGTGTGTGTTTGATTGGCTAGCGCGATCGATCTCTCCCAGCTCTGCTTAGCTTGAACATGTTGTGTTTCTTTCCATCACATAAAAAAAAGGCGGAAATAATGATGCTATGCGTGCGTGTTTCCAATCATGGACAAACGTTTACAGGATTTGGATTCAACGGATATATTCGATCGTTTCTGCGTTTACTATCCAAACGTAACCCCTGGTGTTTGTTCAAGCGACACACACGTTCTGTTGCGTTCTTTGCATTTGAGTACCTTGCGTTTCTTGACTGCGCAGGATTTTTTTCGCGGACACGCATCTAGTAAACATTTGCTTGTCAGATCAGATGTGTGCTCGAGCGTGCGCGTATGCTTGTACTCGTATGCGTATAAATAGGCCCATGGAACGAAATCCCGTGCGCGAGAGTTGTGCGCGAGATGTGTTCGAGATCTGTGCATGGATATATCTGTGCATCGGATCTGTGCATTGATGTGTCAATCATTTTCAATCATCCTGATTTGACGAGATCAGAAAAACAAATCGTCTCCACCGGGAATCGAATTCCTAGCCTAGTTAACGCTTTAACCAACTGCGCTAAACCCTGGATCGCGAAACTAGCACCATATGTAATTCTCATTGTCTACCGTTAGGATAGCGAAGAGAATGACGCTGCAATTAGTGATAATGACAATGATGACAGAATCAATGGTAATGACGCTGCGTTTAGTTGATAACGATAATGATACGTAATGCACCGTATGCAGTAGCATTAATCTCGCCTTCGCTAATTTCTGCAGTGTAGATTCCACGTGCTGTCAGAATTTTTTCAACACTTGGCTAAAGTTTGGAACACTATCTGTGTTAGCTACGTCCACGCGTGATCGACATCCGGGCCTCTAGTCTGCAGGAATTGTCTGGAAGATATTATATGCAGAATTTTACATAACAATTGATCGTGCCTAAAGTCGTAAATAAAAGAGCTCTCTACCAAAATTGTCAGTATAATCGCAGGTCATCCACAACAATTAGCGAATCACGAAAAATGTATTCAGAAAAATATATTCCACATTTTCCGTGATGGGCACTTCTGTTCAATTTGTCTGGTCAGCTCTGTCAAACAATTTTAGGACAATCTATACATTAATCCCAATAAACATTATATATATGGTGGTCCAAATTACGTATGGCGTATGAATATCTTCTACAGTTGAACGTAAACTCACGTCCGGGCCAGCGAAAAATTTAGTTGCGACGAAATTAGCCCGAACACACTGTCATAATGAGATGCAAGCATTAGAAATGTCTCTGTCGGTCAGACCTGCTTCTACTGTTTTTTTAGCGCCGCCGCAGCCTGAAATGTGCAAAGGTGGCCAGCCATCAAAGCTCGTTGGACAATATCGACCACTAGAAACCATGATATATACAATGTTGGGATGCCATCAAAGCCGATGGGACAATATTGACCAATCTATGTGAAGATATATGCAATGTTGACAAGCCATCCATATTGGCAGAACATTATTGCCCAACCTATGCCATTAGGGTGCAATGCTGGCTAGCCATCACAGTCCATCGAACAATATTGAACAATATAATGCATATGTATACATTGTTGGCAGGCCGCCATGACAGGCGGGTCACTATTGACCAATATATGCCATGGTTTATTTATTGCTGACAAGACAACCATAATGGCCGGACAATATTAACATATTTATGCCATTATATGTGCAATGCTGGCCAGCCATCAGACCTCATTAGGCAATATTGACCGCTATAATCCAAGATATATACAATGTTAGGGTGCCACCAAAGCTGGTGGGGCGATATTGACCAATGTATGCCAAGATATATTCAATGTTGACGAGGCAACCATAATGGCCGCACAAGATTAGCCAAGCTATGCCATGATATTTGCAATGCTGGCCAGCCATCAAGGCTCATTAGACAATATCGACCACTAGAAACCAAGATATTACAATGTTAGGAAGCCGCCGAAGTTGGTTGGACATTATTGACCACTGTATGCCTAGATATATTCAATATTGAGAAGCCCTTGTTATTGACCGGACAATATTTACCAGGTTATACCATGGTGTGGAAGATATTGGCAAACAATTGCAGCTGGTTGGCCAATAATGACCAGGCTGCATCATTGTGTATACAATAATGGCAAACTGTTCAATATGAATGGGCATTATTGACCGCTCTTAGCCGGTTGAATGCCAATAACGGATATGGGTGAAGTTCACTGGGCCAATAATGATTATGGCATAGCGTGGCTGCACATTATTGGTAGCTCAATGGCACCATTGGGCCACTTGTGGGCCAGTAATCCCCAGTCAATCCCCATTATTGGGCCGATGAAATGTGCTGCCTGGGTACCCGACACGGATGGCTCAGTGGTTGGCTCCTCCAACCTGAAGGACGCAATTTGGGTCCTGGCTGCAGCTGCTTTTGATTCTGGCAGAAAGGAAGTTGCCTGCATACTGTGGAATGTCCGTGCACAGTGAAAAAAAAAAGCTCCCAGAAGGTAGAATGTTTTCGAACCCTTCGCTAAGGTGTCTATCATAGCCTCAGTGTTTTTTTTGTGATAAACCCTGTAAAACCAATTTATATAACATACAGTCACCACAACCGGCATCTTGGTTCTGACAAAAGAACAAGATTTGTTTTCCTATTTCAAAATATTTAGGAATGTCTTGCAGTGTCTTGCAATGCTCAGCATGTGTTACTGACAGTGAGAGCTACATAAATACGGTTCTGATATTTATTAATTAAGCGTGCAAATTTAACCACTGTTGTTTATACCTTGTATAACAATTTTAAAAAGGTGCTTTCGACGGAAGTTAAGTTGACAGTTGAGCTGAATGGTAGTTAGTGGCTTTAAACGGCAGCGCCAACTGCAGTAGAGATCTCAACTGGATATAAGTTTAGCTTAGGTCAGAGGTTCACAGGTCAACAAGGCAGCTGATATTCTGGCCTTCAGCAGACGCGCAGCGTCGACCTAGTCAGCTGCATTTGAGGCACAGTGTGCTCTCAAATCACATGAGAGGCTTGTGCCCGGTCTAGTGTAAGTCCCAGTCTGCAACTTCTACCAATCAAAAGAGTGTAAACTCTAAAGCAAAATTAGCGCTATCGGAAAAACGACTAAGCGGTGAAGCCATAGTGCCTTCAATAAATCGTCCTAGGTCGGAGTAGCGCCTAGGTTTTAACGATTAGGAACAGAAAACTTGTGGAGAAAATTTATTTTGAGAATAATACTCAATTTTAGTAATAATAAATCGCATTTATTGTTATTAATTACGCACTTGCGTTGCGATCACGTGATAAAGACGTGGAATCGAATTTCACGAGATGCTCTATGTAGCTTCAAACGGCTGCCGTTCAGTTCACAGTCAGTTGGAAACCCTGTTACTCAACTCAACGGCAGTTGAAGCTGCCTGTGTAATGAAGATAATACATTTACAATCGTACAATTACTTACAATTGTACGATTGTAAGTAATTGTACAGTGTCACAGAATAGGCGGCATTCAATAATTTGCTCATGTTGCATTTCTACACACGTGGAATTTTTCTGTAAACCATATATGTTCACGGGACCTGTATATGCGACTATCCGCCGGGCGCACAAGAACGCGTACGTGCATGTTGCCTCGGAACAGTATAGCATTCCCTGTGTTAGCTCCAACTCTCTCCATGCTTGAGCAGAAGAGTACGTGCTGCCTGTGTCGCACATTCCCCACTCAAAGTCTCCCGTACTACGTCCAAAGTATAGAGCTTCCTTTGTATATCCGTATATTCTTGTTTCCCTGGCAATGTGACCTCCAGAAGAACCGAAGTTGAGGGCGTACGTGACTGTTGATTATGTTGTGCGTTATGTGTTTCAAACCTAAGATCGTGCCATGCAGTGCTAAAGAGTGATGCGTCTACGTGCGCCTTGCTCTGTGAGTGAACTCCTACTTTGTGCGCACTAAGTGTGTGTTTGGTTCCGGACTCCGACCCTACGCACAAGGCATTGTCGACAAGGGTTTAAAAAGGAGCCGCCGAGGTCCCAAAGGTAGTCCGCCCAGTTCGCTCCCGAATAGGGAAATCCGAGCTGCCGCGTGCTCCCGGGAAGTACACGAGCGCCGCTGCCGGCACCGCATCCTCAGACGGCAAACTGCACCGGAAGGGCCGTCGCCTTCGAGTGCCGCCCGACTGCGTCGTCCCAGTGATGGACTGCTGCCGCGTTCCCCGGTCCATTGTATGTTCGAAACTGCTCTGAACTTTCTTTCCATTGCTGTTACTTGAATTGTTACTTCCATCCCGGAAAAGCATGACCTTGTAAACCTAATTCAAAGTATTTCATTCTATTGCTTCTTCACTCTTCACTCGTGTCGTTGCCTTTAAGAGTGTTAATTGCTGCCTTCTAATTGTTTTGGCGTATTGATTGTTGTGAGCTTAAAAGCGTCTTCTTGTTGCTGTTTCAAGTCATCGCGTCTTCATCTCCTTCTCCACGTTTGCTTACCGGCTACGCCGGGCATCGAACGACCACACCCCTCATTTGTCATGTTTCGATGATGACCTCCGGGGATTACCGAGCTCGTGACATACAATCACAATACAATACTTTCAATAGTTACAGTTGTGTAATACACTTACAATCTTACTTCACATTTCGGGACCTCTTCGTGCAATAATATTATTGAGTTCACCTACTATGTATGTGAAGTTTATTTGTAGGACAGACCTGAGATGAAATGTCTGATTGGAGGTGATTCATACTACGTGCACAGAAGAATCGGTTGGTTAGTGCGCTCGTGTCATGGGAGAAAACAGAGCTGGGTGCAGCGATTTCGACCATAGGAATGGATTAGATTCCGATTCCGAGATAATGATTTTGTCTGTGCATCTCTTCCTGCTTCCCTCTTAGCTGCAACTGCCCATTGCCTACCGGCCAGACCAGCTTATCGCTGCCACTTGTCTATTTGTGAGTATCTACAGCTCCTAACAGGGCAGCTAGCCTGTGAGACTGTGATGGGTCAGTTTGATTTCGAGAAAAGTGCCACGCATTTTCTTTCTTCCTTTCCTCCACCTTCTGCTGAACACTGCTCCTTTATATGAAACCCTTTATTACAACTGGGACCTTCTGCCGCTACTACAGCTGTGTGCTCTCATGCTCTCACACTGGAACAGCCCAACCGGTGCATACAAAAGAAATGCCAGAGCGGCCGCGGCGTGATGCCACTAGCGAAGTTGCACATCCAACGCACAGCGCATTTAATACTGCGTGAAGTTCGTGGGCTATCATTTAATTATTGTAATAAAGTTATTGTCTTCGCAATTCTTCAGTGGCCAGAAACGGTCAGCGCACTGTGCTTTTGGGTACTATGAGAAAAATCTTCTGGTGCACCGTTTCAGTTTTAAGCACCTTGATACACGAGTACAGCTCGTGAAAGAAGAGTGTTATGAGTGCATTTCCTCTTTTTTTCCCAATTAAGCAGCGCTCTAGTCTGACTAAACCAAAAGTTACTTTGTATGCAGTAGGTTCATGCCCTAGCTTTTGCTCAGTCGCGACAGCCAGTTGTCAGTAGGGGTACAGCCAAGACCTATAGTGAGGAGTGGCAAATCCCCAGGGAGTTAAGCGTGCTCCTTTGGCACTGTGGGCGTGCCATGCCCACGTTAGCCCCTTACCGGGGCGGCGGCCGGTTCAGAGTGGGTCTCGACTGGGCGCGTAGAATCCGGTAAAAAGGAAATGTCAAACTGGTGTCCGAGTCTGTAGTGCAGGACGATGGAAAGCCCTGCCCGCTGTTAAGGGAAATACGGCGTTGCTGCCGAAATTAACCGCAGTTCCCTAGCTTTGTTTTCTGGATCTAAATTTCCACTCGTGCCAAAGAAGCATTACCCAGCTGCAAACGCGTTGATTTCCGTTTGCCGAAAAGAACGGGTCCTCGCGGAGACCTGGCGGCTGGGCTAACCAAGTTTGGGTTCTGGGGAGCTCCTTTAGTCTCGAAAGAGTGAAAAAGTCGGTCATAAAGTAGCCAAATCAGAACCTAGTGAAACAGAAACTTGGGAACAGACTGGTGGCATACAGGTGTGGAAACGCCTAGTACGGAAATGTGTTAAAGCACTAAGGACCACGAAAGGGTGACGGGAGGTAGTAAGAGCAAATGAGGGTGATAAAACACCTGTAGTACTGCTCCGAACGCGACCGGCGCAAGTAGCAGAACGAGAACGGCGAGGACGCACCGGCCTCGCAGCCGGTTTGTAGCCCGGCGATTAATGCGCCATGTGTAGCATACCCAGGAAAGGGGTACATCCTCTGGAGGAGGTCACCTTTGGCACTAACTGCGGACATAATTGCATAGGAAGTTTCGGACTTCAGGATTGTTCAACTTATACGATATGCCATCCCATATACTATGTTGGGCAAAAATTAGGGATGGATATGCCCTAGTGTGCATCAGAGGTCAACCTCTGACTACTTGCCTAGTACTTTGCAGTAGGAATTAAACCTCCCCACGACCGCAAAATCCACCTGTCTAGTTTCTTGAGCGGGGTTGGGGTTGGAAAACCTGGATTGGGTGACGGGGAACCCCAAAGGTTGCCTCACGCTAGGGGCGTTGTATCAGAGGTCGGAGACCCTGTGTGAGGTTCTTTCTTTAGACTATACGGGACCCCTTGTTCTGTGGCTTATTCAATGATACCAATCAAAATTTAAGACCAGGCCGACCACTTTATTAACGAATAACTTTATCCGCGCGCGTGGACGGGACGAGAGTATGACGAAGACTAAACAGAAAATTAATAAGAGTCACCAGTTCGGGTAGACGCTCCGGTTGGTCAAGCTTTGTAGTGTTGCTGACTTAGGGCCTCAGCGAAAGGCTAGGCCACTGGATAGGTCCCAGTGGCAGCACTAGGCCTCGGGTTGCCGTACCACGGCCGATGAGTCCGGTCTCGCCGATGTGCGTACTTCCAGAATGGCGCCGAACACTCGTACCAATGATGGACTTTCGTTACAGCAGCGACAATGAGTTGAAGTAGTGGTACTCTCGCGTCCGATCACCGGGGACATCAGAACAGGACAGGATACGGCCGGTAGGCCCCAGGTCTGGATTTTCGGGTCAGGCCTGGCAGAAGACGCACCGCTCTGAGCTCCGTGGACAGCCAATCGGCTCCGCTGCTCGCCTGTTCCCCTCTCCATATGGCTCGCGCTTCTCGAGCCACCCTCCACCTTCTACTCTTCTTTCTTCTTTTCTCCAAACGGGGTTTTTTTCTTCTTCGTGTTTTCTCAGTTTATCCCACACATATTCTTCACAAATATGCGAAGCCCTTTGAGAAGTTCTTTTTTCCGAAAAAAAAAAAGACTTGGGGACACGACACTAATGCACTCTTTTGGGGGAGCGCACACCATATCACTGCACACGCCACAGAGTGGCCACACTATTGTCTGCTTAGAGGGTCTCTCTCTCTCACACACACACACACACACACACACACACACACACACACACACACACACACACACACACACACACACACACACACACACACACACACACACACACACACACACACACACACACACACACACACACACACACACACACACACACACACACACACACACACACACACACACACACACACACACACACACACACACACACACACACACACACACACACACACACACACACACACACACACACACACACACACACACACACACACACACACACACACACACACACACACACACACACACACACACACACACACACACACACACACACACACACACACACACACACACACACACACACACACACACACACACACACACACACACACACACACACACACACACACACACACACACACACACACACACACACACACACACACACACACACACACACACACACACACACACACACACACACACACACACACACACACACACACACACACACACACACACACACACACACACACACACACACACACACACACACACACACACACACACACACACACACACACACACACACACACACACACACACACACACACTTTGTTCTAATACTAGTATGTAACGTTGACACTCGTCATAGAGGAAATAAACTCCTACAAACATCCTAAAAAAGCACGAAGAAACCTCCAGAAGCTTCGTCTGAGATATGCTCTGCAACGCTACAGCTCCCACGATTTTGGAGGACATCACAGAGACTAAAATTGTCTCTTGTATCGTTCTGGATTCACCAGTTCACTCCGGAACCAAGGAACTACACTGAACGTTGGCACCGTAGTTTTCGTCTCGTCTTTATCAACAACTACGAAAGATGAAGCTTGTAGGGCATTCACTGGCTGGCGCTCTTCGTAGCGTGTTGTGTTAATAGGCATGCGCCTTATTGGAGCGTTCCTCAGCTTTCCTTTCGGGACAGTCCTGTGGCATGCATCGCAAGACCTCACAAACCGCTTAATGTCAGCTTGCACCCCGGGCCAGTAAAAGTCATCAAGTACTTGCGGTAGATTTTCTGACATACTGGTGGCTGGCAAGTGCACTCTCATGTGCCTGCACGAGGGCCTGGCAGCGCAAAAGTTTCGGAAGAACCGCTTCGTCGATTGTTTTTTCTGGGAAAAAATGATAGGTCCGGTACAAAATGCCGTCAACTAGATGGAAGGTGTAGGCCATCTGCCCTTTTCCGTAATAGGTTTTCGTCACCTTGCGACGACACACGTCTAAGCTGGCGTCAACTTCTTGTTTCTTGCGTAAAACAGGCCGAGATAACTGGACCGCGGTTTGAGTGGCATCCAAACAAGTCTGAAACTTTCGCCGCGAGAACCTGGAAAGACGCACTGGACCCATCATCACTGGCAGGTATGCTTCTCTGGCCCCTCAAGACGGTTAGAATGCCGGTGAATGTGGCGCCTGCACCGGGAACATTGCCGATAATTACGTCATACAAAGGTGTCGGTAGGCACCTAGCAATAGCCTTGCCCATGAACTATGGCGACTTGATAATGACTTCCGCCTTAGGCGCTTTGATGTTAGAACCCTCCGCTAAACGTAAGGATGCTCGTTCACCAGTGTACGCAGCCTCGGGCACCAGAGCCTGACGCACCACGATGCTATCAGATCCAGTGTCGCGCAGCACCGACACTGTCCGAACACTTCTCCATGTTCTCCCGGCATGCTGATATTCACTGGAGTTGGAATATGAGCCGAATCTTTCCTTCGAACATATACGCATGTTCTTCTCATCTGACGACCAAGGCACGAATCTCTAGGGGATGTGCAGCAAGCAGATGTCTCCCGGTCACTTGAACTTCCGCGTCGACACAACTGAATTTCATACCCTGATCTGCGACGTAGTGTACAATATGGGGGCTTCGGTTCTGTACGGTAATCCGCCGATCTATGTCCGACCTTCTCGCAGATGAAGCATCGAATTTGAGTCTTTGGGTTTGGGGCTGCGTCCTCTGCTTTCGCTAATTCTGCTGAGCTCTATCTTTAAAAACCGCGAGGTTATTCTGTCGCTGAGCCTCCATAAAGTGATCGGTGGCCTCAGCAATCTCGTTCACCATTTTGCAATCACGTTCTCGCAAGAAGAGAACCAAACTATTTTGGCAGCTGTTTAAAAACTGCTCAGCCACTATCATGTCCTGAACCACTTCAAACGTGCGACCTTGTCCTCGAATCTCAACCCAGCGGTCGAAAAACGTGACAGCCTTGTGGCGTACGGGGACGCTGTCTCGCTATCTTGTGGC
The DNA here is from genome assembly GCF_055883805.1 of Amblyomma maculatum. NCBI lineage: Eukaryota > Metazoa > Arthropoda > Arachnida > Ixodida > Ixodidae > Amblyomma > Amblyomma maculatum. Next base: position 159,149,712 of record NC_139347.1, read on the forward strand.
TTGCTTCCACGAAACGTGTCTCTATTGCCCTCAGCCGTGAAATGGAATCTCCGAAGTAACGGAAGTTTCGCTACCTCGTGATTTATTGAGTCTTTGGAAGATAGTCATCCGAAAACTCTGAGAGCTTCTCTGCCGAGGCACAGGCTCAAAGTTGTAGCCCATTTCTCTCAGGCCAGGGCTAAAAGCTGCGGCCCTGGCCAATGGCGACGTGTTCAAAATAAGCTTCAAATACGCGTCGAAGTCGTCCCTTTCCTCATTAAACAGTGGAATCATTCCATGAGGACTAATTGGGAAAGTCGAAGCCGGTACGGTATCATGCGCAGCACTTCCAACCCTAGGAACATTTTCTCCCAATTCCGCAAGTCGTACTCGTAGCTTCAAATTCTGGCTTTCTTGCTCTAAGCGCTGCTTCGCTCTTTCATGTTCTGCAGCTTGCGCTTCGCGTTCTGCAGCTCTCTCTTCGCGCTCTGCAGCTCTCTCATCCTTTGCCTTTTGCAATTCGTTCTTAACCCAATCGCGCAACTCGATTCTATGCAAACCAATACGTTCCCCTACCGCGAGCAACTCTGGTGCACTCATTTTTTATCCGATCTGTTCTTGCCGTGAACGCCGAAATTCTGAGGTTCTTTATTTAGAATCTACGGGCCGCCTTGTTCTGTGGCTTATTCAGTGATACCAATCGAAATTTACGACCAGACCGACCAATTTAGCAACGAATAACTTTATCTGCGCACGTAGACAGGACGAGAGTATGACGAAGACTAAACAAAAAAATTGATAAGAGTCACCAGTTCGTGGGGTAGGTAGGGAAGTCGGTGTAGACGCTCCGGTCAGTCAAGCTTTGTAGTGTTTCTGATGTAGGGCCTCAGCGAAAGGCTAGGCCACCTGACGGGGCCCAGTGGAAGCACGACACCTCGGGTTGCCGCACCACGGCCGATGAGTCCGGTCTCCCGATGTGCGTTCGCCTTTTCTCAGTTTATCTCACACCGATTCTTCACACCCGGCAGAATACTCTGGAAGACTGAGCGCCGCACATCCGGCTAAAGCCGAGTGCTCACTCCTTTGGGAGGCCTGAAAGGAGCTCGAATAATCAGACGGATCATTTGGCAAATCCCACACTTTACCCATCCTCTCCTAACAACCATTACACATTCCCTTCAACCCAGTCCCTTATCCTTTGTCCTCCTACCCTTCCACTACTAGAGGAGATTAGGGAATCTTCCCGGGCTAGTTCCCCAGCTGTGTGTCGCTGTTGTGGAACTTCTCACTTTATTTAATAAGTTCTATTCAGAAAATATCTTGTCCGGATGGACCTCTTTATTTATATTTCAAATTGGCAAATCTTTCTCCACCCGCAATGGTGCGGGAGAAGTCCCTTTGTGGGCTTGAAATTATTAGAAGGTTTCGTTCGCTGTTTGAATTTTTATATGGACCAACCGAACTACCTTCCGTTCAACGCTTCCTTGGGTGTTTCCACCTTTAGCGGCTCACTAGATAGTCGTCAGTGTCGCAGATCCGCAGTGTGCATGTGAAGCTGAAACACTCCTTATGCGGTAAACTGAAACATCAGATATTTTTTTTTGCTTTCATATTGAGACGACGACAGAACCGCAAGCATTGAGGAACTGAAATGTATTGTTACAGTGACGAACTATCTACAGTGCTTATTGCAGACTTGGCACGTCGGCGGCAGCACGAAAACAAGCCAAAATATTCAGCACGTTCAAGGAATTATTTACTCGTGAAGCCAATTTTAACGTTCAGTTAACCTATCGATAAATAGCGCCGTTATTACACATAAGCAACAATAAAACAAAACGCTGTTTGTTGTTGGCGTGAATGATTTTGGAGTTCTGAAAAGCCAAGGCTCATATGCTTCTGGTAGCAGAGTATAGTTTTGCCGTTGTTAAATTTGTTAAGTATCGGTGTCAGTTTACTCACTGGATTTTTTTCCCTTGCAAGTTTAGTTCTTGAAGCTTTCTTTGCGCATGCAATTTCGAAACAATTTTCTGAAGAATTAAGACATGCTATCGTAGTGTACATAAATTCCTCCAAAAGTCCTTGCGAGTCATGTCATAGTACTTGCAAAGATAAGCTGTAGCAGTGATACGTGCATTTCTCTTCTTGTGTTCTGTCAACTGATTAGAACTTTGTTTTCATTAAGAGCAGTGTTTTTGTGAATAGGAGCTGGTATTCTATCGAACACGATGCAACTTCATATTATACTTCTGTGCGCTTTCACTATTATTTATGACGCGAAACTAAACTGGATGGAGCACACCTAACCGATGAAACAATCATGTACAGTGTAAAGCCTGTAATAACATTGCTGGTTTTTACCTGAACGGGTTGCGAGAGAGCCGGTCTTCGATCAATCCCGAGCACCTGCATGAAACAGGTCTCACACTCCTTTATGAAATAGGTCTGACCCTCCTTTTTAGAACCGATTTATGGCCTGACTTGCGCTGTTCAATAATCTCAGTATCTAAACCTGTACATATCTTTACGAGGTTTTCAGTAGAGATAATTCTACACACCTACCCAAACTGAAATACCACGTCTCCGAAGAGATAGTTGCAAGTCCGCATAAAATAAAAGTGCATTAAGCTAAACGGGCAGCAAAGGTATAAATGTAAACCCGATATTCACCAAGCACGATATGCATGTATACATATATAAATCTGCGTTCGGTGAATGCAGATTTCAGTGTGTTCAGGAAAGTCAGATTATTGACGCCGAAATAACATGTGGTAATAAACAAAGTAAAAGCAACAAGGACCTCAACACAATTTAATCACTAGTCGCCTTTCAAGCCAAATCCAGAGAGGCAATCAGATAGGTACTTTTCACTTATGCAATTCCGTCTCAGATTAGGTGAACAAGGAAGCAGCAATCGTTGTGACATCAGATAACATAGGCACAGGACTAAACCGCGAATCTATATATTTAAGCAAATAAAGAAATTATACTCGAGTTGGCGGGAAACGCGTCATTGCCTGCGTAGACATCTGCGTCGCAGCGAGATCAGCTGAGCACTTGAGGCTACGAATTGCCTTCGTCGGTTCAACTTCCGAGTGCACACAAACGTTTTTCCAATCATCTTTCCTCACTTTGCTGCCATACCACTTTAGCAGGCTTTCGTTCGCTTCAGATTGAGCTGGAGCACTGTCTTCTTCCTGACAGGCAAGTCTATTCGCGTAATTTTTTTGTGAAATGCCATTACTGGTAAACAACCTTCCTGCACTATTCGAAGCAGGAAAATATCAAAATATCATCTGCAACATTCCACACAAAGCAGCTTCGGAAAGCATGAAAGGGTACTCTAGACCATGGTGTGTAGACCGAGTAATTTGGGATATGCCGCACGAAGCAGGATGTCTTCAGTAAAACAAAGAGTGGTACCTTTCTCGTCGCCTCTCTGCTTCCCCCACAATGTCCGCTTCACCATTTTCTTCCTTCACCAGATGAACTGTCTTAATTAAAACACGAAGTGGTACCTTTCTCGTCGCCTTTCTGCTTCTCCCACAATGGCCAATTCACCATTTTCTTCCTTCACCAGATGAACTGTCTTAAGTAAAGCACGAAGTGGTACCTTTCTCGTCGCCTTTCTGCTTCTCCCACAATGGCCAATTCATCATTTTCTTCCTTCACCAGATGAACTGTCTTAAGTAAAACACGAAGTGGTACCTTTCTCGTCGCCTCTCTGCTTCCCCGCAATGGCCGATTCACCATTTACTTCCTTCACCAGATGAACTGTCTTAAGTAAAAGACTAAGTAGTACCTTTCTCGTCGCCTCTCTGCTTACCCCACAATGTCCGCTTCACCATTTTCTTCCTTCACCAGATGAACTGTCTTAAGTAAAACACTAAGTGGTACCTTTAATTTTCGCCTCTCTGCTTCCCCCACAATGGCCGATTCACCCTTTTCTTCCTTCACCAATTTTTACTAACGGTTCCAGTGGATTGATATTGATGTAGCTGTTCTATTTATGCCTACGCGTAACGATACCCGAGACATGTAGATGCGACCGTATCTTGATTGCACTTCATGGACCAATGACATGCCTTGATTGCCTAGATGATCTGATCGATTCCCTATGATTGACATCTGGCAAGCACAATTGTCTGTTTGAATAGAAAGCAGTTCGCCGCGCAGAGGAAAAGCTGTTCTCAGAAAACCGCCCTGTACGCTGTGTATGAGCCACAGCCTTCACAGAAGGTTATACATACGCCATTTAGTTATTCACGGGAAACAAGGCCATCAAGCCTGTAGTCGCCACCAAAAGATTGTCAGTTTGGCAGGAAGGGATCCGCTCAGATCCCTTGAGCCGAGAGCCATCAAAGTTAATGAACCAAAGCTTGATCGCTTGATGGACAGAAACGAACAATGTCAGCAGCTCGGACACGGTGTTTTCTGAATGGCTTCTGCCTGCTGTGTGTTGCCACTTTGTTGTTTCGTGCGGTGAAAGCGCATTATTAGAACACGTTTGCTGCATTCACCCTTAAGGCAGTAACTATCTGTTCCAGTGAGCACTGCAGACACAACAAGCAGTACGCACCGGCATAGAGACACTTTACAGCGTGAGAGCGTGGGTGCTGCGATATTTGGTCATGTGGTCCTTCCATCATCGCCGGCCTGTATGCCTTCTGGTTGCGACGGCTGCCGGTGCGTTGGTGCCCGGCTGCAAGATGCTGCGTACATGCTTTCATGCAATTTCATGCAAATGCTCATAGTACGTGTAGCAGATAAAACATTTTTAATTTAATGTTCCAGGTTATTTACTGCGCGCCATTCTAGCTGCCTGCATTTACAGAATGTGTAGAGTAACCCGTGAGTCTTCGGCGTGCTATTTTTTTATAGAACCTATTTCCTCTCTAACGCTCGTTGCGGAAAACATAGTTATCTCTCAAACCGAATAGATTACACGAAGAGTATCGGCTGAACATTTTATTTTCGATATTCTTGCGTAAAAGGCGAACGCGTGTTCAGATCATGCTTGTGGAAACACATAACAATGTTCAACTTCAAGTCTTGTTTACAGTATTGACCCATGTAACTTTCCGACAATTGGCCAGATATTAAATTGTCCTCCGGAAACGCCCTGGCTTCAAAAGACTGTATTACGCTGCTCAAAGGTGTGCTGAGGCGAAAGTAATTAAGAGTGATAACTGCATCTAGCACTCGCAGACGTACAAGTCCGAACCGGCGGAAATATAAAAATCTTATATTCTAAAATTCACTATTGATCCGTGCATTTTTTTGATAAAAACAGCAATTATTAGATATATTGAATCACTGCTTCCTCGAGAGAGAGAGAGAGACAACTTTATTTGCCCCAGATGTTGTGAATTAGGGCAGATGGGTCCTGTGTGGCCCCCAGGTGGGGGCGACATCCTGGGCCCACGAAATGAGTGAAAGTTGTGTGTTCCTGTCTGGCTTGGTAAGGAGTTGGTGCCAGATTTCCGCAGAGGGAGCTGGCAGGAGGGCCCTTGGGGGCGGGTTATTTACGCATCCCCAGAGGATGTGCGCCTGAGTGGCGGGTTCTCCGTTGTTACAATTTGGACATGCGGGGTCGTATTCCTCGAAGTAAGCAGGTTCACAGATATGCACACACAGACCATTTCTCTGCTCATCATTATCATCATCATAATCATCAACACCTGACTATACCCAATGCAGAGCGAAGGCTTCTCCCATATTCCTTCAATTAACCCGGTTCTGTGCTAGCTGCATCTACTTGACGCCTGCGAATTTCTTAACCTGATCTGCCCCCCTTACTTTCGCTACCCCTGCTACGCTTTCCTTCCCTTGGAATCCAGTTTGTTACTCGAAGCAACCATCGATTATCCTCTGTTCGTACTACATGTCCTTCCCATGCCCATTTCTTCTTGATTTTCGCTAGAATGTCAGTAGCTTGAGTGATTTCTCTGACCCACTCTGCAAGTTCCCTATCTCCTAATGTTACCCCTGCCATTTTCCGTTCCATAGCCCTCTGCGTTGTCCTCAACTTAAGTAGAACCCTCTTGGTTAGCCTTCACGTTTCAGCCCTATAGTTTAGTACGGGTAAAAGGTATCTATTCTATACTTTCCTTTTGAGCGATACCGGTAAGCTGCTAGTCATAACCTGCGAGTGCTTGCCACATGAGCTCCATCGCAATCTTTTTCTCCTTGTCATTTCCTTTTCAAGGTCCGGATCTGCAGTTGCTACCTGTCCTAAGTAGACATATTCGCCTGCTACTTCCAGTGCTTCGCTACCGAACGTAAACTGCTGTTCTTCCCGATGCCGCTGAACATTATCTTAGCCCTGCATATTGATTTTCAAGCCTACCATTCTACTTCTCCTGTCCAGGTCATTAATAATTCTTTTCAGTTCATTACCTGAGTTGCTCAGCAAGGCAATGTCATCAGCAAATCGCAAATTACTGAGGTATTCTCCGTCTACCCTTATGCCTAACTGCTCCCATTCCAAGTCTCTGAATACTTTTAAGCAAGTTGTAGTAAAGGGGAGAACATGTCTCCTTGCGTAACACCTTTCTTTATAGGTATTTTGTTACTCGCGTTATGCAGAACTATGGTTGCTGTGCAGCCACTATATATATATCTAGCACTTTCACGTACGGCTCGTCTACACACTGACTTCGCAATGCCTGCATGACCGCCGAGGTTTCTACTCATGTAATCAGTCAAATGCTTTTTCGTAATCAATGAATGCTATGTATAAAAGCTGGTTATATACCGAGCATTTTTCTATCATCTGGTTGATGGTATGTATGCTATCGATAGCAGAGTACCCTTTCCGAAACTCCGATTGATGTTTTCCTGGTTGCAGTCTAAGGTTGTCCTGATTCTATTAGCGATTTTCTTGATAAATATCTCCTACGTAGTAATCTGATTGGTCTGTAATTTTTCAAATGCTTAGCATATCCATTCTTATGAATTAAGATAATGTTTGCTTTCTTCCATGGTTCCGGTACCGTCGATGACAGCAGGCACTGCGTATAGGCCAACCCCGTTCTGCGACGTAAGCACGTAGCGGTGGCGCTTCAATCACCAGCGTGGGCCGACTGGGGGTGACAAGTAGGCTTAGAGCCCATAGGAATACATGGAAGTGTTATATTGCAAAGCAGTTTTCGGATTTCACGGGTCATCTGTGATGTCGTTATTCGGTACATAGCAAACATTAACGCCCTGAAATACATCGTGTAAGTGTGAAATCTCATTACCGAGGCGAAGTATTTTTAAAACAGCACGGAACGTATGGGGGTGCGAGTTGAGAGGGCGACTCACAGAAGTACATGTAAACACAACTTACCGCAACATTTTGCTCTGTTCAGCAGCGTTGAACCTTTCTCATTTTTTGGTGAACTTGTACCACGCCCCGACGTCATGTTGCATGACATACTACATTCTCTTGCAAGCAATGCAAGTCTCTCTTCGTGGACCGCTCGCAGCACGATAAACTGACCGCGCACAGTTGCAGACGACCATGCACCACCTGCTGTCGCTAGCAGACGCTCCGGAGGAGCTGAAGGCGGCCGCGGTGGGTATCGCCGCTGCGCTGTCGTCTGCTGCGATGCGCCAATCTCGTTCGGTTCATATTATCGTATGGCGTTTGACAACTGCTTTTTAAATGTAATTCTGTCTAGGACGTATCACTGGTGCGACAGTATTATCAAGCTCATTTACCCTATGCGGCAGCGTATCAGACTGTAAACAAAACTGCGCGATTCGCTACACCCAGCTTGCCGTTTGGCTGTGCCTGGATTAATAACACAGGCTATTCGGGGAGTATTAAAAGTAGACTGCCTCCGTAATGACGCACCATACTTTATCACACACTTCTTCAATGCGCTGGTCAACGTTTAACGACCGGCCACCACTTCAATTGCTCTGCGAAATGGGAAAAATGTTCCGGTAAGTTGCGTTTACATGCATTTCTACGGGTCGTCCTTCCAACTCGCACTCCCACACGTTTCGCGGTATTTTAAAAATACTTCTCCTCGGTAATGAGATTTTATATTTTGACCACCTGTTCTAGCATGTTCATAGTTGCTTTGTACCGAATAACGACATCACAGGTGCCCCGCAAAATCTAAAAACTCCTTTTGAATATTTCGATTCAATGTATTCCTATGGACGATAACCCTATCTTTCACCCCCAGTCGGCTGCGGCGCCGTCAGCGCACCCTTTGTTTGTAAACACAGTGTTGGTCTATACAGGGTGGCCAGTGTTTCTAGCACGATATAAACGCACAGTAGCACGGAATCCTTGCATTTCCTTTATCCCTAGGCCACGCAGGTACGTTCATACGACTCTGTTAAAGGAGGGTTTTATATGTTGGCTGGCAGCTTACGCTATCGAGTCACCGCAAAGGTGAGAGTGAAAACAGAGAAAGAGGTGTCGTAGGTAGTGGAGGTCTTCAAAACACCGTCCGATAGAGGCTTTCACCTCATCGCATTTTAGTTTTCGGAAGTGCCCCCTATGGCATAAATAAAGCTGAAAACAGAGTAAACTACTATATGCAAAAGTCATGTCTTTACTTTCAAGCCGAACCTAAGCGCAGCCATGCAGACAGCTCTTGCATAACTCCAGGTTTAACCGCAAGCTAATCCACAGCAATTGCTTACACAAGCTGCACAGCAGTAGTCTGCACTGCGCAATGATGCGTTCCAGGAATGACGGCCGTCCAAGTGGCGCCACCTGCTAGGTAGATTCTAATTGCTCTCTGTACAGGGAACATAGCGAACCTTTCGTGCGTTCTAAATACTGCTCCAAAGAATGTTCCTTCTAGCGCTCAAAACACGACTTGTTTCCAATAAATTCTGCTAAGTAGGTAGGAAGGAGACGCTTGTTTAGTTTCTACAGTTTGTGTCGTACACGTTACTACACTATTTTCCAGCTCCTCTAACGCATCCGCAAAATTCTCCATGGTTTGTCGTCCAACCTTTCAACAAAAATGTCGCTGGAATCGTTTACGAGTGCGCATTACCAAGTGATCATTACTGTAAGCAAAATCAGGGGTAATTCTAATTGTCTTGCTTTTCCCAATCTCCATCCTTTATATAGGCTTCCTTTCAACTTGACAATCCTGCAACCTGCTCGAGCATCTTTAGAAGCTCCTTACGCAAGTGCCGGAAAACATAGGAATGATGGGGACCTGAGCGAGTAATGTTGCTTCAACAGAGCCCGTCGTCAAGAGGCTGGCCTTCGCAGCTCGAATTCTCAGTGGCCGTTTTGTGTTATCAGTCACCGCAAGGATGTAGAGCTACAACGGTAGACGTCAGGGGTATCAGTGAAAAATACCCGCTAGACAGAGATCTCGCCTCTGTCCCCAAGGGCGGTATTACAGTTGCAGTGTAGAAGGGTTGGTGTCGACAGAAAATCATGGGTAATAACAGAGTGAGGACACTTTACACAGAAAATTAGGCATGACAGAAAACAACAGAAAGACCTAGACGTCACTTTAGACACTCGTCTAATGCCGCTAAGCCCAGGTTTTGTACATTCCACTCACGAAACGTTGCGAAAGACGTAGGACAAGGCTCCTCATGTCCATTCACGCCGAGGTATCCTAAAGCGTAGGGTGTGTTTATCCCGTAATCATTTGAGCGTGTACATGGCCCACGACAAAGAGAGCTGACCGCAGTGATGCGCTGCACCAACCACAAGTCTTCGTCCTCCAGAACGACCAGCAATCGTTGGATTCAAGTCTCGCAACTCACGCGTTTTCCTAGCATCACTGCGTACCGTTTCCGATCTTGTTGGCCTCTTGAAGCATGGTACGTTCTCGCTATGGGGAATTGTTGTTGTTGTTGTTGTGCTCTCAGATAATGGCACATACCGACGAGGGGATTTGGCCACACGTGAAAACAGTAGTAAGTGAATTATGCAGTTAGACATGAGAATAAAAAAAGACAAAAATCTAATACACATATACAATACGACAGCCAAGGTGGGTACGCCCCTTTCGATCGTCTTCCTTCTCCTTACTCCGCTGCATTCACGTAATGCGGAATCCCTTGCATGCTTAAGGAACATCTTTCTTCTTGTCTCACGAGCATCATAGAAAACACGCACTCGGCCAGCTGATGAAAACACGGGCAATAAATGTACATGTAGCACATGAATTGTATACTCAACAACCAGAGCTGTAACCGACTGCGCAAGGAACTCGGTGTAGGCAATGGAAGGTAGGTGCTAGGTTAAATTCTGATGTGTGCCAGGTTGGCATGCATGCTAGGATGGATGCCAACCATGCCGGAAGACTGTGTCAGAGCTGTCGCCTGGAGAGCTCCGCGTACGTGGCTCGAGATGAAACCTTAAGCAGTGCATACGCCCCGGCCCTGCGCAAAACGTGCAGGTTGTGCAGCGCCCCTTGTGTCTAGGGGCATGTAAAGAAATGCGATGCACCTCGCACCGCACAGCCCATTGGGAGCCGTGATCGGTGGGCTGTGAGGTGTGGCCCACGCGTCCATGCCCCATGCCGGGTATGTCCGGCCCCCCTTCCCATCGGGGTCACTCAGCGTGACATGATGTTGGATGGACAAGTTGCAATAGGTGCTCCTCAGTCTTTTTGGTTTTTACTGATGGGCTGAAAGCTTGGCAGCATTACTTCCACGCTAAATGTGAGATTTTGACTTGTCGATTTACACCGTATTCTCGTTCTTTTATTTATAATTAGGCCAGCTATAATAATCAGAAGGGTTATATCCCAGCCATGGAGGATTTTGGTCGAAAGCCTTTAATGGCTCATACTGACATTCGCAGAAGACGTCACACTTTGCGGCCACCCTAGATCACGTGATGCCACCCAAATGATGTCCATCATACGTCAAAGTGGGCCATCTTGGGCTGAGGCCCCCCAAAAGGGGGAGTATTAATACACTTTATACACTTAATACACCTTAATACACTTTCGTTACGTGGGAGGCAGTAGCTGGCAGCTGACTCGGCCGTGCATTAACTGGACGTAGGGCTTCGTGACATTACATTTGGCAGGAGCTGCCAACTCGGGCCTCTCCTTTCATATGGGAATGTGATACCAAAATAGGCCTGCCAAAACCCTTGTATTCACGTTATCCGTAGACCACACAGGCACGTTCATACGGCTCGGTTAAAGTGGGGTTTTATATGCTGGCTATCGCGTCATCGCGTTGGCTATGGCGTCATGCCAATCCAGGCGTCTGTGCAGTACCGTTCATTTGGCGATTCCTCGAAGGCCGCACCACACAGCCTACAGAAGCAGACGCAGTAAAATCAGGAATCTGCGAAGTTTTAAACTAAGGCTTTCTCTTTATCTAACTTTGGTGGTTCAAAGTTCCACACAAATGTTTTATTTACTATTACAATTTCTTTCTAACTTTTAAATTGCTGTTCTTCACTTCCTATTTCAGCGTGCTAGATTTTTTATCACATTACAACAGGACCTGAACCGGACAGGTTGAGATGAACCGTTGCAAACCGGCTCGTTGCATGCACGGCTAAGCCCCAAATTTGGGGCACCAGAAAGTTTATTGTCTTCGTTTTCCACATAAACAAAAATGGCTTTAACCGCAAAAGTTCAACCACTGAGAGCTGCGCTAGACAATGCAAAAGTGGCGCATTATGTAGTAAATAAGAAAAATTATAGAAAAGAATTGCGCTTGCGAAAGAACCTTCCATACAGTGCATTTGTTTAATCAAATATGCACACCTGCACAACTAAAAATATTGCGCTTACTGGGCACCGTGTTTGATCCATTTTCTAAATATTTTAGTCACGTTGTTAAAAGTGGCCGTACTGAACAGTTAGATATGGTAATAGCTCTTTATTTCTTCCATGCAGAACACAAGCCTGAAAATGAGTGGAACTCTGGTCCTCAGCTGAGCAACATTTCATCTATAGAGTATTCAGCCTCCGGAACAGTAGGCAGATATTAAAGTCGTACAGATCGGGGTCACTTCTAAAATAATCTACAAATTGTTCGTCGTAGGCGGCGGTTGTAACCACAGAAGAACGCACTTGAGACAGGATGCAGTGCAGCGCAATACCATATCCTCACGGGCCCCAGACCTTAGTATAGGTACTACCCCCATCAAAATGAGTGTTCACCCCTGGATGACGACATCATGAAATCAGAGGCTCGAGCAGTGCTCGCGAGCCTGAGAGAATATGCCTTTTATAATGCGCAGGTTGACGGAGTGCACCTTAGGCAGTGAATAGTACCAAGGAAACATCTGGGGTTGTTCTGAAAAAAAAAAAACCCGAACAATCAAATTAGGCCTACAGGAGCGCTTAGCAACCGGTTTGTTACCATCACGCCGACATGAGGGGACGCCAACGCAAAAAACTGTCTGGCATTATTGGTGTGGATTTTTCACCTTAGCTGCCAACGATGTTAACTATTACAACTTTAGTATATCGGATTAATGTCTTCTGGCTCGTGTGTACTTGCACCTCAAATGTTCCCCACTCCAGCCTGCATAAAAGAAATTTTCAAGAGCGCAATTAATAACAGTGGATGCCGTGCGTCATTCTGCTTGACAACCTTCGTGCTTCATATTTCGTAACTATCCTGACGCAGGACTCTGATCACACTGTACAGTCCCAATAGATACTCAGAGCGCGAAAAAATGTATCCTGGCCCAGATTTTCTACCAGCTTTACAGATATATCGTACAACCTTTATTAGCAATGCTAGAGTCACGGCCGATGTTTCCTTGAACATAAGAGCTTTTATAGTTCATATTCTGAGCATACTAGCTAAGATGAATTCCATTCCGAAACCACGACTGACATTTAGCATAACTTCAAGCGATCCGAAACATTTAAAAACATCACTTTCGAGCTGCGTCCACCAGAATGAAATTATCTTGAACTTTGCGTTGTGCAAGTAACGGGCTCAACTCAGTTAAATCCGTAGCTATGCTAACTCTCGTCTTTTGCTAACCCCCAAATCCTGAAATAAAGTCTAAAACCAGGTTATATGGGGTCCCTTTCCCAGGCAGCACATTTCATCGGCCCAATAATGGGGATTGATTGGGGATTACTGGCCCACAAGTGGCCCAATGGTGCCATTGAGCTACCAATAATGTGCAGCCACGCTATACCATAATCATTATTGGCCCAGTGAACTTCACCCATATCCGTTATTGGCATTCAACCGGCTAAGAGCGGTCAATAATGCCCATTCATATTGAACAGTTTGCCATTATTGTATACACAATGAGGCAGCCTGGTCATTATTGGCCAACCAGCTGCAATTGTTTGCCAATATCTTCCACACCATGGTATAACCTGGTAAATATTGTCCGGTCAATAACAACGGCTTCTCAATATTGAATATATCTAGGCATACAGTGGTCAATAATGTCCAACCAACTTTGGCGGCTTCCTAACATTGTAATATCTTGGTTTCTAGTGGTCGATATTGTCTAATGAGCCTTGATGGCTGACCAGCATTGCACATATCATGGCATAGCTTGGCTAATATTGTCCAGCCGTTATGGTTGCCTCGTCAACATTGAATATATCTTGGCATACATTGGTCAATATTGCCCCACCAGCTTTGGTGGCATCCTAATATTGTATATATCTTGTATTATAGCGGTCAATATTGCCTAATGAGGTCTGATGGCTGGCCAGCATTTCATATATAATGGCATAAATAGGTTAATATTGTCCGGCCATTATGGTTTCTTGTCAGCAATAAATAAATCATGGCATATATTGGTCAATAGTGACCCGCCTGTCATGGCGGTCTGCCAACAATGTATACATATGCATTATATTGTTCAATATTGCTCGATGGACTGTGATGGCTAGCCAGCATTGCACCCTAATGGCATAGGTTGGGCAATAATGTTCTGCCAACATGGATAGCTTGTCACCATTGCATATATCTTGACATAGATTGGTCAATATTGTCCCATCAGCTTTGATGGCATCCCAACATTGTATATATCATGGTTTCTAGTGGTCGATATTGTCTAACGAGCTTTGATGGCTGGCCACCTTTGCACATTTCAGGCTGCGGCGGCGCTAGAAAAACAGTAGAAGCAGCTGTGACCGACAGAGACATGTCTAATATTTTCATCTCAATATGACAGTGTGTTGGTGCTAATTTCGTCGCAACTAAATTTTTCGCTGTCCCGGACGTCAGTTTACGTTCAACTGTAGAAGATATTCATATGCCATACGTAATTTGGGCCACCATATATATAATGTTTATTGGGATTAATGTATAGATTGTCCTAAAATTGTTTGACTGAGCTGACCAGACAAAATGAACAGAAGTGCCCATCACGGAAAATGTAGAATATATTTTTCTGAGTACATTTTTCGTGATTCGCTAATTGTTGTGGATGACCTGCGATTATACTTGACAATTTTGGTAGAGAGCCCTTTTATTAACGACTTTAGGCACAATTAATTGTTATGTAAAATTCTGCATATAATATCTTCGAGACAATTCCTGCAGACTAGAGGCCCGGATGTCGATCACGCGTGGACGTAGCTAACACAGATAGCGTTCCAAACTTTAGCCAAGTGTTGAAAAAATTCTGACAGCACGTGGAATCTACACTGCAGAAATTAGCGAAGGCGAAATTAATGCTACGGCATACGGTGCATTACGTATCATTATCGTTATCAACTAAACGCAGCGTCATTACCATTGATTCTGTCATCATTGTCATTTTCACTAATTGCAGCGTCATTCTCGTCGCTATCCTCACGGTAGACAATGAGAATTACGTATGGTGCTAGTTTCGCGATCCAGGGTTTAGCGCAGTTGGTTAAAGCGTTAACTAGGCTAGGAATTCGATTCCCGGTGGAGACGATTTGTTTTTCTGATCTCGTCAAATCAGGATGATTGAAAGTGATTGACACATCAATGCACAGATCCGATGCACAGATATATCCATGCACAGATCTCGAACACATCTCGCGCACAACTCTCGCGCACGGGATTTCGTTCCATGGGCCTATTTATACGCATACGAGTACAAGCATATGCGCGCGCTCAAGCACACATCTGATCTGACAAGCAAATGTTTAATAGATGCGTGTCCGCGAAAAAAATCCTGCGCAGTCAAGAAACGCAAGGTACTCAAATGCAAAGAACGCAACAGAACGTGTGTGTCGCTTGAACAAACACCAGGGGTTACGTTTGGATAGTAAACGCAGAAACGATCGAATATATCCGGTGAATCCACATCCTATAAACGTTTGCCCATGATTGGAAACACGCACGCGTAGCATCATTATTTCCGCCTTTTTTTTACGTGATGGAAAGAAACCCAACATGTTCAAGCTAAGCAGAGGTGGGAGAGATCGATCGCGCTAGCCAATCAAACACGCACTGCATGATTCGCCATTACCCTAGCTGTTTCCGGCATTCAGCATAAGCACCGACTATACCACGCCTCAGTACTAGCTGTTCTTATGGACAGATATGTTGGGCTGCTTTCAGGGCCTTCGAGTTCTAATATATACTAAACACAAATTTGTACTGTACTCTTTTGCGCTCTGCTGCGGGCTTCAGCAACAACGACTGAACGACTTTGGCCATCGGTGCAGCAGCGCATAAAATATTTCAGCTCAAAGAAAAAATACAAGCAACATATATTCTACGTTATGTCTAGCTAATTCACTTGACAAGAAAACAAATCTGAACTGTCCTGGAATGGTTCGTATTCTAATGCGACGTAAATCGCACACTGCCAAAAAGTAGTGTACATGTAAAAGATAAAAAAAAAAATCAACAGCACTGCATGGGGCAAGGCAAAGGAAAAAAAACTAAAAATTTAAAACAATTACCTACAGTGTAATGAATGCGCGCACATGTGTCGCCAGCATATATGGTAACAAAATTGAAATTGCATAATAACGATGTTCTTTACGGAAGATATTGTTGTTCGAAAGCTGTAATATACGGCTCATAATGATGCATTTGACCACAGCGTTTGACAGCGCTCTCCTAAGCATTGTTCAGGAACTGTTCTTCAAACATTCATTGCCTTATTATCCAACCATATAATCACCGCACCGAAGGCGTTCCCCTTCAGAGAACTAAATTCTACCCCATCATGTCAACCAGGCAGCTAATTGCAATTCATATATATTAAAAGTAATGCGAGTGCGTTACTTTAGCAGTTTTGAGGCATTTTTAGAGAACACCACTCTCGAAGAATTTAACACATGATTGAGAATTAGGGTTCCTTTGTGAAATATTCTGCCGCTTTCACAAGTGCTGCTTCCGCGGGCTGAAAGATGATTATACCGCGCTTCTTTCTGAGGACAACCTTGTCCCAAGTTCGTAGATATAGTTTCAATGTTGACCCTTGCTTTCTTTCTATTTTTTCTTTACTGCAAATTTAGTTCTTCAGATCTTAGCTCGTCGAGTATTTTGTATTTCTTGATATGCCCACGGTTAGTTCTACGCGGATTTTTTCTTGCTCTAAATGTCCACCTGATTTGAAAAAAAAAATGAATAACATGAGAATTTTTAACCTTGAAGTGCTCGTAGTTATGGTCGTTTTCGCTTTTCTTTTCCTTAATAGGAATACAGCAAGTATACGGGCTGTTGAATCGCTCAGTTGCGCGTGATGACGTTTCAAGAGCACTCCGTCATGAACAGCGACCTGTGTGCCATCTTTAATAAAAAAGATATGTCCATTTGTTCGAACCGAGGACGATTCCGTGAAAACTGAAGATTGTTTTACGTATGTGATTATTCTTTGAAACTATAAGGTAAAACGTATTTTTCATTAACAAAAAAAAATATAGCGAAATTATCATTCCACTGAAAATGTTACCGAGCCAACAGTCGAGGCGACCAAAGAGCTCCGAACGCACTCCTCGTTGTTTTAGCGAAGCTAAGGGTAAAACTCTGCGCATTCCTCCTCACAAGCTTGGCGCAAAGAACATATGGTTTTCATTCTCTCGTCCTTTTGTCGCCTCTCCGCCCGAGGGCCTTGACTAAAGCAATTCTCAAACCGTTTTCAACTTCCCGTCTTGTAGCCTTTTCTCCCCGTAAAGCAGTCATCGCGGAGGGGCAGCGACCTTCACTGCCCTCTCTTTCCTCCCGGCTAGGCAGGCGTTGCTCACAATGCCCCCCACTCTACTCCTCCTCACTCTTCCCTTCCTTCCCGCCAACTTTCCTGGCTGGCAGCCTTCTGGGCTCACGTGGTCCTGCGGGACCTGTTTCATTTCTCTCACCCCCTTTCGAGCTTTATGCCTACTCTTTCGACAGATCTCAAGCAAAAAAAAAAAAAAAGGGGGAGAGAAAATACAACCATCTTCTACCCTCTTCCAACCGTGCCTCAAAACTCGACACAAGCCGCTGATTCAGAGGCGTCTGGTCGGCCACACAATCCCCACCCGCTCGAGCCGCTCGAGCTCCCGCAGCTTTGGACAGCAGAACCGAAAAACCAAGCCTTGTGAAAGTTCCGATTCGTCTTAATGGCCATGCCTGAAAGAGGATATTTGTGAGTACCACTAGCATTTTAAGTTGTTTGTTCATAATTCAGCTCTCTGAGATTATTTCTTGCTTTGTCTCCTTGTAAGATCGCTACTTTTTCTTACCAGGTGTATAAAGCGTCAGATCCCTGGGATGAACTTTGCGTGGCAGCATTCATTTTGGATTGTTGCAACTGAGGTCTGCAAATCTGCGCTAGCCGTATGGTAAGATACTTTTTTTTTTTTGCATTATTTGGTGCAGTATGTTGTCAGCCTTGATCATCATGTCAATAACCGATATGCTTGCGAGAACGGAAATTCATTTATTTCGACCGCACCACGCCAGTCAGTTCTGAACTGTATTTTCAGCGCACTATTTCTTATGCATAAACTCTGGTCATAATGACAAAATTTACGGCGCAGAGGTGGCCAATTTGTATTGCAAAAGAAAAACGTGGTCCTGTAAAACATGACGCGTGTTTTGTGTGATTTTCAGGTTACAACTTCATCGCTCGTGTGTTGTGTGTCTGAAGTGGTCAGTTTCTTTTACAAACTGTATACAAAACTCAGAGTTAAGTCTAGCTTTCTGGGACATGATTTTTAGTTGCGAGCGAATATTTAATATTGTAATTTGCCGGTATGAATGCGCTATCTGGAATGGTCTAAACGACGCGTAGCTTATTCACGTGTTTGATCTTTCTCTTGCGCTAATTCCGAGTAGTAGAAGTGTCATAAAATAGCCGCTTAAAATAGGTTATTTACAGTTGCTACCATAGTTCTTATACTTTACCACACGTACAAAGTTGTTCCCACAACAAACGTGGTGCTAAGTTACGGATTTCTTTATTTTTTTCAGTTCGAGTGTATCATACAAACCCCAAAGCATCTGTGTCGTACGTTGTTTTGGCTGCACCTTTGACAACTTTTAAAACGATCTGTTTGCAGTAATGATGCGGTGCACACTAAATTTAGTAGCCGCGGTCGGAGTGCGACTGCCATTTTTTGTGTCTGTTTTTTCCTTTGTAGTTTCTTTTTAGTTCTTGTGGCAATCTATTCAAAGGAAAGCTATTGATTTGAAGCTTCCAGTTATGACGACGTCTTTCTTCTACAGGTGTTCGATCACAAAGGCACTACAAGTATAAGGGGGCAAGCACTGACTACCGTTTAACGAAAAGATAACGGCAAATGTCATTTTGTTTTATGTTTCCAGCGTCAACAACACATCCACGTGGGAAGTCGTGCACTGCCAGATGTCGCAACCAATGTAACCAATGTAATATGGCCGGCCTCACTGAGCATGCAGCTTATTTCAACCTGAGTAAATCAGACAAGAAAGTTGCCTGAGGGCCAACAGGTAGTGCTTTATTTTGCATTTTTACTCCACGGTCTAGCCGCACTTAAACTTTCCAAAAGTTTTCTGTCTTAATGGGATTTATGAATGTTGCTTTTATTTCCAGGTGTCATCTGCGAAAGGAAATACATTGTTATGCACGCTGCTCAAGTCCATATCTTTCAAGGCTGCATGGAGCTGCTGCCCCTACAACCGACCACAAAAGAAGCTGCGATGAACGCAGCGCCTTCCTCCAACCTGGGACCTGAGAACACCTTGCCAAGGGACGCAAAGACAGGAGGAGCACTGAAGTCTAAGAGTTCTGCCTAAATGTTTCCATGCCCTGTAACACGTGCACACCTAATAAATCACCATGCAGTGAACCTTTCAGCTGTATTATTTTCTGTGCATGGATATTCTCAGCATGCTTTATTTAAATGAAAAGCTGCATGAAAAATATCTTCACTGCATAAGTAGGGGATGGCTTTGCAGGTGCCTATTAGTCATAGCACGAAAAAAGCAACTAGCCGGATTGCCAATTGATCTGGCTGGATGCCAATAATGCAAAACCACTGGGCAAGATTGGATTGGAAATATTGGGTAGGCGATAAATCTGGCTGGATGCCAGTTGTGAATATCCAGTGAATAAGCATGGATACAAGATATTGGATGGCCAGTGAGCTTGGCGGGATGGCCGTGATATAACAACCAGTGAGTAAGCGTGGGTGGAAGATATTGAGTAGCCATTGAGTGCCGTTGAATGCCAGTAAACAAGGTAGTATGCCAATACTGGTTTTGATAGGAGAGCCGATCAAATTGGTTGGCATATATCTTGGCTCTTTGTGCGCCCCAATTAGACGCCAATATTGACCAATATTGGGACCAATATACCCCAATATTGGACCATTGGCGGTCCATTGACGGCGTGCTGCTTGGGTTGTCAAAGTAGCGATGGCACCGGGCGCCCGGTGACGTGCCTCTTGGGGTAATGCGGAATGCACTGGCCCTGTGGTGATCACTTTCTTTAATTTGACAATGTGCACGAATGTTGAAGTTATACGGTGTAAATCCAACGAGGAGGGCTCCTAAAGCAGCTTTTGGCGTAAAACTACCATTGTCCGCAGTAGGACATGAAGCAACAGCACCATAAGCAGACGCCCTTCATTTACCGATTCCTTAAACTTTTAGACTAGTTTACATGTTTTTGTACCAATTTCCACATTTTTGAAATGACCCACAGCTTTATTCCATTTGCTATGATCCTAGAGTTCGACATAATTACGCGTTCGTACCAAAAGCTCGTGAATAAAGTTAAAATCAGCTCAATAATGAAGGGCTGCTAAAGCGCCTTGGTGGAAGATCCTGCAAAAAAGGTGCATGCCTGCGATATTTTGCAGGGCCAGTACCACGTTTTCAAAATTTCTAATTTAGTTATACGAGAGCGTGCATTTTATTGTATGCGGTCATGGGTCAAGCTTCATCAATAAATGTCGACAGGCCTTCACATCTGGGAGAAAATTATTTAAGATCAGTGGGGACGAATTGCGCATGCTATACGCTTTGGTAACTCAGCATTGAATCTTAGATTCGGCAACTGAACGTATGAGTTTTTTATTATCGTGTGCGTGTTCTGCGTAGACTCGTCTGAGTGTCCTATAGAGCAGGTTCCACTATTTCTCAATGTGTCGTCCGTCTGTAGTCTGCGAGTCTGTTTTCTACGCGTCTTAAGCGAAATAATTTTCCACCCGGCTCAGCGATATGAAGATATAGAACTCGACCTTTGATACTGTGATAAGGGGTGCCAATACGAGCATCACTCCCTGTGGCCAACGTGCAATACTGCTGTTATGTTGTATAGTAATGCTGCGCTTTTAATTTTACAAGGTTAAAGGCCCCATTACTTAAAATTTGGGTTGGCGTTGAGAGCTAAAAATCAAGTACATGGCGCTATCAGCTAACATGGCCACTCACTGAATATACGTAGGGGTGCCTGACGTTACCTTTGTCAAGAGCTCCCAACTCGAGCCACCCTTTCGTATGGAATGTCACTGTCAGAATTACCCTGCCAAAACACTTGCATTCACGTTACCTTCAGGCCGCGCAGGGACGCTCATTCGGTTTGGTTAAAGTGGGCTTTTAGAGGTGGGCTGGTAGCTCAATACGCTATCGCATGATGCTCTTCTATCCTGAGCTTAAGTATACCTCGTAATGTTCTCTTTTCTGTGGACTTCACGGCCCAAATCGAAAATTCAAGAATGGCTTCTTAAGCGACAGGTCCGCACTTAGACAGCCATGACACACGCATTTTCATATCGACTGAAAGTATTGGAATTTTTTACACGTACAGGTTGAAATGTGCACACGAATATGAAAAGATAAACGAAACAAAGATACGAAGAAATAATTAAATACAAGAATTAAATATAAAGAACGTCGTATTGAAGCCCCGACGAGCCGTAAGGCAAATTCTGGAGCGCTGTCTGGCGGGCGGCTCATCCATTTCGGTCCAGTGCAAGAAAAATATAAACACATAGACCTTGAGCCGTTGAGCAGTTTGGCTATGTTCATAGTGTTGTATTTGTTGTCACGCGTGCTGTGCATTTAAAACCATATAGATGAGAGAATCTAGAGGGCTTGATCAAAAGTTAAAGCAACGCAGCTTCGCGGAGACTGAAGAAAATATATTTAAGAGAAAAATAATTAATACGAAAAGTTGCAACCAGCGAGACTGCACATGCTTCCTGCATGCCACTGTACTATTTTTCTTCTGTGCAAACTTTGTACGTTGAGAGTTACAGTTGGTGATAGAGAAACAAATAATCACGAAGTTTGGTAAATGCTTGTGAAAATAATGGCGGAAGGCGAGAGTTGATTTGTACCCCAGCTTTCCATTACGTGGTGCTGTGATGCTAATTCGTCTTTTTATATATATTGTTTTTCCTTTCATTGCTAGTGTTGCTCGACTGGGTGCATTATGGCGGCGGACAATGCAAATCAATTCTAAGGAAAGTGGATAAGTGACAAACAGCAGCACCGTGTTTTAAGGCCTTCGTTGCTCGGTTCGTGGTCAGGCTTCTCCCATACAAAAAAAAAAAAAAGAAAACAAAAATTCGTACCACATGTCTCACGGTAAGATTGCGAATGTGTTGGGGTACTAATAGGTCTCGTCCACACTCCACTTATAGAACACATAATACGTGACACCGTTACAGCCTTTGTTCCCTGCAAAATCAGCTGTTCTTTGCAATCTTGCGATAATGTGCGAAAATTATGGCCAAGAGTCTTGTAGACGGTAGTTGGCATAGGAATCAGGCGAAAACTGATTGGGGTGGGTTGCTCGACGTCACGGCACCCCATGAAATGGCAGGAGCGGCCACGTCAGGCTTCTTCACATGGGAGGCTGAGATGGGACTCGAAACTTCTAGAACACTTGGGCGAGGAGTAAGCGCCATACTGTATTCACGAATGCACGACTTCTACTCCAAGCGGCCTTCAGGGCCTGCATTTCGTTTCAAGAGCCAACCTCCACTCGAATCACTCCTTGAGTGGAGGATAAATCTTTTCTCGGGAATCTCGAGTAGGCACCGGCGCTAATTTGGACGCTCCTCGACCGCCACTCCACTTGAAAACAGACGTGGAAACGTTCGCTAGTATATGAACTTCGTCTGTCTGTATACCACACTTCATAGAAACGAATACACTGAGGATTCATAATACCTTCCTTGAAAATGTGGGCTGATTGACAACAACCTGGAGCTTCTGGCACGTTATAATTTTACTGGGGCGGCAAAGGCTAGCCTTTAGATGTCTCTGGCGCTAACGCCGAGCAAAGATCACAGTGGTCGCTCGTTGACACCATTGGTGCAGTTGATCATCGCATTACGTTTATGTGGGGCAGGCCCACTGCAAGTCATCACCGGATCTCCAAACAACATTTCAGAGACTACCGCGGGATGAGATGCGATGCACATTTGACGGCTAAGGGCGCGCTCGCTCTGCCGGTGGCTTCTGCGGACTGCCATGAACTTTCGGGAAATAGCGTGTTGCGTATAAGAAGCAGCGAACTTTGGAGGCACGGTTTAGCTGTGCTGACGTATGTGCTTCACGCCAAGCATCAATGGCTTTCTTGTCGCTCTAGGCACGTGCAGTAATTGCTAAAAGTGTAGAACTGAGTGTGTCTGCTTTTGAGCCACTTCGTGCGGTTTGTGATGCATTTCCAATGGTCTGAATCTTTAAATGGTAAAAAGATTTTTTGCCCTGCCGTCTCCAATGGGCATTACCTCCACTAATGCTAAACAAGCGCCACTACACAGTCCAGAAGCCCACCCCCCGGGCTCTAATCTTTTGACAAATGCTGGACGTCTTCATACGTACGGCGCTGTCGAGGAAGTGCTTTGCTCCGCGCGTTCTACGGAGGAATAATCGGCGTCGGCAAAAGGCATGGCTGTGCAAGCACACCTTCACAGTTACGTCTCTCAACTTGCTTGAAAACCGCAAGCGGAATTTGCTTTTGGAGAGTTGAATTATTTGGCTCGTGTGCATGTGTTGCGAAGCGCTGCTGAGCAGTACACATGTTTTCACAACTTACCTCTAAGCACTCTGAGGGTAAAGGGCGAGTACAACAGAAAATTTACCCCGAGCTGGAATGAGCACAAGTATTCGCGCTATTTCTCAACACCTATGTCATGTTCTACATGAACGCTACATAATCGGCAGGGTCAGTTACCAGATATAAAATCGTTTTCGGCCATTTTTCACATCTGCTTTCTCACGCAGCTCGCAAAACATGCTTGACTAGGCTGTAAATGTCGACGTTGCTTGTAAAGAATGTTCCGAAGACGCGACATGCAAAAATGAGCGTGTTACACAGTGAAAAATGCAGTTTGCTGGCACAGTTATGACTTTAATCTCCCCCCTGTGTACTATTTGGGCTGCTTCGAGCGGAGCAGTATTTTTCGTGGGGACTTAGTAGAAGGAAACGTCGAGTGGCGTTCATGAAACCGAATAGACCTTGGAGTCAAGGAGCGGCTGCTTTCCCCCCTCCACGGAGTGGAGGTGGAGCGTCGAGTCGAGGTGCGTTTCTGAATACGGGCGAAAAACACGGTAGGCACGTCCGTACGACTGGCTGGTTATAGCGGGGATTTATAAATATTTATGGCGGGTCGTCTAATTGAAAACTGAGCACCAATTTGTGATTAAGCGCATTAATTATTGGGTGTAATATTACTTATTTGACTGCTTAAGGGAGTATAGACACTAATACACGCCAATTCCCGAAAGGAGCCGAAGACGGGAGCCATCAACGCTATTGCGTCATACCCTCAAATGCGGAGCTTAAGTGGTCAGTTTTCCCACATGGCTTTGTTGTCGTTACTTACTTTGAAACGTAGTATGCGCCTGTAACTTACTCAGGTAGCATTTCCTCGTGAAGTTTCCTAATGTTCTGTCGCCCCACACATTGAGCACATCTCGGGCGTCGCCGAACCGGTTCAGGAATGCCCAAGCGGCCCCTTGATATGTGGGGCAGTTTTTCGCCGCGGAATCGTAGTTCGCATCGTAGACAGCGATGCCGGCCAAGAGGTCGGTGTTGTTTTCCCAGCTGGTGCAAACCTAAAATAGTAAGCGATGGAAAAGCTGTGTTGATAGTACTTCTGTCGTTTCACCTTACAACTGCTAAATATTGCTTACAAAAATGCACAATATTATTAATAACGCAATAAAAAAATAAAACACGAACATAATTCTGCAAGCTGTTTACCGAAATAGTCATTCTTGCGTCATAATAAATATACTTTTCCTTCTAGTTTAGCAAAATGGCTGTGGACAGGTAAGAGTTAAATTACATTAATGGTTGTAATTCCAACATCAGTAGACACATCATTTCAACTCCGACCTTTGATGATGGTTGAATTTGTGGAATGTGTGCTCGAGTAAAAAACATAAAAGAGTAAATAGCCAAGCGAAAATTTATGTTGGTCAGCACGGAGCGATTCCGCACTAAATAGGCCTAATTAGTCATATTAGGCTTAGATAAGGCTAATCAGACGTAATTACGATTAAGGCCGTGCAAACACGGCCAATGTTTCTTCGGACAGCAAAGTACTGGTGGAATGCGACCTTTCAGGCTTATATCTTTGCAAGGGCTATTGGGCTTAACAAGCCTCCCTAGAGAAGAAACCGTATGATTCACAATAACCTCATACAGATTTCTCATAATAAACTCATACAAACGTCATCCAATCTCGTATATTTATCATATGTGAATGAGATTATTAGATTACATGAGATTTGTACGAGTTTAGTATGAGTTTTGCATGAGAATTTGTATGAGGTTTTTGTGACTCATAGGGCTTTTTTACCTAAGCTAACATGCTCTTTAGCCTTATAAAGGCGTAATTAAGTAATTGTTTTGGGATCTGCATTTTTAACCTGTGCATCTATCCTTTAAGTTTGAAGTAGGCCAAAAAAGCTTCGACCTTGATAATGGGCATGCTACTCATGGTATGCTCATGGTTATAACGATGACAAATTATAGTATGAAACTGAAATATAGCCGTGGTATAGCCATGGTATAGCCATGCACAGCACATTCATGAGAAGCTATATAGGCTTGTTTGCCACCATAATATCATTCGATTGAGCGCTGTGGATTAGCCAAATATATTTTTATTTGGGGTCTTAGAGGCCTCCGGTAAAAAAAAGAGTCTTCTCGAAGACAATAGGTGTGTGAGGAAAAGAACCATTTTTGTTAGAATCCAACACCTTTCTTATATTCATTTTTATGTTTTAATGTATTTTTCCGGTGTATAAAAAGCATGAACAACAGAATCCCAAAACAGGGTTGGGACAGATGCAACGCTCAGAAAACTTTGAGGTGTTCTAATGCCAGACACCCAACACTTATCTACAGCCCTTGTTAGGCAAACGGAAACCGGAAATTGGTGAAATCTATCGTGCTATGCTAAAGTATTTTCGTAAAACAATTTACAAGGAAATGTTGTATATGTCGCAAATATTTATTCAAATTTGTACCAAGGTGTTGAAATATTTGTAAAGGAGCAGATATACTTACACAAACGCTGCTGGCAGCGATACGTTTTCAAGCTGAAGAAGTACCGGGTGCTGCAACTGCAGGAGATTCAAGTTTTAATACACGACACACTGGAGGAGTCCCTGCTAATTTATCAAGTGAGTTGAATACAAATAAAAAATAACAATATTCTTCGAACATTTCACTATGATAGTGTCTGAGATTGATTTTAAAAGAATAAGATTGCTCTTTCTGGGAAGACGAGGTTGTTCACAGCAGGTTATCTCTTGGTGCTGGAGGCCACTCTCGCAAATTATAAAAATTGAAATGTATGCTAAGTTGTGAGCCGGAGGCTGAGTGGCGGCAGCGTTTTAATAATAGAGCTTGCTACGATCTCGCTTCTAAGCCGCGCAAATCAAGCGAAATGCACCGGACACCGCACTTAAGAAATACGGAAGGTCTGAGCTTATTCTCGGCGCTGTTTTTGTTGCAGCGAGGTCATTCTTGCCGTACCACAATCTTACAACACCACCGATGTGCTTCGGAGCACAGTTAGGCTTCGCCTTTAAGGTTGTCATAAGAGAGCGTCAATGGCTCTCGTATTCGGCTCCCCTGCGGTCCCTTGTTTTCTGATGTACACTTTATTACTAACCCAGTCACTCAACTCCTAATTTTTGCCCGCTGTCTGACATTCACTCGATAGAATACAGCCCTAAGCTACCGCATTATTAAGAGGCCATTCGTCAAAAACTACCGTTTTTGGCAAGCCGAATATGAGCTAACCTCAATGGCCTGTCGTAAGCGCGTATCTGTCGCCATCCAATGGGGTCGGATATTCAATCTCCCTGTCTCGAGCGGCACCCTATTGGCAGCGGCTGAGAACTTGGTCATATCAAGAACACTTGTGACGTCATAACTGAATGACCAGTCAATTTCTGGCCATGGTGCCTATCAGCTATCCCCTACCTGGGACATGGTAGTGATTTATCGTTCCCAGCGCCAGCGCCACCGCCGACAACGTCGTCGACAAATTTTGTAGATAACGGGTATTTTACCCTAATTTGCTCGAAAACTAGGCCTTTTCTGCTGTGCACCGCATCAGCTGTAGAACTGAGGCACGGTAGCAGCTGCGCCAATCGCGTGCACTAGTTCTTACGCTTGTTATATTAAAAATTACAAATGGACTTTAGCGACTAAAGTAGTGAAAGGCGAAAGCCTGAGTGCCGCGTTCTGCTATACGCAACTGGCACTAATTAGTAAGTCATAAATAATTCATCAATTAGTCATTAAGCAGGAAATCATTATATAGTAAATAATGACACCACTTCATCAGCTATTTTTTCTCAATAATACATTCAATAATTCATAAGCCATTAATTAGCAAATGATACTGATCGAGATATGGCCATATAAGGCACGCATTAGCGCATACTGTAGTGGTGCTGTGGGATTGGTTGAGACCTCTGAAGTCATCCTGCCTCGCCCAATCAGAGCCGCTGCAAAAGCGGGACACAATTTGCCCACGACAGCAGGAGCCATTAGAGGCTTTCGCCTTAAAAGATCGCGTTAAATATCCCGTTCTCCAGAAAATCGCCAGAACTGGCGTTGGGAGCGAAAAAATCACGGGCTTGTTTGGCGGCGGACATGACCGTGCACTGAGTGTCGTCGTCTGGTGTGATGTGACGAAACACCATGGTATACTGCCGAACTGGCAGGTGCGCCGCCTTTGAGACAGGAGGGTTTGACCGGAATCCACCTTCCAGTACCCCTTCTGCGCACACTTCATGTTTCAATAAAAGAACGTCAAAGGCCGCGCCTGCAGAAAATCCGGCTTCACATCTTTGGGGGCAAAACAATTAGGTGATGACTCCGGCAGGTGGTAGTTGGCAGGTTACATTAGCCGAGAACTCATTCGGTAATGGGAGCGTAATGAAGACATATTAATATCAAGTTGGGAGGCAGCCGCGAACTCTGGTTGCCCATTTGAGGTGGGAGGGATAGGAATCAGTCTGCTAGGGCTCTTCAGTGCCGAGTCAAGGCCGCTTGTACGGTTTGGTTGAAGCGGGGCGTTGAAGTTGAAGTTGAAAGTTTATTTTTTCATCAAAACAGAAGGTACAATAATATACAGCGAGAGATCCTATGGTACAAGACCGCAGGTGGGACCTCCCATGGAAATAGATTTTGATAGGTACCATAAAGAATAATATGCAGTGTACTGTGATAGTCAGCACTTCAGCCATCGACATGCACCAGTGTGTTGTGCGACGAAGACAAAGAAGTACGCTGGGCTCGCCGTTGCAAGGTCCTCTCCTCACAGCTCTCCACCTGAACGTCAATAAACGCCCTCTTACAATTGGCGGAGGTGCCGGAAACGATCCCGTCCAAACTGGAACTGCGACGCCGTACACTGCCCTCTACGACCGCCATGCAAGACGAGTCCACTTCGACCCTGCCGGCCGTTCCACCCACGATCATGTGTTCTGGCGTCGTGCGCCAGCGTGACCCTTGCCTCTTCAGTGGCACGGCCGATCAAGATTTCTAGGACTGGCTGTCATCGTATGAAAGAGTAAGCAGCTACAACAAATGGGATGACTCATAGAAGCTCAGTAACGTCATATTCTATCTGAAGGACGTGGCGAACCTCTGGTTTCGCAACCATGAGGCTGACCTGTCATCTTGGTTGACATTTAAAAAGAATTTCGCGGAAGTGTTCGGCCGCCCGGCAGTGCGTAAGCTTCGTGCCGAACAACGTTTACACGATCGTGTTCAGCGCGCTGATGAGACCTTTACTAGCTACATAGAAGACATCGTTGATCTCTGCAAACGAGTCGACCCGGCCATGCCGGAAGCGAACAAAATCCGTTACATCCTCGAGGGCATTACTGAGGACGCCTTCCAGATGCTGGTAGCGAAAGATCCCACCAGCGTTAGTGAAATCGTCAAGCTTTGCCAGAGCTACGAAGAGCTCCGCAAGCGGCGCGCTTCTAGGCGCCGCTCCAGTGTGTGCGACGAAGGCGTATCCGCATTAGCCCTGGGTGGCTCGCCAACTTCTAAAGGGAGCCCGCTGTATCAACAGATCAAAGATTTTATTCGTGAAGAGGTCGCACGTCAACTTTCACTCCTTCCCCATTTTCAAGACTCGGGCCGCCTCGTTCCTGAACTGGCTCCATCTTTGGCCCCTACTATACGCCGTGTCGTGCAAGAACACGTCGCTGATGTCTTGCCGTCCAACCCCGTGCTGCCGCCTGTGACGGCACCTCTCACGTATGCCCAAGTAACGGCTAGGCCACCACCTTCGCCCACGTCTGGCTCCTATGTGCAGGTCCCTGCCTACCGTTCACCGCCGCATGCTGAGCCTTCGTTCCAAGCCCCACCCTCAAGGTTCCGCCCACATCCTATGAAACCTTGACGTATTACGGACAACCTTCTGATTTACTATGCCTGCGGTCGGCCGGACCATGTTGCACGCCTTTGTCGCCAGCGCCTCCAACCTTCACAGCCTGACATTCGACTTTATCTGTACGATACCGACTCACGCTCGTAAATGATTCCGCCCGGTTCTCAATTTGTCTCACAAGATCGCCAAACCTATGCCACTCGTCGATCACATTCTCCTCGGCACCGATCGCTTTCTCCAATGCTGCGACGTCCTACCAGCACCGTTGAGGGAAACTAACAGTCGCAGTTCCGGGGGCAAGAACTGCGCTTGTTTCGAATTCCTCAAGTCCTCCATGTCGTCCCGCAAATGTTATCAAAGTTTCTGTAGAAGGCGCCACAGTTCTCGCTCTCGTCGATACTGGTGCAGCCGTCTCCGTCATCAGTGAAGCGCTCTGCCGTCGAATTCGCAAAGTGACCACTCCGATTTCCGACTTTTCGCTCCGCACCGCCTCATCACAGCACATTCACCCCTCCGCATCTTGCACAGCCCGTGTGCTCATTCAAGACGTCTTGTACCCCATCGAGTTTATTGTTCTGCCGAACTGCTCGCATGATATAATCCTCAGATACGATTTTCTATCGACTCATCAGGCTGTGCTCGTGCGCAAATTGCCTTGGCCCCCCTCTGTGATGCCCCCTGTTGTGATATCCCTTCCCGCACTGCAAAACTTCTCGTCGCCCGTGACACCGACATTCCTTCGTTTTCTGCTGCCCTCGTACCACTGTCTTGTGAGTGGGTAACTCCTTTGACTGCGATTTTTACACCTTCCGAAGCCACCTCCCGTCATCCTTGCCTCCTTTTTCCGTTCGCAGTTCTCGAAATTCAAGACGGCAAGAGTGCACTTTACGCCTCGAACCCATTTTCTTGCCCAGCAGTCCTGCTCCGTGGCGAATGCATTGGAACTCTTGAAGAGCTTGATCCCGGTCATATCACCACTCTTGCTGACTCAACCCCTCCTTCGACGTTAGTCTGTGCTCTTACGATGTTGCGACCGCTTCGACGCCCTCCGACGTTTTCCAACATGCTATTGATGCTGATCTTCCACTTGCGCAACGTGATCAACTTGTCGCCCTCTTGCAGAACTTCGCTTCTTCATTTGACCTCCCTCAAACTGACTTGGGCCGCACGTCTGTCGTAGAGCACGCCATCGACACCGGCAAAACCGCACCTTTGCGCCAGCGCCCCTATCGCGTGTCGGCTTCGGAGCGCCAAGTGATTGCTGATCATGTAGACGACATGCTCCGTCGTGGTGTCATTCGGCCATCCCACAGTCCCTGGGCGTCTCCAGTTGTGTTGGTACATAAGAAAGATGGCTCCTTCCGGTTTTGTGTCGACTACCGCCGGCTCAACAAGATCACGCGCAAGGACGTCTATCCTCTGCCACGCATCGATGACGCACTGGACTGCTTGCAGGGCGCCGAGTTTTTCTCGTTGGATTTACGATCTGGCTACTGGCAGGTGCCAATGGATGACGCTGACCGCTCTAAAACTGCCTTCATCACACCAGATGGATTATATGAATTCAACGTCATGCCCTTTTGGCTTTGTAACGCCCCGGCCACATTTGAACGCCTCATGGACACTGTGCTTCGTGGATTCAAGTGGCGAACCTGTCTTTGCTATCTCGATGATATCGTAGTCTTTTCTACCGATTTTCAATCCCACCTCCTCCGACTGAAGGACGTTCTCACTTGTCTCGCTACCGCCGGCCTCCAACTGAACCTGAAGAAGTGCCGCTTTGCTGCTCGCCGACTAACTATTCTAGGTCATGTCCTTTCTAAGGATAGCATTCTTCCCGATCCCACCAAACTTCGTGCAGTTGCCGAATTCCCACGCCCAAAATCACTGAAGCAGCTACGAAGTTTCATCGGCGTGTGCTCCTACTTTCGCCGCTTCATCTTAAATTTCGCCTCTATTATTGCTCCTCTCATCCAGCTCCTCTCCGGTAGCTCCGACCTCTCCGCATGCACACCTGCTTGTGATGACGCCTTCAACACTTTACGCCGTCTTTTGGTTTCGCCTCCCATCCTCCGCCACTTCGACCCGAATGCGCCAACTGAGATTCGCACTGACGCTAGTGGTATTGGGATAGGCGCCGTTCTCACCCAACGCAAACCTGGTATCCGAGACTATGTGGTGGCGTACGTAAGCCGCACCTTGACCAAGGCAGAGTCCAATTATTCTGTTACGGAAAGAGAATGCTTGGCCATTATTTGGGCCGTCGGCAAATTCCGTCCGTATGTCTATGGCCGACCATTCTATGTGGTCACTGATCATCACGCTCTGTGCTGGCTGGCGTCCCTCAAGGACCCGTCCGGCCGCCTTGCTCGCTGGGCTCTTCGCCTCCAAGAGTATGACATTCGTGTCATATATCGCTCAGGCCTCCAGCGCACTGACGCGGACGCTCTTTCGCGCTCACCACTTCCTCCCTCTACGTTGTCTGACGAGATCTGCGCCTACGATTTGTCTCCGCTTGCCACTATCGACATGGCCACGGAACAGCGGCGCGACCCGTGGATATCTACACTTCTGGGCTTTCTTTCAAGCCACTCTCCAGGTCGTTTGTCTAGGGCGCTTGCCCGCCAAGCTCAACATTTTTCAATTCGTGACGGGTTGCTCTATCGCCGCAATTATCTTCACGACGGAAGGAAGTGGCTTTTAGTCATCCCCCGTCATCTCCGCGCCGAAATTTGTGCTGCTTTCCATACTGATCCTCAGTGCGCCCACGGCGGAGTGTTGAAAACCTACACGCGCTTGCGTCTACGCTTCTTCTGGCGTGGAATGTACCGCTTTGTCCGCCATTTTGTCCGCTCTTGCCAGTCTTGCCAACGGCGAAAAACTGCTCTCAAGTCTCCTGCTTCGTTGCAGCCGTTGCCCTGTCCTGCCCGTCCGTTTGATCGTGTCGGCATAGATCTATACGGTCCCCTTCCTACAACATCAGCTGGCTAACCGCTGGATCATCTGAACCAGTGGATCATCTGACCCGCTACACTGAGACATCATCATTGCCCTCTGCTTCCGCACGCGACGTGGCAGCCTTTATTCAGAAAAACCTGGTTCTTCGCCATGGTGCCCCTCGCGAACTGCTCAGTGACCGCGGACGCGTTTTCTTATCAGACGCTCTTGAGGCTCTCCTGAAAGAATGCCGCATCATACACCGCACCGCTACCTCGTACCACCCTCAGACGAATGGACTGGCAGAACGTTTCAACCGCACTCTCGGTGACATGCTGTCTATGTACGTGAACACCGACCATTCCAATTGGGACCAAGTTCTACCATTTGTTACTTACGCACACGGCGACACAGACCACTATTGGATTCTCTCTATTCTTTCTCCTTTACGGGCGCGAGCCACCCTGTACTATAGACACGCTTTTTCCCTACCGCCCTGATGTTTCCGAATCTTCCCCGCTATCCGATGCCGTCACGTACGCAGAAGAATGCCCTCAGCTCGCCCGCTCTCTCACAACAGAAAATCAGTGGCAACAAAAATACCTCCGTGATACCGGCGAAGCTTCGTTATATCTCCCGAACTCTCTGGTGTGGCTCTGGGTGCCCTCCACAACCCCTGGCCTTTCAAAGAAGTTTCTTGCTCGCTACCACGGGCCATATAGGGTCCTCCAGCAAACATCTGCAGTCAACTACGTAGTTGAGCCCGTCACGCCCTCTGCGGACTTGCGTCGCCGTGGTCGTAAAACAGTTCATTTGAACCGATTGAAGCCATTCTATCACCCCGCTGTGCTTTCCGCGCCATAAGTCACCAGGATGGCTCCTTTTTTTACCCGGGGGAAAATGTACCGTGATAGTCAGCACTTCAGCCATCGACATGCACCAGTGTGTTGTGCGACGAAGACAAAGAAGTACGCTGGGATCGCCGTTGCAAGGTCCTCTCCTCACAGCTCTCCACCTGAACGCCAATAAACGCCCTCTTACAGTAACTAGATAATGTGCTGGCATGGCACTGTATGCGCCTCCCCACCTATAAAGAAATTAGGGAAAAGGAAGTGTGCAACTGAGGAGAAAAAAGTGGGAAGCTATAGGCAACCTACAGTGGCCAGGCGGCGCTAGTGGAGCCCAGCGTTCAGCGCCGCCAAGTAATCTGAGTAGGCCGGCGCGGTCGGGTTGCGTTCGCGTTGTACGACGGGAAGCATCTTGGCTCTCATTTCTGCAGTTTTCAGGCAATCGAATGTCCTCAAAGCTACTTCCGAAAACCAGTACTGACGAAAGAACACCGCCTGTTCGAGAGTGCTCATGTTTAAAACGTGAACGGTGTCGACGTCACCGCGAAGTGCGCGCCGCTCGCGACGGAACACCCGCGCGCACAACTTTGCATTTCGCGTGAGTAGACGAAGATTTTTTTTTAACGAAATTTATTCTCTCAGCGCTTTAGTCTGGTATGTGATGATGAATTAAGAAATAATTAAATGAATAAAAAATGTTGTAAACGTAGCTTTTCATTTACCTATTGCGTTCACACCTCATACCAAAACATTGAAAGAGCAGAGAGAACCTGAGAAGAGATAAATCGCCGTTTCTTGCTTTTTTGTTCTTGCTGTTTGATTACAGCAGCATGATAATTTCCTCGCGGTTTTGCTTTACAGTTTAATACCATGACGAACACTTGTTCGTAATGCACCTTTCGACAGTGCCGCGGAGGTTACAGGAGGGATGGCGCGGTACCCGCTACGGATGTCGTGGCGATTGCAAGCACTGTGAGGTTGTAGCGTGCGTCATCAACGAAAACTGTGCGTGCCGGGGGCGGGGAGTAGGGGGCCTCCTACACCGTTGGAAAAATAAAGCTCTTAACAACAACTGGCATGCATTTTATACCTCCGTACCTCAATCTTGGGGAAAGCCGGCGGGTAATGCCGGCACTCAACGGCAAAGCTTTCGTAAAGGAGGTCCTTAAGAGTTAGACTTTTTCACTGCTGCTACTAATAATGAAATAGTCTATCGTCTGGGACAAGAGACTCTTGAGTAGCTTGAGCAGTCAGTGAAAGAAATATTTGGCGCAGAACGATAAAACGAAGTTCCATTCTCAGCGTACACAGTAACACGGGCCTCTACACACCGCCACTTCGACTTTTTCAGCACCCTAAGAACTAATTTACAGATAAATATGCTTATTGAAATCTGTAATTGGAAGTGTTGAAGATATTTTGGCTTTGTGGTTCTGAATAGACACCGCATTAGAAATCCGGTTCAGAGATCCACGAACATTTTTTTTATTTAGCCTCCGTTGAAATGCGGCTGGAATACGAAGCTGCGGCAGCACGGGTTTGTTGCTTCTCTGGACGTATGTCACTCGGTCTCTCACGGTATATACCAGTACACGCCCTATTTTTCAGCGCGTACTGAGTAGTGTGCCCCGGCCAGCGTGCGACTCCACAAGTCAGAAGGTTATACCGTTTCCTCCGCTCACGGACAATCGTCTTATTTTAGCTTCTTGGACTTTGTACGCCAATGACCCCTTAACAAAACGAATTTCATTTACATTACTTTCTCGAAGCCAATATCTTCTTCTCTAATCATTTTTCCTAGGTTATCCCAGCAAGCGGTACGCTTAGGTTTCCTTCGTGATTTTGGCAGTCTTCGTCACCGCCCTTGAGCTTATTTTCATTCTTGTTCACATCCGCAGTAGTCGAAGCATCGCACGAGACCACTCAAGTTACTAAATGAGTAAATCACACTCACTGAGATGACAAAACGCGAACGCAGAAGGAACGCAGCGGCCGCAACAGATACAGCGTCAGCTTCTGCGCCGCCTCAGTATTAGCTCCCGTCGGCCGCCAGGTGGCGCCACATGTCTCAGCAAACTCCATTGCAGGTTGCCTATAGGTGGCTTAGTGAGTTTGGAGTTTATGGCGGAGAGAAGGGGAAAGCACCACAGTAAGGTGGATGCAAAGGAAATATCCCAGAGGTTCGCTGCTGGGGAAAGATTAGGTAATCACGAAAACGAAAAAATACGGGGTCTGAAGGCGATATACCACGACAGAATAAAGGGCTACATTCCTAAATCAAATCTATATCTGTTCTGCCTCAATCCCACGCTATGCTTAGCTCTACTATTTTTTCAAACACGCGGCTCTAGAAATACGGTTAATGCGACAATTAGGGCGAAAAAAACCTCTTCCAGTCGTAAGCTTGAAGGATGTGCTGTTCGTATCGTTCTCAACATAAATATATATATACTGCAGATTAAAATTTCAGTTTACGCAAAAAAACTGCGAATAAATTGAATCCTGCCTTCTGCTCGGGGAACTAATGGA
Source organism: Amblyomma maculatum (assembly GCF_055883805.1). Lineage (NCBI taxonomy): Eukaryota > Metazoa > Arthropoda > Arachnida > Ixodida > Ixodidae > Amblyomma > Amblyomma maculatum. Next base: position 159,185,224 of record NC_139347.1, read on the forward strand.
GACTGAAAGAGCATCGGGAGTCAAAATAATACGCGAGGCAATCATATTTATTTTCATTTTTCTTTCTTCATAAACACTCCACGCAGAAAACAACTAGAAAGATGTAACCATTTTGCGAAGTTAAAAGACCTTTGGTTACTTATTTTATTTTGGCCATGTAAAAAATGCTTCTTTATCCCGAAACATCACTCTAAGGGCCCAATTTCAGAACGCTCCTTGACTTGCGCTACTTCCTTACCTTCCCCAAAGAGCTCTCCATGCTTCTTCAACTCAATGAGGCGTTTAAGGGAGGCCTATAATTTTAGATTCATCCTTAGCGGCTTTTTAGGTAAGGATGCACACATTGCAGCGAAGAGCCACTTGTATCAGTCTGGTGTCGAGGATATGTGCTTAATGTTTGAGGTATAATGGTTTAAATTTTAAAGAGAAGCAAGTAAACATTTATAACATTGTGTCTCGAATGACGTGTGCCCCAATGTGCCCTCGGCTTTTATCTGACACGTTTTGTTTCAGCGGAGGGGCTTTGCAGGAGCAGCACAGGATGTCCGCTCTGTGTGTTTTTCCACACGCAGTGGAAGTCTCCCGAGCAGGCAGATACACCGTACTGCGCAAACGCAAAGCGAGTTGTTGAGCAGATAGAAGCGTGAGTTGGATGAAGGAGAGATGAAAGAGAGCATGAATTTGGCGCAATGCCTACCTAGTCTAAAGGGCGTTCCAAAGGAGGCCTCTCTAGGTAAGCGCTCCTTGGCAAGCCATGTTTAAAAATCGAATAAAGGAGGGCGAGCCGCTTCTAAGGCGTCCTCAGTCAGGTAAGGGGAGTCTAAACATTTGACCATAACGCTTTCAGTTGAAAAGCAATGTGATGCCCGCATTGCTTATTATGTTTTCTATGCGCGGCGCTCCTGTGACCACACTGCAGACGGGTCTAACGTGGGAGGCATCTCACGTTAAATCCTTTCGAGTCCTCGAACGCCCTTACGGGCACTTCTCGTCAAATCCAAACGTGTTCGTCAAATCTTCGCCTGCAAATGGGTTGCAAATGTACAGCATGCTTCGGAAATGACCAAATGATCCAAATTTACCTTACACCTAATTTCCTCTAAGTTCTCGACGGTCAGTGTATATCCATATTTTTTCATCGAAACCGAATATAGTGCTGTCATACGAGGCGTAGTAAAACGCCGACTTGTAGCTGAGGGAGATGTTCTCGCAAGCCTGACAAAGAAAAAATATATGGGCAGTGAGCGCATCAGAAGAAAGCGAGCCTATGCGAATATGAATCAAGAAACATGATTATCATCAATTTTGGGCAAGGCATTGGGCGACAACTGTTGAGGCGTTTTAATTTCGCGATATGTTCCGGTAGAGAAAGTAACACGGTCTATACATATGTGCATAGCTACGCACCATTCTTCCTTATTTTACCATCCTCGTTCTTTTTTCAAATCACTTGCCTGTCCCTTCCAGCGCTCCTGGAGTGCGGAGGTTTAACCACTTAGGCTATGATTGGATGCTGCCTTGCCACAGAGCGTGCACCATTTTCAATTCTCGCCATTAACACTCTCCCTGCGCCTTACTTGGTGGGCATTATAGAGATTCGTATTTCGCCACACTTGTTGAACCTGCATCCTTTAAGGTAACGACGTTCGTGTTACAAGCCGCCTAGTACTCGTCACTCTCAATTTGCGAACTTCTCGTACGCTAAACTGGCCATCTGCGGTAATCCTCCCTGCGTACCTTCAGTGGTAAGCACCACCCCGTTGCACAATTCTGTGCTCTCGCCACCTTTCGTTTATACGGTGGCCTTTATCTCCCTTCAACGGTGATCACTTTTCGGCTGCCTTTTATGGCAGTCACTTTCCAGTCGCGCACTCTGCCGCCTTCGCTTATTATTTCAAGCATATGCACGCGCTGAATTAAATGGCTTAGTAATTTCAAACAATAACAAATGGAATTTGTAATTCCATTTATTAAGGGATATGAAATATCGTCCAAGGGTGGCAATGGCAGAGTGAAGAGATGGAATATCCTTCTTAAATTTTCGGGGATAAGTGGGAGAGGCCGGAAAGTGCCGGTCACGGGCCTACCCAAATGGGCGGCTATAGTGGGTGGAGTACGTTCTTACGCGATCGGAGAAGGCGCCATTTGATAATCGCTGCTATGGAAACAATTTGGCGTTTGGCTATCATGGAAAGCGGAGGTCCAACCAGCCAATGACGATAAAATGTTGCTGGTTGGTTCTATACGCCGGGAAACTAAGCAGTATATATTTTTTTCCTGACATTGAAACCTCACTTTCACGGCGCTGCTACTCCGAAATTTTGATTCAATAAGTCTCATGCAGCCTCAGTGCAATTTCCTTTGCATTTCCTTATTCTTGTTGCTTAAATACAGGGACAAAGCTGAAGCTAACCACGAAATGAATACGAAAGCCCGCTGTGGTGGTATTTATTTGGCAAGCCGTAAAAATATGTAGCGGCCAAAGTGAGACCTACCTCTTGCGCGAATGCTTTCTGTGGGTAGTCTCCTAGTTCGCAGGCGTTTCCCGGACGATACTTTCCTGCTTTGGCGCACTGGGTGTCGGGACACCTCGGTCTGTACCAGCGCCCCGCCGTAGTGAAGGACACAGCGTACATTGTGTCAATGCCGTGTTCACTTTGCAGGTACCTTACAACTTCCAGAGCATTCCCCTGTGAAGCCATTGGAATTAGTGATAGAAGAGTTATGCTTTCCCTACAAAATAACGCGTAAATTCTATTCGTTCGAATAAAAGGTATATACTTTGTGCTGAGATTAAGGGGTGAAATGCTCGGGTTAAATACTATCACTTCAGTACGAAAAGAAACTTGAAGTTAGCTTCGCGTTGTTGCAGCCAAGGCATATGGATTCTAAAAAAATATAAGAAAATTTTTCCGCCTCACTGAAGAATCTGAGCACAATCAGGCAAAAGGTATAGGTGATATTCCTGCGAATCTTATCGGCCTACAGTTATTAAACCGGATGACTTAAGGATCAACAAAGGCAGAATTTGAAGAAAAGCAGGCTTGCATGCCATCACTGAAATAAGGCGAGGAGTTTAGTTGCTTTCTGTTAACTGATGCCTGCTAACTAATATCGCATTTCGGAATGACAAGCAATTATTTAGCTCAGTCGTAACCTTAGCAGTCTTGCAGGCATTGAAGAATTAGAGTGTAGACGGTTCATTTGTGAAAATACTACAATTGTGGTACAGAAGCAATAATTTTATATACATGAAAATAATATTATCCCCGCAGGGAAGAGTGTCAAACCAGGAGACATTATTTCTCTAATTAGGGACAGCAGTTCTACGAAATTTACCATTCGCCGAAAACATTGCGTTGCTAAGTAACACAGGGGACTAATTGCATAGGATGGATAATGAACTGCAGACAAAGTGGAACAGTAGGCCTAAAAATTGAAATTATTATGAAAAAGACTAATGAAACGCTCAACAGCCTCGCAAGGTAACAGCAATTTACGAAATCAAGAAAGACGTTGGAAGTGGTAAGGGAATGCATGCACTTAGAACAAGTAGTAGATTGAGATGCGTATTGCGGAAGTGAAAAAGGTAGAATAAGATAAGAGTCGAGCGCATTCGGCAAGCACTGTCAAATTACGAATGACACTTACCATTAGCCCTTTAGCGGAAAGTATATAACATCTGTATCTCATCGGTATTCACCTATGGAGCAGAAACGTGGTGGCTAACGAAAATGTTATACATATATTGAGAGCAATAGAGAGCTATGTAACGAAACTTTGTAGATGATAGCCTTTGGAGTTAGGACGCCCGAAGATTGAGTGAAGGAAGAAAGGTGATTTAAAGATATTCTGGTCGAAGTCAAAAAGAAATGTGTGTGGGCAAGGATTTTAAGGCGAAGGTAGCGGACGGGCGTTAAGGTGGCAGAAATTTTTTTTTTGTCTTAGCTCCAGTTAAACATAGTGTACTGCGAAAGCTTGTTCGCATGGTTACGCCGCAGCTTGTTTATCTTCTGCCCATTTAGCTAAGACGTATAGAGCGATTGCCCCAGATAATTTAGAGCAGCTTAGATTGCGATAGATTTATGTACAGCTTTGACGATTGGAAAAACGGCACTGCTGGCAACCTTTAGCGAGCATGTGGAGTTGGTGGCGGCGCAACTCTGACGTTACGCACGTCGCATCTGTAGATACGGCGCATGCGAAAAGACCGCAGTGCGGCTGCTCGGCAGCGGCAGAGCGGCGCACTGTTTCATTCGACAGTGCTGCCGAACTGTGGAAAACGCACGCGCTAGTGGAGTATTGTCTGCATTTTATTCCTCATTAGCGATAAATCACAAATACTGATTAAAAGGCCTTTGTAGAATTTATAGGCGCTGAAATTTGAGGACCTGCCGATTGCAACTGATGCGGGCGGAGCGAAGAGCGAGCGTACGTTTCTCTTCCGCGTGAGCGGCGGTAGCGACCCTGTCGAAGCGCAGAGGGAGGTGGAAACGGACCCCCCTGATAATGCCGTACTAACAGAAGCGCGCTCCCCATCGAGACTGGCCATGGTTCGGCGCTGTGCGGCTGCGAGTATTAGGGTGCCTCGATGTAGCGCGCCGCCGTACAGGGTGGAGACACCGCCTTCGACGGCGCCATGATGGGGCAAGCTCAGATACGGCGGGCTATGGAGCGTCGGTCCCATTTCTTGTTCAGCACGCACTTGCGCTAGCAGGCTCAACTGTGTACCGTTTTTACACACATACTCGCAATCCTGGGCGCTTTTTTGCTCGAAAAAAAAAAAATGTGAAAGCAACTACTGCTTGCTAGCATGCGTAGTTCTAAGAGGAAATTATCAAATTGCAGATGATAAGCATTTACTCTTTCGCCGTCACGGATGTTCAAATGCGGTTATTTTGAAGACTGGCTGTTTTATAAAGCAGTGCATTTTGCACTGCCGGACATGAATGAGTTTATGAGGTGCATAACATTAAATTGCGTCCATTGCTATAGATCAACAACCATGTGTACGTTTCAGGGAGCCGTATATCGAAAATAATTTGTATCGCAATGGCCCATCGTAAACCGTAGAAAAGACATAGCAAAAAACGATGCGTAAATCAACCTTTGACACGTGTCGCATGCTGATGCACACGGCATTTTATTCCAAAACAATCCTCATTAAGACTTTGAAGCTGATTTTAGATGCACGCCTAGGAGACATCTTTTAATAAAAGTTGGCGCCAGCTACAGTTTTGCTGCTTTACCCATCATTCGATTTTTCTGGCTGACTTAGCCAACAGAAGTAAATGCGCAAGTGCATCGTCCCAAACCGCTTAACAGTCTGTTCATAAGCTTTGGGTATCCCGCGCAAAATTTTTTACACGCAATCAAACAATGTCGGGACGGCTGCTGATTTGAGGAGCCACCGTCCATACACTGTGTTTGCCCTCGAACTGGCGCTGAAATGAGATAGGCGACGAAACAGTCATTTTGCGTATTTTGTAGTGTGCACGAAAGTGAATGAAATAATAAAAACATTATGGAAGCAATGCGACATTTACATGTACGATCGCAAAATTTTTCCATGGATGCCAAACCAGCGACTGCACTAATTCGGGTGTCAGGCGGTCAAATTTAGCTTCACCTAAATTTGGCTTAACCTCCGACGAGTGCTTGCGGTGAAAACAGGGTGTGAATATCGCCTCGCTATGTGTAAATATAATACAGGGAAGGAAAAGCTGCATTCAGGATGAACTGTTGTACTGCGCAAGGACCTTGCTTCCTCACGACCGCTTTCACAAGATGACGCCGCTACACCTTCCAGCACACGAGAGCAGTTTCTTTGAGACTTGCCGAGCTGCCAATCATATTCTTAAAACGACCTAATTTTCGTGAGAACCCAGCTTTTTATATTATTGCGAATCTCAAAAACCTCGCGTAAAACTGCTCCTGTGTATATTTAAAAAAGAACGGCTTCAGGGGACCTGTTATCTCGGTTTCGCGAAATATTGTACTAACGATAAGCCCACTTGCCAAATTCCAGCGCGGCCAACTCACGGGGTGTTCTTTTTTTTTTTTTTAGACCAAAATAATTGTTACAAACTGCGTCTCACTTCCTACTCTGTCGCGAGATGACATGCCATCCGTCGCTCTCCAATGTATTATTTCCCGAGAAGAACAGAGGAAATGTAATCTGTGTGAATCTGAAGTCTCGGCGGTTGCCACCAGCTTTCAAGATCGAGTGTAAAGGGGAGCGATCGAAAGGGCACAATGTGGCATTCCTTTGACAAATACCAGGCTCGACCTTCTCCACATGTTCTTGGTGCGGCTATGAACACAGGTAGGCAGATCCTCGACAACAGATATTATTGTGTGACACTACGCGTATGATACTAAAGTCGATTGTCACTCACTGAAAGTTACACTAAATTTCCCCGAATGACTACAACATAAGCAGACGCAATTGTCCATATATTTAGTTTATAAGCCCTCACGTACGCTGAAAATTCAAAATTTACACTTAAAAGCACAGCGCGCTACTCGCGATGCCAGGCAATGCGATGCTTCGACCTGCTTCAACGTTGAAGAAGGCAGACCAAAATCTGTTGCGCACAATGCTAGATGGGGAAGCCAAAAACCTCACAAAGCTCGTGATTACAAGCAGATGGGTGAAGCGGCGTGAGATAACGTCATTCCAAACAGAAGTGCGTAACTGTTTTGGGCGAGCACAAAAATATATTTTAAAACGATTTTGTATAAACAGATACAGACCGCAAGAAAGTCGACACGCGCACATACGCAAGCGCTTGTGTGTGTTTGTCATCTTTTTAGTGGTCTGTGTTTGCGCTAGACCTTTTTACACGATTGAAATGCACCTATTCGCTCAAAAAAATTATGAATGCATAAAAGAAGCACAGGTATTGTGGCTTACTTCGCAGTCTTCACGCTTCACTTTTGCGTCCCATACATTTCTCCGTCTCTTATCCCATGAAGAACGAAAACATCTGGCTCCTTTTTTTTTTCTTTTTTGCTGAGCCAGCACACAATGGAACACAACAACCTGGCATGCTAGTTTTCGCGACTGAACACAGTTCAATCGCCCATTACCCAGCGCACAGCGCAACCGCTTCGGACACTCCGCAGCAACGGCCCGAAGCGACTTGCCCCTAGATGGCGAGCGCGGCGGCACGAGGCATGCCAAAGGGTGTCACCACCCTGTACGGCGGCGCTGGTATCGAGGCACCCTAGCGAGTATAGGCCGTACCTTCTGAGCCGGCTCTTTCAAAAGAGCGAGTGAGCCGTGGCTCACGGAAAGGCAGCGGCGTCTCGTTTGGAGAGCCGGCTATTTTTCGTCTTGTTCCGTCGTAGCCCCGCGCACCCCACTGCGGTGTCGGCGGCGGCAGTGGCGGCGGCGCAGCTGTTGCTCGGCGCATGCGCAGCAGCGGCTCCGACTCCGCACAATGACCTTTGCATTACTTGGCATAATGAAGCTTTCGCTTCTATAGAGACTATGGAAAGAAAGAACAGTAGGGGTCGCAGATATTTTACGGGTGGATGAGGTTATTAAGGCTGCGGGGACTATGTGGATGCAGCATGCACAAGATTGGACTTATTGGAGGAAAACGGGAGAGGAATTTACGGGATGAAGTCAAGCCGATGACGATGAACGTGATTAGTTATTATCAGCAACTTGAAGCACCTTTCCTTTACCTGCAGTCGACACTTGTCAAGCTCGAAGATTCATTTTACGTGAAGAAGGAAGAAATTTCATTTGGTGCCTGCCTTGTTCCCCTGTTGAGCGATAGCCTGCTGCGCCACAGTGACAGGCAGCTGAAAGATAGCGAGTCGTTCTGATGTGATGATCTTTTTTATCAAGAACTTCTTTCATAATCCTCATGAATGACCCGAAGGACAAGCGCCCTCGATTTGACGAACTGATCGCGATAATGTATGTCTGTTTTACTCTGTTCAAGCTGACCAAAGAAGTGCTTAATGTAAGTTTGAAGTAATACCTGGATATGGAAGTCCTCATGCACGGCAGTGCTCTAAGTTGGCCCTAAGCTCCCCGGGCACGCAAACTTTTACTCGTTTTCATGCCTTGCACTCAAACTATTCAAACAACCAGTCGCTTGGGCTGTCCCCAAGAATATCATCACGAACTCCTGAAAACCACAGACGCAGAAACAGTTTCCACAACAGACTAATGGAACGTCACAATTCATTTCACTTTCCGCAAGAGGCAAGAAGGTACCGGAACACTGTGGTCTAAACACACGCACACACACACACACACACACACACACACACACACACACACACACACACACACACACACACACACACACACACACACACACACACACACACACACACACACACACACACACACACACACACACACACACACACACACACACACACACACACACACACACACACACACACACACACACACACACACACACACACACACACACACACACACACACACACACACACACACACACACACACACACACACACACACACACACACACACACACACACACACACACACACACACACACACACACACACACACACACACACACACACACACACACACACACACACACACACACACACACACACACACACACACACACACACACACACACACACACACACACACACACACACACACACACACACACACACACACACACACACACACACACACACACACACACACACACACACACACACACACACGCACGCACACGCACACACACACACACACACATACACGCACGCACACGCACACACACACACACGCACGCACGCACGCACGTACACACACACACACACAGACACAACAAAAAAGAGCCAAGAGCATGGGAAGCATTGCAGCTGTCTATACAATCTCTGTTACTCACAAGGTAATCGGTATCGCTTTCAGGGTGGGGTGTGTGCACGTTATCATCTCTGTCCTGGGCAAGTTCCAATGTCTGTGTAGAAAAGTGAAGCTTTAATGGTCTCTCTGGTTGGTATGCCGGGAGAGGCAAAATGACCATTTTTTCTGCTTGCTGCATGCTTACGAGGTGGTTTTTAACGAGCGTGAAGTTAGTACCACTATGTCGAAAAGAATATTTGTCGGCATTGGTTACTTAGGTCTATCGCTTGTGGTCTCGCAGGCTTTAAATGTCACAACCATGCATCAGTTTTCTATGGAAGAGTCTTAACCCAGTAGCTCAGTAACTAATACAGTAGCGAGTGTTAATGTATTTTTGTACCTCCTTGAGCCCGTTGTCGGAGACCCTTCTGTATAACTGCACTTCGTTTTGCACTATTTTCTTTCATTGAGGCTGCTTGTGAGTTAATTTTATGTGCGCTAAATTATAAAGTGGCAGTTAGTATAAAGTGACGTGTCGGCAAAAGTTTCCGGCTCCATTGGCGTCGACCGTTTGAAGCTATGCAGCATCAAGACCTCAGCGGCATGCCTCTTAGAGGTGATAGTTGGCAGGCTTCAAATAAAGAGACCCTTTCACCTTGGTAGCTTCGCATGCAACTGGCAGGCGCTAGTTGGGGATGTTAAACACCCAGACCCTGGTACTCCCCATTTAAACCCCCGCAGGCTGTAAAAGTTATGCATGCCTTTGGCAGGTAATAGATGGCAGATGTTAAACACTCTAGACTTTTATATTCCCGTTTAAATCTTCGCAGACAGGTAAAGTTACAAGGATGCCTGTGTTAGGTTGTAGTTAGTGGTGACATAGCCGGACACTGACAGGTAGGACGCGCTATGTCTCGCAGGAGCTCATTTATTTCTCTTTCGCTCATGGACGTCACCAGACCTGTGAGTGGCCGGTGGACTTTGATGCCACAATATACGATGGCACGATAGAGTTGAGAGGAGCTGCCAAATTAGAAAGCTGCTTTCATACGAAAGGGTGACATGGAAATCGAAAACACGGGACCCTTCACATGTTTTAAAACCTCCGTTTGAACCCTCGCCGATTCGAAAAAGGACGATAGTTCATGTGGGCGGTGGCTTGGGAGTTTCTACTTCTTTGACCACGAGGCTATGATGATCCCAGTGTACTCGATACTTCAAATGAAGGGAATGTCAATGGCTTCAAAACATTTCGTGTTGTGCAAGTCATCTAACAGGAAATCACTATTAGATAATAAATGTTCCTTAAAGTAATATTAATTTCACTGTGACTTTCTTTACATAGACTACAATAATATCTTGCAGAATGCTGCAGAAAATGAAGGCCCTAGAGTATATGCCACAATAATCGGACTGTTCATCGGCATGACCAATGCGATTCGGGTGGCTGATACTCCAGAGCACCTGACCAAGACCTGAGGCCTCGTAAGAAAAAAAAATTACAGCGGAGTAATTTTTTCTTGCGAGACCTCAGATATTGGTCAGACGCGGCGACGCATTAATGACCGCTTCAGAGAACATGCATCATTATTTTAGTCTACTGTTTCCAATACCAACATGGCGATCACTTACAAATCCTGCATGGTTCCTTTTCAACGTTTGAGTGGGGAGCAATTATCAAGCATTACTCACGCTCAAGGAACAAGAAAGTCTTTGAATTCATACTTATCACGCGCCATGGGCTTCGAGTTCCAACAAACCTCAAGTTTTTTTATGCCACCAGGAGGCGGCAAGTTTGTATTTTTGCCCTTGACAATGTTCCTCCCTTATCTGCTTCTGCGCTTGTTGTTCTTGACAGGTACCCCTCACGTGTTTCTGAAATAAATACATTCTGTCGTTTGTAAGCGCAGGTACGTGTCTGCTTCGCTACCGCACTATGTTTTTGCACCGTGTTCTTTTGGTACGTTCGGTCACTATCAAACCAAGTTATGCGCGTTAATGTATTCATCGTCTTGACCCAGTTGCTTTAGACAACCCTGTTTCCGTGTATTTCGGTTTACATTTTCTGCTTGCACTGACAGTTGTTATTGCATTCATTTTTAGTGTGCTAATAATTGACTTGCTCACGTTGTGAATTGATGTATTCAGCCGTTATGCTGTATATAAATCTTGGCATTCTTATAAGCAGTTGTCATGGTACGTGCTATGTATTACATTTGAAATAGTGTTATCCATTCTGTGCAATTGGTTATACCCGCGGGCGCAGCTTTTAAATTAAACAGGCAGCTGTCTATGCATACCAGGATAACGCGGTTCACTGCTTCGCGTATTCTGAATGCTATTGATAAATAAAAGACTGTTTTTCGCCCTACACGGGAACGTGTCGAATCTGTATACAATTCATCAAGAAATGTATTGTGTACACGAGCGGAAATAACTCCAGGCCGTCAGTTAAGCAGATTGCTTGTGACAATTCAATGCAGCTCCATGGACTGTAAATGTTAACTGGATTGTGCTTAGTATTGGCTGGGAATTACGAGGTTATAATTAATTCTGATCTTTACAGAACTGGAACTCTCTTGAAAGCTGTACAACTGCATTGCATCGATAAAAGGTCTCACAGGATGGTATGGGGAAGACCCACGCGGCATGGACAGGTAACCAATGAAGAATGTTGATATTTTTCGAATCGAGGTGTTTGCCGAATGGGAAACATCTCTATCCAACCACATTTTATGCGTTTGTGATGCATTTCGAATGTTAGTCAGTAGAGGCTGGATCTTAACGACATGTGGCTCATTCTCTTCTCGCGAATTTGGCCTTCACCGAATTCAGTGATCACGACAAGAAAGGTGGCTCAGAACATCTTTTAAACGTTAAGCAATCCAATGCTCTCATGTGTGCCCACTAAGATTTGGTTGAGGAAAAGAAGGGAGACGTTGCTGCGACTCTAGGAAGAAGGAAAAGAAAATGCACAGGCCTGCTACTGGTTCTCTAGCTGAGAGAGACCTTATGCAGGAACAAAACGGGTCTGATGAGGCGATTTCAAAATATTGCTGCGAAGATGACGAAGCGGGCAGTGGCGCGGGGCGGAGCGCTCGCTCGTGCCAGGCCCGCTGGCCATTCAAGCATATTTCATCGTCATGTCATCACGTCGTTCTGTTTCTGCTGTGTCGCTTGTGTTCCATCACTTGTCATGCCACCATGTAACATTTGGTTGGAGGTGCGGTTCATCCCTGTCCACGCCTTGCCCTGTCCAAGCCAACCGTATGCCGGGTCATCGGACGAGAGCCCGTGAAGATCGCCGCACAGCTTTAACCCAGCCCTTTGTGCTCAGACCCGACCAGCCGCTCACCCAAGCCCCGTCCCCAGCCTTGCCCACAACACATGACCACGATTAACAGCCCAAAGCCGACCCGACCGACCCAATGACGAAGTGACCTCACGACCACTCGAGCGAAGACAGCACCCCCGCCCAATCCGTTCGGCGTGTCCATGAGCCTTGGCCTTCGGCAAACGGTGAAGATTGGACCTAATGCTCCGGGGCAAGCATTCATCCCATCTTCGCATTCATTGTGATGTCCAGCGTTTCATGTCCTAATCCTGTGTCTGTATTCATCGTCACTTCATGCAATGGATTTCTAGCAATCGATCGGGACGATCGCTCGGTGGCCCGGGTAGTGCTACGAAAATGACGAAGCCGGCAATGGCGCGGGGCGGAGGTCGCGCCTGGCCCGCTGTCCATTAAAGCATATTTCTTCGTCATGTCATCACGTCGTTCTGTTTCTGTTGTGTCGCCGTTTTTCATCGCTTGTCATGCCACCACGTAACAATATTTTTAGCCATCGCTCATGGTAGCAGGTAAAAAACTGGCAGGGGCGCTTAGGAGAAATTCCAGCACCGGTCTGCTTCAACAGTGGCCAAACAAACTAGTAGTTTACTGACAGCTTCCTGTACTCCTTGGTCGATACCATTATCGATATGGCGCCGGAAGATGAGCCCCCCAGGTTGGAAGGCGTCCCACATGTTACTGGGGATGAACAAAGGGCGATTCCTAGTAGCTCCAGGACGAATGAAGCGGCTGGGCTAAAGCCAAAAGGACGCTCAGTTGTGGATGTGTCGGGAAGCGACTGGAAAGTCCGATGTTGCAAGGAGATATATCACATAGCAACATGGAATGTAAGATCTATGACGCAAGGTAAACTGGATATCGTCAAGCGAGAAATGGACAGATTGAACACTGATATCTTGGGTATCAGCGAGCTCAAGTGGACCGGAATGGGAGAATTTAACTCCGGTGACCATTATGTCTTTTATTGTGGGCACGAATCCAAGAGAAGGAATGGGGTCGCTCTCATAGTAAACAGAAGAATGGGCAAAGCAGTGCTAGGGTACAACCCCAAAAACGACCGAATGATTTCACTTCGGATCCAAGGTCACCCTTTCAACATAACAGTTATCCAAGTCTATGCACCGACCACTGCTGCTGAAGAAGCTGACGTTGAGAGATTTTATGCGGACCTACAATGCCTTTTAGACCGCACCCCATCATCAGACGTCGTTTTTCTCATAGGAGACTGGAATGCTAAGGTCGGGAGTGAAGAAATATCCGGAATTACAGGCAAGTTCGGTCTTGGTGAGCCAAATGAAGCTGGGCAGAGGCTGGTAGAGTTCTGTCAAGAAAACAACCTGACCATAGCGAATACTCATTTTCAACAGCACAAGAGGCGCCTGTACACATGGATTTCACCGGACGGTCTGTACAGGAATCAGATCGATTATATTATTTGCCGGCAGAGATGGAGAAGCGCTATACAAGCAGTAAAAACAAGGCCTGGGGCCGATTGTGGCACCGATCATCAGCTTCTTGTTGCCAAAATTAAGCTTCGATTGAGGAAAACGCAGAAAACTAGAAGGCTTTTCAGGTATGATCTGGATCAGATTCCATTAGAATATGCTGTGGAAGTGAGGAATCGATTTCAAGAATTAGATCTAGAAGACAAAGAGCCCGAAGAGATGTGGACTGATGTTCGTGATATAATACAAGAAGTTGCTACTAAGGTAGTTCCAAAGCAAAAGAAATGCAAAAAAGCAAACTGGTTATCTGAAGAGGCTTTGCAAATAGCTGAGGAAAGGAGGATGGAAAAAGGTATGGGGGAAAGAGAAAAATACAAGGTTCTCAATGCGGATTTTCAGAAAATAGCAAAGGAGAGATAAGAATGCCTTCCTGAACATACAGTGTCAAGCAGTTGAGGACAACAGCCAATTAAGGAACACAAGAGCTCTGTATAAGACAATCAAAGATATCAAAGGAAGCTTATGTGCTAAGCTGGGAGTGATAAAGGACAAACGAGGCAAGGACCTCACTGAAGCCTCAGAGATAAAGAAGATGTGGCAGGAATACACAGAAGAACTGTACAAGTAGGACCCGGATGTGCAAACCCAACATAGGACGGTTGTGATTACTGATCTCGAGCCGGGCATCCTGAAGAGTGAAGTTGAATGGGCCTTAGCCAGCCTTGCTAAGAACAAAGCTAGTGGAATTGATGGTATTCCAGCTGAGTTGCTTCAAAACCTCAACCACGACGCTGTTAACACACTACATTCATTATGTCAAAAGATTTGGACAACCCTGCAGTGGCCACAAGATTGGAGGAGGTCAGTTTACATTCCCATTCCAAAGAAAGGCAGTGCCAAAGATTGTTCCAACTACCGCACGATCGCGCTTATTTCGCATGTTGGCAAGGTGATGTTAAAAATTCTGCAAGGTAGGCTGCAGCAGTATGTGGATCGGGAGCTTCCGGACGTGCAAGCTGGGTTTCGCAAGGGCAGAGGAACTAGAGACCAAATTGCCAACCTTCGCTGGATCATGGAAAAAGCAAGAGAGTTCCAGAAACCCATTTACTTCTGCTTTATTGATTATGCGAAAGCGTTTGACTGCGTAGATCACAGCAGATTGTGGCAAGCTCTCCAAGAGACGGGAGTTCCAATTCACCTCACCTGTCTCCTCAGGAACCTTTATGAAGGGCAAGAGGCCACAGTCAGAACTGGGCATGGTCTTACTGATTGTTTTCCGATTGAGAAAGGGGTGAGGCAAGGCTGCATACTGTCGCCCTGCCTATTTAACCTATATGCAGAGTGCATCATGAGGAAGGCCGGTCTGGACGAGTCTTCAGCTGGAGTGAAGATTGCTGGAAAACGTATCAACAACCTTAGATATGCGGATGATACCACTTTAATGGCAGAAAGTGAAGTGGAACTCAAGAGACTTCTGATGCGCGTACAAGAAGAGAGTGAGAAGTTTGGGCTTAAACTGAACATTAAAAAGACGAAGATCATGGCGTCTTGCCCTATCAAGTCCTGGAGCATCAATGGACAAGAAGTGGAAGCTGTGACAGATTTTCTGTTCTTGGGCGCCAAGATTACCTCGGAAGGAGACTGCAGCCATGAAACTAGGAGATGCCTGCTTCTGGGAAAGAGAGCAATGGTTAGCCTTGACCGCCTAGTAAAGAGCAGAGACATTAGTCTGCCAACCAAGATCCGTATAACCCGTGCTATGGTCTTTCCAGTTGTGATGTATGGATGCGAGAGTTGGACTGTGAAAAAGGCTGACCGCCGAAGAATTGACGCGTTTGAATTGTGGTGCTGGCGAAGACTCTTAAGAGTTCCTTGGACTGCCAGAAGATCAAATCAGTCGATATTGTCGACCATAAACCCTGACTGCTCATTGGAGGGTCAAATTCTAAAGTTAAAGCTCAGCTACTTTGGTCATCTGATGAGAAGAGAGGAGTCGCTGGAGAAAGATTTGATGTTGGGAAAGGTTGAGGGTCGCCGGAGAAGGGGTAGGCAGCGAACGCGATGGTTAGATGGCATTCTCGAGGCATTGCAGATGAAGCTATGTGATGTTAAGAAGATAGTGAGAGACCGGAAAGCGTGGTGTGACATGGTCCATAGGGTCACGAAGAGTCGGTCACGACTGAACGCCTGAACTGAACTCCTGTACTACTTGCTCCGTCGTTCGCAAGCACTGGTCACCGAGAAATATTATGCACAAATTATTGGCAGCGCTACGCAATCGTAACATCGGGTTTTTAAATTGACGGTTGATTAAATAGAGCCTATTTTTTCGATATCTATATGCAGTGCATATACAGCTTCTTCAGTCAATTATCTACGGGAAGAACGTGCGGCGTATTATGGTGAGAGCTATCGCTTTTCCTTATGTGGAATGACTATGTATTTTTATCAAGCTCATGCGCATGTTTTAGTACGGCGAACATTTATAGAACTGAAGCACAATCTTCTGTCCAATAGTCAATACGGCTTAAATAACCTTATAACTCTATACACGTAATCACTGGAGCGCGTCATTGCTCTAGAAGCTGATATGACTGAATGCTTTAGAACTTACCACAGTACGCACGTAGCTTGCGTTTTCATATTTTCTGCCCTCGAGAGCTCTTATATTTGTCGCCAGAATGAAGCAGTCGGTCAGGTTGTTGTCGCGGTGAGAGATATGTCCCAGAATCACCAGTCCGCTCGGAATGAACCCTGTCCTGTAAGCAGAGTATCATAATTTGAATGCTACTTTGTAAAATTAATTCGGTCAATATCCGACCGGCCGATCTACCGATGGACCGAACCTTTAAAAGTGAGAAGGACTAAAAGCCCGTTCACACTACGACCACGCGACACCGACGTGACACCGACGCGACTCCGACGTCGGCGGGCTGGTCAACAGATCCCGTCGCTGATGCATTGGTCTCTCATACTAACCGACAACGACGTCAGCAAGACCAGCGCCCATGTGTCATCGTAGTGCGAGAGGTGTTAATATCAGCGACGCCGACGAAACGCATCGGCCGGTGATCCCGCTGATCGGTCCCCGGTAGATGGGCAATTGCGCGTATTTGTATAGAAGTACGGTGATAGCTATGCTTTCCTCCACATTATTCGAGTTACGGTAAGCAGGAAAGTTGTAGCATTTGATATGTTGACTCCTACACTCTCTCCGACAATTAATTTCTGGACACAATCTGAAATACAAGTCGACACAGGCCCCCTTCCACACCGAGCAGGCTTAACGAGCCCGCAGGCATCGTGTGTGCGTTTTCTGCTGTCCTAGTGAGCAAATTAACAGAGTTTAGCGACTGAAAATGGTTTGAAGTGCAGTTTTGATTGCAGTGACCTGAAATCCACATTTGATTTCATAACAGGCCGGCGGTATACATATGAGCGCCGGTGTGACCCGGCATGCTGAGCAATGTTCAAGGATGTTGCTATCAGTCGTTGGCGTCGTTCATGGGCAAACAGATTGGACTGTATTAATCTATCCAAACTGTAACCGAACATTCTAACTGGTAAATGCAATTCAGAATGAAGTATTGATCGCATTGAGAAAGCAAACGCAGTAATTGGGAAGCGCTAGTCTTGCGCTGTACGTGTCTACAACTATACGTCTTTTATACAGTATGTCGCATCAACGGCGCTTCTTGCGGAGTAATCGTACTGTGTAAATGCGTAATGCCACAACTGGATCGCAAGATGTTTTACACCTCAATAATTTCTGAGACAAAAAAGCGCATTAACCATCAAAAGGCTTTTTGAGCAAGTGTAGACAAATGGTCTGACAACTCGAATGTTTCATCTTGATGTGACAGTGCCTTGATGATAGAATCACTGACGAATAATATTTTTGTGCAAGATAAAAAACGGTCCTTTATCACCTAAACAACAATATTGACATATGCCATTCATAGACGACGAAGATTTGAACGGGCGATTCGGAAAAGACGACGAAGCATACGATGCTGCGCTTGTGTGTTGCCTTGACTGGCTGTCGGTGTTCTTCGGTGCCACAGTGCCAGAGCGCCTTCTCTGTAACGTTACGTTACAAATATGGTGGAGGAATAGCCAGGTATCGATCCAGTCCTGCTTAATCAACCTGTCAATACGGAGCTTACCCCCGTACATCAACGCCTCGGCCGCCGCCTACGTGGAGAGCCCCCTGAATTCGGACCCCTTCCGGCCGCTACCAGGACGACGCACCCTCAGACGGCCGTAGAACCTGCTGCAATGACATCTGAGAGCAGGCTTCCCACCCACATTCTGTGTCATCAGCCGCGAACACCCCCCTCTTTTCATGCGACGTGTTCGAGGACGCCGAGGACTGGCTTGAGAACTACGAGCGAGTTGCTCGTTACAACGGGTGGACTGATGAGCGTAAGCTCCACAACGTGTATTTCGCTCTTGAAGAGTCTGCACGGACATGGTTTGAAAACCATGAGGCTTCCTTTCCATCCTGGGCAGCCTTCTGTCGTGATTTCAAAGCCACGTTTCCTAGCGCCGACCGCCGGGAGCGAGCAGAAGCTGCGCTGCACTCGCGCATTCAGCGCCAGAACGAGAGCGTGCGTATGTTCTTTGAGGACATGGCACGCCTTTTCAACAGTGCAGACCCACAAATGCCAGAAGATAAGAAGCTGCGTCACCTGATGCGGGGCGTTAAACAACTTTTCGCGGGACTGGTGCGCAGTCCACCACGCACTGTGGCGGAGTTTCTCAGCGAGGCAGCGACCATGGAGACAACGCTGCAACACCGAGCCCGTCAGTACAACCGTGACGTGAACATCATTAGGTCTGACGCACCCCCTGTACACGTCGGCAGTGACATGGACTCACTACGCAATCTCATCCGTTCTGTCGTGCGGGAGGAACTGCAAGCGCTCCGGATGCCTTGCAACACAGCATCTTTTCCTTCATTGGCTGAAGTCGTCCGGGACGAGGTGCGTATGGCAGCTCAGCAAGTTGCTGACGTTGTTCCCCAGCAGCGCGTTCCTCACCAGACGTTTGACGCGAGGCCCACCTACGCGTCCATCTTGAGTAAGGCTCCCCCGCCAGACCATAGTATCAACGCCGCAGCTCCAGCAATGGAGCCGCAGGGTCCCCGCATGGAGCACCTCGCATGGAGCCGCATGCAGCCTCGCTACTCCCCTCCGGCAATCTACCAATCATCCCGTAAAAGTCAAGTATGGCAGCCCCGGGATCGTCGGCCCCTGTGCTGTCATTGTGGTGAAGCCAGTCACCTCTACCGGGCGTGCCCGTACCGCCGCGTCAACATGCGGGGTTTCGCCTCGGAGGGCCTCTACCCTCGGAATGCAGAACGGCCTACTGAGATTGCAAGCGACCTTGCAGCGCGACAGTACCCCGTCACATCCAGTTACCAAGAGCGTCGGTCTACGTCCCCGACGAGCAACCGTTCGACAAGTCCCCACTCTTCCCGACGCCGCTCTCCCAGCCCTGGCCGGGAAAACTAATACCAGCGGCCTTCGGAGGCAGGGTCGCTGATGTCGGGAAATGTGAAGATCCTCCGTCATCGTCAGGCCGACCCGACGAGATTTCACTTGTGTCAGGTAGCGACAGCATCCGGCATACTACCTCCGATTTGTGTGTAACGATTGATGGAGTGGATGTCACCGCGTTACTCGACACTGGTGCCGATTATTCCGTAATGAGCCGTGGTCTCGCCCGAGAATTGAAGAAAGTTTTGACAAATTGGTCCGGTCCGAAAATTCGTACGGCGGGAAGCCACTTGATTGAACCTGCAGGCAAGTGCACAGCGCGGGTTGGCATCCGTGGTTTTGTGTATGTCGGAGAATTTATCGTGCTTCCTGAGTGTTCGAAAGACTTGATCCTTGGTCTAGACTTCCTGCGGACCAACGGCGCTGTCATTGACCCGAAAGAAGCGCGTGTTTCCTTTTCGACGAAACGAGCCGTGGCGCGCATTGAAAACGAAGATCCGGGTCTGAACGTTTTGCGTATAGTCGACGATGACGTGAGGGTTCCGGCACGTTCTAGTGTGCTGGTTCTTGTAAAGCATGATTTGTTCCACGATTACGAGGGCATCGCGGATGGGCACCTTCCGCTACTACTCGAGAAGGAATTAGCCGTTGCTCGAGGACTCGTACAACTCCAGAACAGTTGTGCTACTGTCCTCCTGACAAGTTTTGCTGAGGAGATGCGGCATCTCGCCAAGGACAGGGCTGTTGCCGTCCTTCACGATGTTACTGCCTTACCTCATTTATGCACCGCCGGAACGAACCCTAAAGAAGAGGCCGCACCTTGTCATGCTCTGCAAACCGTTAAAATTAGCGCGGACTTGAGGCCCGATCAAAGGAATCTTCTCTCGGCTCTTCTGAGCGATTTCGCAGACTGCTTCGCCACAGGCTCGAAGGTCGGTCGTACTCCTGTCGCCAAGCACCGCATCATCACCGATGAGACCACGTTACCGGTATGCCAGCGCCCGTACCGGGTTTCTCCTAAGGAACGTGACGCCATTAAAACGCAAGTGGATGAAATGCTTGCGGACGACGTGATCCAGCCTTCGACGAGCCCATGGGCATCAGCAGTGGTCCTTGTCAAAAAGAAAGATGGCACCTTGAGATTCTGTGTCGATTACCGAAAGTTAAATAACGTGACCAAAAAGGACGTCTATCCACTGCCCAGGATTGATGATGCCCTCGATCGACTACGCGATGCCAGGTATTTCTCCTCATTAGACCTCAAAAGCGGATACTGGCAAATCGAAGTGGATCAGAGAGACAGAGAGAAGACTGCATTTGTGACGCCCGACGGCCTATACGAGTTTAAGGTGCTTCCGTTTGGTCTTTGCTCTGCACCGGCCACGTTGCAACGTATGATGGACACGGTTTTATCAGGTCTCAAGTGGCAGTCGTGCTTGGTGTACTTAGATGATGTTGTTATTTCCTCGCCTACTTTCGAGCAACACTTGGACAGGTTGCGCATCGTGCTTCAAGCACTCAAAGGCGCGCAACTAACGATCAAGCCTGAGAAATGCCAGTTTGTTTTCAAAGAACTACGCGTTCTCGGCCATGTTGTCAGTGCACAGGGCGTTCTTCCTGATCCCGAGAAGACTACCGCAGTGTCAAATTTTCCCCGTCCCACCGACAAAAAGGCACTTCGACGATTTCTAGGTCTTTGTTCGTACTATCGACGCTTCGTCCAAGATTTTTCTAAGATAGGTGAACCACTGACAGCACTAACCAGAGATGACATACCCTTCCTGTGGGGAGACGATCAAGAGCAAGCCTTCCAGGAGCTTAGAAGCCGCCTACACAAACCCCCAATACTCGCCCATTTCGATGAAGACTCCGCAACAGACGTACATACTGATGTCAGCAACGTTGGCCTCGGCGCGGTACTCATTCAGTGGAAAGGCGGAGTAGAACGGGTTATCGCCTACGCGAGCCGAACACTCTCACGATCAGAGGCGAACTATTCGACAACGGAGAAGGAGTGCCTTGCGGTAATCGGGGCCATCAGCAAGTTTCGACCACATTTGAACGGACGACCCTTCCGTATTGTCAGCGACCATCATTCCTTGTGCTGGCTGGCAAGCCTTAAAGACCCGTCTGGACGCTTAGCTCGTTGGAGCCTCCGTCTTCAAGAGTATGACGTTACTGTTGTCTATAAGTCGGGACATAAACACCAAGATGCGGATTGCTTGTCACGCGCGCCATTGGACTCCACCGCAGTAGAAAACGCCGACGAGTTTCCCTTTATTGGGGCCGTTACTCAATCCCATATGGCTGACCTTCAACGCAAGGACCCGGAGCTGGCGCCGCTCATCGATTATCTGGAAGGACGCGGTGGTAGGGTACCGCTTGTTTTTCGTCGTGGCTTGCAGTCATACGCTTTGCGAACTGGAGTTCTCTACAAGCGCAATCTTGAAAGAACAAGAGAGACATTTCTACTCGTAGTACCTACGCACCTACGGCCTGACATCTTGAGCGCTTGTCACGACGAACCGTCCGCCGGCCACTTGGGAGTTAGTCGTACGCTTGCGAGAATTCCGGAGAAATACTATTGGCCGAAATTATTACCTTCAGTACGATCCTACGTTAAAACCTGCCGTGACTGTCAACGCCGAAAGACTCTACCCGTGAAACCAGCTAGATTTCTTCAGCCGATCGCTCCACCGCAAACTCCATTCCAACAAGTGGGAATGGATCTTCTTGGTCCTTTCCCGAAGTCAACTAATGGAAAGCGTTGGATTGTTGTCGCGACAGACTACTTGACCCGATATGCTGAAACCGGGTCGCTCACAAATGGAACTGCCACCGAAGTAGCACAGTTTTTTGTCCACGACATCGTGTTGCGTCATGGCGCTCCGGCTGTTATCATTACCGACCGCGGGGCAGCTTTTACGGCCCGCCTGACTAAGGCTGTACTGAACCTTACACATACTAGCCATAGACGGGCCACGGCATACCACCCGAAAACTAATGGCTTGGTGGAACGGCTAAACAGAACTCTGGCCGACATGCTGTCTATGTACGTGGATATAGAGCATAAGACCTGGGATCAAATCCTCCCATATGCCACGTTCGCATATAATACGGCACTTCAGGAGACGACGCGGCTCACACCCTTCGAGCTTGTCCTCGGCAGTCGAGTGACCACTCCATTGGATACAATGCTGCCCGTATACACCGAAGACGAACATGAGCTTGACCTGGACATTGCTAGTTTTACTCAGCGTGCGGAAGAAGCGCGGCAGCTAGCAAGACAGCGCACATACCTGCAACAGCAACTAGACGCTGACCGTTACAACAAGGGACGGCGCTTCGCTGCCTACGATCCTGGAGACTATGTCTGGATTTGGACGCCCGTTCGTCATCGTGGGCTCTCTGAAAAATTGCTGCGTCGGTACTTCGGCCCATACCGTGTCCTCCGCCGCCTCAGCGACGTTACTTATGAAGAATCCGCGACCCAAGATCCCTCAAGCCGCAGACGACGCAAGTTCACTGATGTTGTGCACGTCGTCCGGATGAAACCCTACAATGATCGCCCCGCTGACTATTCTTGAGACTGATGGTGCCCCGTTTTGTACTGTGGTATCCCATACCAACCTAGCATACTATCTGTCAGCTCATCGCACCAAGCAGCATTTGCAGCATCGAGGCGATGCTGCCAAGAAGGGGGGCAATGACACATGCCATTCATAGACGACGAAGATTTGAACGGGCGATTCGGAAAAGACGACAAAGCATACGGTGCTGCGCTTGTGTGTTGCCTTGACTGGCTGTTGGTGTTCTTCGGTGCCAGAGTGCCAGAGCGCCTTCTCTGTAACGTTACGTTACAATATATTGAAAGTTAGAAGAGAACTTCGCCTGGATACCGCCAAGTGTAAAAACTGAGGTTTCATAAAAATATGAAAAATAAAACTAAAGCCTCCAAAAACCCCGCCATTCCACTCAGCCCTACCCGAAGACAATGCAAAAGGCTTTTTTTTTTTTTAATCGCGAATATTAAAGCATAACGTATTTCCTCAGCTTGAGGAAATAAGGAAATGCAAAGGAAATTGCACTGAGGCTGCATGAGACTTATTGAATCAAAATTTCCGAGTAGAAGCGCCGTGAAAGTGAGGTTTCAATGTCAGGAAAAAAATATATACTGCTTAGTTTCCAGGCGTAGAGAATCAACCAGCAACTATTTATCGTCATTGGCTGGTTGGACCTCCGCTTTCCATGATAGCCAAACGCCAAATTGTTTTCATAGCAGCGATTGTCAAATGGCGCTTTCTCCGATCGCGTAAGAAAGTACTCCACCCACTATAGTTGCCCATTTGGGTAGGCCCGTGACCGCCACTTTCCGGTGTCTCCCACTTATCCCCGAAAATTAAGAAGGATATTCCATCTCTTCGCTCTGCCATTGGCACCCTTGGACGATATTTCATATCCCTTAATAAAAGGAATTATAAATTCCATTTGTTATTATTTGAAATTACTAAGCCATTTAATTCAGCGCGTGCATACGCTTCAAATAATAAGCGAGTGCGGCAGAGTGCGCGACTGGAAAGTGACTGCCATAAAAGGCAGCCAAAAAGTGATCACCGTCGAAGGAAGATAAAGGCCACCGTATAAACGAACGGTGGCGAGAGCACAGAATTGTGCAACCGGTGGTGCTTACCACCGAAGGTGCGCAGGGAGGATTACCGCAGATGGCCAGTTTAGCGTACGAGAAGAAGTTCGCAAAACGAGAGTGACGAGTACTAGGTGGCTTGTAACACGAACGTCGTTACCTTAAAGGTTGCAGGTTCAACAAGTGTGGCGAAATACGATTCTCTACAGTGCCCACCAAGTAAGGAGCAGGGAGCGTGTATATGGCGAGAATTGAAAATGGTGCACGCTCTGTGGCAAGGCAGCATCCAATCATAGCCTGAGTGGTGAAACCTCCGCACTCCAGGAGCGCTGGAAGGGACAGGAAAGTGGGTTGAAAAAAGAACGAGGATGGTAAAATAAGGAAGAATGGTGCGTAACTATGCACATATGTAGAGGCCGTGTTCCTTTCTCTACCGCAACATATCGCGAAATTAAAACGCCTCAACAGTTGTCGCCCAATTCCTTGCCCAAGATTGATGATAATCATGTTTCTTGATTCATATTCGCATAGGCTCGCTTTCTTCTGATGCCCTCACTGCCCATATATTTTTTCTTTGTCAGGCTTGCGACAACATCTCCCTCAGCTACAAGTCGGCGTTTTACTACGCCTCGTATGACAACACTATATTCGCTTTCGATAAAAAAAAATGGATATACACTGACCGTCGAGAACTTAGAGGAAATTAGGCGTAAGGTAAATTTGGATCATTTGGTCATTTCCGAAGCATGCTGTACATTTGCAATCCATTTGCAGGCGAAGATTTGACGAACACTTTTGGATTTGACGAGAAGTGCCCGTAAGGGCGTTCGGGGACTCGAAAAGATTTTACGTGAGATGCCTCCCACGTTAGACCCGTCTGCAGTGTGGTCACAGGAGCGCCGCGCATAGAAAACATAATAAGCAATGCGGGCATCACATTGCTTTTCAACTGAAATCGTTATGGTCAAATGTTTAGACTCCCCTTACCTGACTGAGGACGCCTTAGAAGCGGCTCGCCCTCCTTTATTCGATTTTTAAACATGGCTTGCCAAGGAGCGCTTACCTAGAGAGGCCTCCATTGGAACGCCCTTTAGACTAGCCGCTAAGGTCCTCCTTAGCGGCTTTTTAGGTGAGGATGCACACATTGCAGCGAAGAGCCACTTGTATCAGCCTGGTGTCGAGGATATGCGCTTAATGTTTGAGGTATAATGGTTTAAATTTTAAAGAGAAGCAAGTACACATTTATAACATTGTGTCTCTAATGACGTGCGCCCCAATGTGCCCTCGGCTTGTATCTGCTTTTATCTAAAATTATAGGCCTCCCTTAAACGGCTCCTTGAGTTGAAGAAGCATGGAGAGCTCTTCGGGGAAGGTAAGGAAATAGCGTAAGTCAAGGAGCGTTCTGAAATTTGGCCCTTAGAGTGATGTTTCGGGATTAAGAAGCATTTTTTACATTGCCAAAATAAAATAAGTAACCAAAGGTCTTTTAACTTCGCAAAATGGTTACATCTTTCTAGTTGTTTTCTGCGTGGAGTGTTTATGAAGAAAGAAAAATGAAAATAAATATGATTGCCTTGCGTATTATTTTGACTCCCAATGCTCTTTCAGTCTCCATTAGTTCCCCGAGCAGAAGGCAGGATTCAATTTAGTTCGCAGTTGTTTTGCTTAAACTGAAATTTTAATCTGCAGTATATATATATTTATGTTCAGAAAGATACGAACAGCACATCCTTCAAGCTTACGACTGGAAGAGGTTTTGTCGCCCTAATTGTCGCATTAACCGGATTTCTAGAGCAGCGTGTTTGAAAAAATAGTAGAGCTAAGCATAGCGTGGGATTGAGGCAGAACAGATATGGATTTGATTCAGGAATGTAGCCCTTTATTCTTTCGTGGTATATCGCCTTCAGATCCCGTATTTTTTCGTTTTCGTGATTACCTAATCTTTCCCCAGCAGCGACCCTCTGGGATGTTTCCTTTCCATCCACCTTACTGTGGTGCTTTCCCCTGTTTTCCGCCATAAACTCCAAACCCACTAAGCCACCTATAGGCAACCTGCAATGGAGTTTGCTGAGACATGTGGCGCCATCTGGCGGCCGACAGGAGCTAATACTGAGGCGGCGCAGAAGCTGACGCCGTATCTGTTGCGGCCGATGAGTTCCTTCTGCGTTCGCGTTTTGTTATCTCAGTGAGTGTGATTTCCTCATTTAGTAACTTGAGTGGTCTCGTGCGATGCGTCGACTACTACGGATGTGAACAAGAATGAAAATAAGCTCAAGGGCGGCGACGAAGACTGCCAAAATCACGAAGGAAACCTAAGCGTACCGCTTGCTGGGATAACCTAGGAAGAATGATTAGAGAAGAAGATATTGGCTTCGAGAA
Organism: Amblyomma maculatum; assembly: GCF_055883805.1. Classification (NCBI taxonomy): domain Eukaryota; kingdom Metazoa; phylum Arthropoda; class Arachnida; order Ixodida; family Ixodidae; genus Amblyomma; species Amblyomma maculatum. Next base: position 159,211,400 of record NC_139347.1, read on the forward strand.
AGTAATGTTACTGAAATTCGTTTTGTTAAGGGGTCATTGGCGTACAAACGCCAAGAAGCTAAAATAAGACGATTGCCCGTGAGCGGAGGAAACGGTATAAACTTCTGACTTCGGGAGTCGCACGCTTGTTGCGGCACACTACTCAGTACGCGCTGAAAAATATGGCGTGTGCTGGTATATGCCGTGCAAGACCGAGTGACATACGTCCAGAGAAGCAACAAAACCGTGCAGCCGCAGCATCGTATTCCAGCCGCATTTCAAAGGAGGCTAAATAAAAAAAATGTTCGTGGATCTCTGAACCGGATTTCTAATGCGGTGTCTATTCAGAACCACGAAGCCAAAATATCTTCAACACTTCCAATTACAGATTTCAATAAGTATATTTATCTGTAAATTAGTTCTTAGGGTCCTGAAAAAGTCGAAGTGGCGGAGTGTAGAGGCCCGTGATACTGTGTACGCTGAAAATGGAACTTCGTTCTATCGTTCCGCGCCAAATATTTCTTTCACCGACTGCTCAAGCTACTCAAGAGTCTCTTGTCCCAGACGATAGACTATTTCATCAATAGTAGCAACAGTAAAAAATTCTAACTCTTAACGACCTCCGTTACGAAAGCTTTGCCGTTGAGTGCCAGCATTACCCGCCGGCTTTCCCCAAGATTGAGGTACGGAGGTATAAAATGCAGGCCAGTTGTTGTTAAGAGCTTCATTTTTCCAACGGTGTAGGAGGCCCCCTACTCCCCACCCACGGCACGCACAGTCTTCGTTGATGACGCACGCTACAACCTCACAGTGCTTGCAACCGCCACGACATCCGTAGGGGGTACCGCGCCATCCCTCCTGTAACCTCCGCGGCACTGTCGAAAGGTGCATTACGAACAAGTGTTCGTCATGGTATTAAACTGTAAAGCAAAACCGCGAGGAAATTATCATGCTGCTGTAATCAAACAGCAAGAACAAAAAAGCAAGAAACGGCGATTTATCTCTTCTCAGGTTCTCTCTGCTCTTTCAATGTTTTGGTATGAGGTGTGAACGCAATAGGTAAATGAAAAGCTACGTTTACAACATTTTTTATTCATTTAATTATTTCTTAATTCATCATCACATAACCGACTAAAGCCCTGAGAGAATAAATTTCGTTAAAAAAAAATCTTCGTCTACTCACGCGAAATGCAAAGTTGTGCGCGCAGTTGTTCCGTCGCGAGCGGCGCGCACTTCGCGGTGAGGTCGACACCGTTCACATCTTAAACATGAGCACTGTCAAACAGGCGGTCTTCTTTCGTCAGTACTGGTTTTCGGAAGTAGCTCTGAGGACATTCGATTGCCTGAAAACCGCAGAAATGAAAGCCGAGATGCTTCCCGCCGTACAACGCGAACGCAACCCGACCGCGCCGGCCTACTCAGATTACTTGGCGGCGCTGAACGCTGCGCTCCACTAGAGCCTGGTCACTGTAGGTTGCCTATAGCTTCCCACTTTTTTCTCCTCAGTTGAACACTTCATTTTCCCTAATTTCTTTATAGGTGGGGAGGCGCATACAGTGCCAAGCCATCACATTATCTAGCTACATATTATTCTTTATGGTACCTATCAAAATCTGTTTCCATGGGAGGTCCCACCTGCGGTCTTGTACCATGGGATCTCTCGCTGTATATTATTGTACCTTGTGTTTTGATGAAAAAATAAGCTTTCAACTTCAATTTCAACGCCCCGCTTCAACCAAACCGTACAAGCGGCCTTGACTCGGCACTGAAGAGCCCTAGCAGACTGATTCCTATCCCTCCCACCTCAACCAGAGTTCACGGCTGTCTCCCAACTTGATATTAATATGTCTTCATTACGCTCCCATTACCGAATGAGTTCTCGGCTAATGTAACCTGCCAACTACCACCTGCCGGAGTCATCACTTAATTGTTTTGCCCCCAACGATGTAAAGACGGATTTCCTGCAGGCGCGGCCTTTGTCGTTCTTTTATTGAAACATGAAGTGTGCGCAGAAGGTGTACTGGAAGGCTGGATTCCGGTCTAACCCTCCTGTCTCAAAGGCGACGCACCTGCCAGTTCGGCAGTATACCATGGTGTTTCGTCGCATCACACCAGACGGCGACACTCAGTGCACGGTCATGTGCGCCGCCAAACAAGCCCGTGATTTTTTCGCTCCCAACGCCAGTTCTGGCGATTTTCTGGAGAACGGAATATTTAACGCGATCTTTTAAGGCGAAAGCCTCTAATGGCTCCTGCTGTCGTGGACAAATTGTGTCCCACTTTTGCAGCGGCTCTGATTGGGCGACGCAGGATGACTTCAGAGGTCTCAACCAATCCCACAGCACCACTACAGTATGCGCTAATGCGTGCCTTATATGGCCATATCTCGATCAATATCATTTACTAATTAACGGCTTATGAATTATTAAATGTATTATTTAGAAATAATAGCTGATTAAGTGATGTCATTACTTACTATATAATGATTTCCTCCTTAATGACTAATTGATGAATTATTTATGACTTACTAATTAGTGCAGTTGCGTATAGCAGAACGCGGCACTCAGGCTTTCGCCTTTCACTACTTTAGTCGCTAAAGTCTATTTGTAATTTTTAATATAACAAGCGTAAGAACTAGTGCACGCGATTGGCGCAGCTGCTACCGTGCCTCAGTTCTACAGCTGATGCGGTGCACAGCAGAAAAGGCCTAGTTTTCGAGCAAATTAGGGTAAAATACCCGTTATCTACAAAATTTGTCGACGACGTTGTCGGCGGTGGCGCTGGCGCTGGGAACGATAAATCACTACCATGTCCCAGGTAGGGGATAGCTGATAGGCACCATGGCCAGAAATTGACTGGTCATTCAGTTATGACGTCACAAGTGTTCTTGATATGACCAAGTTCTCAGCCGCTGCCAATAGGGTGCCGCTCGAGACAGGGAGATTGAATATCCGACCCCATTGGATGGCGACAGATACGCGCTTACGACAGGCCATTGAGGTTAGCTCATATTCGGCTTGCCAAAAACGGTAGTTTTTGACGAATGGCCTCTTAATAATGCGGTAGCTTAGGGCTGTATTCTATCGAGTGAATGTCAGACAGCGGGCAAAAATTAGGAGTTGAGTGACTGGGTTAGTAATAAAGTGTACATCAGAAAACAAGGGACCGCAGGGGAGCCGAATACGAGAGCCATTGACGCTCTCTTATGACAACCTTAAAGGCGAAGCCTAACTGTGCTCCGAAGCACATCGGTGGTGTTGTAAGATTGTGGTACGGCAAGAATGACCTCGCTGCAACAAAAACAGCGCCGAGAATAAGCTCAGACCTTCCGTATTTCTTAAGTGCGGTGTCCGGTGCATTTCGCTTGATTTGCGCGGCTTAGAAGCGAGATCGTAGCAAGCTCTATTATTAAAACGCTGCCGCCACTCAGCCTCCGGCTCACAACTTAGCATACATTTCAATTTTTATAATTTGCGAGAGTGGCCTCCAGCACCAAGAGATAACCTGCTGTGAACAACCTCGTCTTCCCAGAAAGAGCAATCTTATTCTTTTAAAATCAATCTCAGACACTATCATAGTGAAATGTTCGAAGAATATTGTTATTTTTTATTTGTATTCAACTCACTTGATAAATTAGCAGGGACTCCTCCAGTGTGTCGTGTACTAAAACGTGAGCCTCCTACAGTTGCAGCAGCCGGTACTTCTTCAGCTTGAAAACGTATCGCTGCCAGCAGCGTTTGTGTAGGTATATCTCCTCCTTTACAAATATTTCAACACCTTGGTACAAATTTTAATAAGTATTGGCGACATATACAACATTTTCTTGTAAATTGTTTTACGAAAAGACTTTAGCATAGCACGATAGATTTCACCAATTTCCGGTTTCCGTCTGCCTAACAAGGGCTGTAGATAAGTGTTAGGTGTCTGGCATTAGAACACCTCAAAGTTTTCTGAGCGTTGCACCTGTCCCAACCTTCTTTTCGGATTCTGTTGTTCATGCTGTTTATACACCGGACAAATACATTAAAACATAAAAATGAATATAAGAACGGTGTTGGTTTCTAACAAAAATGGTTCTTTTCCTCACACACGTATTGTCTGCGAGCAGACTCTTTTTTTTACCGGAGGCCTCTAAGACCCCAAATAAAAATATATTTGGCTACTCCACAGCGCTCAATCGAATGATATTATGGCGGCAAACAAGCCTATATAGCTTCTCATGAATGTGCTGTGCATGGCTATACCATGGTTATACCACGGCTATATTTCAGTTTCATACTATAATTTGTCATCGTTATAACCATGAACATACCATGAGTAGCAAGACCATGATCAAGGTCGAAGCTAATTAGGCCTACTTGACACTTAAAGGTTAGGTGCACAGGTTAAAAATTCAGATCCCAAAACAATTACTTAATTACGCCTTTATAAGGCTAAAGAGCATGTTAGCTTAAGTAAAAAAGCCCTATGAGTCACAAAAACCTCGTACAAATTCTCATGCAAAACTCATACTAAACTCGTACAAATCTCATGTAATCTCATAACCTCATTCACGTATGATAAATATACGAGATTGGATGGCGTTTGTATGAGTTTATTATGAGAAATCTGTGTGAGGTTATTGTGACTCATACGGTTTCTTCTCTAGGGAGGCTTGTTAAGCCCAATAGCCCTTACAAAGATATAAGCCTGAAAGGTCGCATTCCACCAGTACTTTGCTGTCCGAAGAAACATTGGCCGTGTTTGCACGGCCTTAATCGTAATTACGTCTGATTAGCCTTATCTAAGCCTAATATGACTAATTAGGCCTATTTAGTGCGGAATCGCTCCGTGCTGTCCAACATAAATTTTCGCTTGGCTATTTACTCTTTTATGTTGGTTGCTCGAGCACACATTCCACAAATTCAACCATCATCAAAGGTCGGAGTTGAAATGATGTGTCTACTGATGTTGGAATTACAACCATTAATGTAATTTAACTCTTACCTGTCCACACTTATTTTGCTAAACTAGAAGGAAAAGTATATTTATTATGACGCAAGAATGATAATTTCGGTAAAGAGCTTACAGAATTATGTTCCTGTTTTATTTTTTTATTGCGTTATTAATAATATTGTGCATTTTTGTAAGCAATATTTAGCTGTTTTAAGGTGAAACGACAGAAGTACTATCAACACAGCTTTTCCACCGCTTACTATTTTAGGTTTGCACCAGCTGGGAAAACAACACCGACCACTTGGCCGGCATCGCTGTCTACGATGCGAACTACGATTCCGCGGCGAAAAACTGCCCCTCATATCAAGGGGCCGCTTGGGCATTCCTGAACCGGTTCGGCGACGCCCGAGATGTGCTCAATGTGTGGGGCGACAGAACATTGGGAAACTTCACGAGGAAATGCTACCTGAGTAAGTTATAGGCGCATACTACGTTTCAATGCAAGTAACGACAACAAAGCCATGTGTGAAAACTGACCACTTAAGATCCGCCTTTGAGGGTATGACGCAATAGCGTTGATGGCTCCCGTCTTCGGCTCCTTTCGGGAATTGGCGTGTATTAGTGTCTACACTCCCTTAAGCAGTCAAATAAGTAATATTACACATAATAATTAATACGCTTAATCACAGATTGGTACTCAGTTTTCAATTAGACGACCCGCAATAAATATCTATAAATCCCCGCTATAACCAGCCAGTCGTACGGACGTGCCTACCATGTTTTTCGCCCGTATTCAGAAACGCATCTCGACTCGACGCTCCACCTCCACTCCGTGGAGGGGGGAAAGCAGCCGCTCCTTGACTCCAAGGTCTATTCGGTTTCATGAACGCCACTCGACATTTCCTTCTACTAAGTCCCCACGAAAAATACTGCTCCGCTCGAAGCAGCCCAAATAGTACACAGGGGGGAGATTAAAGTCATAACTGTGCCAGCAAACTGCATTCTTCAGTGTGTAACACGCTCATTTTTGCATGTCGCGTCTTCGAGACATTCATTACAAACAACGTCGACATTTACAGCCTAGTAAAGCATGTTTTGCGAGCTGCGTGAGAAAGCAGATGTGAAAAATGGCCGAAAACGATTTTATATCTGGTAACTGACCCTGCCGATTATGTAGAGTTCATGTAGAACATGACATAGGTGTTGAGAAATAGCGCGAATACTTGTGCTCATTCCTGCTCGGGGTAAATTTTCTGTTGTACTCGCCCTTTACCCTCAGAGTGCTCAGAGGTAAGTTGTCGAAACAAGTGTACTGCTCAGCAGCGCTTCGCAACACATGCACACGAGCCAAATAATTCAACTCTCCAAAAGCAAATTCCGCTTGCGGTTTTCAAGCAAGTTGAGAGACGTAACTGTGAAGGTGTGCTTGCACAGCCATGCCTTTTGCCGACGCCGATTATTCCTCCGTAGAACGAGCGGAGCAAAGCACTTCCTCGACAGCGCCGTGCGTATGAAGACGTCCAGCATTTGTCAAAAGATTAGAGCCCTGGGGGTGGGCTTCTGACTGTGTAGTGGCGCTTGTTTAGCATTAGTGGAGGTAATGCCCATTGGAGACGGTAGGGCAAAAAAACTTTTTACCATTAAAAGATTCAGAACATTGGAAATGCATCACAAACCGCGCGAAGTGGCTCAAAAGCAGACACACTCAGTTCTACACTTTTAGCAATTACTGCACGTGCCTAGACCGACAAGAAAGCCATTGGTGCTTGGCGTGAAGCACATACGTCAGCACAGCTAAACCGCGCCTCCAAAGTTCGCTGCTTCTTATACGCAACACGCTATTTCCCGAAAGTTCACGGCAGTCCGCGGAAGCCACCGGCAGAGCGAGCGCGCCATTAGCCGTCAAATGTGCGTCGCATCTCATCCCGCGGTAGTCTCTGAAATGTTGTTTGGAGATCTGGTGATGACTTGCAGTGGGCCTGCCCCACATAAACGTAATGCGATGATCAACTGCACCAATGGTGTCAACGAGCGACCACTGTGATCTTTGCTCGGCGTTAGCGCCAGAGACATCTAAAGGCTAGCCTTTACCGCCCCAGTAAAGTTATAACGTGCCAGAAGCTCCAGGTTGTTGTGAATTAGCCCACATTTTCAAGGAAGGTATTATGAATCCTCAGTGTATTCGTTTCTATGAAGTGTGGTATACAGACAGACGAAGTTCACATACTAGCGAACGTTGCCACGTCCGTTTTCAAGTGGAGTGGCGGTCGAGGAGCGTCCAAATTAGCGCCGGTGCCTACTCCAGATTCCCGGGAAAAGATTTATCCTCCACTCAAGGAGTGATTCGAGTGGAGGTTGGTTCCTGAAACGAAATGCAGGCCCTGAAGGCCGCTTGGAGTAGAAGTCGTGCATTCGTGAATACAGTATGGCGCTTACTCCTCGCCCAAGTGTTCTAGAAGTTTCGAGTCCCATCTCAGCCTCCCATGTGAAGAAGCCTGACGTGGCCGCTCCTGCCATTTCATGGGGTGCCGTGACGTCGAGCAACCCACCCCAATCAGTTTCCGCCTGATTCCTATGCCAACTACCGTCTACAAGAGTCTTGGCCATAATTTTCGCACATTATCGCAAGAGTGCAAAGAACAGCTGATTTTGCAGCGAACAAAGGCTGTAACGGTGTCGCGTATTATGTGTTCTGTAAGTGGAGGGTGGACGAGACCTATTAGTACCCCAACATATTCGAAATCTTACCGTGAGACATGTGGTACGATTTTTTTTTTTTGTATGGAAGAAGCCTCGCCAAAAACCGAGCAACGAAGGCCTTAAAACACTGTGCTGCTGTTTGTCACTTATCCACTTTCCTTCGAATTGATTTGCATTGTCCGCAGCCATAATGCACCCAGCCGAGCAACACTAACAATGCAAGAAAAAAGAATATATACAAAAAGACGAATTAGCATCACAGCACCCCGTAATGGCCAGCTGGGTTACAAATCAACTCTCGCCTTTTCCCATTATTTCCACAAGTATTTGCCAAACTTCGTGATTATATGTTTCTCTATCACCAACTGTAACTGCCAACGTACAAAGTTTGCACAGAAGAAAAATAGTACAGTGGCATGCAGGAAGCATGCGCAGTCTCGCTGCTTGTAACTTTTCGTATTAATTATTTTTCTCTTAAATATATTTTCTTCAGTCTCCGCGAAGCTGCCTTGCTTTTACTTTTGATGAAGCCCACTAGATTCTCTCATCTATATGGTTTTAAATGCACAGCACGCGTGACAACAAATACAATACTATGAACATAGCCAAACTGCTCAATGGCTCAAGGTCTATATGTTTATATTTTTCTTGCACTGGACCGAAATGGGTGAGCCGCCCGCCAGACAGCGCTCCAGAATTTGCCTTACGGCTCGTCGGGGCTTCAATACGACGTTCTTTATATTTCATTCTTGTATTTAATTATTTTTTCGTATCTTTGTTTCGTTTATCTTTTCATATTCGTGTGCACATTTCAACCTGTACGTGTATAAAATTCCAATACCTTCAGTCGTTATGAAAATGCGTGTGTCATGGCTGTCTAAGAGCGGACCTGTCGCTTAAGAAGCCATTCTGGAATTCTCATTTGGGCCGTGAAGTCCACAGAAAAGAGAACATTACGAGGGATACTTAAGCTCAGCATAGAAGAGCATCATGCGATAGCGTATTGAGCTACCAGCCCACCTCTAAAAGCCCATTTTAACCAAACCGAATGAGCGTCCCTGCGTGGCCTGAGGGTAACGTGAATGCAAGTGTCTTGGCAGGGTAATTCTGACACTGCCCTTCCATACGAAAGGGTGGCTCGAGTTGGGAGCTCTTGACAAACACAACGTCAGGCACCCCTACGTATATTCAGTGAGTGGACATGTTAGCTGATAGCGCCACGCACTTGATTTTTAGCTCTCAACGCCAACCCAAATTTTAAAGTAATGAGGACTTTAACCTTTTAAAATTAAAAGTGCAGCTTTACTATACAACATAACAGCAGTATTGCACATTCGCCACAGGGAGTGATGTTCGTATTGGCACCCCTTATCACAGTAGCAAAGATCGAGTTCTATATCTTCATATCGCTGAGCCGGGTGGAAAATTATTTCGCTTAAGACGCGTATAAAACAGACTCGCAGACGACAGACGGTCGACACACTGAGAAATAGTGGAACTGGGCTCTATAGGGCACTCAGACGAGTCTACGCAGAACACGCACACGATAATAAACAACTCATACGTTCAGTTGCCGAATCTAAGATTCGATGTTGAGTTACCAAAGCATATAGCATGCGCAATTCGTCCCCACTGATCCTAAATAATATTCTCCCAGATGCCAAGGCCTGCTTACATTTATTGACGAAGCTTGACCAATGACCGCATACAATAAAATCACGCTCTCGTATAACTAAATTAGAAATTTCTAAAATGTGGTACTGGCAGTGCAAAATATTGCAGGCATGCACCTCTTTCCGGGATCTTCCACCAAGGCGATTTAGGAGCCCTTCATTATTGTGCTGATTTTAACTTTATTCAGGGGCTTTTGGTACGAACGCGTAATTATGTCGAACTCTGGGATCATAGCAAATGGAATAAAGCTGTGGGTCATTTCAAAAATGTGGAAATTGGTACAAAAAACATGTAAACGCGTAATTATGTCGAACTCTGGGATCATAGCAAATGGAATAAAGCTGTGGGTCATTTCAAAAATGTGGAAATTGGTACAAAATACATGTAAACTAGTCTAAAAGTTTAAGGAATCGGGAAATGAAGGGCGTCTGCTTATGGTGCTGTTGCTTCATGTCTTACTGAGGACAATGGTAGTTTTACGCCAAAAGCTGCTTTAGGAGCCCTCCTCGTTGGATTTACACCGTATATCTTCAACATTCGTGCACATTGTCAAATTAAAGAAAGTGATCACCACAGGGTCAGTGCATTCCGCATTACCCCAAGAGGCACGTCACCGGGCGCCCGGTGTCATTGCTACTTTGACAAAGGGACCCCATATAACCTGGTTTTAGACTTTATTTCAAGATTTTGGGGTTAGCAAAAGACGAGAGTTAGCATAGCTACGGATTTAACTGAGTTGAGCACGTTACTTGCAGAACGCAAAGTTCAAGATAATTTCATTCTGGTGGACGCAGCTCGAAAGTGAAGTTTTTAAATATTTCGGATCATTTGAAGTTATGCTAAATGTCAGTCGTGGTTTCGGAATGGAATTCATCTTAGCTAGTATGCTCAGAATATGAACTAGAAAAGCTTTTATGTTCAAGGAAACATCGGCCGTGACTCTACCATTGCTAATAAAGGTGTGTACGATATATCTGTAAAGCTGGTAGAAAATCTGGGCCAGAATGCATTTTTTCTCGCTCTGAGTATCTATCGGGACTGTACACTGTGATCCGAGTCCTGCGTCAGGAGAGTTACGAAATATGAAGAACGAAGGTTTTCAAGCAGAATGACGCACGGCATCCACTGTTATTAATTGCGCTCTTGAAAACTTCTTTTATGCAGGCTGGAGTGGGGAAGATTTGAGGTGCAAGTACACGCGAGCCAGAAGACATTAATCCGATAAACTAAGGCTGTAATAGTTAACATCGTTGGCATCTAAGGAGAAAAATCCACACCAATAATGCCAGACAGTTTTTTGCGTTGGCGTCCCCTCATGTCGGCGTGATGGTAACAAACCGGTTGCTAAACGTTCCTGTAGCCTAATTTGTTCGTTCGGTCTTTTTTCAGAACAACCCCAGATGTTTCCTTGGTACTATTCACTGCCTAAGGTGCACCCCGTCAACCTGCGCATTATAAAAGGCATATTCTCTCAGGCTCGCGAGCACTGCTCGAGCCTCTGATTTCATGATGTCGTCATCCAGGGGTGAACACTCATTTTGATGGGGGTAGTACCTATACTGAGGTCTGGGGTCCGTGAGGATATGGTATTGCACTGCACTGAATCCTGTCTCAAGTGCGTTCTTCTGTGGTTACAACCGCCGCCTACGACGAACAATTTGTAGATTATTTTAGAAATCACCCCGATCTGTACGACTTTAATATCTGCCTACTGTTCCGGAGGCTGAATACTCTATAGATGAAATTTGCTCAGCTGAGGAACAGAGTTCCACTCATTTTCAGGCTTGTGTTCGGCATGGAACAAAGAAAGAGCTAATATCATGTCGAACTGTTCAGTATGGCCTCTTTTAACAACGGGACTAAAATATTTAGAAAATGGATCAAACACGGTGCCCAGTAAGCGCAATATTTTTAGTTCTGCAGGTGTGCATTATTTGATTAAACAAATGCACTGTACGAAAGGTTCTTTCGCAAGCGCAATTCTTTTCTATAATTTTCCTTATTTACTACATAATGCGACACTTTTGCATTGTCTAGCGCAGCTCTCAGTGGTTGAACTTTTGCGGTTAAAGCCATTTTTGTTTATGTGGAAAACGAAGACAATAAACTTTCTGGTGCCCCAAATTTGGGGCTTAGCCGTGCATGCAACGAGCCGGTTTGCAACGGCTCCTCTCAACCTGTCCGGTTCAGGTCCGGTTGTAATGTGATAAAAAATCTATGCACCCTGAAATAGGAAGTGAAGAACAGCACTCTAAAAATTAGAAAGAGATTGTAACAGTAAATAAAATATTTGTGTGGAACTTTGGACCACTAAAGTTAGATAAAGAGAAAGCCTTAGTTTAAAACTTCGCAGATTCCTGATTTTACTGCGTCTGCTTCTGTAGGCTGTGTGGTGCGGCCTTCGAGGAATCGCCAAAAGAATGGTGCGCACAGACGCCTGGATCGGCATGCATGACGCCATAGCCAACGCGATGACGCGATAGCCAGCATATAAAACCCCACTTTAACCGAGCCGTATGAACGTGCCTGTGTGGTCTAGGGATAACGTGAATACAAGGGTTTTGGCAGGTCTATTTTGGTATCCCATTCCCATATGAAAGGAGAGGCCCGAGTTGGCAGCTCCTGCCAAACGTAATGTCACGAAGCCCTACGTCCAGTTAATGCACGGCCGAGTCAGCTTGTAGCTGCCGCCTCCCAAGTAACGAAAGTGTATTAAGGCGTATTATGTGTATTAAGTGTAATAATACGCCCCCTTTTGGGAGGCGTCAGCCCAGGGTGGCCCACTTTGACGTATGATGGCCATCATTTCGGTGGCATCTCGTGATCTAGGGTGGCCGCAAAGTGTGACGCCTTCTGCGAATGTTAGTATGAGCCACTAAAGTCTTTCGACTTAAATCCTCCACAGCTGGGATTTACCCTTCTGATTCCTATATCTGGCCTAATTATAAATAAAAGAACGAGAATACGGTGTAAATCGAGAAGTCAAAATCTCCCATTTAGCGTGGAAGTAATACTGCCAAGCTTTCAGCCCATCAGTGAAAACCAAAAAGACTGAGGAGCACCTATTGCAACTTGTCGATCCAACATCATGTCACGCTGAGTGACCCTGATGGGAAGGGGGGCCGGACATACCCGGCATGGGGCATGGACGCGTGGGCCACACCTCACAGCCCACCGATCACGGCTCCCAATGGGCTGTGCGGTGCGAGGTGCATCGCATTTCTTTACATGCCCCTAGACACAAGGGGCGCTGCACAACCTGCACGTTTTGCGCAGGGCCGGGGCGTATGCACTGCTTAAGGTTTCATCTCGAGCCACGTACGCGGAGCTCTCCAGGCGACAGCTCTGACACAGTCTTCCGGCATGGTTGGCATCCATCCTAGCATGCATGCCAACCTGGCACGCATCAGAATTTCAACCTCGCACCTGCCTTCCATTGCCTACACCGAGTGCCTTGCGCAGTCGGTTACAGCTCTGGTTGTTGAGTATACAATTCATGTGCTACATATACATTTATTGCCCGTGCTTTCATCAGCTGGCCGAGTGCGTGTTTTCTATGATGCTCGTGAGACAAGAAGAAAGATGTTCCTTAAGCATGCAAGGGATGCCGCATTACGTGAATGCTGCGGAGTAAGGAGAAGGAAGAAGATCGAAAGGGGGGTACCCACCTTGGGTGTCGTATTGTATATGTGTATTAGACTTTTTTTTATTCGCATGTCTAACAGCATAATTCACTTACTACTGTTTTCAGGAGTGGTCGATCCCCCTCGTGGGTATGTGCAATTATCTGAGAGCACAACAACAACAACAATTCCGCATAGCGAGAACGTACCATGCTTCAAGAGGCCAACAAGATCGGAAATGGTACGCAGTGATGTTAGGAAAGCGCGGGCGTTGCGAGACTTGAATCCAACGATGGCTGGTCGTTCGGGAAAACGAAGACTTGTGGTTGGTGCAGCGCATCACAGCGGTCAGCTCTCTTCGTCGTGGGCCATATACACGCTCAAATGATTACGGGATAAACAGACCCTACGCTTTAGGATACAGGGGCGTGAATGGACATGAGGAGCCTTGACCCTACGTCTTTCACAACGTTTCGTGAGTGGAATGTACAAAACCTGGGCTTAGCGGCATTAGACGAGTGTCTATAGTGACATCTAGGTTTTTCTATTGTTTTCTGTCATGCCTAGTTTTCTGCGTAAAGTGTCCTCACTCTGGTATTACCCATGATTTTCTGTCGACACCAACCCTTCTACATTGCAACTGTAATATCGCACTTGGTGACAGAGGCGAGATCTCTGTCTAGCGGGCATTTTTGAGCTGATACCCCTGACTTCTACCGTTGTAGCTCTACATCCTTGCGGTGACTGATAACACAGAACGGCCAGCTTCTTGACGACGGGCTCTGTTGAAGCAATATTACTCGCTCAGGTCCCCATCATTGCGTAAGGAAGCACTTGCGTAAGGAGCTTCTAAAGATGCTCGAGCAGGTTGGAGGATTGTCAAGTTGCAAGGAAGCCTATAAAAGATGAAGATTGGGAAAAGCAAGACAATTAGAATTGCCCATGATTTTGCTTACAATAATGATCGCTTGGTTATGCGCACTCGTAAATGATTTCAGCGACATTTTTTTTGGAAGGTTGGACGACAAACCATAGAGAATTTTGCGGATGCGCGAGAGGAGCTGGAAAAGCGTGTACTAACGTGTACGACACAAACTGTAGAAACTGAACAAGCGACTCCTTCCTCTCCTACTTAGCAGATTTATTTGGAAACAAGTCGTGTTTTGAGCGCTAGAAGGGACAGTCTTTGGAGCAGTATTTAGGACGCACGAACGGTTCGCTATATTCCCTGTACAGAGAGCAATTAGAATCTGCCCAGCAGGTGGCGCCACTAGGACGGCCGTCATTCCTGGAACGCATCGGTGTGCATTGCAGACTACTGCTGTGCATCTTGTGTAAACAATTTGCTGTGGATTAGCTTGCGGTTAAACCTGCAGTTACGCGAGAGCTGTGTGCATGGCTGCGCTTAGGTTCGGCTTGAAAGTAAAGACATGGCTTTTGCACATAGTAGTTTACTCTATGTTTTCAGCTTTATTTATGCCATAGGGGGCACTTCAGAAAACTGAAATGCGATGAAGGGAAAGCCTCCATCGGACGGTGTTTTAAAGCCCTCCCCTACGGCACCTCTTTCTCTGTTTTCACTCTCACCTTCGCGATGACTCGATGACGTAAGCTGCCAGCCAACATATAAAACCCTCCTTTAACAGAGTCGTATGAACGTACCTGCGTGGCCTAGGGATAAAGGGAATGCAAGGATTCCGTGCTACTGTGCGTTTATATTGTGCTAGAAACACTGGCCACCCTGAATAGACCAACACTGTGTTTACAAACAGAGGGAGCGCTGGCGGCGCCGCAGCCGACTGGGGGTGAAAGATGGGGTTATCGTCCATAGGAATACATGGAATGGAAATATTCCAAAGCAGTTTCCTGATTTCACAGGGCACCTGTAACGTCGTTATTCGGTACAAAGCAACTATGAACATGCTAGAAGAGGTGGTCAAAATATAAAATCTCATTACAGAGGCGAAGTATTTTTAAAATACCGCGAAACATGTGGGGGAGCGAGTGGGGAGGGCGACCCGTGGAAATGCATGTAAACACAACTTACCGGAACATTTTTTCCATTTCACAGAGCATCAGAAGTGGTGGCCGGTAGTTAAACGTTGACCAGTGCATTGAAGAAGTGTGTGATAAAGTATGGTGAGCCATTACGGAGGCAGTCTACTTTTAAAACTCAACGAATGACCTGTGTTTTGAATCCAGGCACCGCCAAAACGCAAGCTGGGTGTAGCGAATCGCGCAGTTTTGTTTACAGTCTGATATGCTGCCGCATAGGGCAAATAAGCTTGATAATACTGTCGCTTTAGTAATGCGTCCTAGACAAAATTACATTTAAAGAGCAGTTGTCAAACGCCATACGGCAATATAAACCGAACGAGACTAGCACATCGCAGCAGACGACAGCGCAGCGGTGATACCCACCGCGGCCGCCTCCAGCTCCGGAGCGTCTGCTAGCGACAGCAGGTGGTGCATGGTCGTCTGCAACTGTGCGCGCTTAGTTTATTGGGCTGCCAGCGGTCCACGAAGTCAGATTTGCAATACTTGCAAGAGAATGTAGCATGTCATGGCACATTACATCGGGGCCTAGTACAAGTTCACCAAAAATGATGAACCGAGCTAAATGTTGCGGTAAGTTGAGTTTACATGTATTTTTATTGGTCGCCCTCTCTACTCGCCCCCCCCCCCCCCATACGTTCCGTGGTGTTTTAAAGATACTTCACCTCAGTAATAAGATTTCACACCTACACGATCTCTTTCAGGGCGTTAATGCTTGCTATGGTACCGAATAACGACATCACAGATGACCCGTGAAATTCGAAATCTGCTTTGGAATATTTCGCTTCCGTGTATTCCTATGGGCGCAAAGCCTACTTTTCACCCCCAGTCGGCCCACGCTGGTGATAGAAGCGCCACCGCATCGTGCCTACGTCACAGAACGGTGTTGGGCTATATGCAGTGCCTGCTATCATCGACGGTACCGGAACCATGGAAGAAAGCAAACATTATCTTAATTCATAAGAACGGGTATGCTAAGGATTTGAAAAATTACAGACCAATCAGCTTACTACGTATAAGATATTTATCAAGGTAATCGCTAATAGAATCAGGACAACCTTAGACTGCAACCAGGAAAAATCAATCAGGTTTTCAGAAAGGGTACTCTACTATCGATCACATCCATACCATCCACGAGATGATAGAAAAATGCTCGGAATATAAGCAGCTTTTATATATAGTATTCATCGCTTACGAAAAAGCATTTGACTGAGTAGAATCCTCAGCGGTCATGCTGGCATTGCGAAGTCAGGGTGGAGACGAGCTGTACGTGAAAGTGCAAGAAGATATATATAGTGGCTGCACAGGAACCATAGTTCTGCATAACGAGAATAACAAAATACCTATAAAGAAAGGTGTTACGCGAGGAGATATGTGCTCCCCTGTAATACAGCTTGCTTAGAAGTATTCAGCGACTTGGAATGGGAGCAGTTAGGGATAAGGGTAGACGAAGAATACCTCATTAATCTGCGATTTGCTGATGACATTGCCTAGCTAGGTAACTCAGGTAATGAACTGCAAATAATGATTAATGACCTATACAGGAAAAGTAGAATCAGAGGCTTGAAAATCAATATGCAGGGGTAAAATAATGTTCAACAGCATCGGCAAGAACAGCAGTTTATGTTAGGCAGCGAAGCATTGGAAGTAGTAGGCGAATATGTCTACGTAGGGCAGGTAGTAACTGCAGGTCCGAACCATGAAAGGGAAATGACAAGGAGAATAAGATTGGGATGCAGCGCATTTGGCAAGCACTCGAAGGTTATGAGTAGCAGCTTACCGGTATCGCTCAAAAGGAAAGTATACAATAGTTGCTTCTTACCCGTACTAAACAATGGTGCTAAAACGTGGAGGCTAACCAAGAGAGTTCTACTTAAGTTGAGGAAAACGCAGAGGGCTATGGAACGGAAAATGGTAGGGGTGACATTAGGATATAGGGAACTTGCAGAATGGGTCAGAGAAATCACTCAAGCTGCTGATATTCTAGCGAAACTCAAGAAGAAGAAGAAATGGGTATGGGCAGGACATATGGTACCAACAGAGGATAATCGATAGTTGCTTAGGGTAACAAACTGGATTCCAAGGGAAGGAAAGCGTAGCAGGGGTAGCAAAAGGTTAGGTGGGCGAATGAGGTTAAGAAATTCGCAGGCGTCAAGACTATGCAGCTAGCACATAACCGGGTTAATTGGAGGAATATGGGAGAGGCCTTCGCTCTGCTGTGGGTATAGTCAGGTGTTGATGATAGTGATGATGATAGCAGAGAAATGGTCAGTGTGTGCATATCTGTGAACCTGCTTACTTGGGGTAAGCAGTGATTCAATACATCTAATAATTGCGGTTTTTATCAAATCAATGCACGGCTCAATAGTGCACTTTAGCATATAAGATTTTTATATTTCCGCTGGTTCGGACCTGTTCATCTGCCAGTGCTAGATGCAGTTTTCACTCTCAATTACTTTCCCCTGGGCACAAATTTGAGAAGCGTAATACAGTCTTTTGAAGCCAGGGCGTTTCCGGAGGACAATTTAATATCTGGCCAAATGTCGGAAACTTACATGGGTGTCCATATTATTTAGTAAACACTGTAAACAAGACTTGAAGTTGAACATTCTTACGTGTTTCCACAAGCATGATCTGAACACGTGTTCGCCGTTTACGCAAGAATATCTAAAAGAAAATGTTCAGCCGATACTCTTCTTGCAAATCTATTCGGTTTGAGAGTAAAATATTGTCACGCAAAGTGATGTTTGAATATGACCATGCTTCAACGTTTTGTGGTGTGAGTGGAGAGGCGTTGCGGCCACTGGGTGTGTGTAGTGCGCAAGTGTCTGTGGGTGGTGCAATTTTTCAAGCCGAATTCGTAGTCTTACCCCACTCTACGCATGACATCATTTTAGGAATGGACTTCTTGAAGTTTTGTGGCGCTACCGTGGACTGCCGAAGTCAAGAGGTTCATTTTGATGGCTCGCATCTGCCGACACTTTTTGAAAGTGGCCGTGATGAAGAAACAGTTTTTAGTATTACCGAAGACACAGTAGTTCCACCCTTGTCTGCCATGTTCGTCCCCGTGTCCGTTCCACTTCTTGAGAAGGTTTCATTCCAGGCCATGGTGCACCCAGTTCACTCAGCATGCCTGAAGAAAAATGTAATTATCCCTCACTGTATGATATCCGTGCATCATGGTAGTGCCTCGTTATGGACCATCAACCCATCGTCCGAGCCCGCAGTTTTACCAACGGGATTGAAGCTTGCCTCTTGTGGACCCGATGCGCCCCACGTCGTTGCTTTGGTCACAGATGCTACGAGTGCCATCGTACCTTTGCCTGCTGATGAAACTTCAATCTCCCGCATGATCAGCGCCGATCTCAGCTCACCTCAACGCCGTACTCTTGTGGATATTCTTCTACCTTTTTCGCCTATGTTTGACTTTTCTGAAACAGATGGACCAACCTCTCGCCCTGCACATCGGACCCATCATAGCATCGACACTGGTTCGGCTCGTCCCATTCGTCAAAAGCCATATCGCGTGTCCCCATCTGAGCGCAAAGTCATTCATGAACAAGTGGAGGACATGCTACAGAAAAAGGTGATACAGGAGTCATCTAGCCCCTGGGCTGCCCCTGTTATTCTTGTACGCAAGAAAGACGGTTCGTGGCGATTCTGCGTCGATTATCGGCGTTTAAATTCTGTTACGAAAAAGGACGTCTATCCTCTTCCTCGCATAGACGATGCCCTCGACTGCCTCTCTGGTGCGTCCTATTTTTCTTGTCTTGATCTCAGATCTGGCTACTGGCAAATTCCAATGGACCCTGCAGATAAGAAAAAAACAGCCTTCGTAACGCCAGATGGCCTTTATGAGTTTAATGTTATGCCATTCGGGCTGTGTAATGCGCCAGCTACATTCGAACGCTTTATGGACACAGTTTTGCGCGGCTTAAAATGGGACATTTGTCTTTGCTATCTGGACGATGTCGTGATATTTGGGAAATCCTTCCAAGAACACAATGACCGTCTAGTACGTGTCTTGAATTGCCTGCACAACGCCGCCCTAATTCTGAACTCCAAAAAGTGCCGCTTTGGAGAGCGCCAAGCGCTGGTGCTAGGACACCTTGTCAATGGTGATGGTGTAATGCCGGATCCCCAGAAAACTGCCGCTGTTGAGTCTTTTAAACCCCCGCAGACAGTGAAGGAGTTGCGCAGTTTTCTAGGGTTGTGCTCGTATTTTAGACGCTTTATACATCGCTTTGCTGACGTTGCTTACCCATTGACGTGCCTTCTCCACAAAAACTCTACTTTTAACTGGACACCAGACTGCGACGCGTCATTCCGTCAACTGAAGTTTCTTTTAATATCGAAACCCATCTTACGTCACTTCGATCCTACTGCAATGACAGAAGTACACACGGACGCTAGTGGAATCGGTCTTGGTGCAGTCCTTGTCCAACGGCACAATGAACGAGAGCATGTTATCGCGTACGCAAGTCGTACCCTGAGCAAGCCGGAGCGAAACTACACAGTCACCGAACAGGAATGCCTAGCTGTAGTTTTCGCTGTGCAGCGTTTCCGTTCATATTTGTACGGACGTTCGTTTACTATCGTAACTGATCATCATTCACTCTGTTGGTTGCGGAACCTTCGAGACCCATGTGGTCGCCTCGCACGCTGGGCCCTCCGGTTACAGGAATATGACTTTGCCGTGGTTTACAAAAGCGGGAGGCGTCATGCAGACGCAGATTGTCTTTCTAGGATGCCAATGGCCACGACTGGACCTGAAAGCGACGATTTCGACAATTATATATCGACCCTCGAGCCAGCGTTCCCCGACACGAATGTTTTCAAAACGGAACAGCAAAATGATACCAGTCTGCAGCCTCTCTTTGCCCAAGCCAACGTACCTACAAGCCGTTTTTGTGTGCATGATGGCCTCCTATGGAAAAAGAGTTATTCGCCTGTCGGCCAGCGATACCTACTCGTAGTTCCCAAGACGTTGTGCACGGACGTATTGCGTGTTATGCATGATAATCCAACTTCTGGGCATTTGGGATCGGTTAGAACACTCCACCGTGCTCAAGAAAGATTTTACTGGCCCAGAATGCGCTCGACGGTTGAACAATACGTTGCCAGTTGCAAGCAATGTCAACGCCACAAACGTCCAACTGCAACTCCGTCTGGCTTGCTGCACCCTGTGAAGACCCCCACAGCACCGTTTGATCAAGTAGGCATTGACCTCGTAGGTCCGTTTCCGAAGTCCGTGGATGGAAATCGCTGGATTGTAATCTGCGGGGACTATCTCACACGTTACTGTGAAACCGCCGCTCTTCCATCTGCTACGGCGCATCAGGTGTCGCTTTTCTTGCTGCACTCAGTCATCTTACGACACGGGCCGCCACGAATTGTCATCACTGACCGGGGCCGACAATTCACTGCTGATGTTGTTGAAGAGCTCATGCGTTTATGCGCCGTAACTTTCCGACACTCGACGCCATACCATCCCCAGACAAATGGCTTGACTGAGCGCGTCAACAGAACGCTTATCAACATGCTAGCCATGTATGTGGACGCAGGGCATAAGAACTGGGACACCATACTGCCCTTCATCACGTATGCGTTTAATACCGCCACGCATGAGACGACTGGATACAGTCCATTTTTTCTGCTTTACGCCAGACCGCCACGCTACTCTCTGGATACTATCCTGCCCTTCACAAGCCGTGAAGACCCCTGCCTGGCTGAGACCCTCTGTCTCGCCGAAGAAGCTCGGAGAATCGCCCGATTACGGTCTGGTGCTTCACAAGAACGTTCCAAAGTGCGATACGATTCCAGTCACCGGCGGGTCACGTACTCTGTAGGTGATTTAGTCTGGCTATGGCGTCCAATTCGGCGCCGTGGCCTACATCAAAAACTCTTGGCCCATTATGACGGCCCATATGTGGTTATCAAACGCCTTAGTGATTTAACTTATGGGATAGCCCGCCTGACAGCATCGGGTCGCCGGTCTGCCAAAACCGAACTGTGTCATGTTGCCCGCTTGAAGCCGTGTCAGCCTCGCACGACTCACGAACACGCCCAGAGGGCTTCGTCTGAGTAGGGGGGAAATGTCACGCTAATGACGACGATGAGGGATGGTGATGGTGAAGAAGAAGAAGAAGACGAAGCGTTGGTGCCTGGGGCTAGTAGGCTTCACCTTATCCCACTGCCATATCACTGTAAATAAACACCCCTTTGCTATTTCATCGTAACAATATGTTTCCCGCAAAGAGCGTTAGAGAGGGAATGAATTCTATAAAAAATAACACTCCGAAGACTCACGGGTTTCTCGACACGCTCTCTAAATGCAGGCAGCTAGAATGGCACGCAGTAAATTAAAAATTTTGTATCTCCTACACGTACTATGCGCATTTCCATTAAATTTTTGTTTTATCTACCAACTTGTCGTACCCAGTGATAGCATGTACGCGGCATCTTGCAGCCGGGCACCAACGAACCGGCAGCCGTCGAAACCAGGAGGTCCACAGGCCGGCGATGACGGAAGGACCACATGACCAAATATCGCAGCACCTACGCTCTCGCGCTGTAAAGAGTCTCTATGCCGGTGCGTACGGCTTGTTTTGCTGGTACTGCTACCTGGAGCAGATAATTACTGCCATAAGGGTGAATGCAGCAAAAGTGTTCTAATAATGCGCAAACTTTCACCGAACGAAAGAATAAAGTGGCAACACACAGCAGGCAGAAGCCGTTTAGAAAACATCGTGTCCGAGCTGCTGACATTGTTAGTTTCTGCCGATCAAGCTTTCGTTCATTAACTTTGATGGCCCTCGGCTCAAGGAATCTGAGCAAGTCCCTTCGAGATTACCAAGAGCCTCGTTTGCAATCTTTTGGTGGCGACTACAGGCTTGATGGCCTTGATTCCTGTGAATAACTAAATGGGGTATGTATAACATTCTGTGAAGGCTGTGGCTCATACACCGGGCTGCGTACAGGTCGGTTTCCTGAGAACAACTTTTCGTCGCGCGGCGAAGTGCTTTCTCTTTTGAAACAGACAATTGTGCTTGCCAAATGTTAATCAGAAGGAATCAATTAGGTCATCTAGGCAATCAAGGCACGTCATTGATCCAGGGCGTGCAGGCAAGATACGGTCGCATCTATATGTCTCGCGTACCGTTACGCTTACGCCTAAATACAAAAGCTACATCAATACACAATCCAGTGGAACCGTTAGTAAAAATTGAAGTTCATCTGGTGAAGGAAGAAAATGGTGAAGCGGCCATTGTGGGGGAAGCAGAGAGGCGATGAGAAAGGTACCACTCCGTGTTTTACTGGAGACATATCTGCTTGCGGGGGCTATCTCAAATTACTCGGTCTACACACCATGGTCTAGAGTACCTGACATACCCTTTCATGCGTTCCGAAGCTGCTTTGTGGGGAATGTTGCAGATGATCTTTTGATATTTTCGTGGCACCTGCTTCGAATAGTGCAGGAAGGTTGTTTACCAGTAATTGCATTTCTTAAACAAATTACGCCAATGGACTTGCCTGTCAGGAAGACGACAGTGGTCCAGCTCAATCTGAAGCCAGCGAAAGCCTGCTATAAATGAATATAAAGTGGTATGGCAGCCAAGTGATGAAAGATGATTGGACGAAAGTTTGTGTGCACTCGGAAGTTGAACTGACAAAGGCAATTCGTAGCCTCAAGTGCTCAGCTGATCTCGATTCGACGCAGATGTCTGCGCAGGCAATGACGCGTTTCCCGCCACCTCAAGTATAATTTCTTGACTTCATTAAAGATATAAAATCGCGGTTCAGTCCTGCACCTTTGTAATCTGACGTCACAATGATTTCTGCTTCCTTGTTCACCTAATCTGAGACGGAATTGCATACGTGAAAAGTACCTATCTGATTGCCTGTCTGGATTTGGCTTGAACGGCGACTAGTGATTGAATTGTGTTGAGGTCCTTGTTGCTTTTACTCTATGTTTAATACCACATTTTATTTCGACGTCATTAATCTAACTTTCCTGAACACACTGAAATCTGCGTTCACCGAACGCAGATTTATTCATGTATACATGTATATCGTGCTTAGTGAATGTCGGTTTCACTTATACCTTTGCTGCCCGTGGAGCTTAATGTACTTTTATTTTATGCGGACTTGCAACTATCTCTTTGGAGACGTGGTATTTCCTCTTTCTTTTCAGTTTGAGTAGGTGTTTAGAATGATCTGTAATGAAAACCTCGTAAAGATAAGTACAGGTTTAGATACTGTGATTATTGAACAGGGCACGTCAGGTCATATATCGGTTTCAAGAAGTGAGTCAGACCTATTCAATAAAGGAGTGTGAGATCTGTTTCATGCAGGTGCTCGGTATCGATCGAAAACCTGCTCTCTCGCAATCCGTTCAGGTAAACACCAGCAATTTTATTACACGCATTACACTGTACATGCTTGTTTCATCGGTTAGGTATACTCCATCCTGCTTAGTTTCGCGTCATAAATAATAGCAAAAGCACACAGAAATATAATATGAAGTTGCATCGTGTCGATAGAATTCCAGCTCCGATTCACAAAAACACTGCTGTTAATGCTGTTAATGAAAATAAAGTTCTAATCAGTTGACAGAACACAAGAAGAGAAATGTACGTGTCACTAATACAGCTTATCTTTGCAAGTACTATTACATGCCTCGCAAGGACTTTCGGAGAGAGTCTATGTGCACTACGGTAGCATGTCCTTAATTCTTCAGAAAATTTTGTTTCGAAACTCCATGCGCAAAGAAGGCTCAAAAACTAAAGTTGCAAGGGAAAAAAATACAATGAGTAAACTGACACCGATACTTAAGAAATTTAACAACGGCAAAACTATACTCTGCTACCAGAAGCATATGAGCCTTGGCTTTTCAGAACTCCAAAATCATTCACGCCAACAACACACAGCGTTTTGTTTTATTGTTGCTTATGTTTGATAACGGCGCTATTTATCGATAGGATAACTGAACGTTAAAACTGGCATCACGAGTAAATAATTCCCTGAACGTGCTAAATCTTTTGGCTTCTTTTCGTGCTACCGCCGATGTGCCAAGTCAGCAATAAGCGCTGTAGATAGTTCGTCACTGTATCACAATACATTTCAGTTTCTCAACGCTAGCTGTTCCGCCGTCGTCTCAATATAAACGCAAAAACAATATCTGATGTTTCAGTTTACCGCATAGGGAGTGTTTCAGCTTCCCATGCACACTGCGTATCTGCGACGCTGACAACTATCTAGTGAGCCGCTTAAGGTGGAAACACGCAAGGAAGCGTTGAACGGAAGGTAGTTCGGTTCGTCCATATAAAAATTCAAACAGCGAACGAAACATTCAAATAGTTTCAAACCCCCAGAGGGACTTCTCGCGCACCACTGCGGGTGGAGGAAGATGTGCGAATTTGAAACATAAACAAAGAGGTCCATCCGGACAAACTATTTTCTGAATAGAACTTATTAAATAAAGTGAGGAGTTCCACTACAGTGACCCACAGCTGGGGAACTAGCCCGGGAAGATTCCCCTAATCTCCTCTGGTAGTGAAAGGGTAGGAGGACAAGGGATAAGGAACTGGGTTGAAAGGGATGTGTTATGGTTGTTAGGAGGGGATGGATAAAGTGTAGGATTTGTCAAATGATCCTTCTGATTTATTCGAGCTCCTTTCAGACCTCCCTAAAGAGTGAGCACTCGGCTTTAGCCGAATGTTCGGCACGCAGTCTTCAAGCGTATTCCGCGACCGCAAGGCGCTTGCCGGGTGTGAAGAATAGGTGTGAGATAAACTGAGAAAAGACGAAGAAGAAGAAAAAACCACGTTTGGAGAAAAGAAGAAAGAAGAGGGAAGGTGGAGGGTGTCTCGAGATGCGCGAGGCACGTGGAGAGGGGAATGACGCACAGCGGAGCCGATCGGCTGTCCACGGAGCTCGGAGCGGTGCGTCTTCTGCCAGGCCTTACCCGGGGATCCAGACCTGGGGCCTGCCGGCCGCATCCTGTCCTCTCACCCCTGTTGTCCCCGGTGATCGGACCCGGGAGTACCACAACTTCAACTCATTGTCGCGTGCCAATTATGGACGAAAGTTCATCATTGGCACGAGCGTTCGGCGCCGTGCTGGACATACGCACATCGGGAGACCGGACTCATCGGCCGTGGTGCGGCAACCCGAGGTGTCGTGCTTCCACAAGGCCCCGTCCGGTGGCCTAGCCTTTCGCTGAGGTCCTATATCAGAAACACTACAAAGCTTGACCAACCGGAGCGTCTACACCGACTTCCCTACCTTCCCCACGAACTGGTGACTCTTATCAATTTTGTGTTTATTCTTCGTCATACTCTCGTCCTGTCTACGTGCGCAGATAGTTATTCGTTGCTAAATTGGTCGGTCTCGTCGTACATTTCGATTGGTATCACTGAATAAGCCACAGAACAAGGCGGCCCGTAGATTCTAAATAAAGAACCTCACAATTTCGGCGTTCATGGCATGAACAGGCCGGCCAAGCAGCATTTTACCGCTACTACAGATCGGATAAAAAATGAGTGCACCAAAGTTGCTCGCGGTAGGGGAACGTATTGGTTTGCATGGAATCGAGTTGCGCGCGTGGGTTGAGAACGAACTGCAAAAGGAAAGGGATGAGAGAGCTGCAGAGCGCGAAGCGAAAGCCGCAAAACATGAAAGAGCGAAGCAGCGCTTGGAGCAAGAAAGCCAGAATTTGAAGCTATGAGTACGACTTGCGAAATTGGAAGAAAACGTTCCTAAATTTGGACGTGCTGCGCATGGTACCGTACCGGCTTCGACTTTCCAAATTAGTTCTCATGGAATGATTCCACTGTTTAATGAGGAAAGGGACGATTTGGACGCGTTTTTGAAGCGTGTTTTGAACACGTCGCCCTTGGCCAGGGCTACAGCTTTGAGCCCTGGCCTCAGAGAAATGGGCTACAGCTTTGAGCCTGTGCCTCGGCAGAGAAGCTCTCATTCGGATGACTCTCTTCTGAAGACTCAGTGAATTACGAGGTAGCGAAACCTGCGTTACTTCGGAGATTCCATTTCACGGCTGAGGGCAATAGAGACACGTTTCGTGGAAGCAAGCAAAAGATGGCGAGACAGCTTCCCAGTACGCCACAAAGCTGTTAAGTTTTTTCGACCGCTGGGTTGAGATGCGAGGATAAGGTCGCACGTTTGAAGTGGTTCGGGACATGATAGTGGCTGAGCGGTTTTTAAACAGCTGCCACAATAGTTTGGTTCTCTTCTCACGATAACGTGATTGCAAAACGGTGGACGAGATTGCTGAGGCCGCCGATCATTTTATGGAGGCTCAGCGACAGAGTAACCTCGCGGTTTTTAAAGCTAGAGCTGAGCAGGATTGAGCGAAACCGGAAGACGCAGCCCAGACCCAAAGACTCAAATTTGATGCTTCATCTGCGAGAAAATCGGACATAGATCGGCGGACTGCCGTACAGAACCGAAGCCCCATATCGTACACTATGTCGCAGATCAGGGTATGAAGCTCAGTTGTGTCGACGCAGACTTTCAAGTGACCGGGAGACATCTGCTTGCTGCACATCCCCTCGAGATTCCTGCCTTGGTCGTCAGATGGGAAGAACATGTGTAGATATTCGAGGGGAAGATTCGGCTCATATTCCGACTCCAATGAATACCAGCACGCCGGGGGAACATGGAGATGTGTTCGGACAAGCAGTGTCGGTGCTGCGCAACACTGGATCTAATAGCATCGTGGTGCGTCAGGCTCTGGTGTCCGAGGCTATGTACACTGGTGAACGAGCATCCTTACTTTTAGCGGATGGTTCTAACATTAAAGCGTCTGAGGCGGAAGTCATTAAGTCGCCATTGTTCATGGGCAAGGCTTTTGATAGGTGCCTGCCGACACCTTTGTATGACGTAATTATCAGCAACGTTCCTGGTGCAAGCGCCACATTCACCGGCATTCCAACCGTCTTGACGAGCCAGAGAAACATACCTGCCAGTGATGATGGGTCCTGTGCTTCTTTCCAGATTCTGGCGGCGAACGTTTCAGAGACTGGTTTGGATGCCGCTCAAACCGCGCTCCAGTTATCTCGGCCTGTTTTTCGCAAGAAACAAGAAGATGACGCCAGCTTAGACGTGTGGCGTCGCAAGCTGAAGAAAACCTATCACGGAAAAGGACAGACGGCCTGCACCTTTCATCTAGTTGACAGCATTTTGTACCGTCAACTAGATTTCATTTTGTACCGTCAACTAGGCATTTTGAGAGGAGTGTCCCTAAAGGAAAGTTTAGGAACGCTCCAATAAGGCGCATGCCTATTAACACAACACTTCTACGAAGAGCGCCAGCCAGTGAATGTTCTACAAGCTTCATCTTTCGTAGTTGTTGATAAAGACGAGACGAAAACTCCGGTGCCAACGTTCAGTGTAGATCCTTGGTTCCGGAGTGAACTGGTTAATCCAGAACGATACAAGAGACAATTTTGGTCTTTGTGCTATCCTCCAACATCGTGGGAGCTGTAACGTAACAGAGCACATCTCAGACGAAGCTTAGGTTGTTTGTAGGAGTTTATTTCCTTTATGTCAAGTGTCAACGTTACTTACTAGTATTAGTACGAAGTGTTTTTTTGCGTGTATGTGCGAGTGAGACACTCTAAGCAGACAATAGTGATGCCACTATGTGGTGTGTGCAGTGATGTGGTGTGCGGTCCGCCAAAAGAGTGCATCAGTGTCGTGTCCCCAAGTTTTTTTTGCCGGAAAAAAAGAACTTCTCAAAGAAATTCGCATATTTGTGAAGAATCGGTGTGAGATAAACTGAGAAAATACGAAGAAAAGCCACATTTGGAGAAAAGAAGAAAGAAGAGGAGAAGGTGGAGAGTGGCTCGAGAAGCGCGAGGCACGAGGAGAGGGGAACAGGCGAGCAGCGGAGCCGAGTCCACGGAGCGGTGCGTCTTCTGCCAGGCCTGACCCGAGAATCCTGACCTGGGGCCTACCGGCCGTATTCAGTCCTATTACTCCTGATCTCCCCGGGGATCGGACCCGAGAGTACCGCTACTTCCACTCATTGTCGCTGCTGTAACGAACGTCCACTATTGGTACGAGCGTTCGGCGCCGTGCTGGACCTACGCACATCGGGGAGACCGGACTCATCAGCCGTGGTACAGCAACCCGAGGCCTCGTGCTTCCATTGGGACCTGTCCGGTGGCCTAGCCTTTCTCTGAGGCTCTAAGCCAGCAACACTACAAAGCTTGACCAACCGGAGCGTCTACACCGACTTCCCTACCTGCCCCACGAACTGGTGACTCTGATTAATTTTGTGTTTAGCCTTCGTCATACTCTCGTCCCGTCCATGCGCGCAGATAAAGTTATTCGTTGGTAAAATGGTCAGCCTGGTCTTAAATTTTGATTGGTATCATTGAACAGAACAAGGCGTCCCGTAGAATCTAAATAAAGAACCTCACACGGGGTCTCCGACCTCTGATACAACGCCCCTAGCGTGCGGCAACTTTTGGTGTTCCCCGCCACCCAAGCCCGGTTTTCCAACCCCGACCCCGCTCAAGAAACTAGAGAGGTTTATTTCGCGGTCGTGGGGAGTTTTAATTCCCACTGCAAAGTACTAGGCAAGTAGTCATAGGTTGGCCTCTGATGCACACTAGGGCATATTCTTCCCTAATTTTTGCCCAACATAGCATATGGGATGGCATATTGTCTGAGTTGAGCAATCCAGAGGTCCGCACCTTCCTATGCAGTTATGTCCGCAGTTAGTGCCAAAGGTGACATCCTCCAGAGGATGTACTCCTCTCCTTGGATATCCTACACATGACGCATTAATTGCCGGGCTACTAACCGGCTCCGAGGCCGGTGCGTCCGCGCCAATCTCGTTCTCCTACTTGGGCCAGTGGCGTTCGGAGCAGTACTACAGGTGTTTTATCACCCTCCTTCGCTCTTACTACCTCCCGGCACCCTTTCGTGGTCCTTAGTGCTTTAACACATTTCCGTACTAAGCGCTTCCACACCTGTATTCCACCAGCATGTTCCCAAGTTTCTGTTTCACAAGGTTCTATTAGGCTACTTTGTAACCGACTTTTTCACTGTTTCGAAACTCCCCAGAACTCAAGCTTGGTTCGCCGAGCCGCCAGGTCTCCCCGAGGACCCGTTCTATTCGGCAACGGAAATCAACACGTTTGCAGCTGGGTAATGCTTCTTTGGCACGAGTAGCAATTTATACCAGAAACCAGAACTAGCGAACTGCGGTTCATTTCGGCAGCAACGCCGTATTTCCCTTAGCAGCAGGCAGGGAGTTAAATATCAGGTTCTTTCTTCTTCTTCTTTTTGTTTTCTTCAAATTTCACTCCTCTCCCGATTAACCTGGACCAATCACTCTAATTGCAGGATAGAGAATTTATTTACACTATGTACACCATTGCAGCACAACTTCACTTCAGTCAGGGTGCGGCCTCTCGTCACGGCACCAGAAACGAGTCTCTTTTTTCCCGCGTCGATCGGACTCCTCGGAGCTTCTCCCCCTCTCCGGGTTCTCCTCTTCCCCCGTCATCCGGCGTCAGCGTAGCAGCAGTTTCAAGCTCTCCTCCGAATTCCTGGAAAACAACTCGCTGGCACGGCTGGGGGTGGTTGAGGGAGGATCGGGTATCCTCTCGGGAACGGCGCTTTTCTTCGGCCGACATCGCCGGCCGGCCGTGCGGCGCCAGCCCGCAGACTTCCTCCCAAGTTCGAGTCTTTCACAGGGAGGCGTCATCCACGGCCGCTTCGCTTGCACACACGCAGGCACATACACAAAAACGCCAACACACATACGTCGCAGTCATTGCATTCGTTCGTTCTTTCTGCCCAAGATCAGGGCGCGCGCACTTAACACTTCCACCGCCACTGTGATGCGTGACTTCTTGGAATGCATCACATCTCACACAACACCAGTGCGCGGCTGGTGTCCTTGGTCCCCCTCCGGCGCACCATGACAACAAAAACAAACTTAAAATTTAAACAAAAAGGCCCGCTCCCTGTGAGCAATGGAGCTAGTGCACACGCGTCGGCAGCGCGTCAGGCCAGGAGGCGCGGGATGCCTCCGACCCCCTGCGGCGGAGGGCGGTCTGTCGGTTCCGTGTCCCCCATACGAATCGTCTCCAAGGTTGCATCCCTTCTGGCAATTTCGTTATTTCGCGTCCTGCGCTTTGTCCACTCACCGGACTTCATCTGTCGCTCACAAAAGCTCTGATCGAAGCGCTTTTTGCTCACGTTTCTTCCTGTCGAGCGGGATGCGCGCGTCTTCCTTTGATGAAAATCTCTGCCAGCCTTGTGACCGGCCCGCACGCAGTCAATCGAGGCCCGCCCCATCTTTGCCCGGCGCGACTGCCGTGCTGCCCGCGGATCGCACGATTGACTTGCGATTTTATCTCCCTGGTCAAGCAAAACTTCTGCAGCAGCCTCATCGTGAACGGGCGCACTCGAGCTGTCCTCTGTTTCGTTCGACGTACCGCTGCCAGTTAGCTTACGCATGAATCCGTTGATTTCTGCAGCCCCGTCATGCGCACAGTGCCCGTTTTCTGCACTGTCGATACTGTCTGCCTCTGCTGCGATGACCGTTACATCCGTTACATCCACATCTGCCTCAGAACATATCTCACCATCGTCACAATCCTCCTTCCGCGCCGTCACCTCTACGCGCACTACAGGTGTCGCTTCTAACCGCTGCGAATTTGTGACGTCTTCCAATATCGCATCTTCCTCAAATGCTAGCATGCTCTTCGGAGCACCGAGAAGCGCAGTGTCAACTGCGTCTACGCCTGTTTCCATTGCGTCGTCAGAACGCACTTCAGACGCATTAACAATTGCCTCCTCCTTCTCAACCTCGGCCTCATCGCCGCCTCCCGAATCTGCCAGTCCGCGGTCCAAACTTTCCGTTCTGTGACCTCCTTCGAGACTCTCCGCGATGCCCGCCCCTTTGTCTGGACTCGCCGCTTGTTTCTTGCCGGCCGCCGCTGCCCTGATAGATTCCCCGTACTGCAACTTCGCTGCTGCCAATTTCATTTCTGCAATTTTTAGTTTCAATTTTAACCGCGCCATCTCGTCCGCAAACGACAACCCCGAGCCTCCGCTGACGCCCCCTACCTTTGCGCCCGCCACCAGCTCCATCTGCCCATCTCCAGCACCCTGGCCCCATCCTTCCCCGCTACGGTCCCGCAAACTATGCCCCACAGTTGTCATAGTGCGCCGCGGAAGAGGGACCTACAAGACACCAACCTATGTCGTGCTCCGAAGATGGCTTGGCCCGCTGGTCAGCGCCCGAGGTTCATGGCTCAGCCCTGGCTCCTTTGTTGTCTTGCCTCCGTCGATCCGATGGCCGGTCCGCTTCAAATCGGAAGATCCTGTCGACTGCGCCAGTTAAATATCAGGTTCTTTCTTCTTCTTCTTTTTGTTTTCTTCAAATTTCACTCCTCTCCCGATTAACCTGGACCAATCACTCTAATTGCAGGATAGAGAATTTATTTACACTATGTACACCATTGCAGCACAACTTCACTTCAGTCAGGGTGCGGCCTCTCGTCACGGCACCCGAAACGAGTCTCTTTTTTCCCGCGTCGATCGGACTTCTCGGAGCTTCTCCCCCTCTCCGGGTTCTCCTCTTCCCCCGTCATCTGGCGTCAGCGTAGCAGCAGTTTCAAGCTCTCCTCCGAATTCCTGGAAAACAACTCGCTGGCACGGCTGGGGGTGGTTGAGGGAGGATCGGGTATCCTCTCGGGAACGGCGCTTTTCTTCGGCCGACATCGCCGGCCGGCCGTGCGGCGCCAGCCCGCAGATTTCCTCCCAAGTTCGAGTCTTTCACAGGGAGGCGTCATCCACGGCCGCTTCGCTTGCACACACGCAGGCACATACACACAAACGCCAACACACATACGTCGCAGTCATTGCATTCGTTCGTTCTTTCTGCCCAAGATCAGGGCGCGCGCACTTAACACAGGGCTTTCCATCATCCTGCACTACAGACTCTGTCACCAATTTGACATTTCCTTTTTACGGGATTCTACGCGCCCCGTCCAGACCTACTCTGGAGCTGCCGCCGCGCCGGTAAGGGGCTAACGTGGGCATGGCACGCCCACAGTGCCAAAGGAGCACGCTGACAACTCCTTGGGGATTTGCCACTCCTCACTATAGGTCTCGGCTGTACCCCTACTGACAACTGGCTGTCCCGATTGAGCATAAGGGCATGACCCTACTGCATAAAAAGTAACTTTTGGTTTAGTCAGAGTAAAGCGCTGTCAAACTGGGAAAAAAAACAGGAAACACTCATAACACTCTTCTTTCACGGGCTGTGCGCGTATATCAGTGTGCTTGAAATTGAAACTGTGCACCAGAAGGTTTTTTCCATAGTACCCAAAAGCACAGTGCGCTGACCGCTTCTGGCCACTGAAGAATTGCGATGGCAATACATTTATTTCAAAAATAAATGATAGCACACGAACTTCACGCAGTGTTAAATGCGCTGCGCGTTGGATGTCCAACATCGCTAGTGGAATCACGCCGCGGCCGCTCTGGCATTCCTTTTGTATGCACCGGTTTGGATGTTCCGGGGTGAGAGCACGAGAGTACATAGCTGTAGTAGGTGGCAGAAGGTCAGAGTGGCAAAGAAGGGTTTCATATTAACGAGCAGTGCTCAGCAGAAGGTGGAGGAATGGAAGAAAGGAAATGCGTAGCACTTTTCTCGAAATCGCACTGACTCATCACAGTCTCACAGGCTGGCTGCCCTAAGGGTAGCTGTAGATACTCACAAATAGGCAACTGGCAGCGATAAGCTGGTCTGGCCGGTAGGCAATGGGTAGTTGCAGCTAAGAGGGAAGCGGGAAGAGGTTCACATACAAACAGACAAAATCATTACCTCGGCCTAGGAATGTAATTCATATCTGAGGTCGAAATCGCTGCACCCAGCTCCGTTTTCTCCCATCATACGAGCGCACTAAGCAGCAGATTCTTCTGTGCACGTAGTATGAATCACCTCCAATCAGACACATTTCATCTCAGGGCTATCCGACCCATAAAATTCACATACATAGAAGGTGAACACAATGATATTATTGCACGAAAAGGTCCCGAAAAGTGAAGTAAATTTGCGTATTACACAATTCTAAGTATTGCAAGTATTGTATTGTGATTGTATGTCACGAGCTCGGTAATCACCGGAGGTCATTACCGAGACATGACAAATGAGGGGGGCGGTCGTTCGATGCCCGGCGTAGCCAGTAAGCAAACGTGGAGAAGGAAATGAAGACGCGTTGCCTTGAAACAGCAATAAGAAGACGCATTTAAGCTCAGAATAAGGAATACGCCAAAATATTTAGAGGGCAGCAATTAATACTCTAAAAGGCAACGACACGAGTGAAGAACAATCGAATAAAATTTGGGAATTACGTGTACAAGGTCATGCTTTTCCGGGATGGAAGTAAGAATTCAAGTAACAGCAAGGGAAAGAAAGTTCAGAGCAGTTTCGAACATAAAATTGACCGGGGAATGCGGCGGCAGTCCATCACTGGGACGACGCAATCGGGCGGCACTCGAAGGCGACGGTCCTTCCGGTGGAGTTTGCCGTCTGAGGATGCGGTGCCGGCGGCGAAGCTCATGTACTCCCCGGGAGCACGCGGCAGCTCGGATTTCTCTCTTCGGGAGCGAACTGGGCGGACTAACTTTGGGACCTCGGCGGCTCCTTTTTAAATCCTTGTCGACGATGCCTTGTGCGTAAGGTCGGCGTCCGAAACCAAGCACACACTTAGTGCGCACAAAGTAGTTCACTCACAGAGCACGGCGCACATAGACGCACCGCACTTTAGCACTGCATGGCCGCCATCTTAGGTTTGAAAAACGTAACGCAAAACATAAACAACAGTCACGTACGCCCTTAACTTCGGTTCTTCTGGGGGTCACATTGCCAGGGAAACAAGAATATACGGATATACAAAGGAAGCTCTATACTTTGGACGTAGTACGGGAGACTGAGTCGGGAAAGTGCGACACAGGCAGCCCGTACTCTTCTGCTCGAGCACGGAGAGAGTTGGAGCTAACACAGGGAATGCTATGCTGTTCCGAGGCAACGTGAACGTACGCGCTCTTGCACGCCCGGCCGATAATCACATATACAGGTCCCGTGAACTTATGGGGTTTACAAAACAATTCCACGTGTGTATAAATGCAACATGGGCAAATTATTGGATGCCGCTTATTCTGTGACACTGTAAAATTACTTACAATCGTACAATGGTAAGTAATTGTACTACTGTAAATGTATTACCTGCATTACACAGGCAGCTTCAACTGCCGATGAGTTGAGTGACAATTAGGTTTTCCAACTGACTGCGAACTGAACGACAGCCGGTTGAAGCTACATAGAGCGTCTCGTGAAATTCGGTTCCACGTCTTTAACACGTGATCGCAACGCAAGTGCGCAAATAATAACAATAAGTGCGATTTATTATTACTAAGATTGAGTATTATTCTTAAAGAGTATTTTCTCCACAAGTTTTCTTTTCCTAATCGTTAAAAACTAGGCACTACACAGATCTAGGAAAATTTATTGAAGGCACTATGGCTTCACCGCTTAGTGGTTTTTCCGATAGCGCTAAAATTACTTTAGAGTTTACACTTATTTGATTGGTAGAAGTTGCAGACTGGGACTTACACTAGACCGGGTACAAGCCTCTCATGTGATTTGAGAGCACACTGTGCCTCAAATGCAGCTGACTAGGTCGATGCTGCGCGTCTGCTGAAGACCAGAATGTCAGCTGCATTGTTGATCTGTGAACCCCTGACCTAAGCTAAACTTACCTCCAGTTGAGATCTCTACTGCAGTTGGCGCTGCCGTTTAAAGCCACTAAATACCATTCAGCTCAACTGCGAACTTAACTGCCTTTGGAAGCACCGTTTTAAAATTGTTATACAAGGTATAAACAACAGTGGTTAAATTTGCACGCTTAATTAATAAATATCACAACCGTATTTATGCAATTCTCACTGTCAGTAACACATGCTGAGCATTCCAGCGAACACTGCAAGACATTCCTAAATATTTTGAAATAAGCAAACAAATCTTGTTCTTTCTTCAGAACCAAGATGCCGGCTCTGGTGACTGCCTCTTATATAAATTGGTCTTACAGAGTTTACCACAAAAAAAAAAAGCCACTGAGGCTATGATAGACATCGTAGTGAAGGGTTCGAAAACATTCGACCATCTGGGAGCTTTTTTTTTTCACCGTGCACGGACATTCCACAGCATACAGGCAACTTCCTTTCTGCCAGAATCAAAAGCAGCTGCAGCCAGGACCCAAATTGCGTCCTTCAGGTTGGAAGTCAAGAGCCAACAACTGAGCCATCCGTGTCGGGTAATTGTATAAAAGATGGTCTAATCCGTTCTACGCCTAGATTATTCCACTGCAGCAATGCCTGCATGCTGACCCACTCCCATAAGCGAAGAACAGTTTTTAAGGAAACCTTTAATCACGCATGTGCTCTGTGCTCTCATCCAGTACAGCCATGGACGACACTTGATAACTGAAGAAGCAAAGTTAATGTCACTTACATAGCAGTGGCGTGCAAAGATATAACCTGGTAGTGACGTGTGGTCTCGTGTAGTTTGCTCACGAGCACTAGCAACCACTGCGTTAAGATTCGACGCCAACGCCGCTGCAGATGATGAGTGGAGCGTCCCGAGCCCGCGCAATGCATCGGATGTGTTTCGGTGGAGGAAAAAGGTACATATGTCCATCTGCTGTGCAATATCAGCTCACGTTAAACATCCCCAGGCTGTCCTCCACAACGGAACGTCTCTCTCCTTATAATTCCACCTCATTCATTTTGCTTACAGCGCGGCTTAGGCTTCCACGAAGATACTCGATAAATATTGCGCCTTTCCTTTTTCCGTAAATTTACATTTACAGTTTCGGGGCATATGCGCTAGAAACACTCCCGGACTATCTTCTGCTTTCTAGAGGCCGTTATTGTAGACTGTAATTACAGAACCCGCTCGTAGTTAGGGCTTGTTCACCTGACGATACTTTTTGGTTGATACTTCGAACAACAAACGAAAATATTTCAAACTCCTCTGAGCAAGGATACCTATGGTTGTCCTGTAGCATTTTGTGGATGGAACCGTTATGGACCATGGGGATAGGAGGGCGGCTGCTCCTGACCCTGCGGGGCCGAGAGAAGGTCGATGATAGCTCTATGTTCATTTGGGAAGTTCATGCCTATAATCACGTCGCGGGAACACTGCTGCAGGACTACAAAGCTGATGGGCAAGTACGCCCATTTACGATTACTGTTGCAGTGCATCGCCCTGATGGTGTAAGGAAGTTATCACCTGCAGTGTGAATCAGCGGGCTAACCCAAGCGATCGTCTTCACTTAACTGGGAGGCTAACGGTTCGCTGATGACTGAATAGTCAGCTCCGATGTCTGCCAGAGCGGTGACTGTGCGACCGTCGACAGCAACTTGAAGGTCACTTGTTCGCGTCCTCGCATTGCACGTGGGTCTTGGTGTCCGATCTCGGCTCCGTCGTTTATTCACGGCTGGGGCATACCGTTGTTACTTCGCTAGGCGGTGGTGTCGGCTTGCACTCTGGTCGTGTTGTCGTCGATGTGATCGTGTGGAGCGGCGGTAAAATGAATGCGTCGTCGTCAGTCGTCGTCGGTGGCGGAGGATCTTGTTAGTTCGCCGTATATCAAACTCACCACCAAATGTTGCTGTATAACTTTCGTTTCCCCTAAGGGGGCTTGGGAACCTTCCTTGCACACCGGCATCGTAGCTGCGGCCTGGCGACAAAGCACGGACCCTGTACTGCGATGGGGACCTGAGCCGACGGCTTTGTGTCGCAGACCCACCACTATGCAGGTATATCTCGATTCCTTGCAGTCGTTCACTGGGGCTGTGTCGCGGGGAGTCGACTGCGAATCCGCCGAGGCCGATTCGTCGGTACAGGCAGTGGTGTATAATATGGCCGGCTTCACCGCAGGGGAAGCATATTGGCCGGTTCTTCGCAGTCCTCCAGGCGTCGGACTTTCTGAGGCTTGGGGGTCGGTGGTAGGCTTGGCGGGTGCAGGTCAAAAGGCGGCTTTCAAGAACACGACGGAAACGGCGAGGGTTTGGAAAGTCAAGTCGGGGCGCAGTCCGATGTATTGCAGCAGCATAGTTCATGGCTGCGGCTTCTTGCACTGGAGCGGTCACTTGAGGAACACCGATTGCCTTCTTGACTTTTTCATGGACGATGTCCGCGAGCGTGGAAACCTGGCGTTGTTGCGATGATGGCAGCAATCGGCAGAGCTCCTCTCGCACGATCTCACGGATAAGGTCCCGAAGGTCGTCTCCGCTTCCGGATGCGTTGGGGTACTCGCTTGAGTTGTCCGGTTACAGTGGCCGATCATAGTGGCGCATACGGGCGTCCATCACCTTCTCGACGGTTGACGCTTCACTTTCAAATTCCTCCCCAGTTTTCGGCAGATTCCGGACAAGTCCTGCAAAAAGCGACTCGTTAACACCTCGCATTAAACATTTCACTCTATCACCTTCGGTCATGTTAGGGTCAGAGCGGCGAAACAGGCGCATCATATCCTCAATATAAAGAAGGACAAGCTCATTTAGGAGTTGCAGTTTTGATTGAATGATGACCTTGGTTCTTTTCTTCCGAACGACACTTGCAAAAACATTCACAAACACTTGCAAATCTCCTAATCCTTCAAAGCTGCCTCCAGAGTTTCGAACAATATACGGGAAGATCCTTGAAGAGCAAAAAAGACTTGCCTTACCTTCGCTTGGTCGTTCCAGTCGTTGAATTCTCCCACATGGTCGAAAAGGTCCATCCAGTCTTCCGTATCTTAAATGAGCAGTCTCTGGAAGGTTAGGGGCTCCCGTGGCTACACGAAGACAACCGGTGCTGTTGACTGGACAATTTCAAAGTCGAACGGGGTCAGGCAGCAGACCGTGTTAGGGTTGGAGCACATCAAGTCGTCTGCTGGCTCGATGACCTGTAGGCTTCCCCAGGTTGACAGGAACAAGGCTGGGATCTTCGCTTGAAGGATCAAGGGCAGCACCTCCACCAGATGCCACGTGGTAGTGACAAGGTCGATGGCACAAATGAAGAGTCGGTTAGTGCACTGAAGAAATCATTTATTGGGCTAACTTGTGACCGCATAAGAACCAAGGGATTCGGCGGCGGCGATAGCAACAATCGTGCTCGGTGATCGTCGAAAAAAGAATGCCCGTATCTCTTGTCAGCACTGAATTTATAGAAAAGATCTGGATAAAGCCGCAAACAGTACTAGCATGATCTGAAACATTATAGAAACACACACGAGTGGCTGGAATCTTCGAGACGCGTCCCGACGAATCTTTCGCGACAAAGAAAATGATAAAGCGACATCTCGCGACAACGAGCATGAACAAACATGACAAACAGAATCGATAAGCGCGCTAGAATCACACCCACAATGCCGCATGCCAGGGACTGTCGAATATGAAAAAATAAAGATTTAAGTAGTTCGTGGCATTATTCAATGGCAATTGCCAAGCTTGCGGCGTTAACAATCAAGGCATGAGCGGATGAACTTGCAAACGTAGGCGCGCATTCCTCGCCAGTAGTAACGCACTCGAAGCCGAATATAAGTCTTGAATATTCCAGCGTGAGCGGCTTCGAGTCAGTGTGAAATGAAGCACAGGTTTCTGATCGTAAGTGTCGAGGAATGACAAGCCGCCATTTGCGGCAAATTCCGGCGTTATAAGAACCCATCACGAATTGTGAAGTGAGCAGTCTGGCGGTGAATCACGCGAGGAGTCGAAATGTACGAAAGATGCTAAGAGGAAGGCGAGAATGGACGCTATCCAGGGATCTCTGGGCTGCTCGCATGTCATGCTGGTCAAAAACAAGAACTGCAGTCGATGGGAAAATCGAAAACACTTTCAAGGGGATAGAGGGGAGCGAGACAATGCGTCAGCGTCGTTGTGCTTCCTTCCAGATCGATAAACCACACTAATATTATATTCTTGAAGCCATAGGGGCAGCGAGCGAGGCGGCCACTGGGATCTTTAAGGGAACACCGCCAACACTCTGAATGGTGGCCCGTAACGACTTCGAATGGTCGGCCGTACTCTTAAGCATGGAATTTCCATATCGCCCAAACTACTGTCTTGACATTCCTTCTCTGTAACTGGGTAATTTAGCTCCGGCTTCTTCAAGGTGCGGCTAGCGTGTACGCTACAACATGTCAACAAACCCGGGTTTACGTTGCCCTAGAATAGCACCGATACCTATGGCTTTGGCATTAGTGCGGATCACAGTGGGAATATCAGGGTCGAAATGCTGCAATATGGGCGGCGAGGTAAGCAGTGGGCGCAGTGTGCTGAATGCTTAGTCACATGCAGTACAGCTGCCGGAGATATCGTTGTTTCCCAGAAGAAGGCTTGTCAAGGGTGCTATAATGGAAGCAAACTTGCGGATGAAACGTCAGAAGGAAGAGCGGAAATCGATGAATCTTCCAAGTTCCTCAATCGAAGATGGATCTGGGAACGCTGTGACAGCACGAAGTTTAGCTAGATTTGGAAGCCCTTCGTCTTTAGAAATTGCATTGCACAAAGCTGTCAATAGGCCTACGGCAAAGTGACATTTCTTTAAACTGAGCTTGAGGCCAGCTACAGTAATGTGTTTCCAGCACATGTTTCAATCGAGCGAGATGCGTCGAGAAATCCGGCGAGAAAACAAGTGTTGTCCATGTAGCACAAGCAGGTCTTACACTTGTGGCCGCCCAATAGGATGTCCATCACGCACTCGAACGTGGCAGGTACCTTACACAGACCGAAGAGCATGATGTTATATTCGTACAGTCCGTCTGGCGTCAGCATCGGCCAGCGGACATGCCAGTACTGCCAACGGAGGTCTAAAGATGAACATTCGGCGCCTTGCAAACAATCAAGGACGTTGTCAATGCGGGGCCAGTTATAGACGCCCTTGCGGAAGAGGGGAAGAGAGACCCTTTAATGAAAAACAGAGAATTTTGCCGGCGTTTAGATTTTGCTGGCGTGCTACTCTGTGTAGGAAGAGATATTTGGGAGGGAAACAATGAAAACGAATACTGAGGAAATTTAAAGAAATGAAAAAGGAGATAAAATGCGGCCAAAAAATACGTAGTAAAGTGCTTCATGGAGTAATGGTATAAAATGAAATGATGAAATGCATAATCCAACAATGTGCTTATAGAGTTCACAACTTGAAGAATGCCTGAGGGTAACATGCAAGGTGAATTTAGAGTTTGTCAAAGAGTCTAATGTCTTTCAAATACGTAAATAAAAAGTTCATTGCTAGTCTCTGTTGCCTGGGCAGACTAAGGGATCTTAAACACTGTTCATTGTTAAAGGCACTGTGGAGAGCTTCTCCATGCTATGTTCATAGCACGCACGCTCGTCAGTGTACGCAGGCCACTCAAATACGATATGTTCCGCAGTTTCAATCGAGCCACAGTCGTCACAATGCGGAGTGTTCATTTCACTGAAACGGTGCGCACGTCATTCGTACATGGCGAAAAAATTTCAGAGGGAGTCTTGCTCTTAGATGTGGGTCAACTGGGTAAAGAAAATTGGTAGTTATGTGTTCGCAAGCTCCAAAGTCGATACTTTGTTTCGGAAGATATTCTGTTAGCCAGTTGGGAAGCATCACATTTCGCGAAGCAGGTCCGAATGTAACTTTAATGTTAGTGGCTTTTACGAGCCTCTTCACATGCTTTTTCATTGCCTTTAATGCCATAATGAGCTGGTGTCCACTGAAATGTTATACAGTGCCAGCGACAATAGCCAAGTGATGTAGGCACTCGATGTAAAGGGAAACAAGATGGTGAGCGCTTTTCTTCTGCAGCTCTTGGAAGAAGGCAGCAGACCAGGTAACAACACAAGGCATAAGAAGCACACACAAACAGAAGGACAACCCTGCACTGACAACTATAGTGACACGAACATGCACATTTTCTCCCTTCACGTCACGTCTGCAGACAACTTCGTCCTTGTCTTTATCAAAACCACAGATAGCATACAGGCACATTGGTCTCCCGAGTCAAAGACTGCATATGCTTCATAAATATTCCTTGCTAACGTATCCTTCATTCTTTTCATAACCTTAACATTATGAAGGTCAGCCGGACATTTTTTGTCTCTACAACCAAAGCAGTCTTGGCAGTGCAACGCAAGATTAGTACCAGACTTGTCCGATAGTGCCACAGTGGGCTCTCTAATCCTGTCATTGAGACATCTTCCTGTCTGTGCAATATACTTCGTTCCACAATGCAGGGGAATCTGATAAACAACCCCCTGAATACACTTACAGTGCCTAATTCGGTGCGAGGTTTTGCATCCACAGTTGAAGTCCTGTTGTTAACCCGCACACACATCCCTTTAGCTCTGTTTGGTGCCGTTGGAATAACGCAGATGCCGTGTCTATGACCAATCGTCATTAGATTATGGGTGAAGACATGCATATATGGCACCCCTGACCACTGCTTTGTTTGAGTAAGGTCTTCTTTTCGAATCCTCCGCTTGATCGGCAGGACTATGCTTTCTATTATGCTACATAGCAAATACTCAGGATACCCTGCCTCCAGAAACCTCTCAGTCTGGCTTACAAAACTTTTTTTTAACACGGTGATGGCATGATTTGTTGAGAGCCGACGTCAATGCTGTCTTCTCAACACCTGTTTGTACTGTCTTTGAATGTTGGGATGCATACGGAAGAAACTGCTTGTTTGCTCTTGGCTGGTAAGTCCAACATAAGTGTTCTGGTAAGAATTCAATACTCAAATCGAGGAAGCGCAGAACGCCTTCCTTTGGAAGTTCCCAGGTGAATTTTAGATCAGGGCAACTTTCTTCAAACACATCAAGGGCTATATCTTCTACTTGATCAGTCACCTTTCCTTTCTCTAAATCGCATAATACAAAACGTCGTCAACGTAACGAATAATATTGACAATGCCTTTATCTTTCATAGCCGTCAGAATCCTTCTGGCACTTGCGGCTAGGTACACATCGCTCAGAGCAGGTGCAACTCTCGAACCTATGCATACACCACTCCTTTGTACATACAATATTCCATCATGGGATGCAACTGTTGACTTCAATATTGAATGAAAATCCAGAAAGTCTCCTCATATCATTTCCCTTGATCTCAGATATTATCTCTTCAGAGTTGTTTTATTCTAAAGGGATCATCCATATGTACTGGACCGAGATGCTTGACCAAGTATTCCGAGACTAGCACCAGACACGTGTGTGCCTCTGACAATATTGCGCGGAAAGTTATGAAAGGTTTGTGTGTTTTTGCACTGAAGAATACCGACAAGGTATCATATCTAGTGTCCTTAACATTGCGGCAAAGCTGCCTCAGGTCAATTTCCTCGAGAATTCGTAGAACCTACCTCTTAGCAGCTTTTAAGTCCTTAGGTTGCACTTTTGG
The DNA here is from genome assembly GCF_055883805.1 of Amblyomma maculatum. Taxonomy (NCBI): domain Eukaryota; kingdom Metazoa; phylum Arthropoda; class Arachnida; order Ixodida; family Ixodidae; genus Amblyomma; species Amblyomma maculatum. Next base: position 159,253,835 of record NC_139347.1, read on the forward strand.
AAAGTTGTTATTCGTGGCTGCCAGAGCCTTCACTCAGTAAATGATAGAAACCAATACAACAAAACACCTTCTTTATCCGAAAGGCACAGCTTGAATTCCTTGCTCCTCATTTCTTTAATTACTGGTACAAATTGCAACTTGCATCTTTCACGTCCATTTATATGGTTCATACAGTCAATTCCTCACACAGTCAAACAGTCAACAGTCAAAGAAATAAGTGGTCAGTGGTACCATATATGCATGGCTTCACCCATAATCTAATGAAGATTGGTCACAGACACGGCATCCGGGTTATTCCATACGGCACCAAAGGGAGCTAAAGGGATGTGTGTGCGGGTTAACAACAAGGACCTAAACTCTGGATGTAAACGTTCGCACCGAACTAGGTACTCTAAGTCTATTCAGGGGGTTGTTTATCAGATTCCCTTGCATTGCGGAAAGAAATATATTGGACAGACAGGAAGATGCCTCAATGACAGGATTAGAGAGCACGCTATGGCAATATCAGACAAGTCTGGCACTAATCTCGCGGTGCACTGCAAAGACTGCGTTGGTTGTAGAGACCAAAATATCCAGCTGATCTTCCCAATGTTAAGGTTATGAAAATGATGAAGGATACGCTAGCAAGGGAAATTTATGAAGCATATGCGATCTATGACTCGGGAGACCAATGTGTCAGTATGCCTTCTGTGGTTTTGTTGAAGGAATTAGAAATTCTGCGCAAACCAGCAGGATGTTAAAGACAAGGGAAAAGCTGGCTGCAGACATGAAGTGAAGGGAGAAGATGTGCGGGTTCTTGTCAATATAGTTGTAAGTGCAGCGTTGCCCTTCTGTTTGTTTGTGCTTCTTCTGCTTTGTGTTGTCACCTGCTCTGCAGCCTTCTTCCAAGAGATGGTTGACCAACTAGCTCAACTTTCGACTCTATTATTATTCCTCTTCACTTCTTTGAGCCTTTCTAAGTGTCAACCGCATCAACTAGACCCTCAACAAGTCTGCCAGTGAATTTCCTTCTTCACCTGTCGGGCTCGTTTCCTTTCGCGCTGCATTGAAAAGAATGTCTTGGCGGATGAATTGATGGTCCTCTTCGGAATGAGATCACCTTCCCGGGGCAATGGAAGGAAGGCGATAAATATTTTATGCTCAAAGTTATGGAGACAGATTCGCCTGTTGAACGAATTTCTGAAGGTGAGAGCTGCGGACGACATATCGTACAGGCGCTAATACTATTCCACACGATTTTGCACTGAGCATATGTGGAATATGTAGTTCCTTCCTCTGGTAAAGAATTGCACCAAAAAGCAGCAGTCCGTTCCCGTGTGAAAAACTTGTGGAGTCACTGTAGGTAATGTAGAGTTATTTTCTAATGCAACGGAAGTGTCGGAACATGGGCCTAAGTTTGCTCTTCCCCTTAGGGTTACGCTGCAGGGAAACTTGTCATTGTAAGACATGCCGCAGAAAAAGCTGATGAAGTAGAAGGCCAGCCGAACTGTGGCTGAAGGGATTGGCTGTTTGAACCCTATAAACGGACGTGAGAGATGCAAGTTGCGATTTGAACCGGTTTATAAAAAACTGAAGAGCAAGAAATTCAAGCTGTGCCTTTCGGATAAAGAAGGTGGTTTTGTTGTATTGGATTCTATCAGTTAAGGAGTAAAGGCTCTGGCAGCCATGAATAAGAACTTTCGAAAAGTGCAACCTAAGGACTTAAAAGCTGCTAAGAGGAAGGTTCTACGGATACTGGAGTAAACTGACCTGAGGCAGCTTTGCCGCAAGGTTAAGGACACTAGACATGATACCTTGTCGGTATTCTTCAGTACAAAAACACACAAACCTGGCATACCTTTCCCCGCAATATTGTTACAGGCACATACGTTGCAGATGCTAGTCTCGGAATACTTGATCAAGCATCTCGGCCAAGTACATGTTGATGATCCTTTTAGAATAAAAAACTCTCAGGAGATAATATCTGAGTACAAGGGATATGATAAGAAGAGAATTTCTGGGTTTTCACTCGATATTGAAGACGTACTGTTCTATCCCACAAGAAGGCTTGTTGAAAGAACTGCGAGAAACGATTGAGAAGCAGGCTATAGTTTTACGAAGTTCAGCCGGGGTGTTGGTGGATACATTCTTGGAGTTGATTGCAGCCTATCTCAAGTCAACAGTTGCATCCCATGATGGAATATTGTATCTACAAAGAAGTGTGTATGCATAGGTTCGAAAGTTGCACCTCCTTTGAGCGATGTGTACCTATTGGCATGTTACAGAAGAATTCTGACTGCTATGAAAGATAAAGGCATTTTCAAGTTTATTCATTACGTTGACGACTTTTTGGTATTGTGTGATTTAGAGACAGGAAAGACGACTGATAAACTAAAAGACATAGCCCTTGATGTGTTTAAAGAAAGTTGCCCTGATCTAAAATTCACCTGGGAACTTCCAATGAAAGGTGTTTTGCGCTTCCTCAATTTGAATCTCGAATTCTTACCAGAACTCTTATGTTAGACTTGCCAGCCAAGAGCGAACAAGTCGTTTCCTCCGTACGCATCCCAACATTCAAAGAGAGTAAAAATAGCTTTTGCGAGTGCTGCATCGATGTCGGCTCTCAACAAATCATGCCACCACCGTGTAAAAAAAAGTTTTCTAAGCCAGACTGAGAGGCTTCTGTTGGCAGGGTATTCTGAGTATTTTCTGTGTAGTATAATAGAAACAGTTGTCCTGCCGATCAAGCGGAGGATTAGAAAAGAAGACCTTATTCAGAGAAATAAGTGGTCAGGGGAACCATATATGCATGTCTTCACCCTTAATCTAATAAAGATTTGTCAAAGACATGGCATTTGGGTTATTCCAACGGCACCAAACAGAGCTAAAGGCATGTGTCTGCTGGTTAACAACCAGGACTTCAACTCTGGATGAAAAACTTCGCACCAGACTAGGTAGACTAAGTTTATTCAAGGGGTTGTTTATCAGATTCCCTCGCATTGTGGAAAACAATATATTGGACAGACAGGAAGATGTCTCAATAACAGGATTAGAGAGCACGCTATGGCAACATCGGACAAGTCAGGCACTAATCTCGCGGTGCACTGCAAAGACTGCTTTGATTGTAGAGAGCAAAAACATCCGGCTGACCTTCACAATGTTAAGGTTGTGAAAAAGTTGAAGGATAAGTTAACAAGGGAAATTTATGAAGTATATGCAATCTGTGGCTCAGGACACCAATGTGTCAGTATGCCTTCTATGGTTTCGTTGAAGAAGGAATTAGACTTTCTGCGCAAACCACCAGGATGTTAAAGACAAGCAAGACGTTGGCTGCAGACATGAAGTGAAGGGAGAAGATGTGCGGGTTCTTGTAAATAAAGGTGTCAGTGCAGCATTGTCCTTGTGTTTTTATGTGCTTCTTATGCTTTGCGTTGTTACCTGCTCTGCTGCCTTCTTCGAATAGATGTGTGACGAACTTACTCAACGTTCGACTTTATTATTGTTCTTCAATAAATTATTCAGGATTAGCAGACATGCTCTGGAATCAGTGAAGATAACTCATCGTCCGGGAGTTTGGCACAGGGTATAGAAAAGCGCTTCTTTAATGCTATGGAGCTCAGCTTTCGTAGATGACCTCTTTGCTGCAGCCGGTAAAACAGGACATGGTTTTTTGAGGGTACATAGGGTGATTTTATTGAAGAGCCGATAGGCAGCGCAAACGCGGACGAAGCCGTATTGTTTGGCGACAAGAACGAGGGGGGGGGGGGGGGGGGGGGGGGGCTGAAGAACTGTGCGAAGTTCGAATGACGCCACGCAGATTGCGGGTATCGTTGAAGACGCGGTGATCACCACAGAGCCAGTGCATTCCGCATTACCCTCACCAGGCACGTCACTGGGCGTCCGGTACAATTGCTACATTGACAAAGGGACCCCATATAACCTGGCTTTAGACTTTATTTCAGGATTTGGGGGTTAGCAAACGACGAGAGTTAGCATAGCTGCGGATTTAACCGAGTTGAGCCCATTACTTGCACAATGCAAAGTTCAAGATAATTCATTCTCGTGAACGCAGCTCGAAAGTGAAGTTTTTAAATGTTTCGGATCAATTCAAGTTATGCTAAATGTCAGTCGTGGTTTCGGAATGGGATTCATCTTAGCTAGTTTGCTCAGAATATGAACTATAAAAGCTTTTATGTTCAAGGCAACATCGGCCGTGAATGTGGCATTGCTAATAAAGGTGTGTACGATATATCTGTAAAGCTGGTAGAAAATCTGGGCCAGAATAAATTTTTTTCTCGCTTTGAGTATCTATCGGGACTGTACAGTGTGGTCAGAGTCCTGCGTCAGGATAGTTACGAAATATGAAGCACGAAGGTTGTCAAGCAGAGTGAAGCATGGCATCCGCTGTTATTAATTGCGCTCTTGACAATTTCCTTTATACAGGCTGGAGTGGGTAAAATTTGACCTTTAAAAAATAGTTAACATCGTCGGCATCTATGGTGAAAGATCCACACCAATAATGCGAGACAGTTTATTGCATTGGCAACCCCTCATGTCGGCGTGATGGTAACGAACCGGTCGCTAAACGTTCCTGTAGGCCTAATTTGATTGTTCGGTCTTTTTTCATAACAACAACGGATGTTTCCTTGGTACTATTCACTGTCTAAGGTGCACTCCGTCAACCTGCACATTATAAAAACAATATTATCTCATTTGCAATGAGGGAAAGGAGGAGGAGAAACTTTTACGGTGTATTTCCTTATAATCCCGAATGGTATCGTCACTCATGGCCTCCGTAGGCCTCCGCGATCCTGCAGTCCCGCCAGAGCAGCTGTCGCTAGTCTCGCGTGCTGGTGCTCGTCAGAGCGGTCACGGAAATAAATGTAAGGATCCTGAATGAATAGTCCCGTTGGCCACTGCTACTCTCTCTACCCGCTCGATCAACCGGCATTGGTCGCAAAATCAAAAACAGCGCCGCGACTTGAGAAACAGATGAAGAGAATGACGGACAAGCGCTGTTTTTTCTTTCGGCATCATCGCAGCAGGAAGGGGTGAGGCATGTTATGATTGGAACACCGCCAGGTGGTTTATGCAGGACAAAACGGAGTTACAATGTAAGGTCGGTGTTTTTTGCACTTGGGTCATTTCTCCGGTTAAAGCGCTGGGAATAATTAGTATACGTCTGAGTGTAAAAATTGACGCCATGCCATGGTGAGTTTGATTGCGGTGCTTTCAGCGTTCTCCTTCAAGTGCGCTAATATATTGTTATGTGTACGTAAGGGTGCAGAGCTGCACATATGCTCTCTGTTTCTTCTTGTGAATTTCGATAGCGCCCTGAATGCTGTTCAGGGGTCCACGTGATTCCAACAGCGGAGAGTGCATCGGAGTGTATTTGTGATAGCCTGCGCGAAGCCTGCAAAGACAGCATATTCTTTGAAAAAGATGGCACACATCTTTTGAATCTGGAATTATTATGTACGTAGGACTGGTGTAGTCTTTTTAGAGTGTGTCTGTGTGATCCATGAAAACGAGTTCGATCGCTATGGCGGTCTCCTCAGTTATCATGCTCTAGCTCTTGCGTCCAACGGATAATCCTAATTAAGCAGTTGGCAATCGTGACCACTAGTCCCATAGCGTCTGTGCCGTATAGATATTTGACCGCGTCGACAATAGGACGTTTGGACGCGTTTTTATAGGCGCAGGAGTGCCATATGTCTCTGGCTGCCCTCCGGGTAGCGTGGAGCCTAGGGGCATGTTCCTAAGGGCGGGCGAAACTCAGGTCCTATCCTAGCAGCCAGTTTGGGCAAGTTGGCGTGGCACATTTTCTGCAGCGGTGTGGTCGGCTCTGGGTGACCTAGGCGGCGCCGAAAGGCCCGGGTATAGTGAGGTGCTCTCGCCGAAATCAACTGTACGTTACTGTGCCCGAAAGGCGTTCTGTGCCCACTAGGATACCCGGTTCTGAAGTCATTCAGGACCGCCAATTCAACGCCACCACTTTAGTTTTACTTATCTGCGTTGTCTCAACCGCTATAGTGATGTGATTTGTAAGTTAAGTACAGAGGATCGAAAGCCATACTAAATACTGTCCTCAAGTCCACCCCACATTCAACTTGTTACATCTTTCACAACGCTCGCATTGATAACTTTGAATGGTGTGGAAGCACAGTTCTGTGCCTACATCCAGGTAAATTGCAACGAGCAATAAGTGGCTTCTGGATTAGAGCTTCTCAAATTTCTTGCGGCGGAAGTCGATTTGGTATCGACGAAGCTCTTCATATTTGCTGGCAAAGTTTCAGCCAGCTGCTGCAGAAATAGCCTTCTTCTCAATGTTTGTCTTTTTTTAGATTACGTAGCAGGCGCTTATCTACGTGGTCACCATGTTTTTCCGAGCCCCGTCACGCTTTCTAAACGAACTGCGAGCCGTTGAAGATGAAAAACCGTCACTAAACTTTTCAACGCGGTACATGCTGTTAAGTGTATATGACACTTATCGGCAGTCAACTTGAAGGGAAGTTAAGGTTTGCATATCTAAAAACAGCCAGAAAAGGGGTGATGAACGCAATCCCACCACCACAATTCTACCTTTCGGGATATATTTACATCGCTCGAACGTTCTTCAATTCGGGTTCATCATATTACAAAAAAAACTACGAAATGAACTGGAACGCTGTGGTGTTAAGTTTGACAATAGATAGCAGCTGCGGCAGATAATTCAGAAAGCTCAAAATGACATGATTAAACGTGTATTAAGACTGTAAGACTGCTGAAAGAAATGCTAGACCGCTTAGTGTTCGGAAGGTCAGGATCGCAGCGCGCTAGTTGCACTAATCAAGCGAGGATTGTTGTGTGAACAGCATACAATTTGATCATTTTCATTACCTCCACTTTACTGCATCCTGTTTCAAGTATGTTCTACTGTGGTTACAACCACCACCTACGGAGAACAATGTGTGCAATATGTTAAATATGAGCCCAATTTGTACGGCCTATCTTCCTGTCCCTACTGTTCAAGAGGAGGAAGAGGGCGAAAAACTTTTATTTTATATTTTCTTATCTTCCTTAATGGAGTCATCAGTCCAGGTCTCCATGTTCCGCTTCGATCCTGCAGGCACGCAAGAGGAGCTGTCGCTGGTCTTGCGGGTTGGTGCAAATGAAGCGGTCTCAGGAAGGAATAAATACCGTCAATCCATAATTACATTGGCCGCTGCAATTCTCCCGGCCCGCTCGATTATCCGGCATTATTAGGTCGGCTCCGTGCGGGCCCATCTTCCCAAGAGGAGAAGGTGTTGTGAGTTACTTCTAGGTGGAATGCGTCGGGGTGGTTTTGGGCGGGCCCAAACAGAACGATATAATATAGGTCGGTGTTGTTGGCAGCTAGAGCATTTTTCTGGGTAGAGGGTGGTGAAGAACAAATGTTTATGGTACAGATTCGTATAATTGTGAGCCAGCAGTTGTCACCATGCAACAGCTTCGGCCTTGGTGATTTTTGGGTGCAGCGGTGGTAGTGATCTTTGTGTACGGTAATATAATGTAATGTGGGAGTAAGAATGTAGAACTGCGCTCACGTCGTCTCTGTCTATACTTTCCCCTCCTATTCTGTCGAAAGAGGCAGACGATTGCTGCTCTGGCGACCGCGCGCGCACTCTCCTGGCCGGGGAGGGAGGCTTGACCAGGGGTCCAAACAATTTTAACGATGGGAAAGACATCAGAGTGTATAGGTGAGAGCACGCGTAAAGCCTTCAAAGATATTGTATTCATCGCGAAGACGCGACACGCCGCTTTTGACTCTGTGATCATTGTATCTGTCGGACTGGTGTGCTGTTGGTCACGTGTGTCCATCTGGTGTATGAAAGCGAATTCATGCTACCGCTATGGCGGTCTCAGCCGTCGTGCTCGAGGTCCTACCCCGAACGGAACCCGTAACCCTAATTGAGCCATTGGCGTCCATAACAGCTAGTCCCATAGGGTGTGTGCCCGATGGATGTTTCGCCGCGTCGACATATTGCTGTGTTGTGGAGGCCACGTTGTAGCAGGCGATGTGTCAAGATGTACGGGAGAGCTGCCTTGACCGTCGATCGCAAAAAGATCTTCAGATGATCCAGTTCAGTTAGATCTAACTTGTGATAAGCAGCGCGAAACGTCGCACGGCTGATTAACAACGCCTGCACAATGATTCGCATGGTATCGCTTTCCTTGAGCCCCCCTCCCCTGTTGGAAATATGGCGCATCAAGTGTGACACCTGCGAGAATTGCTTCTTGAGCACCTGTATAGTGTTGCACAGCAGGTACAGGCACAGTACCCTTAGTCAATCCACTCTAAGCATGGGAATACTTTCAAGATACAAGTCAATTTCCCGGTCGACTACTTGGTTCCTCGCTCGCGCACGAATCACAAGCAGTTCTGATTTCTCAGGCCTGCATGTAAGCCCGCTCTCAGTTGCGTAGTGTTGTGTTGTCTCAATTGCTTCTTGAAGGCTGTCTTGGATATGGCCTTCCGATCCTTTGAAGATCCATAACGAGTTGTGACCGGAGTTGAGAAAGTCTGCCATCGCCACGTTGACCATGGGCGACAACACTGTGCTTAGTGGGGTACCTCGGCCAGTGAGACATATCTGTTCAGAGCGTACGTCTCCGATACCCAGGGTAAGGGTCCGATCTATGAGGAAAGCGTTCAAGTAATGATAAGTTCATTGACCACAATATGACCTCCCTAGGCCCGCCAAGATGGCATCGTACGACACTTTGTCATAGACTCCCTTCAGGTCTAAGGCCAGGGCAGCACGGGCCTGGGTCCTGCCAGGATGAACCAGCACTTTCTCTAAAAGCTGAAGGTAAGCTGAAGGTAAACATCTTGAGTGGAAAAATGCTGCCTGAATCCGAACAATGCGTCAGGGAAGATGTCAATTTCCAAGTGTGGGTGGAGCCAGTTTAGCACCACGTGCTCCATCAGTTTTCCCAACACACGACGTCAGGGATATAGGTCGAAGATTCTGAAGGGATAGCTGCTCGACTGGTTACGAAATTAAATTTATGTCAGCATGACGTCATTCTTGCGGGAGTGTAACGGTCCTCCACAAGTCATTATAATACCTGGTCAAGGCAGTTATTTACTCCTCGTCAAGGTTATGAAGAAACTTAAATGTAATACCGTCCGCCTCTGGGGCAGTGCTGCTTCTCAGGCTCGCGAGCACTTTTCGAGCCTCTGATTTCATGATGTCGTCGTCCAGGGGTGAACACTCATTCTGATGGGAGTACTCCCTATACTGAGGTCTTGGACCCGTAAGTATATGGTATTGCGCTGCACTGCATCCTGTCTCAAGTACGTTCTTCTGTGGTTATTACCGGCGAGTACGGCGAACAACTTGTAGATTATTTTAAAAATGACCCCGATCTGTACGACTTTAATATTTGCCTACTTTTCCGGAGACTGAATACTCTCTAGAGGAAATGTTGCTCAGCTGAGGATCAATCAGAGTTCCACTGATTTTCAGGTATGTGTTCTGCATGGAACAGAGAAAGAGCTAACACCATGTCGAGCTGTTTAGTACGGCCACTTTTAACAACGGGACTAAAACGTTTAGAAAATGGGTCAAATACGGTGCCCAGCAAGCGCAATATTTTTAGTTGTGCAGGTGTGCGTTATTTGATTAAACAAATGCACTGCACAGAAGGTTCTTTCGCAGGTGCAATTCTTTTCTATATGTTCCCCATTTATTACATAATGTGCCACTTTTTGCATTGACTAGCGCAGCTCTCAGTAGTCTAACTTTTGCTGTGAAAGCCATTTTTTTTTATGTGGAAAACGAAGACAAGAAAATTTCTGGTGCCCCAAATTTGGGGCCTAGCCATGCATGCAACGAGCCTGTTTGCAACGGTTCCTCTCAACCTGTCCGGTTCAGGTCCGGCTGCAATGTGATAAAAAATTTATGCACGCTGAAATAGGAAGTGAAGAACAGCAATCTTAAAGCTAGAAAGAGATTGTAAAAGTAAATAAAACATTTGTGTGGAACTTTGGACAACTAAAGTTAGATAAGGAGAAAGCCCTAGATTAAAACTTCGCTGATCCACAAACTTCACCACACAGCTTGTGTAGGCTGTGTGGTGCGGCCTTCGAGGAAGCGCCAAATGAACGGCGTCGCACGGACGCCTGAATCGGTATGACGCGATAGCCAACACGATGACGCGATAGCCAGCATATAAAACCCCGCTTTAACCGAGCCGTATGAACGTGCCTGCGTGGTCTAGGGATAACGTGAATGCAAGGGTTTGGCAGGTTGATTTTGGTATCACGCTCCCATATGAAAGGAGAGGCCTGAGTTGGCAGCTCCTGCCAAACGTAATGTCAGGAAGCCCTACGTCCAGTTAATTCTCGGCTGAGTCCGCTGCCAGCTACCGCCTCCTACGTAACGAAAGTGTATTAAGGCGTATTAGGCGTATTAACGCGCCCCATTTGAGAGGCGCCGGCCCAGGGTGCCCCACATTGACGTATGATGGCCATCATTTGGGTGGCATAACGTGATTTAGGGTGGCCGCAAATTGTGACGCCTTCTACGAATGTCAGTATGAGCCAGTAAAGGTTTTCGACTTAAATCCTCCACGGCTGGGATTTACCCATGTGATTGTTATAGCTGGCTTAATTATAAACAAAAGAACGAGAATACGGTGTAAATCGACAAGTCAAAAGCTCACGCTTAGTGTGGGAGTAATGCTGCCAACCTTTCAGCCCATCAGTTAAAACCAAAAAGACTGAGGAGCACCTATTTCAGCTTGTCCATCCAACATCATGTCACGCTGAGTGACCCCGATGGGAAGGGGGGCCGGACATAGCCGGCATGGGGCATGGACGCGTGGGCCACACCTCACAGCCCACCGATCACGGCTCCCAATGAGCTGTGCGGTGCGAGGTGCATCGCATTTCTTTACACGCCCCTAGACACAAGGGGCGCTGCATAACCTGTACTTTTTGCGCAGGGCCGGGGCGTATGCACTGCTTAAGGCTTCCGCGTGAGCCACGTGGAGCTCTCCAGTGCGACAGCTCCTGACTCAGTCTTCCGGCATGGTTGGCATCCATCCTAGCATGCATGCCAACCTGGCACGCATCAGAATTTCAACCTCGGACCAACCTTCCATTGCATATACCGAGTGCCTTGCGCAGTCGGTTATAGCTCTGGTTGTTCAGTATACAATTCATGTGCTACATATACGTTTATTCCCCTTGCTTTCACCAGCTGGCCCAGTGGGGGTTTCTACTATGATGCCTTGTGAGACAAGAAGAAAGATGTTGCTTAATCAAGGAATGCCGCATTACGTGAATGCTGCGGAGCAAGGAGAAGGAAGACGATCGAAAGGGGCGTACTCACCTTGGCTGTCGTATTGTATATGTGTATAATATTTTGTTTTATTCTCATGTCTAACAGCATAATTCACTTACTACTGTTTTCACGTGTGGTCAGTCCCCCTCGTGGGTATGTGCCATTATCTGAGAGCACAATTACAACAATTCCACATTGCGAGAACGTACCATGCTTCAAGAGGCCAACAAGTTCGGAGACGGTACGCAGTGATGCCAGGAAAACGCGTGAGTTGCAAGGCTTGAATCCAACGATGGCTGGTCGTTCGCGAGGACGAAGACTTGTGGTTGGTGCAGCGAATCACTGCGGTCAGCTCTCTTCGTCGTGGGCCATGTACACACTCAAATGATTACGGGATAAACACACAATACGCTTCAGGATACCTAGGCGTGAATGGACATGAGTAGCCTTGTCCTAAGTCGTTCACAACGTTTCATGAGTGGAACGTACAAAACCTGGGCTGAGCGGCATTAGCCGAGTGTCTAAAGTGACGTCTAGGTTTTTCTCTATTTTTCTGTCATGCCTAGTTTTTCTGTATAAAGTATCCTCACCCTGTTGTTATCCATGCTTTCAGTCGACATCGACCCTTGTACATTACAACTGTAATATCACACTTGCTGACAGAGGCGAGATCACTGTCTAACGGGTATTCTTGAACTGATACCCCCGACTTCTACCGTTGTAGCTCTACATCCTTGCGGTGACTGATAATACAGAACGGCCACTGAGAATTCGAGCGGCGAAGGCCAACCTCTTGACGACGGGCTCTGTTGAAGCAGCATTACTCACTCAGGTCCCCATCATTCCTTTGTTTACCGGCACTTGCGTAACAAGCTTCTAAAGATGCTCGAGCAGGTTGCAGGATTGTCAAGTTGCAAGGAAGCCTATATAAAGGATGGAGACTGGTATAAGCAAGGCAATTAAAATTGCCCATGATTTTGCTTACAATAATAATTGCTTGGTAATGCGCACTCGTAAACGATTTCAGCGACATTTTTGTTGAACGGTTGGACGAATAACCATGGAGAATTTCGGATGCGTGAGAGGAGCTGGAAAATCGTATGCTAACGTGTACGACACAAACAGTGGAAACTGAACAAGCGACTTCTTCCTACCTACTTAGCAGAATTTATTGGAAACAAGTCGTGTTTTGAGCGCTAGAAGGAACAGTCTTTGGAGCAGTATTTAGGACACACAAAAGGTTCGCTATATTCCCTGTACAGAGAGCAATTAGAATCTACCCAGCAGGTGGCGCCATTAGGACGGCCGTCATTCCTGGAACGCATCATTGCGCAGTGCAGACTACTGCTGTGCAGCTTGTGTAAGCAATTGCTGTGGATTAGCTTGCGGTTAAACCTGCAGTTACGCGAGAGCTGTATGCATGGCTGCGCTTAGGTTCGGCTTGAAAGTAAAGACATGGCTTTTGCACATTGTAGTTTATGGTTTCAGCTTTATGTCATAGGGGGCACTTCCGAAAACTAAAATGCGATGAGGTGATAGCCTCTATCAGACGGTGTTTTGAAACCCTCCCCTACGGCACCTCTTTCTCTATTTTCACTCTCACCTTCGCGATCACTCAATAGCGTAAGCTGCCAGCCAACATATAAAACCCTCCTTTACCAGAGTCGTATGAACGTGCCTACGTGGCCTAGGGATAAAGGCAATGCAAGGGTTCCGTGCTACTGTGCGTTTAAATCGTGCTAGAAACACTGGCCACCCTGTATAGACCAATACCGTGTTTACAAACAAAGAGAGCGCTTGCGGCGTCGCAGCAGACTAGGGGTGAAAGATGGGGTTAACGTCCATAGGAATACATGGAATCGAAATATTCCAAAGCAGTTTTCTGATTTCACGGAGAACCTGTGATGTCGTTATTCGGTACAGAGCAACTATGCGCATCCTAGAACGGGTTGTCAAAATATGAAATCTCATTACCGAGGCGAAGTATTTTTAAAATACCGCGAAACATGTGGGAGTGCGAGTTGGGAGGGCGACCCGTAGAAATACATGTAAACACAACTTGCCGGAACATTTTTCGCATTTCGCAGAGCGTCAGAAGTGGTGGCCGGTCGTTAAACGTTGACCAGCGCATTAAGGAAGTGTGTGATAAAATATGGTGCGTCATTACGGAGTCCAGTCTACTTTTCAAACTCCCCGAATAACCTTTGTTATGAATCCAGGCACCACCAAAAGGCAAGCTGGCTGTAGCGAATCGCGCAGTTTTGCTTATAGTCTGATATGCTGCCGCATAGGGCAAATAAGCTTGATAATACTGTCGCACCAGTGATGCGTCCTGGACAGAATTACATTTAAAAAGCAGTTGTCAAACGCCATACGATAATATGAACCGAACGAGATTGGCGCATCGCAGCAGACGACAGCGCAGCGGCGATACCCACCGCGGCCGCCTTCAGCTCCTCCGGAGCGTCTGCTAGCGACAGCTGGTGGTGCATGGTCGTCTGCAACTGTGCGCGGTCAGTTTATCGTGCTGCGAGTGGTCCACGAAATCAGACTTGCATTACTTGCAAGAGATTGTAGTATGTCATGCAACATGACGTCGGGGCGTACTACAAGTTCACCAAACAATGTGAAGGGTTCAACGCTGCTGAACCGAGCAAAATGTTGCGGTAAGTGGTGTTTACATAAAAACTATGCTTCGCGCTCTCAACTCGCACCCCCATACGTTCCGTGGTGTTTTAAAAATACTTCGCCTCGGTAATGAGATTTCACACTTACACGATCTATTCCAAGGTGTTAATGCTTGCTATATACCGAATAACGACATCACAGATGACCCGTGAAATTCGAAAACTGCTTGGAATGTTGACGCGTATAGAAGACGACGCAAAAGATGACATCTGAGACGACAAGCGCGAGCCTGGAAGTGAAAGAAGCTTGAACGCAAGACTTGTTCTGGTCGACCATTCAAACCATCTATCGCTAGGTTCTCCTTGGTGTTCTACCGAGACTTGACACTGGTGGAGGTGCTGGGGTATGCATAGGACTCCTTCCGGCAGTCCACAGCGGATCCCAAACATCGACACGCCTGTCCATCGTGCTAGCCGCCGCCTTCTAGGCCTAGCGCCGGAGTACGGCCATCTGCCGAACGACTCCTCAAACGCCCAAGTTCCTCAGACCTCCCAAGCCATGGCACATACCAACCCTACGCCGGTGACTCTACTGAACACCAAGGTGCCAGAGTGCTTTCGCGGGGAAGCGTTTGAAGATGTGCAGGACTGGCTCGACCAGTTTGAGCGAGTGGCCAAGATAAACCAGTGGAGCGCAGACCAGAAGCTTTGTAATGTTTATTTTGCCCTTCAGGATAATGCTAGGATGTGGTTTGAAAACCACGAGGCCAGCTTATCCACATGGGATGACTTCCGCTGCCAGCTGGTCGACACTTTCGCGAGAACTGACCGACGGGACAATGCGCTGCGCCTGCTTGAAGTGCGCATCTAGAAGCCAAATGAGAGCGTGGCTGTGTTTGCGGAAAACATGGCTCGCCTTTTTCGCCGTGCCGACCCTGATATGAGTGAGCCAAGGAAGCTACGGCATCTCATGCATGGTGTCAAAGAACAAGTGTTTGCCGGCTTGGTACGCAACCCACCTAAAACGGTGAGAGAGTTCGTTAAGGACGCTACTGCTATAGAGCGAGCCCTACAAGACCGGTACCGCCAGTACAACCGACCCGTTAACTGTGCTTCGACGACTGCGGCGGCGCTGAATGCAACCGATAGGACCGCTCTTCGAGACCTCATTAGGGAAATTGTTCTTGAGGAGCTCCAGCGAATCACAGCTACGAAGGCTCAGTCATCACAGGCCCTCGTGGAAACCGTCAGGAATGAAATTCGGTATGCCTTATCACCGTCTGCACCATGTAACCAGTCTCACCCCGTCAACAACGCGGCAGCTATTTCGGAGCCATACCACGCTCCACAACCGGTCAGCTTCACGGCCGACGTTCCTGCACCTTACCACGAGCCGCAACATGAGAGCTATGCCGCAGTCCTTCGTCGCCCACCTCCAGACCACGCCCCACCCAGCTCATCGAGCCGTCAAGAGACGCGACTCTTCCATGGAGCTCAGTGGGCGCCTTCCAGGCGCTTTCAACCACGCCGAACTGACAGGTGGCGCAGTTATGATAGCCGTCCACTCTGTTTCTACTGCGGACAGCCTGGCCACGTGTATCGGTATTGCCGCTACCGCGAAGAAGGGCAAGCCTTTCCGCCTGCTTCTGCTCGCCAACACTTCAGTGCCTACACTGCCCAAGTCGAGGACGACCCTCCGGTCAGCAGGGAAAACAAATCCCGGGGCTTCCGCCGCCGCTCCTCCCCATCACCACAGTGTTATCCTTCGCCGATGCGCGTAGTATTGCTGACGTTAACGTGCAGCGGTCCCCGAGCCCTCACCGGGGAAACTAACAGCCGCAACCTCGCGAGGGGAGGTTGCAACCAGTCGAAAAATGCCAAACCCCTCACCACCGCCGCAACCGCCGACAACCTGTGCTTCTGACGCCGATGTTAACATTAACATTGACATCGCCGCACTACCGCCGAAAATGCCGCCTACATTACCGCCGAAAATGCCGCACCAGATGAGCAGCCCCGACGACGAAGCTGACAGCGCCGACCTTGCTGCACTTCCGCCGCAAATGCCGAAAAAGACGAGCAACCTGGATGAAATTGTTAGTGCTGATCTCGCCGTTTCTATTGACGGGCTGGAGGTACATGCTCTAGTGGATACCGGAGCGGATTTTTCAATTATTAGCCAGAAACTGGCTAATACGCTGCGTAAAGTAAGAACCGAATGGACTGGGCCAGTAATTAGAAGTGCTGGGGGTCAGCTACTGACACCGACAGGGAAGTGCACTGCCCGGATAGGAATAGGAAACGCGGTGTTTGTTGGCAGTTTCGTTATTCTCCCTGACTGTTGCAAAGACCTCATCTTGGGCATGGACTTTCTGCGCCTTCATGGGGCTGTAATCAGCATTCGAGATAGCGTCGTTGCCTTCACCAAGAATCATGGAGACCTTGGTTATGCGGAAGTACCACTGATGCCCTTACGCGTCGCCAAGGAGACGGTGACATTACCTCCGCGATCATGCTCTCTTGTTCAAGTGAAGTGCGACGTAGCGCATACCGGCGATGGAATCGCCGAAAGGGCAGTCACCCTGGTACTAAGCCGAGGTGTTTCTATAGCTCGGGGGCTAGTCAACTTGACCGATGGACAGACCGAAGTGCTGCTGACAAACTTCAACGACGAGCGTCAGCAAATTCCGAAAGGCACAACGGTGGCCTTTTTCGACAGCATCCTAAATGCGCAGCACTGCTTCTCACTGCAACAGGAAGGGTCAATGTGCAAGACGCCCGTAACCATCGTCGATGTGAGTCCAAATTTGTCTTCTTCAGAACCGGGACCGCCGTTTGGATCTCATTGATCAATTTCGAGACTGCTTTGCTTCCGAATCACGGGTCGGCCAAACGCCCTTGACAAAACATCGAATCATTACGGATGACTCGATTCGCCCGATTCGACAAAATCCTTACCGTGTGGCTCCGAAAGAACGTGAAGCCATTCAGCGCCAGGTGGCCGAAATGCTTAGAGACGACGTTATCCAGCCGTCACAGAGCCCCTGGGCTTCCCCCGTGGTGCTTTTTAAAAAGAAGGACGGCAGCTTACGATTTTGCATAGACTACCGCAAGCTCAACCAAGTGACTAAAAAAGACGTGTACCCTCTTCCTCGCATCGACGATTCCCTTGATCGCCTACGAAATGCACGTTACTTCTCATCAATGGACTTGAAAAGTGGATATTCGCAGATAGAAGTAGATGAAAGGGATCGGGAGAAGACAGAATTCGTCACTCCCGACGGATTGTATGAGTTCAAGGTGCTTCCGTTCGGTTTGTGCTCGGCACCAGCAACATTTCAGAGGCTGATGGACACTGTGCTCTCGGGACTTAAGTGGCAAACATGCCTGGTGTATCTCGACGACGTGATTGTGTTTTCGGCCACATTTGAAGAGCATCTACGCCGTTTGCTAGCTGTGTTTCAGGCCATACGATCTGCAGGCCTCACCCTAAAACCCGAGAAGTGCCACTTCGGTTACGAGGAGCTGCAGTTCGTAGGCCACGTCGTTAGCCAAGAAGGTGTCCGGCCTGATCCTGAAAAGCTATTCGCAGTCGCCAAGTTCCCAACACCTACGGACAAAAAGACATTGCGGCGCTTCCTGGGTCTTTGCGCCTATTACCGTCGGTTTATTGCTGGCTTCTCACGAATTGCCTGGCCATTAACTTCGTTGACGCGTGACAACACTGTCTTTAGCTGGGGTGAAGAACAGCAACAAGCTTTTAATGAGCTGCGGAGGCGTTTACAGACACCACCTGTTCTGGCACACTTTGGTGACGACACCCCTACACTGCTTCATACGGATGCCAGCAACGTGGGCTTAGGTGCTGTGCTGGTGCAGCGCCAGGATGGTGTGGAAAAAGTAATTGCTTACGCCAGCAGGACCCTATCTAAAGCGGAAGCGAACTACTCGACAACCGAAAAAGAATGCCTTGCAGTGGTATGGGCGGTTATGAAGTTCGGCCCTTATTTGTACGCTCGTCCCTTTGAAGTCATCAGCGACCATCACTCTCTCTGTTGGCTGACGAGCCTAAAGGACCCTTAAGGGAGACTCGCGCGTTGGAGCCTTCGATTACAAGAATTTGACATGGCGATTATTTACAAATCTGGAAGGAAGCACACGGATGCTGATTGCCTTTCCCGAGCGCCGGTCGAACCTTCCGCTATTACTGATGAAGGCACTGCGTTTTTAGGTGTCATAGATGACGCAACGCTTTCCCAAAAGCAGCGAGAGGACCAGCAATTGCTCCCTCTTATTGATTTCTTGGAAAAGCGAACTACGGTTGTGCCTAAGATTTTCGCCCGAGTAATGCCTTCGTTCTTTATTTGCAACAACGTACTTTACAAGAAGTTCCGCCCAGGGGGAAACAGTCATTTACTCGTCGTCCCATCAGCTCTCCGCAGTGAAGTTTTGCAAGCGTGTCACGACGAGCCAACCGCCGGTCACTAGGCTACACCCGCACTTTGGCTAGAGTACAGCATGGATACTACTGGCCAAAACTGCCGGCGACAGTGAAACACTATGTACGTACGTGCATAGACTGCCAGCGCCGTAAATTACCCCCTGTAAAACCAGCTGGCCTACTCCACCCTCTTCAAGTGCCAACGACACCTTTTAAACAAATCGGTATGGACCTCCTGGGACCATTTCCGACGTCCACAGCCGGGAATAAATGGATAATTGTCGCCACCGATTATCTAACCCACTACGCGGAGACCAAGGCTCTGCCAAGGGGTACCGCCGCTGAAGCAGCTCGGTTCTTCATTGAGAACATTGTCCTGAGACATGGCGCTCCGGCACTCATTATAACAGACCGAGGAACTGCATTTACGGCCGAACTTTTGGAGACCGTTCTCCGCCTCAGTGGCACCAGTCATCGTAAAACTACAGCCTATCACCCCCAAACCAATGAGTTGACGGAACGTCTCAATAAGACCATCGCAGACATGCTTTGCATGTACGTCGACGTGAACCACAAGAATTGGGACGAAATTCTTCCCTACGTCACGTTCGCCTACAATACGGCACGCCAAGACACCACTCGTATGACACCATTCAGCCTCCTTCACGGGCGACCAGTAACAACTATGCTGGATGCAATGTTGCTCCCGAATGCTGACACCGATGATCTCAATCAGGACGCCGAAGAATTCGCTCAACGTGCAGAGGAAGCTCGACAACTAGCGCATGTGCGGATCAAAAATCAGCAAGAGCATGATGCACGACGCTACAATCAGAGACACCGACATGTCATGTACGAACCTGGCGACAAAGTATGGGTCTGGACTCCTATTCGCCGCCGTGGACTCTCCGAAAAACTATTGCGGCGATACTTCGGGCCCTATGTTGCTCAGCGACGTTTAACCGACGCCACTTATGAGGTGGTGCCAGACAAGGTGTCGACATCAAAGCGACGCCAGCAACAAGCAGACGTCGTCCACGTTGTGCGTATGAAGCCGTACAACTCGGACTGACCTCATCGAGACGATGCTTCCTGAGGAGGGGGGCAAATGACGCGTATAGAAGACGACGCAAAAGATGACATCTGAGACGACAAGCGCGAGCCTGGAAATGAAAGAAGCTTGAACGCAAGACTTGTTCTGGTCGACCATTCAAACCATCTATCGCTAGGTTCTCCCTGGCGTTCTACCGAGACTTGACAATATTTCACTTCCATGTATTCCTTAGGGCGCTAAGCCTACTTTGCACCCCAAGTGGGCCCACGCTGGTGATACAAGCGCCTCCGTATCGTGCTTACGTCACAGAACGGTGTTGGTCTATACGCAGTGCCTGCTGTCATCGACGGTACCGGAACCATGAAAGAAAGCAAACATCTTAATTCATAAGATAATATAAGATAAGATACGTATAAGATATTTATCAAGGTAATCGCTAATAAAATCAGGACAACCTTAGACTGCAACCAGGAAAACCTCAATCGGGTTTTCTGAAAGGGTACTCTACTATCAATCACATACATACCATCAACGAGATGATAGAAAAATGCTCGGAATTTAACCAGCTTTTATACATAGCATTCATTGATTACGAAAAACCATTTGACTGAGTAGAAACATCGGCACTCTTGCAGGCATTGCGAAGTCAGGGTGTAGACGAGCCGTAAGTGAAAGTGCTAAAAGATAGGTATAGTGGCTGCACAGCAACCATAGTTCTGGATAACAAGAGTAACAAAATACCTATAAAGAAAGGTGTTACGCAAAGAGACATCTGCTCCCCTGTACTACAGCTTGCTTAGAAATATTCAAAGGCTTGGAATGGGGGCAGTTACGGATAAGGGTAGACGGAGAGTACCTCAGTAATCTGCGATTTGCTGATGACATTGCCTTGCTGGGTAACTCCGGTAATGAACAGAAAAGATTAATTAATGACCTAGACAGGAGAAGTAGAATGATAGGCATGAAAATCAATATGCAGGACTAAGATTATGTTCAACAGCATCGGGAAGAACAGCAGTTTACGTTAGTTGGCGAAGCAATGGAAGTAGTAGGCGAATATGTCTACTTAGGACAGGTAGTAACCGCAGATCCGGACCATGAAAGGGAAATGACAAGGAGAATAAGATTGGGATGGAGCACATTTGGCAAGCACTCGCAGGTTATGACTAGCAGCTTACCGGTATCGCTCAAAAGGAAAGTATACAATAGTTGCCTCTTACCCGTACTAAACTATGGGGCTGGAACGTGGACGCTAACAAAGATAGTTCTACTTAAGTTTAGGGCAACGCAGAGGGCTATGGAACGGAAAATGGTAGAGGTTGTAGGGCCCATGGCGCGCCGCGCATTCGAAGGCCGCGCCACTTCCCAATGCTCCCTGCGCGCTGCCTGTTTCCCTCTCCCCGCTCGTTCGGGGACAACCGGTCCCGCGCGAGGGGCTAAAAAGAAGGCACGCGCCGCCGTCTCGCCCTCTCTTCGCTCCTGCTCTTCGTTTTTGCTTCGCTCCGGCTTCGCGCCTGGTGCTTCTCCACGGAAGACGACCCGCAGGCTGCAGCCTCCAGGACGACGACCTAGCACCGCCTTCGACGACCCCTGTGAGATTAAAGATGTTTGTTGCACGGCCCGCTGTGTATTTGTCGTGCGCATGCCTCGGGCAGAGGAATCGCCCACAACTGGCACCCAACTGGGGCTGAATCAGCACCCATGTGGACGATTTCTCTGCCAACGTGGCAGCGCACGGCAACACGACGGGCCGGTTCTTTGTATGTTAGGCGCGACGCCATTTTGAGTTTAGGGCTATCGTGTGTGCAGATGACACGGAGTGTAGTATAGTAGTGTTTGTACAGTGTTTTAATTTTGTTTTGGGTTATGTGTATGTTTTTTAGTGTCAGGCGGTTTGTTTTTTAATTTTTTTTGTGCGTATGTTAGTTTTATGAAGTGTTTAGCCTCTGTGAATAGCCTCCTGACGCGGGCTAGGTGGTAGTCGTGCGCGTGCAGCAGTTCTGCGGCTCCCGGTCGGCCTTAGTTGTTGATTGCAATGCCTCCGAGAAAAGACGTGCCAGATAGGGCCACCGCTTCGGACACTAGTGCGTCCGGAAGTGAGGTGAGGGACGCGGTAGAGTCTGCGCAGGTTACCAATGCGGTCGCCCTGCTGAGGCAGATGAACGAAATGTTGTCGGTGTTCACCCGTCAGCTCGGTTCGGTGGCTAGCGCCAACCAAGTCACAGCTGCGGCGACAGTCTCGCGTCCGCGGATAAATGTAGAGGTTCCCTCCTTTTCCGGCTACACGGACGTGAAGTCAGTCCACGAGTTCTTGCAAGAGCTCGACGATTATCAGACGGCACTGGGTTCCCCAGACGACGTGGTGCTAGCGCAGGTAATCCCCGTGGCACTTGTTGAGAGCGCGGCCACGATGGAGACGCTGCCAGCTGGCCTTCCAGTCGATGGCAGACTTCACAGATCGCTACCGCGCCGAGTTCTTGCCGCCCGATTACGAGCGCCGGATGCTTGAGGAGCTAGCGTTGCGCACACAGCACCCAGAGGAGAGCCTCCTCGAGTATGTACGAGCAATGGAGGAGCTCTACAAAAGGGCAGATCCCACGACAACCGATCTTGAACAGGTCGCGCAGTGATCAAGCAATGCCATCCGCGCTTCAAGCCGTATTTGCGGGGACGTGGGTTTGCAAACCTCGAGGCCCTAGCACAGGAGGCGAAGGTAGTACAGGCGGATTTACTCGCTGAATTGCGCTACCAGCCACCCCCCAGGCCAGCCGAATCGCTAGAGCCGCGATGCGCCTGGGCCGGAGGCCAAGACTCCGCGCCGCGCGCCAGGGGCGCAGGCGTAATGACGGTTGGGCAGGAAAGGCCAGCGGAAGGCTCCGCTATTCCTCTCGCTCTTGACCCGTCCGCGTTCGAGCAGCGGCGTCGAGCTGGGCTCGCCAGCGACGTCCGCATAGGCGCGGAGAGAGGGGAAAGACGTCCCCAACCGCTTCGTGGAACGCGGCATTCCCCGACCGCGCGGCAGATGAACGATCGGCTTTGCTGGAATTGCAACCAGCCGGGCCACGTGGCACGAGAGTGTCAAGCAAGGCATATGCATGGTAACGCGGACCGCCGGCGGCCATAATTGGTAACACCAGCCTGTCGCCGTCGGCGGGAGAATTTCGTGGTAGCCACGGCGGAAAATGGGAAATGTACTCCCACGCCGCGTCACCGGGCGACCGCCCCGGGGGCGCAGAGGCTTTTGTCCCCCTCGCCTGTAGAGCGCAAGGAATGTTGTCGCGCTCTAGCCCTTTTATGCTAGTGCGGTTAGCTGGTCAAAGCTACTCCGCACTCATTGACACGGGCTCAACTCTGTCACTGGTCGGTGATGATGTGTTCGAGGCCTGCCGTAGATGTAACATCTGTGTCATGCCAGCCGAAACCCCTTTGAGCTTAGCAGCAGTGACGACAAAAGCGGAGGGAGTGGTACGTCTGGTCCTGCGTTTTAACGGCAGGAAGCGGAGGCATCGCTTCGTCTATCTGCCCGGCTTAGCCACACCAGTTATTCTGGGAAGAGATTTTCTTTCGAGCGAAGGCATTGTGCTCGACTTCGGGGAGAACAGATATCGCTACAGCCCCTTCACCCTCCTCATTCCCTTTGTTGGCGCACCCAAACAGGAAATCGTCGCCCAGCGGGCGAGCGTCCACGCTTGTGTGGCAGACAGCTCCCCTGCGACACTGAATGGTAGCCCATTAGAAGCAATTATCGCGTCCTTCTCAGGAACTGGTAGTCAGCGCCGAAGGCTCGTGGAACCTTTACTCCCGTTTTCGGATTGCTTCACAGAGAAACCAGGCAGAACCGACTTGCTTCAGCACGAGATAGAAACTGGTGATGCGTGCCCTTTAAATTGTAACCCGCGGCTGTTAAGCGCGCATAAGAGACAGCTTCTCGACAGCGCCCTTGACGAGATGATAGGTACCGGCGCGGTGAGACCCTCACAAAGTCCCTGGGCGTCCCTAGTGGTTCTAGCGCCGAAGCAAGATGGTTCGGTCAGGCTGTGTGTTGATTATCGAAAGCTCAACTCACTGACGCCTACGGTTGCGTACCCTTTCCAGTCGATCGAGGCTGTGATTTACGCGTTAGGGAACGCAAGGTTCTTCACAGTCCTGGATGTAAGCAGAGGGTACCTGCAGATTGAGGTGGCGGAAGGGGACATTCAGAAAACCGCATTCACCTGTCACCACGGGCTCTTCGAATTTACTCGACTCTCGTTTGGTTTGTCTAATGTACCGAGCACGTTCATGCGATTGATGGACATCGTGCTGGGCAATGTAAGGTTCAACTACGCGATGGCGTACCTCGACGACGTCGTGATATTCTCACAGTCCTTCACAGAGCATCTCATTCACCTGAATTCCATTCTTGAAAGAATGAGACGTGCGGGTATAACGATCAACCCAAAGAAAGTGCAGTTGGCATCAAAGAGAGTGAACCTCTTGGGATTTGTGGTTGATGATGGCACTTTGAGACCGAACGATGACAAACTGCAGGCAATTCTGAACTACCCCTGCCCGACGGACGTGAAAACTTGCAGAGGTTTTTGGGAATGGTTGCCTTCTACAAACAATTCATCCGTAGTTCTTCAGAGCTCGCTAGGCCGTTGAACCAGCTGTTGCGGAAAGGCTCGAAGTGGGTCTGGGGCAAGGAACAGAACGACGCTTTTGTTGCCTTGGCTCGCGCGATAGCGAACACCGCTAGTTTGCGCCTCCCCGACCTGAACAAGCCAAGCCGTTTGTCTTGCAGACAGATGCTAGTGATGCCGGTGTAGGAGCTGTTTTCTTGCAGGAACACGAGGGCAAGCTGCGCCCTGTCGCGTTCGCAAGCCGCACGCTCACATCGGCGTTGCGGAATTACTCCGTGACCGAAAAGGAATGCCTGGCGATTATGTTCGCATTGTCAAAGTTCGACATGTACCTAGACCGAGCGGTTTTCACCGTGCAGACAGATCACCAGGCACTCTCATGGTTAAAGAGGCTGAAAAACCCCGCAGGCAGACTCGCGAGATGGGCGCTGACGTTGCAACGTTACGTGTACGCCATTGAGTACCGCCGGGGCAGCATGAATAAGGTGGCCGATGCGTTATCGCGCGCACCGTTGAAGGCTGGCAGAAGCGCAGAAGAGGCGCAGACCAGCATTGCTAAAAGCGCGTCGCCGCTAGTGGAGAGGAGGAGAGGGCGGACGCGAGTGTCGCGCCCTGCGTATTTAAAAAGAGAAAGGAGGCGGACAGAGTTGCCGCGCGGTGCTGCGAGAGGGAGAAGGCGCAGCAGCTGGTGGCGGCGACTACTCGCCTGCCAAGAAGCGAGGCAGAGAGAAATCTCTCATGGGGAGTAGCGGTCAGTAGGGAAGAGCTAATTGAGGCCCAGAAAGCAGACGGTCTATGCCAGCGGGTGCTGACAGAGCTTGCGATTAGTGCAGCTTGCACCGGGAACGCTGAGGGCAAGTACGACGCGTATCTGCTGGGCGATGACGGCTTACTGCTCCGCTACATCGCCCAACTTGATGAGGAAGAGGCGATTGCATCCCCCTTCCGAGTCGTGGTCCCGAGGAAGTTGCGGAAACGATTCCTCCAGTACTTCCATGACTCAGCGCTGGCAGGCCATGGCAGCGGCAGGAAGACTTACGACAAGTTATGCCGTGTGGCGACCTGGCTAGGTATGAGAACGGATGTGCTGTGTCACGCCCGTACATGTCCTGTTTGCCAGGTAGCCAAGCCTCGGGCGGGGAAACCCGCTGGCATGATGAAGCCGGCAGTTAGCAACTATCCGTGGCAAGTGGTTGCGTGCAATATCATGGGACCCCTCCCTCGCTCCGCGAGCGGACACCAATATATCCTGGTAATAACGGACCACTATTCCAAGTGGGTTGAGGTTTTCCCCCTTAGGAAGCTTGTGTCAGAACGGATTTGGGAGAAACTGTTGGGGACATTCACTCGTTTCGGTTTCCCTTCCGACCTGATTACAGACAATGCCTCGTATTTCACAAGCAGTCTTTGTTGATTCCTGTCGGTCGCTTCAAATCCGCCACAGGAAAACGAGTCCCTACCATGCTCAGAGCAACATAACCGAGAGAGTGAATCGGAATGTTAAGAGTATGCTGGTTGCGACGACCGAGCAGCACAGAAATTGGGACGCACGGCTGTCCGAACTGGCTTTCGACACTAAAGCAACCGTGAACAGGTCGGTGGGTATGACACCTGCTTACTTGAATTTTGTGAAAGAGATCGTTTTCCGCTAGTGAACGCCCTACTTGACGCGGCGGCGCCCGCCCCCCTCCGCTTACGCAGTACGCGGCAAAGCTCCGCGAGCGCCTGAGGCAGCGCAGCGCGCGGCTCGTGAAAACCTCGAAGTCGCGCGCATGGAGCAAGCGGATCAGTACAACAAATCTCGTCGTCACGTCGTTTTCAGCACGGGCGACTTGGTACTGAAAAGAACGCACCCGCTTAGTAACGCAGCGCGTGGTTTCGCCGCGTCGCTAGCGCACAAGTGGGTTGGACCGTTCGAAGTTACGGCACGGACTACGCCACTCACCTACCAGCTGCGGTTGTTGGCGAGCGGTGAAACCGCTGGTCCGTTGCACGCCGCAGACTTGAAAGCTTACCACCTTCGCAAGGACAATAACTGCGAAGCGGGGGAAGCTCAAAGCGATGCAGCGACCTCCCCCAAAGTAAGGCGTACAGGTAGCAACCCGGTTCGCAACCGACGCTATAACCTAAGGCCAAGGTAGTGCACTACAATGTCTAACGTCTTTGCTTCTTTCAGAATGCATTATGATAAGATTTTGCAGCAGCCAGATGAACCACTGTCGCTAGGGCGGGAAACCGCACCCAGCGCATGGTTCAAGGAGGGGCCACTTAAACAGGGGGTACCCCCCTAGTTTGTAGTGGTTTGTGGCCCATCATTGTGATCAGTGCGGCCATTCTGGCCGTCTTCAACGAATCTGGATTGGAGCCCGCTGTCCAGGCCTGGAGTACGGGCCTCAGGAAACCAGGTGTGCCCGGGGTGGAAACGCCTGCTGCAATGTGCGTCCAGCACGGCGCCACGTGGAAAGAAGTCAACGATGTAGAGCAGCAGCTCAGGGCCGCTACCAGGCGTATCCGTGGCCGAGCCCAGCTGCGCTGTGACCCCGAGGGTGTGGCCGCTGCCGGAGAGGGACCAGCCGGAACAGTCCCGCCATGCCTGCTGCTTCTCCCGTCCCGCGGACCAGCTGAGATGGCATCTCGCCAGAGCCAGGCGACAAGCCTTCATATTTTACGCCGACCCGGGCTCGGACATGGACATGGCCCGGCTGTTAGCGGAGCCCGGGTCGGACGCTGAGGGGGGGGGGGAGATGTAGGGCCCGTGGCGCGCCGCGCATTCGAAGGCCGCGCCACTTCCCAATGCTCCCTGCGCGCTGCCTGTTTCCCTCTCCCAGCTCGTTCGGGGATAACCGGTCCCGCGCGAGGAGGCTATAAAAGAAGGCACGCGCCGCCGTCTCGCCCTCTCTTCGCTCCTGCTCTTCGTTCCTCCTTCGCTCCGGCTTCGCGCCTGGCGCCTCTCCACAGAAGACGACCCGCAGGCTGCAGCCCCCCGACCGACGACCTAGCACCGCCTTCGACGACCCTGTGAGATTAAAGATGTTTCTTACACGGCCCGCTGTATATTTGTCGTGCGCATCCCTCGGGCAGAGGAATCGCCCACAAGGTAACATTAGGAAATAGGGAACTTGCAGAGTGGGTCAGAGAAATCACTCAAGCTACTGACACTCTAGCGAAAATCAAAAAGAAGAAATGGGCATGGGCAGGACATGTAGTACGAACAGAGGATAATCGATGGTTGCTTAGAGTAACAAACTGGATTCCAAGGGAAGGAAAGCGTAGCAGGGGTAGCGAAAGTAAGGGGGGCAGATCAGGTTAAGAAATTCGCAGGCGTCAAGTGGATGCAGCTAGCACAGAACCGGGTTAATTGGAGGAATATGGGAGAGGCCTTCGCTCTGCAGTGGGTATAGTCAGGTGTTGATGATTATGAGAATGATGATGATGAAGAGAGAAATGGTCAGTGTGAGCGAGTCTGTGAACCTGCTTACTTGGGGCAAGCAGTGATTCAATACATCTAATATTTGCTATTTTTATCAAATTAATGCTCGGATTAACAGTGAATTTTAGCATATAGAATTTTTATATTTACGCTTGTTCGGACTTGTTCGTCTGCGAGTGCTAGATGCAGTTTTCACTCTTAATTACTTTCGCCTGAGCACACCTTTGAGCAACGTAATATAGTCCTTTTGAAGCCAGGGCGTTTCCGGAAGACAATTTAATGTGTCCATATTATTTAGTACATAGTGTAAACAAGGCATGAACATTCTTATGTGTTTCCACAAGTATGATCTGAACAAGCTTTCGCCGTTTACGTAAGAATATTGAAAAGAAAAGTTTCAGGCGATACTCTTCTTGTAATATGTTCGGTTTGAGAGCAAACTATGTTTTCCCCAAAGAGCGTTAGAGAGAGAATGGATTTTATTAAAACAAAATAACACACCGATGACTCACGGGTTTGTCGACATGTTCTGTAAGTGCTGGCAGCTAGATGGTGCGCAGTATATTAATTGGATGGCTAAATAAAACTTTTGTATCTCCTACACATACTGTGCACATTTACATGACATTTTTGTGTTATCTACCAACATGTCGTACCCAGTGATAGCATGTACGCGGCATCTTGCAGCCGGGCACCAACGCACCGGCAGCCGTCGAAACCAGAAGGTCCACAGGTCGGCGAAGACGGAAGCAGCACATGACCAAATATCGCAGCACCCGCGCTCTCGCGCTGTAAAGTGTCTCTATGCCGGTGCGTACCGCTTGTTTTGTCTGTACTGCTACCTGGAGCAGATAATTACTGTCATAAGGGTGAATGCAGCAAAAGTGCTCTAATAATGCGCAAACTTTCACCGCACGGAACAACAAAATGGCAACACACAGCAGGCAGAAGCCATTCAGAAAACACCGTGTCCGAGCTGCTGACATTGTTCGTTACGGTCGATCAAGACCTTAAGACGGACAATAACTCCGATGGCCCTCGGCTCAAGGGATCTTAGCGGCTCCCTTCGAGAATACCAAGTGCCACGTTTACAATCTTTTGGTTGCGACTACAGGCTCGATGGCCTTGATTCCCGTGAGTAACTAAATAGGGTATGTATAACCTTTTGAGAAGGCTGTGGCTTATACACCGGGCTGCGTACAGGTCGGATCCCTGAGAACAGCTTTTCGTCGCGCGATGAACTGTTTTCTATTCAAACAGGCAATTGTGCTTGCCAGATGTCAATCAGAGGAAATCGATCAGATCATCTAGGCAATCAAGGCACGTCATTGGTCCAGGGCGTGCATGCAAGCTACGGTCGCGTCTATATGTCTCGGGTATCGTTACGCTTACGCCTAAATAGAAGGGCTACATCAATACCAATCCACTGGAACCGTTAGTAAAAATTGGTGAAGTTCATCTGGTGAAGGAAGAAAGTGGTGAAGCGGCCATTGTGGGGGAAGCAGAGAGGCGACGAGAAAGTACCACTCCGTGTTTTACTAAAGACAGTTCATCTGGTGAAGGAAGAAAATGGTGAAGCGGCCATTGTGGGGGAAGCAGAGAGGCGACGAGACAGGTACCACTTCGTGTTTTATTGAAGACATATCTGCTTGCGGCGGCATATCTCAAATTACTCGGTCTACACACCATGGTCTAGAATACATGACGTACCCTTTCATGCTTACCGAAGCTGCTTGGGGGGGGGAATGTCGCAAATGATATTTTGATATTTTTGTGGCACCTGCTTCGAATAGTGCAGAAAGGTTGTTTACCAGTAATGGCATTTCAGAAAACATTAGGCGAATGGACTTGCCTGTCAGGAAGAAGACAGTGCTCCAGCTCAATCAGAAGCGAGCGAAAGCCTGCCAGCAATGAATATAAAGTGGTATGGCAGCCAAGCGAGGAAAGATGATTGGACGAAAGTCTGTGTGCTCTCGGAAGTTGAACCGACGAAGGCAATTCGTAGCCTCAAGTGCTCAGCTGATCTTGCTTCGACGCAGATGTCTGCGCAGGCAATGACGCGTTTCCCGCCAACTCGAGTATAATTTTTTGACTTGCTTAAAGATATTGTGCACAGCTCGCATTCAGATTAGCGGACGTACGTTCGTCGTTAGTTGCCTTTGCCAAGTGACAGTTAATGTCGATGTTGTCAATATAGAATCGCGGTTTAGTCCCGTGCCTATGTTATCTGATGTCACAACGATTGCTGCTTCCTTGTTCACCTAATCTGAGACGGAATTGCTTAAGTGAAAAGTACCTATCTGATTGCCTGTCTGTATTTGGCTTGAACGGCGACTAGTGATTGAATTGTGTTGAGGTCCTTGTTGATTTTACTCTAAGTTTAATATCACATGTTATTGCGACATCATTAATCTAACTTTCTTGAACACACTGAAGTCTGCATTCACCGAACGCAGATTTATACATGTATACATGTACATCGTGCTTAGTGAATGTCGGTTTCACATTTATACCTTTGCTGCACGTGTAGCTTGATGCACTTTTATTTTATGCGGACTTGCAACTATCTCTTTGCAGACGTGGTATTTTCTCTTTCTTCTCAGCTTGAGTAGGTGAGTAGAATTATCTCTACTGAAAACCTCGTTTTACAGGTTTAGATACAGGTTCTACAGGGATGTACAGGTTTAGTACTGGGGTTATTGAACAGGGCAAGTCAGGTCATAAATCGGTTCCAAGAAGGAGGGTCAGACCTATTTCATAAAGGAATGTGAGACCTGTTTCATGCAGGTGCTCGGGATCGATCGAAGACCTGCTTTCTCGCTACTTGTTCAGGTAAAAACCAGCAATGTTATTACACGCTTTACACTGTACATTCTTGTTTCATCGGTTAGGTGTCCTCCATCCAGTTTAGTTCGCGTCATATATAATAGTGAAATTACACAGAAGTGAAATCTGAAGTTGCATCGTGTCGATAGAATACCAGCTCCTATTCACAAAAACATTGCTCTTACTGAAAACAAAGTTCTAATCAGGTGACAGAACGCGAGAAGAAAAATGGACATATCACTACTACAGCTTATCTTTGCAAGCACTATCACATGACTCGCAAGGACTTTAGGAGGAAGTCTATGTGCACTACGGTATCATATCGTAATTCTTCAGAAAATTTTGCTTCGAAACTGCATACGCAAAGAAGGCTTCAAAACTTAATGTTGCAAGGGAAAAAATCTAATGAATAAATTGACCCCGAAACTTAAGAAATATAAAAACAGCAAAGCTATACTCTGCTACCAGAAGGATATGAGCCTTGGATTTTCGAAACTCCAAAATCGTTCACGTCAACAACACACAGCGTTTTGTGTTATGGTTGCTGATGTGTGATAACGGCGCTATTCATCGATATGTTAACTGAACGTTGAAGTTGGCATCGCGTATAAATGATTCCCTGAACGTGCTGAATCTTTTGGCTTGTTTTCGTGCTGCCGCCGATGTTCCGAGTCTGCAATAAGCACTGTAGATAGTTCATCGCTGTATCACAGTACATTTCAGTTACTCAATGCTAGCTGTTCCGTCGTCGTCTCATTACGAACGCAAAAAAAATCTGATGTTTCAGTTTACAGCATAAGGAGTGTTTCAGCTTCACATGCGCACAGCGGATCTGCGACGCTGACGACTATCTAGTGAGCCGCTTAAGGTGGAAACACCCTAGGAAGCGCTGAACGGAAGGCAGTTCAGTTGCTTCATATAAAAATTCAAACAGCGAACGAAGCATTCAGATAGTTTCAACCTCACAGAGCGACTTCTCTCGCACCACTGCGGGTGGAGAAAGATGTGCAAATTTGAAGTATAAACAGAGAGGTTCATCCGGGCAAGATATTTTCGGAATAGTACTTATTAAATAAAGAGAGGAGTTACACTACAGCGACCCTTACCTGGGGAACTAGCCCGGGAACATTCCCCTAATCTCCTCTAGTAGTGGAAGGGTAGGATAACAAATGATAAGGGACTGGGTTGGAGGGAATGTGTTATGAGTGTTAAGAGGGGATGAGTAAAGTGTGGGGTTTCCCAAATGATCCTTCTAATTGAGTCGAGCTCCTTTCAGGCCCTCCTAAAGGGTGAGCACTCGGCTTTAGCCAAATGTGCGGCACTCAGTCTTCAAGCGTATTCCACCACCGCAAGGCGCTTGCCGGACGTGAACAATCGGTGTGAAATAAACTGAGGAAAGACGAAGGAGAAGAAAAAACCACGTTTGGAGAAAAGAAGAAAGAAGAGGAGAAGGTGGAGGGTGGCTCCAGAAGCGCAAGCCACGTGGAGAGGGGAACAGGCGAGCAGCGGAGCCGATCTGCTGTCCACGGAGCTCGGAGCGGTGCGTCTTCTGCCAGGCCTGACCCAGGAATCCAGACCTGGGGCCTGCCGGCCGTATCACGTCCTGTTACTCCTGTTGTCCCCGGGGACCGGACTCGGGAGTACCACAGCTTCAACTCATTGTCGCTGCTGTAACGAAAGTCCATCATTGGCACGAGCGTTCGGCGCCGTGCTGGACCTACGCACATCGGGGAGACCGGACTCATCGGCCGTGGTACGGCAACCCGAGGCCTCGTGTTTTCACTGGGCCCCGTCTGGTGGCCTAACTTTAAGCTGAGGCCCTACGTCAGAAACACTACAAAGCTTGACCAACCGGAGCGTCTACACCGACTTCCCTACCTACCCCACGAACTGGTGGCCCTTATCAATTTTGTGTTTAGTCTTCATCAAACTCTCATCCTGTCCACGTGCGCAGATAAAGT
The DNA here is from genome assembly GCF_055883805.1 of Amblyomma maculatum. Taxonomy (NCBI): domain Eukaryota; kingdom Metazoa; phylum Arthropoda; class Arachnida; order Ixodida; family Ixodidae; genus Amblyomma; species Amblyomma maculatum. The sequence goes on from NC_139347.1 coordinate 159,286,087, forward strand.
TATTCGCTGCTAAAGTGGTCGGTCTGGTCGTAAATGTCGATTGGTATCATTGAATAAGCCCCAGAACAAGGCGGACCATGCGGGCCAAGCAGCATTTTACCGCGGCTACAGATCGGAGAAAACATGAGTGCACTAGAGTTGCTCGCGGTAGGGGAACGTATAGCTTTGCATGGAATCAAGTTGCGCGAGTTGATTGAGAACAAATTACAAAAGGCAAGAGAGGAGAGAGCTGCAGCGCGCGAAGAGAGAGCTACAGAATGTGAAGCGAAAGCTGCAGGACGTAAAAGAGCGAAGCAGCGCTTGGAGCAAGAAAGCCAGAATTTGCAGCTACGAGAACGACTTGCGGAATTGGGAGAAAACGTTCCTAGGGTTGGAAGTGCTGAGCACGGTACCGTACCGGCTTTGACTTTCCCAATTGGTCCTCATCGATTGATTCCTCTGTTTAATGAGGAAAGGTACGATTTGGACGCGTATTTGAAGCATTTTCAACACGTCGCCATTGGCCAGGGCTGGCCGAAAGAGAAATGGCTACAGCTTTGAGCCTGTGCCTCGCAGAGAAGCTCTCGGAGTTTTCGGACGTGTCTCTCCTGAAGACGCAGTGAATTACGAGGTAGCGAAACTTGCGTTACTTCGGAAATTCCGTTTCACGGCTGAGGGCTATATAGACAAGTTTCGCGGAAGCAAGCCGCAAGATGGCAAGACAGCATCCCCGTACGCCACAAGGCTGTCAAGTTTTTTCAATGGCTGGGTTGAGATGTGAGGACAAGGTCGCACGTTTGAAGTGGTTCGGGACATGATAGTGGCTGAGCAGTTTTTAAACAGCTGCCACAATCGTTTGGTTCTCTTCTTACAAGAACGTGATTGCAAAGTGGTGGATGAGATTGCTGAGGCCGCCGATCATTTTATGGAGGCTCAGCGACAGAATAATCTTGCGGTTTTTAAAGATAGAGGTGAGCAGAATTCAGCGAAACCGCAGGACGCAGCCCCAAACTCAAAGACTCAAATTCGATGCTTCACTTGAGAGAAGGTCGGACATAGATCGGCGGATTGCCGTACAGAACCGAAGCCCCCATATTGTACTCTATGTCGCAGATCCGGCCATGAAACTCAGTTGTGTCGACGCAGAAGTTCAATTGAGCGGGAGACATCTGCATGCTGCACTTCCCCTCGAGATTCCTGCCCTGGTCGTCAGATGGGAAGAACATGCGTAGATGTTCGAGGTGAAGATTCGGCTCGTATTCCAACTCCAATGAATACCAGTATGCCGGTGGAACATGGAGAAGTGTTCGGACAAGCAGTGGCGATGCTGCGCGACACTGGATCTAATAGCATCGTGGTGCGTCAGGCTCTGGTGCCCGAGGCTGCGTACACTGGTGAACGAGAATCCTTATGTTTAGCGGATGGTTTTAACATCGAAGCGCCTGAGGTAGAAGTCATTATCAAGTCGCCAGAGTTCATGGGCAAGGCTATTGCTAGGTGCCTGCCGACACCTTTGTATGGCGTAATTATCGGCAGCATTCCTGGTGCAAGCGCCACATTCACCGGCGTTCCAACCATGTTGACGGGCCAGAGAATCATACCTGCCAGTGATGATGGGTCCAGTGCTTCTTTCCAGGTTCTGGCGGCGAAGGTTTCAGAGACTTGTTTAGATTCCACTCAAACCACGCTCCAGTTATCTCGGCCTGTTTTTCACAAGAAACAAGACGTGTGTAATCACAAGCTGAAGAAACCCTATCACGGAGAAGAGCAGACGGCCTACACCTTCCATCTAGTTGATGGCATTTTGTGCCGGACCTATCAACTTTGCCCAGGAAAAACAATCGAATAAGCGGTCGTTCCAAAGGTTTTGCGCCGTCAGGTCCTCGTGCAGGCACATGAGAGTGCACTTGCCGGCCACCAGTGCGTCAGAAAAACTACCGCAAGAGTCCTTGATGACTTTTACTGGCCTGAAGTGCAAGCTGACATTAAGCGGTTTGTGAGGTTGTGCGATGCATATCAGAGGACTATACCGAAAGGAAAGCGAAGGAACGCTCTATTAAGACGCATGCCTATTAACACGACACGCTACGAAGAGCGCCAGCCAGTGAATGCCCTACAAGCTTCATCTTTCGTAGTTGTTGATAAAGACGAAACGCAAAATCCAGTGCCAACGTTCCGTATAGATCATTGGTCCCGGAGTGTACTGGTGAATACAGAACGATACAAGAGACAATGTTAGTCTCTGTTCTGTCCTTCAACGCCGTCGGAGATAAAACGTCGCAGAGCACATCTCAGACGAAGCTCCTGGAGGTTTTGTCGCGCTTTTTTAGGATGTTTGTAGGAGTTTATTTCCTCTGACAAGTGTTAACGTTACTTACTATTATTAGTACAAAGTATTTTTTGTGTGTGTGCGAGTGACACACTCTTAGCGGACAATAGTGTGGCCACTCTGTGGTGTGCGCAGTGGTGTGGTGTGCGGTCCCCCAAAAGAGTGATCAGTGTCGTGACCCCAAGTTTTTTTTCCCGGAAAACAAACTTCTCAAATGGGGCATATTTGTGAAGAATCGGTGTGAGATAAGCTGAGAAAAGACGAAGAAGAAGCAATAAACCACGTTTGGAGAAAAGAAGAAAGAAGAGGAGAAGGAGAAGGGTGGCTCGAGAAGCGCGACGCACGTGGAGAGAGGAACAGGCGAGCAGCGGAGCCGATCGGTTGTCCACGGAGCTCGGAGCGGTTCGTCTTCTGCCAGGCCGGACCCGGGGATCTAGACCTGGGGCTTACCGGCCGTATCCTGTCCTGTTACTCCTGTTGTCCCCGGTGATCGGACCCGAGAGTATCACAACTTCAACTCATTGTCGCTGCTGTAACGGAAGTCCATCATAGGCACGAGCGTTCGGCGCAGTGCTGGACCTACGCACATCGGGGAGACCGGACTCATCGGCCGTGATACGGCAACCCGAGGCCTCGTGCTTCCACTGGGCCCGGTCCGGTGGCCTAGCCTTTCGCTGAGGCCCTAGGTCAGCAACACTACAAAGCTTGACCAACCGGAGCGTCTACACCGACTTTCACTACCTACCGCACGAACTGGTGACTGTTATCAATTTTGTGTTTAGTCTTCGTCACACTCTCGTCCCGTCCACTTGCGCAGATAAAGTTATTCCTTGCTAAAGTGGTTTGTCTGGTCGTAAATTTCGATTGGTATCATTGAATAAGCCGCAGAACAAGGAGGCCCATAGATTCTAAAGAACCTCACACCGGGTCTCCGACCTCTGATACAACACCCTAGCGTGAGGCAACTTTTGGGGTTCCCCGTCACCAAAGCCAGGATCTCCAACCCCGACCCCGCTCAAGAAACTAGAGAGTTGGATTGCGCGGTCGTGGGGAGTTTTAAATCCTACTGCAAAGTACTAGGCAAGAAGTCAGAGGTTGGCCTCTGATGCACACTAGGGCATACTCTTTCCTGATTTTTCCCAACACAGTATATGGGATGGCATATCGTCTAAAGTGAACAATCCTGTGGTAAAATCCTTCCTATGCAGTTATGTCCGCAGTTAGTGCCAAAAGTGAAATCCTACAGAGGATGCACCCCTCTCCTGGGTATGCTACACATGGCGCAATATTCGCCGGGCTAATAACCGCCTCCGAGGGCGGTGCTCCCGCGCCGTTCTCGTACTCCAACTTGCGCCGGTCGCATTCGCAGCAGTACAAGAGGTCTTTTATCACCCTCCCTTGCTCTTACTACCTCCCGGTACCCTTCGTGGTCCTTATTGCTTTAACAGATTTCCGTACTAGGCGCTTCCACACCTGTATGCCACCAGTCTGTTCCCAAGTTTCGGTTTCCCTAGGTTCTCATTTGGCTACTTTGCACCCGACTTTTTCTCTCTTTCGAGACTAAAGGAGTTCCCCTGAAACCAAGGCTTTCTTCGCCCAGCAGCCAGGTCTCGGCGAGGACCTGTTGTTTTCGGCAACGGAAATCAACGCGTTTGCGGCTGGGTAATGCTTCTTTGGCACAAGTGGAAATTTAGATCCAGAAGCCAGAGCTTGCGAGCTGCGGTTCATTTCGGCTGCAAAGCCGTATTTTCCTTGGCAGCCAGCAGGGCTTTCCATCGTCCTGCACTACAGGCTCGGACACCTGTTTAACATTTCCAATTTACCGAATTCTACGCGCCCCGTCCAGACCCACTCTGGACCTGCCGCCGCACCAGCAAGGGGCTAACGTGGGCATGGCACGCCCACAGGCCCAAAGGAGCACGCTGACAACTCCCTGGGGATTTGCCACTCATCCCTATAAGTCTCGGCTGTACCCCTACTGACAACTGGCTGTCGCGATTGAGCAAAAGGTCATGACGCTACTGCGTACATGTAACGTTTGGTTCAGTCAGAGTAGAGAGGTGCCTAATTGGGAAAAAAGAGGAAATGCACTCGTAACACCTCTGCTTTCCCGAGCTGTACGCGTAAATCAGTGTGCTTGAAATTGAAACGGTGCACCAGAAGGATTTTTCCATAGTACCTAAAATCACAGAGCAACATTTCTTGAGCACAGTGTGCTGACCGTTTCTGGCCACAGACGAATTGCGAAGGCAATAAGTTTATTTCAATAAATAAATGCTAGCACACCACCTTCACGCAGTATTAAATGCGCTGCGCGTTGGATGCGCAAAATAGCTAGTGGCATCACGCCGCGGCCGCTCTGGCATTCCTTTTGTATGCACCGGTTGGGCTGTTCCAGTGTCAGAGCATGAGCGCACATAGCTGTAGTAGGCGGCAGAAGGTCAAATTGGCAATTAAGGGTTTCATACTAAGGAGCAGTGTTCAGCAGAAGGTGGAGGAAAGGAAGAAAAGAAATACGTAGCACTTTTCTCGAACTCGCAATGACTCATCATAGTCTCACAGGCTGGCTGCCCCGGCAGGAGTTGTAGATACCCACAAATAGACAACTGGCAGCGATAAGCTGGTCTGGCCGTTAGGCAATGGGCTGTTGAGGCTAAGAGGGAAGCGGGAAGAGATTCACAGACAGACAAAATCATCCAGTCGGCCTCGAATCGAATCCATTCCTGAGGTCGAAATCGCTGCACCGAGCTCTGTTTTCTCCCATGACACAAGCGCACTAAGCAACAGATCTTCTGTGCACGTAGTATGAATCACCTCCAATCAGAAACATTTCATCTCAGGACTGTCCTACGCATAAAATGCACATACATATAAGGTAAACACAATTATATTTTTGCACGAAAAGGTCCCGAAATGTGAAGTAAAATTATAAGTGTAATAAACAATTGTAAGTATTGCAAGTATTGTATTGTGATTGTATGTCACGAGCTCGGTAATTAGCGGAGGTCATCACCGAAACATGACAAATGAGGGGGGTGGTGTTCGTTGCCCGGCATAGCCAGTAAGCAAACGTGGAGAAGGAGATGAAGACGCGTTGACTTGAAACAGCAATAAGAATACATTTTTAAGCTCAGAACAAGGAATACACCAAAACATTTAGAGGGCAGCAATTAACACTCTAAAAGGCAACGACACGAGTGAAGAAACAAATTAAATACTCCGAATTACGTGTAAATGGTCTTGCTTTTCCGGGATGGAAGAAACACTTAAGTAACAGCAAGGGAAAGGAAGTTCAGAGCAGTTTCGAACATACATTTGACCGGGGAACGCGGCGGCAGTCCATCACTGGGACGACGCAGACGGGCGGCACTCGAAGGCGACGGTCCTTCGGGTGCACCTTGCCGTCTGAGTATGCGGTGCCGGCGGCGGCGCTCGGGTGCCCCCCTGGAGCACGCGGCAGCTCGGATTTCCTTCTTCGGGAGCGAACTGGGCGGACTGACAGAGCCTCGGCGGCTTTTTTAAACCCTTGCCGACGATGCCTTGTGCGCAGGGTCGGAGTCCGAAACAAAACACACACTTAGAGCGCACAAAGTAGTTCGCTCACAGAGGAAGGCGCACGTAGGTACACACCACACTTTAGCACTGCATGGCCGCCATCTTAGGTTTGAATAACATAACGCACAACAAAAACCACAGTCTCGTACGCCCCAACTTCGGTTCTTCTGGGGGTTACATTGCCAGGGAAACAAGAATATACGGATATACAACGGAAGCTCTATAATTTGGACGTAGTAGAGGTGACTGAGCGGGAAACGTACGGCACAGGCCGCACGTGCTCTTGTGCTCGAGCATGGAGAGAGTTGGAGCTAACGCAAGGAAAGCTATACTGTTCCGAGGCAACGTGCACGTACGCGTTCGTGCGCGCCCGACCGATGGTCACATATACAGGTCCCGTGAACATATGGGGTTTACAGAACGATTCCGCGTATTTATAAATGCAACATGGGCAGATTAATGGATGCCGCCTATTCTGTGACACGGCTCCCCACTTTCGGATCATTATCGCATAATATTCTAGACACATATAAGGCGGCACACTGGCCTATATTATACACAAGAAAGCTTGTGGGACAAACATAACTGTTATATAAAACTAGCACATAGGTCAACCTACACGTATTATACAGCATTTGAATGTCAATACAGTGAATACCATGCAAAAGAATCTATAACCTGCTGAGATAATCGGCTCCCATGTTTTCCTTGCCCTATTTATGCTCTATTCTGAACTGATACTCTTGGAGCGGCAAGCTCCGGCGCAGGAGCCTGCTGTTTAGTTGCATGTAGCTCAGCGGTTGGCGGTCCGTTTGAACAAGGAAAGGCACCCCGTACAAGTAGACGGAAAACTTCTGAATCCCCCAAACCAATGCCAAGCACTCTCTCTCGATTGTGCTGTGTGCTGCTTCCCTGCAGGGAGCAACTTTCTACTAACGTAAGCCACTGGGTGAAGCTTCCCGCCATGCTCCTGAATTAGCACCGCGCCGAGGCTGGTGTCAGAGGCGTCCGTGCGCAGCACGAACTACTTGGAAACGTCTGGGAGTCGTAGTAGGGGAGGGGTTGAAACTCGCCGCTTGAGTTCTTCAAAGGCTTTCTGGTGGACCGGATTCCACTCTACGACGTTGCTCTCACCCTTCCTCGTCAGCTAGGAGAGTGGTTCGCTTATTCGAGCATAGTCTGGAATGAAGAGACGGTAATATCCCTCTAACCGAGGAATGCTCGTGCCTGACACTTTGTTCCAGGGGTTGGTGCCGCCTGAATCTTCTCCAGCGTTTTCCCATGTGACGCCAGTTCACCTCTATCGATGCGATGCCCGAAGAACTCGATGTTCTCCATCCCGACCTCGCATTTGCTGGGTCGCACTGTCAGACCAACTTCTTGGATCCTTGCAAACAGCTGTCGTAGTGAAGAGAGATTCTCTTCCCACGCAGTACTGGCAACCAGGACATCGTCACAATAGTGTTGGACTCCCGGGATTCCTTTCACAACATTCTGCATCAACTCGAAAAATACTGCGGGGGCTGTCTATGCCAAACGGCATAAAACAAAATTGGAAGAGTCCCGCAGTTGTTCAAAACGAAGTCTTGGGCTTGGACTCTTCGCTCAACGGAATTTGCCAATATCCTTTGACGAATTCCACCTTGGAGAAGTATTTCTTCTCTCCGGTTGTAGCGAAGACCACGTCAGCTCTGGGCATGGGTTCCGAACCGACGACTAAGACGTCGTTCAGGCGCCGGAAATCTTTGCAAAGGCGGTTCGTGCCGCCCGGTTTCTTCTCCAAAATGACTGAGGAAATGTAAGGGGACTGCGATTTCTCGATTATTCCGAGTTTCTCCATCTGCTGCTCTTCTCTTTCGACACCTTGTCTCGTCGCGAATGGAAGGGGGACATTGCCTTACGTGCACCGGAGGGCTGGTGGTGAGCTCCAAACGACATTCAGCCCAATCCATTTTTTTCGGAACGTCGAAGAAAATGCGAGCGTGTTCTGAAATTACACCTCGAAGCTGCTGTCGTTCATTCATCATCAAGCTATCAGAAAGCTTCACGTCTTTATCGCCCTCTGTCTTCTGACAAGCCGAAATAGGAACAGGAACCTCGCTGTCCGATTCAGTGATGCCGCAGACCGCGTGGCATACCCTTTCTCTTGGCTGGCTTTCTCGCTCCTCGTTATCTTTTAAGCGGGTTGGCGCAAAAAATCTTTCTCTCTCCTGCTGTCTTGATTATGTAGTCTGCTTCACCTTTCTTTTCCTAAATTTCGAAGGGCCCCTTCCACTCAAGTAGTAGCTTGCTGTTGTGGGTAGTCTGCAAAATCAGGACTTTTTTCTCTAGGATCGAACATCCTTTCTTTGGTTTTTCGGTTGTACATTTTCGCGTAGCGTGCTCCGGCCTTTGCGAGCTTTTCGTGCGCTAGCTTACAAGTTTCTTCTAAACGATTCCGGAGGTCGAAGACATGTTAATACGTTGTGTTCGCCTCCTCGTCGAGCTGGCGGTTAGTCCACAACGCCTTCAAACTCGCCAGGGGTCCTCACACTTGTAGTTCATGCAGCAACTCAAAGGGCTGTGGGGCCCCATAGCCCCTTTTAGTGTTTCAAACCGCGCGCGCTTTTTCCTGTTTGTGTTGGTGTCCGCCCGGGGAGCGCGAGTACGCATGAGCGAGCTGCCTGGAGCGGGGGCGGCATATTATCAGCGCGAGACCGAGGGTAGATAACGGCGTCGGAAGCATGGCTCGGTGCTTTTTTCGCCGGGAGGCCGGAAAGCGCAGGGCGGCCAGGAAGCGTCCCAGGCCGGCGGGTTGTACGCCAACGACGGAGCGGGGTCCTGCCAGACGAAGAGGGAAGCGGTGCCTACAAGAATGCCTTAGGAGTATTAGAGAGAGTGCTGCCGCGTGAGTAGCAATGCTTTTGTACCGTAATCAACGCTTTGTACTCGCCCAATCCGCGCCGCAGTGTGTTTTGTGTTGTCGTGGTGAAGTCCTGACCCGTGTTCCGTTTTGTTCTGCATAGTCCATTGTCGCGCACTTCGACGGCATGTTTCCTGCGCAGTTTTGACCAATGCTGTTTCTTTTCTATTTTATACTTTTCTGTTAATCCCGAATAAACCGGTGTTTTTAAGAAAGACGGTTTTCACTCATCGGGCGAGACCATCGCTCACGGACCCCTATTCTAGAAGGCGGAGCCCTCAGGGCGAAAAACCAACACTTACTTGCGGCAATTCCCTATATGCGAAGAGCAACTGCGGGAGGTAGCGGTCCCAATCTCTAGGCTTTTCGGCGCACATTCTCTTAAACATTAATTTCAGGGTGACGTGAAATTTCCCGACCATCCCTTTCGCCATTGGGTGGTACGGCGTCGTGTGAAGCTGGCGTATGGAGAGAAGCCTGGCCACCTCCTTCATCAAGTCGGAAGTGAAATTGGTGCCCCAGTCGCTTAGAACTTCGTTATGGACTCCAAATAGAGAGAACATCTCTACCAGCGCCTCAGCGATTCTCTCAGTTTCCACGCTCTGCAGTGCTACGGCTTCTGGGTACCAGGTTGCATAATCCATTAGGGTCAGGATATACCGATTGCCATGCTTGGAAGGGGGCTGAATTGGACCTCCGATGTCTATGGCCACTCTTTTGAAGGGGATTTCAATTGGTGGTGTCTTTCCTAGCGGTACACGGGGCACCCTGCCCTTCAGGATTGTCTGCTGGCAGATGTGACATGAAGCAACAAATCTTTTCACGTCGGCGGTGATGCCCGGCCAGAAAAATTCTTCCAATATCCGGTCCTTGGTCTTTTGCGCGCCCAAATGCCCGGTCATTATTCTGTCATGTGCGGTTTTCAATGCCGCCTCGCGGTGGCATTTTGGGACAACCAGCTTACGCAGCACCTGCCCAGTTTTCTCTGTGTAGCTTCTTTATAATAGCTCATCTTCCCGCCGGAATTCTATCTTGCGCTCGGCGTCCCGGCACGAAAGCTTCTTGCGAATTTGGGAAAAACAAGGCCAGAGCGACTTGTTCTCCGCTTGTTGATCCGCGTAACTCTTTCCTTTCGGCTCCTCCACGACATCCGGCGTTTTGAGCGCTTGGAACTCTCTTGGGCTGCTTCCTAGTTTGTGCTCGAGTTAAAACTGCTGCTCCAGCTTCCTCGTCGACGGGCTCGCTACAAACTGGTTCTTCAACCACCTCCTTTGGGTCATCAGGTGCCCTTTCTCCTTCTGCATTTCCCACAATTAAGTCGTAAAGAGGTTCCTCCATGCCGAGAGCGGTGATTATCCCCGAAAAATGCGGGGTGTCAACCTCAACCCCAAACTCGGGCAGCATTTCCGCTGTTCCGTAAACTAAGTAAACAGCGTGCTCTTTCCAGTCAGCTGATCATCGTGGACGAGCTCTTTTCTCATGATGGCTGTATTTCATCCGGTATACCGTAATACGGAAATTTATTTACCTTCATACGTGCCCGCCACCACCGGCAGTCTTTCGACCAGAAACTTTGGTCGCGTCATCATAACTGCATTCACGACTAGGATTCTCTCCCCGTTTTGAGCTCCACATAGCCATCACGAATGCTTTCCCGATTTACTTCCTGGGCGGGCAAGTAGACACATGACGCCTGTGTCCTATCGTTTGGCCCCGCACGGCACGCGTCCGCCTTGTGACCCTTTCGCCCGCACTTGAAGCAAGTGGGACTGTAGTGTTTAGTGGCATGAGTCCGGCACTGTGAAGCCTGATGCCCAGTGCGGTTGCAAAGATAACAGCAGAGAGTGTCCTTTAATTGACTTCCTCTTGTATCGTCTACCTCGGGCCTCCCGGTATCGTCTCGGCTGTATTACTTTGATTTAGCGAGATTTAGACTTCCCTGGGCTTCTAAAAGCTGGTCAGCTCAATCCAGCATCTCTTCCAGAGTATTCACCGTTCTTTCCTTCAGGTACAGCGCCATGGAGGATTGACATCCATGCAGAAATATTTCCCTAATCAGGAGCTCTTGTAGGTCTTTGAAATCCTTTTTCGTACCCGATAGCTCGATCCAGCGATTAAAATAGTGGCTGAGACGCGCTGAAAACTGAGCTGCGGTTTCTCCATCTGCCGGTTTTCCGGAATTGAATTTGTCTCTGAAGCCGTCCTCCGTGAAACGAAATCTCTTCAAAAGCGCCGTTTTAACTGTGGTGTAGTCGGCTGCATCCCCCGGTGGCAAACGCCCGTAAACGCTGAGGGCTTCCCCGCTTCCCCATTCAAACAAGTAGCCAGGACCGTATACCACTGGCTCTCTGGCCAATTCTGGCTTTTCGCAAGGCTTTCAAAACGCCTTATGTATGCGCCTAAATCATTCTTTTTCTTATTAAATGGGATAAGGAGTTTAGTTGCGTTTAGCTTCAGTTTACCTTTTTCTCGGCTTCCTTCCCTTTCCCTGGTCTCCTTCTCCAGTTGCTGACACTGTATTCTCAAGCGCATCATCTCCGTCTGACGTTCGTCAGCTTCCTTTGCGGCCGCACGCGCTTCCTCCGCTGCCTGTCTAGCAAACGCTCGCTCCTAAGGCTGCATATCCTCTACCCATTTGCTAAGCTCAGTGCCACTCAAGCCAAGCTGGCTACCCATCGCGATCAACTTTTCAAAATCCATGCTTCTATGTGCGGAAATGCTTTCAACAATTCAAATACAAGCTCTCCACAAAACAATCCTGTTCACGCACAACACTCTTCCAGTCTACGGAGGCACACCTCAGGAATCAACACGACTCTCTCTCCGTTTGCCGCGTTCCCTTTGCATCGAACGTCCTGTTCGCAGACGCCAGTTTAATTGTCACGCGCTCGGTAATCACTGCAGGTCATCACAGAGACATGACAAAAGGGGAGAGGGGAACGTTCGATGCCCGGCGCAGCCAGTAAGCAAACGTGGAGAATGAGATGCAGACGCGTTCACTTGAAGCAGCAATAAGAAGACGTTTATAGCTTCAGAACGACGAATACACAAAACATTTCGAGGGCAGCAATTAACATTCTAAAAGGCAACGACACGAGTCAAAAAACAATCGACTTAAATACTCCGAATTACGTGTACAGGGTGATGCTCTTCCGGGATGGAAGTAACAATTCAAGCAACCCCTAGTGAAAAATCCCGTATCGCTACAAACGGGTTTGAACCGGTCCTGTATTATCCCGTATAAATTTGATACCGGTGTGACCAGTCCTGTATGAAGCATAAACAGGTTTATATCAGAGTTCATGTCCGGTAAGAATTTCAATCCGGACGATCCAGTCCGGTATCGAGTTAATACAGGGCAGACCATTTCCAATATGCAACTTATACATGACATCCCAGTCCTGTATGGATATGAAACAGGGCGGACCAGTCCTGTATTGAGCTCATATACAGGACAGGTCATGTCCGGTTTAACAGAAACCGGACAAATCCGATATGAATGAAACTGATACGGGACAGAGTATTTCCGCTTCTCAGTACAACTCCGGCGGATCGTGAAGCTCAGCCAGGATGACCATGTCGGAACATGCCTTCACGCTAAATAAGCATGAAACCATATATAATATACGTTAAAATGTTTCTGTATATGTGGAGTACGCGTTGTTTCGTACATACCTAGAAGATATGAAGCCGTGGATGTGTGCGCTAGCAAGTACATACATGCATCGCGTTTTGTTTTTGCGTGTGCAACAGTCGCTGCAGCTTGTACGATCTTGCGGTGCATTTTCATAATCTGCGACTGAAGATCTGCCACCTTCAACGCGAAAGTGCAAGCAAGAACGTAGCGTTTCGTTAGCGCGGATAAAATACGCTCGAGAATAAATGAAACATAGCTGACCAGGGAAATATGCACAGGTCAGCCGGACATCGGGAGACGCTTCCTCGAGTATTTACGCATGCAAAACCCTTGGTCAGAAGTAAATGCATTGACGTCGCGGCTCCGCTGGCAGCAGGTGAAGCTAAAACAAGCAGTATTTTAAGTGTTGGTGCACCGCATATATCTATATGTAGCAAAAATTGCATGCGTTCGAAGACGATGACAAAACACATCAGCACTAGTAAATTGTGACATTCGGAGGTTTGTCTGCAAGAAAGCGATACATTGTAAAGATGCGGGACACGGATAACCCTTCGTGATAGCCAGGAAAAAGATGCAGCGTGTTTAAAGGGCGATCGTTCAATTACGACCCCAAATTCTACACCCTGCAAAAATACACAAACTACAGAAGAGCAATCTCGACTACATAAGCAGATATATAACCACCATCACCGTGTCCTGCCGTGGTGTAGTGGTTAACGTGCGTGCTTGCTGGCTGAGAAGACCGAAGTTCGAATCACATGTGAATTTTTTTTCTATTTTCTTTTTGTTTCTTTTTCTTTTTCAAATGTAGTGGTGTTATGTAGTGTTCAGCCTGTATCCGTTAACCAGAAATAGGACGAACGCGTCATTTCTGGAACTGATACCGGGCAGAGTATTCCGCTTCTGAACAGAAGCCGGGCCGATCGACGAAGCTCAACCAGAATGACCATGCCGGACACGACAGCGCACTAAATAAGCATGATACCAGACATATTATACAACTGTTCTGCATATAAAGGGCACGCTTCGTTTCCCAAATACCTCGAAAATGCGAAGCCATCGAAGTGTGCGCTAGCAAGCATACACGCGCGTCGCGTCGCTTTTGCGCGTACAACTGTCGCTGCAGCTCGTACGATCTTGCGGTGCGTCTTCATATCTGCGACTGAAGATCTGCCGCCTACAACACGAAAGTAGAAGCACGAACGTATCGTTTTGCTAGCGATGACAAAAAATTGTTCGAGAAAAAATAAACAAACATCGCTGACCATCGAAAGATGCGCAGATAGCCGCACACCGGGCGACGCGTTCTCAAATGCTTACATATTGAAACCGCTCAGTCGGAAGTGTATTCATTGACATCGATGCTCCGCTGGTAGCACGGGAAGCTAAAACGCCCAGTATTACAGGTATTAGTGCACCGGATATCTCTGTATGTAGGAAAACTTACAAGCGTTCGTAGACGATTAAAAACACATCAACACTAGTAAATTATGATATCTTGAGGTTTGCCTTCAATAAAGCGACGCATTATAAAGATACGGCACATTTGTGAACCCTCGTGATAGCCTGCAAAGATATTCAGCATGTTTAAAGGGCGATCGGTGAATTACCGCCACAAATTCTACTGCCAAGGAAAATACACAAGTACTAAAGGGCAAAAGTAGCTACATATACTGGATAATAACCACTATAACCATAACCCGCCATTGAGTAGTTGTTACGGTGCCCGTTTGAAAACCACAAGGACCGAGGTTCGATTCCACATTCGGTAGCAAAATTTTTATTATTTTTTTTTAAATGTAGTCGTTTTATTTTATATTGTTGCATGCTTTTTCCACCCTGGCGACGCGTTTCTTTCCGGAAACGAGGGTCACCATCCATACAGGCCATTCCGGTATCAGAGCTTCGCGCGGTTTCATTCCGGACTTTCCAGGGCAGTACAGGAATTTGCTGAAATAGCCCCCAATCCTGTATCCCAGATCCTGTACAGTAAACCTGTATACGATTTCCTGTACGAATTTGATACAGGATTTTTCAGTAGGGACAGCAAGAAAAAGAAAGTTCAGAGCAGTTTTGGACATGCAAATGACCGTGGAACGCGGCGGCAGTCCATCACTGGGACGACGTAGACGGGTGGCACTCGAAGGCGGCGGTCCTTCCTGTGCAGCTTGCCATTTAAGGATGCGGTGCCGGCATCGACGCTCGGGTACCCCCGGGGAGCACGCGGCAGCTCGGATTTCCTTCTTCGGGAGCGAACTGGGCGGACTGACTTTGGGGCCTCGGCGGTTCCTCTCTAAACCCTTGTCGACGATGCCTTGTGCGCAGGTTCGGAGTCCGAAACCGAACACACACTTAAGCGCACAAAGTAGTTCACTCACAGAAGAAGCCGCACATAGACACACCAAACTTTACCACTGCATGGGCGCCATCTTAGGTTCGAAAAACATAACGCACAGCAACAACAACAGTCACGTACGCCCCTAACTTCGGTTCTTCTGTGGGTCACATTGCCAGAGAAACAACAATATACGGGTATACAAAGTAAGCTCTATAATTTGGACGTAGTAGCGGTGACTTTGAGTGGAGAACGTACGACACAGGCAGCACGTACTCTTCGGCTCGAGCATGGAGAGAGTTGAAGCTAACACAGGGAAAGCTATACTGTTCCGAGGCAACATGCACGTACGCGTTATTGCGCGCCCGACCAATGGCCACACACACAGGTCCCGTCAACATATGGAGTTTAAAGAACAATTCCGCGTGTGTATCAATGCAGCATGGGCAAATTATTGGATACCGCCTATTCTGTGACACTGTACAATTGTAAGCAATTGTACAATTGTACGTGTATTACTTGCATTACGCAGGCACCTTCATCTGCCGTTCAGTTGAGTGACAGTTGAGCTTTTCAACTGACTGTGAACTGAACGGCAGCCGGTCGAATCTACTAGGAGCATCTCGTGAAATTCGGTTCCACGTCTTAATCACGTGATCGCAACGCAAGTGCGCAATTAATAACAATAAATGTGATTTAGTATTACTAAGATGGAGTATTATTCTCATGCAATAAATTGGGAAAAGAATTTTCTCCACAAATTTTTTGTTCCTAATCGTTAAAAACTGGGCGCTACACCGATCTAGGACAATTTATTGAAGGCACTATGGCTTCACCGCTAAGTCATTTTTCCGATAGCGCTGTAGAAGTTGCAAAGTCGGACTTACGCTAGCCTGAGTACAAGCCTCTCATGTGATTTGAGAGCACACTGTACCTCAAAATCAGCTGACTAGGTCGAAGTTGCGCGTCTGCTTGCAGCCAGAATGTCAGCTGCATTGTTGATCTTTGAACCCCTGACCTAAGCTAAACTTTCCTGCTGTTGAAATCTCTACTGCAGTTGGCGCTGCCACTTAAAGCCACTAACTACCATTCAGCTCAACTGTCAACTGAACTGCCGTTGAAAGCACCTGTGTAAAATTGTTATAACAAGGTATGAACAACAGTGGTTAAATTTTCACGCTTAATTTTTAAATATGAGAACCGTATTTACTTAATTCTTACTGTCAGTGCGACTCAGCGTGCTATTCCAAGCGATCGTCTTCACTTAACTGGGAGGCTAACGGTTCGCTGATGACTGAATAGTCAGCTCCGGTGTCTACCAGAGCGGTGACGGTGCGACTGTCGACAGCAACTTGAAGGCCACTTGTTCGCGTCCTCGCATTGCACGTGGGCCTTGGTGTTCGATCTCGGCTCCGTCGTTTATTCACGGCTGGGGCATACCGTTGTTACTTCGCTAGGAGGTGGTGTCGGCTTCACTCTGGTCGTGTTGTCGTCGATGTGGTCGTGTGGAGCGGCGGTGAAATGGATGCGTCGTCATCAGTCGTCGTCGGTGACGGAGGATCTTGTTAGTTCGCCATATATCAACCTCACCGTAAATGTTGCTATATAACTTTCGTTTCCTCTAAGGGGGCTTGTGAACTTTCCTTGGACACTGGCATCGTAGCTGCGGCCTGGCGACAAAACGCGGACCCTGTACTGCCATGGGGACCTGAGCCGACGGCTTGGTGGCGCAGACTCACCACTATGCAGGTAGATCTCGATTTCTTGCAGTCGTTAAATGGGGCAGTGTCGTGGGGCGTCGACTGCGAACCCGCGGAGGCCGATTCATCGGCACAGGCAGTGGCGTAGAATATGGCCGGCTTCACCGCAGTGAAACATATTGGCCGGTTCTTCGCAGTCCTCCAGGCATCGGACTTTCTGCATGGGGCTTGGGGGTCGGTGGTAAGCTTGGCGGGCGCAGGCCAAAAGGCGGCTTTCAAGAACACGATGGGAGTGGCGAGGGCTTGGAAAGTCAAGTCGGGGCGCAGGCCAATGTAATGCAGCAGCATAGTTCATGGCTGCGGCTTCTTGCACTGGAGCAGTCGGAGCGGTCACTTGAGGAACACCGATTGCCTGCTTGACAGCTTCATGGACGATGTCCGCGAGCGTCGAATCTCGCACGATATCACGGATAAGGTCCCGAAGGTCGTCTCCGCTTGCGGATGCGGTGGGGTACTCGCTTTAGTACTCCGGTTGCAGTGGTCGATCATAGTGGCGCATACGGGCGTCCATCGTCTTCTGGATGGTTGGCGCTTCACTTTCAAATTCCTCCCCAGTTTTCGGCAGATTCCGGACAAGTCCTGCAAAAAGCGACTCTTTAACACACGCATTAAACATTTCACTCTATCTCCTTCGGTCATGTTAGGGTCAGAGCAGCGAAACAGGCGCATCATCTCCTCAATATAAAGAAGGACAAGCTCATTTGGGAGTTGCAGTTTTGATTGAATGATGGCCTTGGTTCCTTTCTTCCGAAAGACACTTGCAAAAACATTCACAAACGCATGCAAATCTCCTAATCCTTCAAAGCTGCCTCCAGAGTTTCGAACAATATACGGGCAGATCCTTGAAGAGCACTTACCTTCGATTCGTCGTTCTAGTCGTTGAATTCTGGCACATGGTCGAAAAGGTCCACCGAGTCTTCCGCATCTTAAATGAGCAGTCTCTGGAAGGTTAGGGGCTCCTGTGGCTACACAAAGACAACCGGTGCTGTTGACTGGACCATTTTCAAAGTCGAACGGGGTCAGGCAGCAGACCGTGTTAGGGTTGGAGCACATCAAGTCGTCTGCTGGCTCGATGACCTGTAGGCTCCCCCAGGTTGACAGGAACAAGGCTGGGATCTTCGCTTGAAGGATCAAGGGGAGCACCTCCACCAGATGCCACGTGGTAGTGACAAGGTCGATGGCACAAATGAAGAGTCTGTTAGTGCACTGAAGAAATCTTTTATTGGGCTAACTTGTGTCCGCAAAAGAACCAAGTGATTCGGCGGCGGCGATAGCAACAATCGTGCTCGGCGGTCATCGAAATAAGAATGCCCGTATATCTTGTCAGCACTGAATTTATAGAAAAGATCTAGATAAAGCCGCAAACAGTACTAGCATAATCTGAAACAATATAGAAACACACACGAGTGGCTGGAATCTCCGAGACGCCTCCCGACGAATCTTTCGCGACAAAGAAAATGATAAAGCGACATTTCGCGACAACGAGCATGAACAAACACGAAATGCAGAATCGATAAACGCGCTAGAATCACAATCAGAAGGCCGCATGCCAGCGTCTTTCGAATATTAAAAAATAAAGATTTAAATAGTTCGTGGCATTTCTCGTGGCAAAGTGACATTTCTTTAAATTGAGCTGGAGGCCAGCTGCAGTAATGTGTTCCAGCACATGTTTCAATCGAGCGAGATGCGTCGAGAAATCCGGCGAGAAAACAAGTGTTGTCCTTGTAGCACAAGCAGGGCTTACACTTGAGGCCGCGCAATAGGATGTCCATCACGCACTCGAACGTGGCAGGTACCTTACACAGACCGAATAGCATGATGTTATATTTGTATAGTCCGTCTGGCGTCAGCATCGGCCAGCGGACATGAGAAGAGGAAAGGCAGGGAGGTTGACCAGTAAATGAACTGGTTTGCTACCCTGCACTGGGGGAGAGGGGTAGGTGGGTATAAAAGTTGTGGCTTAGGGATGGGTGATGACACTACAGTCACATCACAGACATGTCACATCACATCACGTCACAGTCATATCACGTAACATAAAAAATCATAGCATTTCGATCAGTCCTGTGCTTTTCATAAAGCGGAGCTGTGCCTGGTAGGCCTTCACTAGAGACCATCGCCGTGGCAAGGGACCTAGGATCTTGATTTCAGTTAGTGAGCGTCCATCTAAACGCTCCAGCGCACGGCATAGGCACTGTCTTTTCTCGCTGTATATGGACACTCACAAAGAATGTGGCCTATAGTCTCGTCGCACCCTAGGACATAAAGACATCAGATGACTAACCGTGCACCCTCCCCACTCACCTACTCCCTAGACACATATAGGTAAAGCGAGCGGTCACATCAATTACCTTTAAAAATAGTATATTGCCGCTTGAAATTTAACTCAGCTTCTCCTTACGGATACCATTCTGATCTGATCATAATTCAAGTATTGCTTTTGTGTCCCTTCATAGTGCGTATTTCGCATTCTCATCAAGGATCTCTCTCGTGGCAACTTCATTTTTTTTTCATTAGAATTTGCGGCGGAACATCTCACCGTTTCTGCACACGTCTGTCGGATATATTATTGTTCTCCTGTCATAGATAATTTTTGACTTCTTTCGGGCTTGCAGAATTTTAAGGTGACGATCAACGCTTTATTGTAAGCAGAACTAGCTTGTCTTTGTCCTTTTTTTTTCAGGGTGTTTCTTTATTTATAAGGCATACAGTGATTTGTTTTGCATGGTTACACAAGGAGACCCCAAAGTAAAGACTGGTGGCGGGGGGGCGGCTTCTATAACTAAGAACATACCATATATAACAAAGTTTGGCAAACAGTGGCCACATTGTACAAATACTCTAAAAATAAATTAGTAGTAGCAAGCAGATGAACCAAACCAAGTGATAAATAGTACATTGATGAGTACATTAGGTACATTATGTACAAATTGTTTCACAGTGATATGCCGGCAAATCTAGTGCTAAATTTGACGTAGTTTGTTACAACCTTGTGAAGAAGGAAATAGTAGCGGTCAGAAAATCAGGTGTAATTTCTGTCCTTTAATTCACAAATTGAATAAGTTTCAGTCGGAATATTGCGAGTTATTAATCTTTGATGAGTGTGCATACTAGGTACGCAAATGCGAGCAAATATCAATCCGACAAACATCACACCTTTGGAAGTCTTCCTAGTACCTCGTCACTTAGGAGCGCAGGCAAATACGAAGATACACATCAACGCGCATGCTTTTCCTTTGTCGTCGTCTTGTTTGTCATTTTTGTGTTGAATTACTACCAAATTGCCCAACTTTTGTAGTTTTTATTCAGATATTCTACAGCACACATTACTTAGCACTTTATTGCAGCTGCTTTTCTTATTCCTTTGGTATTGAGGTGCTACCCATAGGTATTTATTATTGCCACACCACAGATACATTTAGCTCTCTCCATGAATTAAAACCATTTAGTCCATGGACGGCTTATTATCAGGAGTGCCTAATCATGCATGACAATATCACGAATGCGGGCAATGCGCAAATTTCCTGAATAATCGACTCAGTCGAAGGCAGGCTGCATGTTTCGGTACACTGTCGTGACAGAACGCTTCTGTAAGAGCCAATATTCCCGCAAGAAAAACCTTTTAAGCGGCGTGCTTTTCCAAACCATCTGATTTACGTATCGTAAGGACCAAAACAGCAGAAACGACGGGACAGAGGCGTCTTGCCTCTGCCCCGTCGTTTATTAGATTTTGTTCCTGGCCTACAGTCCCGCTCTATTAAGATTCATGAATGAAGTTTCAATATGAAGAATACTAAGGTAATGTTCAACAGCCTCGGAAAGGAACAGCAGTTTACGTTATGTAACGAAGCACTGGAAGTAGTAGGCGAATATGTCTACTTAGGACAAGTAGTAAGAGCAGATCAGGACCATGAAAAGGAAATAACAAGAAGAATAAGAATGGGATGGAGGGCATTTGGCAAGCACTGGCAGATTATGACTAGCAGCTAACCAGTATCGCTCAAGAAGAAAGCATATAACAGATGCGTCTTGCCTGTAGTCACCTATGGGGCTGAAGCGTGGAGACTAACCAAAAAGGTTCTACTTAAGCTGAGGAAAACGCAGAGGGCTATGGAACGAAAAATGGTAGGGGTAGCATTAGGAGATAGGAAGCGTGCAGAGCGGGTCAGGGAAGTGACTCAAGTTACTGGCATTTTAATAGAAATCAAGAAAAAGAAATGGGCATGGGCAGGACTTGTAGTGTGAAGACAGGATAGCCGATGGTCGCTTAGGGTAACAAACTGGATTTCAAGGTAAGGAAAGCATAGCAGGGAGCGGCAGAAAATTAGATGAGCGGATGAGGTTAATAAGTTCGGAGGGGTGAAGTGGATGCAGCTAGCACAGAGCCGGGTTAATTGGAGAAATATGGGAGTGGCTTTCGCCCTACAGTGGGTGTAGCCAGGCTGATGATCATGAAGATTCATGAAAAACGTTGTCTTTCTAGAATGTATGCAATTGAACTGGGATTTCAGCCACAGTTGTCGAGTATATGCACCGGGGATGTTTGCCCGCTAAGTGCGCATTGTGCTGTTAATTTCAGACGAACGTATAGTTTTGTTGACAGTCCTGAGCACAAGTTTGCCAGGCGCGAGTTGTTTCCTCGTGACAATAGCGAACGCCTATATGAAAACAATTGGCAAGAGAGCGTGCATGTTCCATGCACAGGGGCAGTTAGCAGTTGGATGACTTATGTGCGAACTCAGAAACATTTTTTCTATGATGGCTGGTATTCAGACAGCTCTGTCGATGGCTATAATTGACAAAATTAAACCACCGTAACGAAGCACTGGAAGTAGTAGGCGAATATGTCTACTTAGGACAAGTAGTAAGAGCAGATCAGGACCATGAAAAGGAAATAACAAGAAGAATAAGAAAGGGATGGAGGGCATTTGGCAAGCACTGGCAGATTATGACTAGCAGCTTACCAGTATCGCTCAAGAAGAAAGTGTATAACAGATGTATCTTGCCTATAGTCACCTATGGGGCTGAAGCGTGGAGACTAACGAAAAAGGTTCGACTTAAGTTGAGGAAAACGCAGAGGGCTATGGAACGAAAAATGGTAGGGGTAACATTAGGAGATAGGAAGCGTATATTCATGGCGGGTGCATAATCATACGTGCTGTACATGCTGCCCTAATTGTTTGGATAGCCAGTGTGAGAGACGGAGAGCCTGCCTTCATGAACTAATGGTCTCCTTCTAGGAACCAAGTGTCTGAAAAGAGACTACAGATGCGACGCACAGTTCGCGCTATGGCACCCCTCCGAGACATTCCTTCATAAGATACTTTGTTGGGCGAGTTGGTATGTTGTCCTTTGTCTTGTCGCGCTGTTTAAATTAATAATGAATTCCTTCACAGCCATGCAAGTTAAAAATACAAGCGGCAATGCGCCAGACCTTACAGCAAGTAAGTTTAGCTGAGGTCAGGAGTTCACAGATCAACCAGACAACTGACATTCTTGCTGTCAGCAGACGCGCAGCATGGGCCTAGTCGGCGGCATTGAGGCACAGTGTGATCTAAAATCGCATGAGAGGCTTGTGCCCTGGCTAGTGTGGACCTTACAGCAGGTAGGTTTAGCTGAGGTCAGGAGTTCACAGATCAACCAGGCAGCTCACATTCTTGCCGTCAGCAGACGCGCAGCATGGGCCTAGTCGGCGGCATTGAGGCACAGTGTGATCTAAAATCGCATGAGAGGCTTGTGCCCTGGCTAGTGTGGACCTTACAGCAGGTAGGTTTAGCTGAGGTCAGGAGTTCACAGATCAACCAGGCAGCTCACATTCTTGCCGTCAGCAAACGCGCAGCATGGGCCTAGTCGGCGGCATTGAGGCACAGTGTGATCTAAAATCGCATGAGAGGCTTGTGCCCTGGCTAGTGTGGACCTTACAGCAGGTAGGTTTAGCTGAGGTCAGGAGTTCACAGATCAACCAGGCAGCTCACATTCTTGCCGTCAGCAAACGCGCAGCATGGGCCTAGTCGGCGGCATTGAGGCACAGTGTGATCTAAAATCGCATGAGAGGCTTGTGCCCTGGCTAGTGTGGACCTTACAGCAGGTAGGTTTAGCTGAGGTCAGGAGTTCACAGATCAACCAGGCAGCTCACATTCTTGCCGTCAGCAAACGCGCAGCATGGGCCTAGTCGGCGGCATTGAGGCACAGTGTGATCTAAAATCGCATGAGAGGCTTGTGCCCTGGCTAGTGTGGACCTTACAGCAGGTAGGTTTAGCTGAGGTTAGGAGTTCACAGATCAACCAGGCAGCTCACATTCTTGCCATCAGCAGACGCGCAGCATGGGCCTAGTCGGCGGCATTGAGGCACAGTGTGATCTAAAATCGCATGAGAGGCTTGTGCCCTGGCTAGTGTGGACCTTACAGCAGGTAGGTTTAGCTGAGGTCAGGAGTTCAAAGATCAACCAGGCAGCTCACATTCTTGCCGTCAGCAGACGCGCAGCATGGGCCTAGTCGGCGGCATTGAGGCACAGTGTGATCTAAAATCGCATGACAGGCTTGTGCCCTGGCTAGTGTGGACCTTACAGCAGGTAGGTTTAGCTGAGGTCAGGAGTTCACAGATCAACCAAGCAGCTCACATTCTTGCCGTCAGCAGACGCGCAGCATGGGCCTAGTCGGCGGCATTGAGGCACAGTGTGATCTAAAATCGCATGAGAGGCTTGTGCCCTGGCTAGCGTGGACCTTACAGCAGGTAGGTTTAGCTGAGGTCAGGAGTTCACAGATCAACCAGGCCGCTCACATTCTTGCCGTCAGCAGACGCGCAGCATGGGCCTAGTCGGCGGCATTGAGGCACAGTGTGATCTAAAATCGCATGAGAGGCTTGTGCCCTGGCTAGTGTGGACCTTACAGCAGGTAGGTTTAGCTCAGGTCAGGAGTTCACAGATCAACCAGGCTGCTCACATTCTTGCCGTCAGCAGACGCGCAGCATGGGCCTAGTCGGCGGCATTGAGGCACAGTGTGATCTAAAATCGCATGAGAGGCTTGAGCACTGGCTACTGTGGACCTTACAGCAGGTAGGTTTAGCTGAGGTCAGGAGTTCACAGATCAACCAGGCAGCTCACATTCTTGCCGTCAGCAGACGCGCAGCATGGGCCTAGTCGGCGGCATTGAGGCACAGTGTGATCTGAAATCGCATGAGAGGCTTGTGCCCTGGCTAGTGTGGACCTTACAGCAGGTAGGTTTAGCTGAGGTCAGGAGTTCACAGATCAACCAGGCCGCTCACAATCTTGCCGTAAGCAAACGCGCAGCATCGGCCTAGTCGGCGTCATTGAGGCACAGTGTGCTTTAAAATCGCATGAGAGGCTTGTGCACTGGCTAGTGTGGACCTTACAGCAGGTAGGTTTAGCTGAGGTCAGGAGTTCACAGATCAACCAGGCAGCTCACATTCTTGCCGTCAGCAGACGCGCAGCATCGGCCTAGTCGGCGGCATTGAGGCACAGTGGGATCTAAATTCACATGAGAGGCTTCTGCCCTGGCCAGTGTAAGTCCCAGCCTGACTTCTACCAATAAAATAAGTGTAAACACTAAAGCAAGCAAAACGCTATCGGATAAATGACTAAGCGGTGAAGCCATAGTGTCTTGAATAAATTATCCTAGATCGGTGTAGCGCTTAGTTTTGGCGCATTAGGAACAGAAAACTTCTGGAGATAATTCTATTCGCGAGCCTGTTTGCATGAGAATACACAATCTTAATACTAATAAAACACATTTCTTGTTATAAATAGCGCTATTGTGTTGCAACCACGTGATTAAGACGTAGAACCGAGTTTTACGAGATGCCCTCTGTAGCTTGAATCGGCTGCCGTTCAGTTCATAAATTAGTTTGAAAGCTTAACTGTCGCTCAACGCAACGGCATTTGAAGCTGCCTGTGTAATGCAGTTAATACACTTACAATTGTGCTATTACTTACAATTGTACAATTACAATACAATACTTGCAATACTTAAAATTGTGTAATGCACCTATTAATTTTCCTTCAGATTTTGGGACCTTTTCGGGCAATAATGTTATTGTATTAACCTTCTGTGTATGTGCTTTTTATGCGTAGGACAGCCCTTAGTTGAAATTTGTCTGCTATGAGGTGATTCATAGTACGTGTACAGTAGAATGCGTTGCTTAGTGCGCTCGTGTCATGGGAGAAAACAGAAGCTGGGTGAGGCGATTTTGATCTCAGCAATGGACTAGATTCCGAGGCCGAGTGGATGATTTTGTCTGTGACACTCTTCATGCTTCCCTCCTAGCTGGCAACTGACCATTGCCTACCGGCCAGACCAGCTTATCGACGCCAGTTGCCTATATCTGAGCATCTGCAGCTCCTTTCAGGGCAGCCAGAGTGTGAGACTATGATGAGTCATTGCGAGTTCGAAAAGAGTGCTACGTATTTCCTTTCTTCCCATCCTCCCCCTTCTGCTGAACACTGATCCCTAATATGACACCCTTCTTTGCTACCCTGACCTTTTACCGCCTACTGTAGCTAAGTACCCTTAGGCACTCACAGTGCAACAGCCCAACCGGTGCATGCAAAATGAATGCCAGAGCGGCCGCTGCGTGATGGCTCAAGCGATGTTGTACATCCAACGCGCAGCGCATTCTAATACTGCGTGAAGTTCGTGTGCTGTCATTTATATATTTAATTAAACTTATTGCCTTCGCGATTCTTCTGTGGCCAGAAAAAGACAGCGCAGAAATGCTGCTCTGTGCTTTTGGGTACCATGGAAAAATCCTCCTGGTTCAACATTTCAATTTCACGCACACTAATATACGCGTACACTCGTGAAAAAACAGTGTTATGAGTACATTCACATTTTGTTTTGCCAGTTAGGCAGCGCTCTACTTTTATTTTTGGCTGAACCAAGAGTTACGCTGTGTGCAGTGGTGTCATGCCCTGCTGCAGAGCTCATTAACAGGACGTTGACGACAGCTGAGTCATAATCTGACGACTTGCATGTAGCCTCCCCCCCTTCCCCCGCCGGTTGAGTGGGGCAAGGTGTTACGGCCGCCAAGCTTTGCTCAATCGCTATAGCCTGTGGTCAGTATGGGTACAGCCGAGGCCTATACTGAGGCGTGGCAAATCACCGGGAAGTTGTTGAATCAGAAGTATCACTTGGCAAATCCCACGCTCTACCCATCCCCTCCTAATACCCATAACACATTCCCTTCAACCCAGTTCCTTATCCTTTGTCCTCTTACTCTTCCACTACAAGAGGAGATTAGGGGAGTCTTCCCGGGCTAGCTCCTCAGCAGTGGGTCAAAGTAGTAGAACTCCTCGCTTTATTTATTAAGTTCTATTAAGAGAATATCTAGTTCGGATGGACCTCTTTATTTGTATTTCAAATGGCGCATCTTTCTCTACCCGCGGTGGTGCGGGAAAAGTCCCTCTGTGGGCTTGAAACCGTTTCAATATTTTGTCCACTGTTTGAATTTCTATATGGACCAACCGAACTACCTTCCGTTAAACGCTTCTTTGCGTGTTTACACCTTAAGCGGCTCACTAGATAGTCGTCAGTGTCGCAGATCCGCAGTGTGCATGTGAAGCTTAAACACTCCTTATGCGGTAAACTGAAACATTATGCAGGTATTCTTTTTTGTGTTCGTATTGAGACGACGACAGAACAGCTAGCATTGAGAAACTGAAATCTATTGCGTACAGCGACGAACTATCTACAGTGCTTTTTGCAGACTCTTAACATCGGCGGCAGCACGAAAACAAGCGAAAAGATTCAGCACGTTCGGTGAATCGTTTATTCGTGATGTCACGTTCAACGTTACGTTAACATATCGAAAAATAGCGCCGTTATCACTCACATGCAACAATATAACAAAAAGCTGTAAGTTGTTGGCGTGAACGATTTTAGAGTTCCGAAAAGCCAAGGCTCAAATCCTTCTGGTAGCAGACTATCGTTTAGCTGTTTTTATATTTCTTAAGTATCGGTGTCAGTTTAATCCTTATTTTTTTTTTGCCTTGCAACTTTAAGCTTTGAAGCCTTCTTTGCGCATGCAATTTCGAAACAAAATTTTCTGAAGGAATAAAACATGCTACCGTAGTGCACATAGACTTCCTCCGAAAGTCCTTGCGAGTCATGTGAGAGTACTTGCAAAGATAAGCTGTAGTAGTGATGCGTGCATTTCTCTTCTGGCGTTCTGTTACCTGATTAAAGCTTTATTTTCAGTAAGAGCAATGTTTTTGTGAAGAGGAGCTGGTATTCTGTCGACAGGATGCAACTTCATATTTCACTTCTGTGTAATTTTACTATTATTTATGACGCGAAACTAAACTGGATGGAGGACACCTAACCGACAAAACAAGCGTCTAAAGTGTATATCGTGTAATAACATTGCTGGTTTTTACCCGAACGGGTTGCAATAGAACAGGTCTTTGGTCCAGTGGGGATCGCTCGATTCCGAGCACCTGCATGAAACAGGTCTCACACTCCTTTATGAAATAGGTCTGACCCTCCTTTTTGGAACCGATTTATGACCTGACTTGTCGTGTCCAATAATCTCAGTTATTGAACCTGTGTATATCTGTACGAGGTATTCATTAGGGATAATTCTACACACCTGTTCAAACTGAAAAGAAAGAGGAAATACTACGTCTCCAAAAAGATAGATATGCCGCCGCAAGCAGATATGTCTTCATTCAAACACGGAGCGGTACCTTTCTCGTCGCATCTCTGCTTCCCGCTCAATAACCGCTTAACCATTTTCTTCTGTCACCAGATGAACTTCACTAATTTTTACTAATGTTCCAGTGAATTGGTATTGATGTAGCTCTTCTATTTAGGCGTAAGCGGAACAATACCCGGGACATATAGAAGCGACCGCATCTTGCCTGCACTCCCTGGACCAATGACGTGCCTTGATGCTTAGATAATGCATCGATTTGACGTCTAGCAAGCACAATTGTCTGTTTGAATAGAAAGCAGTTCGCCGGGCGACGAAAAGCTGTTCTCATAAAAACCAACCTGTACGCAGCCTGATGTATGAGCCACAGCCTTCACAGAAGGTTACCCATATCCCATTTAGTGATTTACGGGAATCAAGGCCATCAAGCTTGTAGCCGCCACTAAAAGATTGTAAACGTGGCAATTGGTAATCTAAAAGGGAACCACTTAGATCCCTTGAGGCGAGGATCCACCAAAGGTAATGCCCTTCTTAAGGTCTTGATCGACAGAAGCGAACAATGTCAGCAGCTCTGACACAGTCTTTTTTGAACGGCTTCTGCCTGCTGTGTGTTGCCACTTTGTTGTTTCGTGCGGTGAAAGTTTGCGCAGTATTAGAACACTTTTGTTGCATTCACCCTTGTAGCAGTAATTATCTGCTCCAGTGAGCAGTACAGACACAAAAAGCAGTAGGCACCGGCATAGAGACACTTCACAGCGCGAGAGCGTGGATGCTGCGATATTTGGTGATGTGGTCTTTCCGTCTTTGCCGGCTTGTAGACCTTCTGGTTTCGACAGCTGCCGGTGCGTTGCTGCCTGGCTGCAAGATGCCGCGTACATGCTATCACTGGGTACGACAAGTTGGTAGATAACACAAACATTTCATGCAAATGCGCATAATACGTGTAGGAGATACAAAATGTTTAATTTAGTCATCCAGTTAATTTTCTGCGCGCCATTAATGCTGCCTGCATTTACAGAACGTGTCGACAAATCCGTGAGTCATCGGCGTGTTATTTTGTTTTAATAAAATCCATACTCTCTCTAACGCTCTTTGTGAAAAACATAGTTTACTCTCAAACCGAATACATTACAAGAAGAGTATCGCTTGAAACTTTTCTATTCGATATTCTTGCGTAAAGGGCGAAAGCGTGTTCAGATCATGTTTGTGGAAACACGTAGGAATGCTAACCTTCAAGTCTTGTTTACAGTACTTGCTAAATAATATGGACGCCCATATGAGTCCCCGACAATTGGCCAGATATTAAATTAACCTCCGGAAGCGCATGTGTATTCAAAAGACTATATTACGCTGCTGAAAGGTGGGCTCAGGCAAAAGTAATTAAGAGTGATCACTGCATCTAGCACTCGCAGACGTACAAGTCGAAACCAGCGGAAAAATAAAAATCTTAAATGCTAAAAATCACTATTGATTCTTGCATTATTTTATAAAAGCAGCAAATATTAGATGTATTGAATCAGTGCTTGCCCGAAATAAGCAGGTTCACAGATATGCACACACTGACCACTTCTCTGCACATAATCATCAACATAATCATCACCAGCCTGACTATACCCACTGCATAGCGAAGGCCTCTCCGATATTCCTCCAATTAACCCGGTCCTGTACTAGCTGCATCCACTTGACCACTGCGAATATATTAACCTCATCCGTCCACCTAGCTGTCTGCCACCCCTGCTACGCTTTCCTTCCCTTCAGTTTGTTACCCTAAGACACCATCGGTTATCCTCCCTTCGTACTACATGTACTGCCCATGCCCATTTGTTCTTCTTGATTTTCACTAGAATGTCAGTAGCTCGAGTTATTTCTCTGACCCACTCTACACGTTCCCTATCTCTTAATGTTACTAATACCATTTTAAGTTCCATAGCCCTCTGCGTTGTCCTCAAATTAAATAGAATTCTCGTTGTTAGCCTCCACGTTTCATCCCCATAGGTTAGTACGGTTAACATACAACTATTGTATACTTTCCTTTTGAGCGATACCGGTAAGCTGCTAGTCATAACCTGCGAGTGCATGCCGAATGCGCTGCATCCCAGCCTTATTCTCCTTGTCATTTCCCTTTCATGGCCCGGATCTGCAGAGACATATTCGCCTATTACTTCCAGTGCTTCGCTACCTAAAGTAAACTGCAGATCTTCCCGATGCTGTTGAACATTATCTTAGTCCTGCATGTTGATTTTGAAGCCTGCCATTCTACTTCTCCTGTCTAGGTCAATAATCATTCTTTGCCGTTCATCCCCTGAGTTACTCAGCAAGGCAATGTCATCAGCAAATCGCAGATTACTGAGGTATTCTTCATCTACCCTTATCCCTAACTGCTCCCACTCCAAGTCTCTGAATACTTCTAGGCAAGGTGTAGTACAGGGGAGCACATGTCTCTTTGCCTAACACCTTTCTTTACAGGCATTTCGTTACTCTCGTTATGCAGAACGATGGTTGATGTGCAGCCACTATATCCACCTTCTAGCACTTTCACGTACGGCTAGTCTACCCCCTGACTTCGCAATGCCTGCATGACCGCTCAAGTTTCGACTCAGTCAAATATTTTTTTATAATCAGTGAATGCTATGTATAAAGGCTTGTTATATTCCGAGCATTTTTCTATATTTTCGTCGATGGTATGTATGTGATCGACAGTAGAGTAGCCTTTCTGAAAACCCGATTGGTGTTTTCCTGGTTGCAGTCTCTGGTTGTCCTGATTCTATTAGCGATTTCCTCGGTAAATATCTTATACCTAGTAAGCTGATTGGTCTGTAATTTTTCAAATCCTTAGCACACCTGTTCTTATGAATTAAGATAGTTTTTGCGTTCTTCCATGGTTCCGGTACCGTGGATGACACCAGGCACTGTGTATAAAGTGTGGCCAGTGTTTCTAGCATGATATAAACGCACGATAGCACGAAACCCTGGCATTCCCCCAAGGCCACGCCGGCACGTTCATACGATTTAGTTAAAGGGCTTTATGTATTGGCTGTCAGCTTACACTATCAAGTCTTCGCGAAGGTGGGAGCGAAAACAGAGAAAGAGGTGCGGTAGTGGAGGGCTTCAAAACACCGTCCGATAGAGGCTTTCACCTCATCGCATTTTAGTAGTCGGAAGTGCCCCCTATGGCATAAATACAGCTGAAACCATAGAATAAACTAGTATGTGCAAAAGCCCTGTCTTTACTTTGAAGCCGAACATAAGCGCAGCCATGCAGACAGCTCTTGCATAACTGCAGGTTTAACCGCAAGCCAAACAACTGCTCATATTTTACACAAGCGGCGCAGCAGCAGTCTGCACTGCGCACCGATTCGTTCCGAAGGCCAGGAATAACGGCAGTCCTAGTGACGCAACCTGTCGGGTGGATTCTAATACTCTCAGTACAGAGAATATACCGAACCTTTCGTGCGTCCTACATACTCCTCCAAAGTCTGTTCCTTCTAGTGCTAAAAACGGGAGTTGTTTCTAATAAATTCTGCTAAGTAGGTACAAAGAAGTCACTTGTCCAGTTTCTACAGTTTGTGTCGTATCGTTATGTTCACCATTTTTCGTTATGTCACCCGTTAACATTTAGGGGGAATATTAACGATGCGCCCTTAACGGGCGCACACTCCCAGACACCCTTAGAGTGAGTAGGGATAGCTGTTTCGGTCGCTACGGAGATGCCCTCGACCTGCGTGGCAAGCTCAGCCGGAATTCAGCTACCTAGTAGTGACAGAAGGGGGTGGCCGTTTGGTGCCCAGCTGTCGCCGGTTCAAACCAGAGTAAGGATCGGAGTCAGAAGTAACAAACAAACACAATTTATGTACAGCAAGAGACGATACAAAGGAATACACAATATCACTTGAAATACACAGACGAGACGCTCACAGAATACAAACGCTAAGCATGCAACTACCGAATGATTCAATAACACAGAGGCTTTACAACAGATCAAACACGAGAGAGTTACATAAACAAACACCAAATTGTTCACCGGGCACTATTGCAGTCCGACGCCTCTAGAGTCACGACGTGGCCGCCATACGAGACGAGCGCCGCCCCATTGCAGGTCCGTGGGCTTGCCAGCAGCGTGTGATCCCCGGAAGTCCAGCCGAAGTCCTGGCGAATACGCAGCAACCACTGACTAACTGACTGTCAGACTGACTCAACAAGCGGCGCGGTCTTTTTAAATAGGGCGCAACGCGTCTGTTTGTTAGCACGCGTCAAAGCTAACGCGCACACACACTTAGCTTCGCTGGTTATAGCGCTCTCTCCTCCTCCCGTCGAGTCGCGCGACGTCATTGGCCGGGTCCCATAGAAAATTCTCGATTTTTCTGGCGCATTCCAGACTGATGAGCCCGCGTCATCGCCGGGTGATGAGGAAGAGGGCGACGGCGACGCGTACAAGTCTACGCGCTCTCCCGCGAGGTGAAGAAGGCTTTTCTCTCCATGCTTTCCACGTGACGCCGCGCGGGCCTCGCGCCGTACCGGCTTGATGAAGATGTGCGCCGATTTTGTGACACCATACGAGTGGAAAATTGGAAAAGTTATTCCAATTTTCAAATCTGGTGACCGCACTAAAGTTGCTAACTATGGCCCAATATCGCTGACATGTATATCTTGCAAACCTCTCGAGCACGTCATTGCATCTAACACGCCACTACATTTAGAAGGCAACGGTTTCTTCTATTCACAACAACACAGGTTCAGAAAAGGCATATCATGTGAGACACAACTACTCGAGTTTACTAATGAGCTGCTTCACGGTATGGACGAAAATATTCAAATCGACTGTATATTCCTCGTCTATGCTAAAGCCTTCGACCGCGTTCCACACTGTAGTTTATTCGTGAAACTCTCATCCTTGCACCTTGATTCATTAACAATTTCTTGGATAAGAAACTTCTTATCATTTCGTAAACAATTCGCTTCTATTGATAACAATTCGTCCTCTCTAATTGATGTAACATCAGGCGTACCGCAAGACAGTGTAATAGGCCATTCACTGTTTCTTATTTTCATCAATGACCTACCGTTAAGCATCACCTCAACATTCAGAATGTTTGTTAACAATTGCGTCATTTATCGCAAAATCCGCTCTGCTAATGACCACATCGTCCTTCAAGAAGATCTACACCGTATTAATAACTGGTGCGCATCATGGAAAATGTCTTTTAACACTGATAAATGCCAATTAATGACATTTAGCCGTAAACGGACTATTCACCGTTTCACTTACTTATTTAATCACAGTCCAGTCACCCTTGCGTCGTAATACAAGTACCTTAGCGTGCACGTTTTACCAAAAATCTCATGGAAGGCCCACATAGGAAAAATTATTGCCAAAGCTAACCGTACATTAGGTTATTTAAAACGTAACCTCAGAGGTGCACCTTCTTCCACGAGGCAGTTCGCATATCAAGCAATTGTCAGCCCTCAACTTGAATACGCATCTTCCATTTTGTCACCACACCAACATTACTTAATTCATTCCCTAGAGCGCGTACAAAATTGTGCCGCTGGTTTCATTTCTCGCAACTATTGCCGACATTCCAGTCTAACTAACATTAAAGCGTCGTTATCCCTTCCATCCTTAAAATGTCGCAGAACAATAGCACTTATCTGCCTTTTCCATAAAATTGTTTATAGCCATCATTCCTCCACACTACCCCTAAAAAAAAACGGCCAGCACATCTCACCGATTGCATAATCACCTCAGTTTTAAAAGCCATTCAGGAAGAACTACTGCATTCAACCAATCAGCCCTGCCCCGTGCCATCATTTATTGAAAAAGTCTTCCTGACACATTGTTCACACTTCAGATTATGTTATTTTCAAAGCAAAAATAAGTAACATTTTGTTCTGAAGTGTGCTGTTACTGCAGTGCGTTCTATAGTGTGCTTTTCAAAATTCTCTTTTCTTGTGTTTGCCATTGTATAACGTTACGTTTTGAAAATAACGATGTTAAAATAACCATCTTCTACCTGCTTCTGTTTCGCACCCCAGTTATGTAACTCCCCTCACATAATACTCCAATCGGAGCCCGTGAGGTATTTGAATAAATAAATAATAAATAAAACATAGGAATGATGGCGACCTGAGCGAGTAATGTTGCTTCAACAGAGCCCGTCGTCAAGAGGCTGGCCTTCGCCGCTCGAATTCTCAGTGGTCGTTCTGTGTTATCAGTCAACGCAAGGATGTAGAGCTACAACAGTAGAAGTCAGAGGTATCAGCTCAAGAATACCCGCTAGACAGTGATCTCGCCTCTGTCACCAAGTGTGATATTACAGTTGTAATGTCGAAGGGTTGGTGTCGACTTAAAGCATGGATAACAACAGGTGAGGACACTTTATACAGAAAAACCAGGCATGACAGAAAATTTGAGAAAAACCCAGACGTCACTTTAGACACTCGGCTAATGTGCTTAGCCCATGTTTTGTACATTCCACTCACGAAACGTTGTGGAAGACTTAGGACAAGGCTCCTCATATCCATTCACGCCGAGGTATCCTGAAGCGTGGAGTACATTTATCCCGTAGTCATTTGAGTGTGTACAAGGCCCACGACGAACAAAGCTGAGCAGAGTGATGCGCTGCACCAACCATAAGTCTTCGTACTCACGAGCGACCAGTCATCGCTGGCTTCAAGCATCGGAGCCCGCAACTCACGCGTTTCGCTAGCATCACTGCGTACCGTCTCTGAACTTGTTGGCCTCTTGAAGCACGGTTCGTTCTCGCTATTGGCAATTGTTGTGCCCTCAGATAAAGGAACACCCCCGATGGGGATTGGCCACACCTTAATTTAGTAGTAAGTGAGTTATGCTGCTAGATATGAGAACAAAAAAAAAAACAAAAATCTAATACATAGTAATATACAATACAACCATGGTGGGTACGCTCCTTTCGATCTTCTTCCTTCTCCTTGCTCAGCAGCATTCACGTAATGCTTCATCCCGTGCTTAAGCAACATACATCTTTCCTGTCACACGAGCATCACAGCAGAAACCCCCACTGGGCCAGCTGGTGAAAGCACGGAAAATAAACGTATATATAGCATATGAACTCTATACAGAACAACCAGAGCTGTAACCGACTGCGCAAGGCACTCGGTGTAGGCAATGGA
This sequence comes from Amblyomma maculatum, assembly GCF_055883805.1. Classification (NCBI taxonomy): domain Eukaryota; kingdom Metazoa; phylum Arthropoda; class Arachnida; order Ixodida; family Ixodidae; genus Amblyomma; species Amblyomma maculatum. The sequence goes on from NC_139347.1 coordinate 159,320,401, forward strand.
AGGTAGGTGCGAGGTTGAAATTCTGATGCGTGCCAGGTTGGCATGAATGCTAGGATGGATGCCAACCATGCCGAAAGACTGTGTCAGAGCTGTCGCACTGGAGAGCTCCGCGTACGTGGCTCAAGCGGAAGCCTTAAGCAGTGCATACGCCCTGGCCCTGCTCAAAAAGAGCAGCGCCCTTTGTGTCTAGGGGCGTGTAAAGAAATGCGATGCACCTCGCACCGCACAGACCATTGGGAGCCGTGATCGGTGGACTGTGAAGTGTGGCCCACGCGTCCATGCCCTATGCCGGCAATGTCCGGCCCCCCTTCCCATCGGGGTCACTCTGCGTGACATGGTGTATGATAGACAAGTAGCAATAGGTGCTCCTCAGTCTTTTTGTTTTTCAATGATGGGCTGAAAGCTTGGCAGCATTACTTCCACGCTAAATGTGAGATTTTGACTTGTCGATGTACACCGTATTCTCGAGCTTTTATTTATAATTAGGCCAACTATAACGATCAGAAGGGTAAATCTCACCCTTGGAGGATTTAAGTCGAAAGCCTTCAAAGGCTCATACTGACATTCGCAGAAGGTGTCACACTTTGCGGCCACTCTAGATCATGTGATGCCACCCAAATGATGGCCATCATACGTCAAAGTGGGCCACCCTGGGCTGACGCCTCCCAAAGGGGGGCGGATTAATACACTTAATAAACTTAATACGCCTTAATACACTTTCGTTACGTGGGAGGCGGTAGCTGGCAGCTGCCTCGGCCGAGCAATGACTGGACGTAGGGCTTCCTGACATTACGTTTGGCAGGAGCTGAAAACTCGGGCCTCTCATTTCACTGTGATACCAAAATCAGCCTGCCAAAACACGCAGGCATGTTCATACGGCTCTGTTAAAGCGGGGTTTTATATGCAGGCTATCGCGTCATCGCATTGGCTATTGCGTCATACCGATCCAGGCTTCCGTGCGGCGCCGTTCATTCATCGTTTCCTCGAAGGCCGCACCACACAGCCTACAGAAGCAGACGCAGTGAAATCAAGGTTATATCAGGAATCAGCGAAGTTTTAAACTAAGGCTTTCTTCTTATTTCACATTAGTGGTCCAAAGTTCCACACAATTGTTTTATTTACTGTTACAATCACTTTCTAGTTTTAAGATTGCTGTTCATCACTTCCTATTTCAGCATGCATAGATTTTTTATCACATTGCAACCGGACCTGAACCGGACAGGTTGAGACGAACCGTTGCAAACCGGCACGTTGCATGCGTGGCTAAGCCAGAAATTTGGGGCACCAGAAATTTTCTTGTCTTCGATTTCCACATTAAGAAAATGGCTTTCGCAGCAAAAGTTCGAGCACTGAGAGCTACGCTAGGCAATACAAATGTGGCGCATTAGAGTAAATAAGAAAAATTATAGACAAGAATCGCACTTGCGAAATAACCTTCCGTACAGTGCATTTTTTTAATCAAATAATGCACAACTGCACAACTAAAAGTATTGCGCTTACTGGGCACCGTATTTAATTCATTTTCTAAACGTTTTAGTCCCGTTGTTAAAAGTGGCTGTACGGAACAGTTCGACCTGAAATTAGCTCATTCTTTGTTTCATGCAGAACACATACCTGAAAATGAGTGGAACTCTGATTGATCCTCAGCTGAGCAACATTTCCTCAAGAGAGTATTCAGTCTCCGTAACAGCAGGCAGATATTAAAGTCGTACAGACCGGGGTCATTTTTAAAATAATCCAAACATTGTTGGCCGTAGGCGGCGGTTGCAACCACAGAAGAACGTACTTGAAACAGGATGCGGTGCAGCGGAATACCATATACTCAGGGGTCCCAGACCTCAGTATAGGGACTACCCCCATCAGAATGAGTGTTCACCCCTGGACGACGACATCATGAAATCAGAGGCTCGAGCAGTGCTCGCGAGCCTGAGAAGGAGCACTGCCCCAGAGGCGGACGGTATTACGCATACGATGCTTCAGAACCTTGACGAGGAAGAAATAACTGCCTTGACCAGTTATTGCAATGACGTGTGGAGGACCGGTACACTCCCGCAAGAATGGCGTCAAGCTGACATAAATTTAATTTCGAAACCAGACAAGCAGCTGTCCCTCCAGAATCTTCGACCTAAATCCCTTACGTCATGTGTCGGGGAAACTGATGGAGCACGTGGTGGTCAACTGGCTACATTCACACTTGGAAATTAACATCTTCCCTGACGCATTGTTCGGATTCAGGCAGCATTTTTCTACTCAAGATGTTCCCCTGCAGCTTTCAGAGAAAGTGATAGTTCATCCTTGCAGGACCCAGGCCCGTGCTGTTCTGGCCTTAGACCTGAAGGGAGACTTTGACAACGTGTCGTGCGATGCCATCTTGGCGGGCCAAGCGAGGTCGCATTACGGTCAATGAACTTATTACTTGAACGCTTTCCTCATGGATCGGACCGCTACCCTGGATATCGGAGACGTACGCTCTGAACAGATATGTCTCACTGGCCGAGGTACCCCACGAAGTACAGTGTTGTCGCCCATGTTGTTCAACGTGGCGATGGCAGGACTTTCTCAGCTGCTGTCACATCACGTTATGGATCTTCAAAGGCTCCAAAGGCCACATCCAAGACAGCCTTCAAATAGCAATTGAGATAACATAACGCTACGCAACTGAGAGCGGGCTTACATGCAGGCCTGAGAAATCAGAATTGCTTGTGATTCGTGCGCGAGCGGAGAACCAAGTAGTCGGCCGGGAAATTGGCTTGTATCTTGAAAGTAATACCATGCCTAGAGTGGATCAACTAACTATGCTGGGCCTGTTCCTGCAGTGCAATGGCAGAGCGAACTACAGTATACAGCTGCTCAAGAAGCAATTATCGCAGATTCCACACTTGATCCGCCGTATTTCCAACAGAAGAGGGGGGCTCAAGGAAAGCGATACCATGTGAATCATTGTGCAGGCGTTGTTAATTAGCCGTGCGACGTTTCGCGCTCCATATCACAAGTTAGATCTAACTGAACTGAATCCTCTGAAGATCTTTTTGCGATCGGCTGTCAAGACACCTCCCCCGTACATCTTCACACATCGCCTGCTTCAACGTGGCCTCCACAATATAGCAGAACAGCTGATAAAAGCCAAAAGGATCGGCCAGCTCTCTCGCCTTCGTGACAATGGTGTAGGCCGGACAGTTCTGCATCGACTAGGCTGTCCGGAGCCGACAACACCGTTGCAACACAGGTACCACGTCAACTCGCACAAAATGGCAGCTAAAATCAGGGTCGTGCCAGTCTCGAAGAATATGCACCCCAAACTCCACGCTGGTCGTAGGAGAGCTAGATTCAAGATACTCTTGCGCCAGTACAGAGGTGTCCAAACTATTTTATATGTCGGCGCTGCGAAACATTCATCGGGCGCAGACGCTATGGGACTAGCTGTTACGGACGCCAATGGCTCAATTAAGATTACGGGCTCCGTTCGAGGTAGGACCTCGAGCACGACGGCTGAGGAGACCGTCATAGCGGTAGCACTTGCTTTCATACACCAGATGTATACACGTAACGAACAGCACACAAGTCCGGCATGTACAATAATCACAAATTCACAAGCTGTGTGTCGCGGTCTTCGCGATGAATACATTATATTTGGAGGCTTCACGCGTGGTCTCACCTATAAACTCTGATAGCTTTCCCATCATTAAAATCGTTTGGACCCCTGGTCACGCATCCCTTCCCGGGCCACCACAGTGCGCGCGCGGTCGCCCGAGCAGCAATCGTCCGGTCGCTGTCAACAGAAGCGGAGGGGGATAGACACCGAGGACGCCAGCGCAGTTCTACATTCTTACACCTATATTACATTATATTACAGTACACAAAGATCACTGCCATCGCAGCACCTAACACTCGCCAAGGCCGAAGCTGTGGCATGGTGACAACTGCTGACTCACACGTATAAGAACTGTACCTTAAACATTTGTTCTTTACCACCTGCTACAAAGAAAATGCGGGCCTAGCGAGGTCACATTGTGGTCAATGAACTTATCATTACTTGAACGCTTTCCTCGTGGATCGAACCCCACCCTGTCCTCTTGGGAAGATGCACCCGCACGGAGCCGACCGAATAACGCCGGCTAATAGAGCGGGCCATGAGAATTGTAGCGGCCAATGGAATCATGGACTGACAAGCATTTATTCCTTCCTGAGACCGCTTCATTCGCACCAACCCGCAAGACCAGCGACAGTTGCTCTGGCGGGCCTGCAGGATCGACGCGGAACATGGAGACCTGGACTGATGACTCCACTAAGGAAGATAAGGAAATATAAAATAAAAGTTTTTCGCCCTCTTCCCCCTTCGGAACAGTAGGAACAGGAAGATAAGTCGTACAAATTGGGGTCATATTTACCATATTCCACAAATTGTTCTTCGTAGGTGGTGGTTGTAACCGCAGAAGAACATACTTGAAACAGGATGCATACAGTGGAGGTAATGAAAAAGATGAAATTGTATGCTGTTCACACAACAATCCTCGCTTGATTAGTGCAACTAGCACGCTGCGATCCTGACCTTCCGAACACTAAGCGGTCTAGCATTTATTTCAGCCGTCTTACAGTCTTAATACTCGTTTAATCATGATAATTTGAGCTTTCTGAACTATCTGCCGCAGCTGCTATCTATTGTCAAACTTAACACCACAGCATTCCGGATCATTTAGTAGTTTATTTTTTGTCATATCAAGAACCCGAACTTTAGTACGTTCGACCGATGTAAATATATCTCGAAAGGTAGCATTGTGGTGGTGGAATTACGTCCATCACCTCTTGTCTGGCTGTCTTTAGAGATGCAAACCTAAACTTCCCAAAAATTGAATGCCGATAAGTGTCATACATACTTAACATCATGTACCGCGTTAAAAAGTTCAGTGACGGTTTTTATATGCGACGGCTCGCTGTACATTTAGAAAGCGTGACGGGGCGCATAAAAACATGGTGACTAGGTAGATTAGCGCCTGCTGCGGGTTGCAGAAAAAACAAAACATTGCGAAAAAGGCTATTTCAGCAGCAACTGGCTGAAACTTTGCCAGTAAAAATGAAGATCTTCGTCGATACCAAATTGACTTCCGCCGGAAAAAATTTGAGAAGCTCTAGTCGAGAAGCCACTTATTGCTCGTTACCATACCTGGATGTAGGTATAGAACTGTGCTTCCACACCATTCAAATTTAGCAATGCGAGCGTTAAATAAGTAACGAGATGAATGTAGGGTAGACTTAAGGGCGGGATTCATTATGGGTTTCAATCCTCTGTACTTAACTTACAAATCACATCATTCTATAAACGTTGAGACAATGCAAATAAGTAAAGCTAAACTGGTGGCGTTCAATTGGGGGCCCTCAATGTCTTCAGAACCGGGTATCCTAGTCGGCACAGAACGCCTCGGGCACAGTACCGTACAGTTGATTTCGGCGAGAGAACCTCACTATGCCCAGGCCTTTCGGCGCCACCTATAGGTCACCCAGAGCCGACCCCGCCGCTGCAGAAAATGTGCCATGCCAACTTGCCCAAACTGACAGCTAGGATAGGACCTGAGTTGCGCCAGCCCTTAGGAGCATGCACCTAAGCTCCACGTTACCCGGAGGGCAGCCAGTGTCATATGGCACTCCAACGCCTTTAGAAACGTGACCAAAACGTACTATTGTAGAGGCGGTCAAATATCTATACGCCACAGACGCTTCGGGACTAGTGGTAACGATTGCCAACAGCTTAATTAGGATTGCGGGCTCCGTTGGACGCAAGAGCTAGAGCATGATAACTAACAAGACCGCCATGGCGATAGAACTCGTTTTCATGGATAACACGGACACACTCTAAAAACACTACGCCAGTCCTACATACATAATTCCAGGTTCAAAACATGCTTGCCATACTTTTGCGAAAAATATGTTATCTTTGCAGGCTGCGCGCAGGCTATCACCAATATACTACGATGTATTCTCCGCCGTTGGATCCATGCGGACTCATGAACAACATTCAGGGCGCTACCGACAATCAGAAGCAGAAGCAGAGAGCGTATGTGCAGCTCTGCACTCTTACATACATATAGCAATATATTACCGCACTTGAAGGAGAACACTGCGAGCACCGCATTCAAACTCACCAAGGCTTGGCGTCAATTTTTACACTCAACCATATGAAAATTATTCCCAGCGCGCTACCCGGAGAAATGCGCCAGGAGCAAAAAACCCCGGCCGTACATTGTAATTCCGTTTCGGCCTGCATAAATCACCTAGCGGTGTTCCCCTCATAACATGCCCCTGTTTGGATGATGACGAAAAAAAAAAAAACGGCGCTTGTCCGTTATTCTCTTCCCCTGTTCCTCAAGTCGCGTCGCTGTTTTTTTTTTTTTTATTTTGAAACTAACGCCGGTTGATCAAGCGGGAAGAGAGGGTAGCAGTGGCCAACGGGACTATTCATTCAGGATCCTTACATTTATTCCCGAGACCGCTCTGACGAGCACCAGCACGCAACACTAGCGACAGGTGCTCTGGTGGGCCTGCAGGATCGCGGCGGCCCACGGAGGCCATGAGTGACGATGCCATTTGGGATAATAAAGAAAAATGCCATAAATGTTTCTCCTCCTCTTTTCCCTTAACGCTAATGAGGGAATATTCTTTTTGTGATGTGCTGGTTGACAAAGTGCATCGTAGGCAGTGATTAATACCAAAGAAACATCCGGTGTTATTCTGAAAAAACACCGAAAAATCAAATTAGGCCTACAGGAACGTCTAGCGACCGGTTGGTTACCATCCCGCTGACATGAGGGGACGCCAATGCAAGAAGCGTGTCTGGCATTATTCGTCTGGATTTTTCACCTTAGATGCCGACGATTTAGTATATTGAATTAATGTCCTCTGACTCATGTGTACTTGCACCACAAAATTTACCTACTGCAGCCTGCATAAAGGAAATTTTCAAGTGCGCAATTAATAACAGCGGATGCCGTGCGTCACTGCTTTATAACCTTCATGCTTCATATTTCGTAACTATCCTGACGCAGGACTCTGATCACACTGTGCAGTCCTGATAGATACTCAGAGCGAGAAAAATTTTATTCCGGCCCAGATTTTCTCAGTTTTACAAGTATATCTTACACACGTTTATTAGCAATTCCAGTGTCACGGCCGATGTTTCCTTGAACATAAAAGCTTTTATAGTTCATATTCTGAGCAAAAAAGCTAAGATGAATCCCATTCCGAAACCACGGCTGACATTTAGCATAACTTGAAGAGATCCGAAACATTTAAAAACTTCACTTTCGAGCTGTATCCACCAAAATAAAATCATCTTGAACTTTACGTAGTGCAAGTAACGTGCTCAACTCAGTTAAATTCGCAGCCTAGCAGCCTAAATTCGCAGCCCCCAAATCCTGAAATTCTAGAATCTGAAGTCTTGGATAACATTATATGTGGTCCCTTTGTAAAAGTAGCAATCGCACCGGGCGCCCTGTGACGTGCCTGTTGGGGCAATGCTAAATGGACTGGTCCTGTGGTGATCACTGACGTTAACATGACAACGTGCACGAATTTTGATCTACGGTGTAAATTCAACGGGGAGGGCTCCGTAAACCAGCTTTCGGCTTAAAACTGCCATTGTTCTCAGTAGGACTTGCAGCAACAACATCATCAGCAGACGCCCTTCATTTCCTATTATTTAAACCTTTAGACTAGTTTCCACGTTTCATGCACAAATTTCCACATTTTTGAAATGACTTACAGCTTTATTCCATTTGCTATGATCCCAGAATTCGACAAAATTACGCGTTCTTACCGAAAGCCGCTGAATGAAGGTAATAAAATCAGCACAATAATTAAGGGCTGCTGAAGCTCCTTGGTTGAAGATCCTGGTAAATAGGTGCACCCTAGCTCGATGGCGGTGCTTGCATTATCCTGTAGTGCAAGTACCACGTTTTAGAAAATTCGAATTTAGTTATAAAAGAGCGTGTATTTTATTGTATGCGGTCATTGGTGAAGCTTCATCAATGGATGTAGACAGGCCTCGGCATCTGGGAGGCAATAATTTAGGATCAGTGGGGACAAGTTGCGCTTGCTATACGCTTTGGTAACTCAGCATTGAATCTTAGATTCGGCAACTGAAATTACGAGCTTTTTATTATTCGTGTGCGTCTTCTGCGTAGATTGGTCCGAGTGCCCTATACAGCCCAGTTCCAGTATTTCTCATTGTGTCGTCCGTCTGTCGTCTTCGACTCTGCTTTCTAAATAAGCGAAATAATTTTCCATCCGCTCTACGATATGAAGATAAAGAACTCAATCTTTGCTACTTTAATAAAGGGGGCCAATACGAACGTAACTCACTTTGACAAATGTGCAATACTGCTCCTATGTTGCATAGTAACGCTGGGCATTTAATGCGACAGGGTTAAATGCCCCATTCCTCGAAAATTTGGCTTGGCGTTGAGAACTAAAAATCAAGAGCATGGTGCTATCAGCTGACATGGCCGCTCACTGATTATACGTAGGGTTGCCTGACGTTATGTTTGTCAAGAGCTGCCAACACAGGCCTCCCCTTTCGTATGGAAGGGTAGTGTCAGAATTAGCCTGCAAAGACACTTGCATTTATGTTACCCTCAGGTCATGCAGGCACGCTCATTCGGTTTGGTTAAAGCGGGTTTTTATAGGTGGGCTGGTAGCTCTATACGCTATCGCATGATGCTCTTCTAGGCGGCTCTTAAATATCCCTCGTAATGTTCTCTTTTCTGTGCACTTCATAGCACGGCCCAAATGAAAATTCCACGATGGCTCCCTAAGCGACAGGTCCGCACTTGGACAGCCATGACACACGCATTTTCATAACGACTGAAGGTATTCGAATTTTACACACGTACAGATTGAAGTGCGTACAAGAAAGGTAAAACAATAAACGAAACAAAAATACGAAGAAATAAATAAATTGAAGAATGAATTAAAAAGGACGTCGGCTTGAAGCCACGACGAGCAAGGAAGGCAAATTCTGGAGCGCTGTCTGGCGTGCGGCTCATCCATTTCGGTCCACTGCAAGAAAAATATAAACACATAAAACTTGAGTCATTGGCCAGTTTCACTATGTTCATAGTGTTGTATTTGTTGTCGGCAGCGTTGTGCATTTAAAACGATGTAGATAAGAGAAGCCAGTGGGTTCCATCAAAAGTAAAAGCAAAGCGACTTCCCCAAAACTGAAGAAAATATTTTAGGAGAAAAAAAATTAATACGAAAAGATGCAAACAGCGACACTGCGCGTGGTCCTTGCATGCCATTGTACTATGTTTCTTGCGTGCAAACTTTGTACGTTTGGAGTTACAGTCGATAGAGAAACAAATAACAACGAAGCTTGGTAAATGCTTGTGAAAATAATAGTGGAAGGCGAGAGTTGATTTGCATCCCAGCTGGCCATTACGGGTTGCTGTGTTGCTAATACGTCTATTTGTATCTATTGCTTTTTCTTTCATTGTTTGTGTTGCTCGGCTGGGTGCATTGTGGCTGCGACAATGCAAATCAATTCTAAGGGAATTGGATAAGTGACAAACAGCAGCACCATGTCTTCAGGCCTTCGTTGCTCCGTTCGTGGCCAGGCTTCTGCCGAGCAAAAAAAAAAAAGAAGGAATTCATTCCAAATGTTTCAAGTTTAGATTGAGAATGTCATCACCTTCATCATCATTAGCCTGATTATACCCACTGCAGGGCGAAGGCCTCTCCCATATTTCTCCACTTTCTCCGTAATAATAGTTCTCGTCCACACTCCACTTTTAGAACACATAATACGCGATACCGTTGCAGGCTTTGTTCGTTGCAAAATCCGCCGTTATTTGCTTTGTTGCGAATGTGTGCCGAAAATCATGGCCAAGATTCTTGTAGACGGTAGTTGGCCGAACAAACGGGCAGTTACGGATTGGGGTGGGTTGCTCGATGTCACGGTACCCCATGACATGGCAGAAGCTGCCACGTCGGGCTTCTCATTTCATATAGGAGGCTGAGATGGGACTCGATACTTCTGGGACATTTGGGCGAGGAGTAAGCGCCATACTGTATTCACGAACGCACTACTTCTACTTGACGCCTCTTGACGTATCTGCCGCTAACGCCCAGCAAAGGTGACACTGGTCGCTCGTCGACACCGGTGGTGCAGTTGATCATCGCATTAATTTTATGTGGGGCAGGCCCACTGCACGTCATCACCAGATAATCAAACATCGTTTTAGAGACTACCGCGTGATGAGATGCAACGCCCATTTGACGGCTAATGGCGAGCTCACGCCGCTGGTATATAGCATTCGCGGATTGCCGTGAACTTTCAGAAAACAGCGCGTTACATACAAGAAGCAGCGAACATTGGAGGCGCGGTTTAGCTGCGCTGACGTATGTGCTTCACGCCAAGCATCAATGGCTTTCTTGCCGCTTTAGGCACGTGCAGTAATTGTGAAAAGTGTAGAGCGGAGTGTGTCTACTTTTGAGCAACGTCGTGTGGCTTGTGATGCATCTGCAATGTTCCGAATCTTTTGATGGTAAAAAGAATTTTTGCCTTCCCTCTCCAATGGGCAGTACCTCCACAAATCCTAAACAAGTGCCAATACACAGCTCAGAAGCACACCCCTCGGGCTCTACTCTTTTGACAAAGGCTGCACGTCTTCATACGTGCGGCGCTGTCGGGGGAGTGATTTGCTCCGCTCGTTCTACGGAGGAATAGTCGCATTCGACAAAAGGCACGGCTGTGCAAGCACAACTTCACAGTTACGTCTCTCAGCTTGCTTGAAAATCGCAAGCGGTATTTGCTTTTCGAGAGTTAAATTTTTTGGCTAGCATTGCGAAGCGCTGCTGAGCAGTACACATTTTTTCACCGCTCACCTCTAAGTCCTCCGAGAGTAAAGGGCGAGTACAACAGAAAATGTATACCAAACCGGAATGCGCGCAAGTATTCGCGCTATTGCTCAACCCCTATGTCATGATCCACATGGACACTACATCATCGGCAGGGTCAGTTACGAGATATAAAATCGTTTCGGGCCAGTTTTCACATCTGCCTTCTCATACAGCCCGCAAAACATGTTTGACTAGGCTGTAAATGTCGAGGTTGCTTGTAAAGAATGTTTAGAAGACGCGACATGCAAAAATGAGCGTGCTACACACTGAAAAATGCAGTTTACGGGACAAGTTATGACTTTAATCTCCTCCTTGTGTGCTATTTGGGCTGCTTGGAGCGGAGCAGTATTTCTCGTGGGGATTTAGTCGAAGGGAACGTCGAGTGGCGTTCATGAAACCGAATAGGCCTTGGATTCGAGGATCGGCTGCTTTCCCCCCTCCACGGAGTGGAGGTGGAGCGTCGAGTCGAGACAGGTTTGTGAATACGGGTGGAAAACGTGGTAGACACGTCCGTACGACTGGTTAAAGCAGGGATTTATAGATGTTTGTCGGGTCGTCTAATTAAAAACTGAGCACCTATTTTTATTAAACGTATGAATTATTATACGTAATATTACTTATTTTGAATGCTTAAGTGAGCATAAAAACTAATACACGCCAATCCCCGAAAGGAGCCGAAGACGTGAGCCATCAACGCTATTGCGTCATACCCTCAAATGTGGAGCTTAAGTGGTCGCTCAGTTTTCCCACATGGCTTTGTTGTCGTTACTTGCACTGAAACGTAGTATGCGCCTATAACTTACTCAGGTAGCATTTCCTCGTGAAGTTTCCTAATGTTCTGTCGCCCCACACATTGAGCACATCTCGGGCGTCGCCGAACCGGTTCAGGAATTCCCAAGCGGCCCCTTGATATGGGGGGCAGTTTTTCGCCGCGGAATCGTAGTTCGCATCGTAGACAGCGATGCCGGCCAAGAGGTCGGTGTTGTTTTCCCAGCTGGTGCAAACCTTAAATAGTAAGCGGTGGAAAAGCTGTGTTGATAGTACTTCTGTCTTTTCACCTTAAAACTGCTAAATATTGCTTACAAAAATGCACAATATTATTAATAACGCATTAAAAATAAATAAAACACGAAAATATTGCTGTAAGCTGCTTACCAAAATAATCATTTTTGCGTCATATATATGTACTTTTTCTTCTAGTTTAGCGAATGGCTGTGGACACGTAAGAGTGAAATTGCATTAATGCGTAATTCCAACATCAGTAGGCACATCATTCCAACTCCGACCTTTGGTGATGGTTGAATTTGCGGAATGTGTGCAGGAGTAACCAACTTTAAAGAGTACTAACAGATAGGTAATTAAACAAGTGATGTTTCGGGTGCATTTTTTTAACCAGACCTTGTTTAATTTTAATATCGAGCTTAGATATAGCCAAGCGAACGTTTTATGCTGGACAGATTCCACACTAATTAGGTTTATTTAGTCATATTAGGCTTAGACAAGGCTAATCAAACGTAATTACGATTAGGGCCGTGTAAACACGGCTGATATTTGTTCGGACAGCAAAGTACTGGTGGAATGCGACTTTTCAGACATATCTTTGCAAGGGTTATTGGGCTTATAAGCCTAACACGCTCTTTAGCCTTATAAAGGCGTAATTAAGTAATTGTGTTGGGATCTGATTTTTTAACTTGTGCATCTAACCTTCAAGTGTGAAGTAGGCCTAAATAGCTTCGACCTTGAGACCATGCGCATGCTACTCATGGTATGTTCATGGTTATACAGATGTCTAATTAAAGTATGAAGCTGAAATATAACCATGCACAGCATAATGATGAGAAGCTGTATAGGCTTATTTGCTGCCATAACAACATTCGATTGAGCGCTGTGGAGAAACCAAATATATTTTTTGGAGGGGGGGGGGGGGGGTCTTATAGGCCGCCGGTAAAAAATGAGTCTGCTAGCAGACTATATGTGAGTCAGGAAAAGAACTATTTTTGTTAGTAATCAACACCGTTCTTATATTCGTTTTTATATTTTAATGTATTTGTCCGGTGTATAAAACGCATGAACGACAGAATCCGAAGAGAGGGTTGGGACAGATGCAGCGCTCTGAAAATTTTGAGGAGTTCTAATGCCAGACACCCAACCTCTGTCTACTGCCCTAGTTAGGCGGACGGAAACTGGAAATTGTTGAAATCTGTCGTGCTATGCTGAATTGTTTTCGTAATAACATTTACTAGAAAATGTTGTATATGTCGCCAATACATATTCAAATTTGTACCAAGGTGTTGAAATATTTGTAAAGGAGCAGATATATCTACACAAACGCTGCTGGCAGCGATACGTTTTCAAGCTGAAGAAGTACCGGTTGCTGCAACTGCAGGAGGCTCACGTTTTAGTACACGACACACTGGAGGAGGCATGCTGATTTATCAATTGAGTTGAATGCAAAAAAATTAATATTCTTCGAATGTTTCACTTGATAGTGTCTGAGATTGATTTAAAAAGAAATTGCTCTTTCTGGGAAGACGAGGTTGTTCACAGGAGGTTATCTCTTGGTGCTTGAGGCCACTCTCGCAAACTATTAAATGTAAAATATATGCTAAGTTGTGAGCCGGAGGCTGACTGGCGGCAGCTTTTTAATACTGGAGCTTCCTGCGATCTCGCTTCTAAGCCGCACAAATAAACGAAATGCACCGAACACCGCCCTTATGAAATCATGGTCTGTCCTTATTCCCGGCGCCGTTTTCGTTGCAGCAAGGTCATTCTTGCCGTACCACGATCTTACAACACCACCGATGTGCTTCGGGGCACAGCTAGACTCGGCCTTTAAGGCTGTCATAAGAGAGCGTCAATGGCTCTCGTCTTCGGCTCCCCTGCGGTCCCTCTTTCGCTGATGTACACTGTGATACTAACCCTGTAACTCATCTGTTAATTTGTTTCGCGTGGTCTCACATTCACTCGATAGAATGCAGCCGTAAGCTACCGCATTATATAAGTGGCCATTCTTCAATAACTACCGTTTTTGGAGAGCCGAAAAAGAGCTAACCTCAATGGCCTGTCGAAAGCGCGTATCTGTCGCCATCCAATGGGGTCGGATATTCAATCTCCCTGTCTCGCGCAGCACCCTGTTGGCAGCGCCTGTAAACTTGGTCATCTCAAGAACACTTGTGACGTCATAACTGAATGACCAGTCATTTTCTCGCCATGTCGCCTGTCAGCTATCCCTCACCTGGGACATGGTAGTGATTTGTTGTTCCCAGCGCCAGCGCCGCCGCCGACAACGTCGACGACAAATTTTGTGGATCACGGGTCTTTTACCCTACTTTGCGCGAGAACTAGGTTTTTTCTGCAGTGAACCGAATCAGCTGTAGAACTGAGGCACGGTAGGAGCTGCGCCAATCGCGTGCACTAGTTCTTACGCTTGTTATATTAAAAATTACAAATGGACTTTAGCGACTCTTGTAGTGAAAGGCGAAAGCCTGAGTGCCGCGTTCTGCTACGCAACTGGCACTAATTAGTAAGTCATTAATAATTAACCAATTATTCATTAAGCAGGAAATCATTCAATAGTTATATAATGACTTACTTAATCAGCTATTATTTATAATTAATACATTCATTATTTTATAAGCCGTTAATTAGTGACTGATATTGATTGAGATATGGCCATATAAGGCACGCATTCGCGCATACTAAGCTGTAGCTTAGTATGCGCGAATGTACTAGAATGTAGCTTAAGGCTGCATTCTATATATATATCCTGTATGCGCCCCTCCCCTCTGTAACGTACAACTGTACCCTGAGGGTATTATAAATAAATAAATAAATACTGTAGTGGTGCTGTGTGATTGCTCGAGACCTCTGAAGTCATCCTGCGTCGCCCAATCAGAGCCGCTGCAAAAGCGGGACACATTTTGTCCACGACAGCAGGAGCCATTAAAGGCTTTCGCCTTAAAAGATCGCGTTAAATATCCCGTTCTCCAGAAAATCGCCTGAACTGGCGTTGCCAGCTAAAAAATCACGGGCTTGTTTGGCGGCACACATGACCGTGCACTGAGTGTCGCCGTCTGGTGTGATGCGACGAAACACCATGGTATACTGCCGCACTGGAAGGTGCATCGCGTCTGAGATAGGAGGGTTAGCCCGGAATCCAGCCTTCCAGTACACCTTCTGCGCACACTTCATGTTTCAATAAAAGAACGACAAAGGCCGCGCCTGCAGGAAATCCGGCTTGACATTTTTGGGAGCGAAAAAACCAGGTCATGACTCCGGCAGGTGGTGGTTGGCAGGTTACATTAGCTGTGGACTCATTCTTTAATGGGAGGGTAATGATGACATATTATCATCAAGTTGGGAGACAGCCGTGAACTCTCCAATTGAGGTGGGAGGGATAGGAATCAGCCTGCTAGGGCTCTTCAGTGCCGAGTCAGGGCCGCTTGTACGTTTGGTGAAACCGGGGCGTTGTATACATGTCGTGTAATTCCTTATAACCGGTAGCTAGCTAATGTGCTAGCTTGGCACTTCGTGCGCCTCCCCACCCATAGAGGAATCGGGGAAAATGAAGTGCGAAACAGAGGAAAACAAATTGGGAAGCTATAGGCGTCTTAGTGGCTTTGGAGGTTATGGCGGAGAGCAGGGGAAATCACTACAGGAATGTGGATGCAAAGGATCCAGAGGTTCGTTGCTGGGGAAAGATTAGGTAATACGAAAAGAAAAAATACGGGATCTGAAGGCGATATACCACGACAGAATGCAGGACTACATTCCTAAATCAAATCTATATCTCATCTGCCTCAATCCCACGCTATGCTTAGCTCTACTATTTTTTCAAACATGCGGCTCTAAAAATCGGGTTAATGCGACAATTAAGGCGACAAAACCTTTTCCAATCGTAAGCTCCAAGGATATGCTGTTCGAATCTTTCGGAAGAGAAATATAAATGAATTGGTGATTCAAATTTCAGTTCAGGCAAAAGAACTGCAACTCAATTGAACCATGCCCTCTGCTCGGAGAGCTTCAAAATATGCGCGAGACAATCATGTTTATTTTCATTTTTCTTTCTTCCATAAACATTCCACGGAGAAAACAACTAGAAAGATATAACCATTTTGCGAAGTTACAACACCTTTGGTTACTCATTTTAATTTGGCAATGTAAAAAATACTGCTTTCTCCCGAAACATCTCTCTGAGGCCAAATTTCAAACCGCTCCTTCACTTACGCTATTTCCTTACCTTCCACGAAGAGCTGCCCATGCTTCCTCAACTCAAGGCGTTTAAGGGAGGCCTATTATTTTCGATCCATCCTTTGCGGCTTTTTAGCTAAGGATGCACACATAGCAGCGAAGAGTCGCTTGTATCAGTCTGGTGTCGAGGATATGCGCTTAAAGTTTGAGGTGTAATGGTTCAAATTTTAAAGAGAAACAAGAACACATTTATAGCATTGTGTTTCTTAC
Organism: Amblyomma maculatum; assembly: GCF_055883805.1. NCBI lineage: Eukaryota > Metazoa > Arthropoda > Arachnida > Ixodida > Ixodidae > Amblyomma > Amblyomma maculatum. Next base: position 159,336,751 of record NC_139347.1, read on the forward strand.
GACGTGCGCCCCTATTTGCCCTTTGCTTTTATCTTACACGTTTTGTTTCAACTGTTTACAACGGAGTAGCTTTGCAGGACCAGCACAGGATGTGCCCTCTGTATGTTTTTCCAGACGCGGCTCTAAAAATCAGGTTAATGCGACAATTAATGCGACAAAACCTCTTCCAATCATAAGCTCGAAGGATATGCTGTTCGTATCTTTCTGAACAGAAATATAAATGTATTGCTGATTAAAATTTCAGTTCAGGCAAAAGAGCTGCGAACTCAATTGAACCATGCCCTCTGCTCGGAGAGCTTATGGAGACTGAAAATTGGGTATCAAAATAATACACAAGTCAATCATGTTTATTTTCATTTTTATTTCTTCATAAACACTGCACGCAGAAAACAACTACAACGGTATAGCTATTTTGCGAAGTTACAAGACCTTTGGTTGCTCATTTTTGGTTACTAATTTGGTTGCAAACGCAAAGCGACCAGTGCAGAGAAGCGTGAGTTCGATGAAGGAGCGATGAAAGGGGGCGTGAATATGGCGCAATGCCTACCTAGTGTAATGGGCGTTCCAAGGGAGGCCTCCCTAGTTAAGCCCTCCTCGGCAAGGCGTGTTTAAAAATTGACTAAAGGAAGGCGACCCGCTCCTAAGGCGTCCTCACTCAGGCAAGGACCTTTTAAAAATTTGACCCTAACACTTTCAGTTGAAAAGCAATGTGATGCCCGCAATGCTTATGTTTTCTATGCGCGGCGCTCCTGTGACCACACTGCAGACGGGTCTAACGTGGGAGGCATCTCACGCTAAATCCTTTCGAGTCCTCGACCGCCCTTACGGCACTTCTCGTCAAATCAAAACGTGTTCGTCATCTTCGCCTGCAAATCGATGGCAAATGTACAGCAAGCTTCGGAAACGACCAGATGATCCAAATTTACCTTACGCCTGATTTCCTTCAAGTTCACGACGGTCAGTGTAAAGCCATGTTTTTTATCGAAAGCGAATGTAGTGCTGTCATACGAGGCGTAGTAAAACGTCGACTTGTAGGTGAGGGAGGTGTTGTCGCAAGCCTGAGAAAGAAAAAAAAAAGACGTGCAGTGAGCGCATCAGAAGGAAGCGAGCCTAGACAATATGAATCAAGAAACATGATGATCACCTATTTTGGGCAAGACATTGGGCGACAGCTGTTGAGGCGTTTTAATTTCGCGATATGTTGCGGTAAAGAACATAACTCGGCCTATACATATGTGCATAGTTACGCACCATTCTTGCTTATTTTGCCTTCCTTGTTCTTTTTTCTATCCTCTTGCTCGTCCCTTCCAGCGCTCCTGGAGCGCGGAGGTTTCACCACTCAGCCTATAATTGGATGCTGCCTTGCCATGGAGCGGGTCCCATTTACAACTCTCGCCACATATAATCTTCCTGTGCCTTACTTGGTGAGCACTACTGAGATGCGTATTTCGCCAGACTTGTTGAACCTGTTCCCTTCCAGGTAATAACGCTCGTGTTACAAGCCGCCTAGTTCTCTTCATAGGCCTCTCCGTGGTAGCTCTCCTCACTGAATGGCAACCACCCTCGTTTTGCGAACTTCTCCTAGTACGCTAAACTGGCCATCTGCGGTAATCCTCCATCACACCTTCTGTGGTAAGCACCACCTGGCTGCACAATTCTGCGCTCTCGCCACAGTCCGTTTACACGGTTGCCTTCATCTTCCATCAACGGTGATCACTTTTTGGCTGGCTTTTATGGCAGTCACTTTCCAGTCGCGCACTCTGTCGCAATCTCTTACTATTTCAAGCATATTTACGTGCTGAAATAAATTGCTTAGTAATTTCAAACAATAACAAAATGGAATTCATATTTCCATTTGATCAGGTATATGAAACAATGTCCAAGGGTGCCAAGTGGCAGAGCGGAGAGATGAAATATCCTTCTTCAATTTTCGGGGATAAGTGGGAGACGCCGAAAAGTGGCGGTCACGGTCCGACCCCAATGGGCGACTATAGTGGGTGGAGTACTTTCTGACACGGTTGAAGAAAGCGCCACCTGACAGTGGCTGCTATGGAAAGAATTTGGCGGTTGGCTATCATGGAAAGCGGAGGTCCAAGCAGCCAATGACAAAAAACATTTACTGGTTAATTCTCTACGCCGGAAACTAAGCTGTATATATTTTTTTCCTGACGTTGAAACCTTACTTCAATTCTATTCCAAGTTTTGAATAGAAAAGTCTCATGCAGCCTCAGTGCAATTTCGTTTGCATTTTAGTATTCTTGTTGCTCAAATATAGGGACAAACCTGTAGCAAATCACAAAATGAACACAGAAGTCAACTTTGGTGGAACTGATGTGGCAAGCAGTGAAAATTTGCAGCGGCCGAAGTGAGACCTACCTCTTGCGCGAATGCTTTCTGTGGGTAGTCTCCTAGTTCGCAGGCGTTTCCCGGACGATACTTTCCTGCTTTGGCGTTCTGGTTATCGGGATACCTCAGCCTGTACCAGCGCCCCGCCGTAGTGAAGGACACAGCGTAGATTGTGTCAATTCCGTGTGCACTTTGCAGGTACCTTACAACTTCCAGAGCGTTCCCCTGTGAAACCAATGGAATTAGTGATAGCAGACTTATGATTACCCTACAAAATAACGTGTAAATTCTATTCGTTCGATATGAAGGTATTTACTTTGTGCTGGGATTAACGATTGAAATGCGTGGGTTGAACACTGACACTTCAGGACTAAAAGAAACTTGAAGTTAGCTTCGCGTCGTTGTAGCCAAGCTATATGCATTCTAAAAAAAATTAAAAATTTTCCGCGTCAATGAAGAATCTAAGCACAATCTGACAAAAGGTATAGGTGATATTCCTGCGAATATTATCGGCCTACAGGTACAAAACCGGATGACTTAAGGATCAACAAAGGCAGAATTTGAAGAAAAGCAGGCTTGCATGCCATCACTCATATAAGGCGAGAAGCTTAGTTTCTTCCTGCTAACTGATAGCTGCTAACTAATATCGCATTTCGGAATGACAACAAAGAATTTAACTGAGTCTAAACCTTAGCAGTCATGCAGGCATTGAGGAAATAAAGTGCAGAAGGTTCATATGTGAAAATACTAGGACACGTCTACAGTGGCGGGACAGAAGCATCAATTTTATGTACAAAAAAATTATATTATCCCCGCCTGGAAGAGTGTTAAACCAGGAGACATGATCTCTCTAGTAGAGATAGGGGTTCTACGAAATTTACCATTCGCCGATAACATTGCGTTGCTAAGTAACACAGCGAATCACTTGCATAGGATGGAAAATGATTTGCAGGCAAAGTGGAGCAGTAGGCCTAAATATTAAAATTAATATTAAGAAGACTAAAGCAACGCTCAAAAGCATCGCAAAAGAACTGCAATTTACGACAACTACAAATGCGCTGGAAGGGCTAAGGGACTGCTTGCTATTAAAATAGGTAGTGGACGGAGATCTGCATTACGGAAGTGAAATAAGTAGAATAAGATAGGAGTTGAACACATTTGGCAGATTACGAATGACAGCTTACTATTAGCACCTTAGAGGAAAATATGTAACATCACATCTATATCACAGAGGCTTTCACCTTTGGGGCAGAAACGTGGTAACTAACAAAAATGTTGTGCCTAAACCGAAAGCAATAGAGAGAGGTATGGAACGAACTTTTGTTGAAGACAGGTTTTCGAGTCAGAAAGCGTGCAGAGTGAGTGAAGGAAGAAAGGTGGTGTAATGATATCCTAGTCGAAATCAAGAAGAAATGGATGTGGGCAAGGATTTTAAGGCGAAGGTAACAGACGGGCGCTAAGGTGGCAGAAAAAATTGCTGTGGCTTAGCTCCAGTCCTAGTGTATCAAGAAAGCTTGTACGCAGGTTTACGCCTCAGCTTGGTTATCTTCTGCCTATTTAGCTGAGACATATAACACAGCGATTACTGCAGTTCCAATGTCTGTGCAGAAAAGTGAAGTTTTAAGGGCCTCGCTGGTTGGTATGCCGGAAGAGCTACAAAGAGTGTTCTTTTTTTTCTCCTTGCTGCATGCTCACGAGGTTCTAACACGCGTGCAGTTAGTATCACCATCTCGAAAAAGATGTTCGTCGGCATTGGCGTTACCTAGGTCTATCGTTTAGAGTCTCGCCGGCTTGAAATGTCACAAGCATGCCTCAGTCAGGTTGATGCAACAGATTTAACCCAGTAGTTAAGTGACTAATACAGTAACGAATGTTAATGCATTTTTGCATCTTCTTGAGCCAGTTGCCGGACTACCTTCTGTTTACATTTCGTTTTGCACTTTTTTTTTTAATTTCATTGACGCTTTTTATGGAGTTCATTTTACGGGTGCTAAATTATTAACTTGCTAATACTATGAATTGACGTGGCGGCAAAATTCTCCGGCTCCCCGTTTGAAGCTCTGAAGCCTCAAGATAACAGGGGGCATGCCTCTTACGGTCGGTAGTTGGCAGGTTTCAAATAACGAGACCTTTTCACCTTTCCGCAGCCTCGCATGCTACTGGTAGGCGCTAGGTGGAGATGTTAAACACTCTGATCCTTGTGTTCCCCATTTAAACCCTCGCAGACTGTAGTAGTTACGCATCCCTCTGGCAGGTAATATATGGCAGATGTTAAACACACCGGACACTTATAATCTCCATTTAACTCCTCGCCGACTGCAAAAGTTACAAGGATACCTCTGGTAGGTTATAGTTAGTAGTTGACATAGCCGGGCACTGACAGGTAGGACGCGCTATGGCTCGCAGGAGATCATTTTTTTTCTCTTTCGCTCATGGAACTCACCAGACCTGTGAGTGGCCGGCGGGTTTTTATGCCACGATATACGATGGCACGGTAGAGTTGAGAGCAGCTGCCAACTCGGAAAGCTGCTTTTATATGAAAGGGTGACACGAAAATCGAAGAAACCGGACCCTTTCCGTGTTTTTAAACCTCCATTTAAACCCACGCCGCTTCGAAAAATGACCATAGTTCATCTTGGGGGTGGCATGGGAGTTTCTACTTCATTGACCCCGAGGCTATGATGATCCCAGTGTACTCAATACTTCAAATGAAGGGAATGTCAATGGCTTCAAAACATTTCATGTGGTGCAACTCATCTAAAAGGAAATTGATATTACATAATAGATGTTTCTGAAAGTAGTAATAATCTTTCTGTGACGTTATTTACACAGACTACAATAATATCTTGCAGATTGCTGCAGAAAATGGAGGCCCTAGAGTATACGCCACAATAACCGCACTGTTCATGGAGATGACCAATGCGATTCAGATGGTTGACACTCCAGAGCACCTGACCAAGGTCTCAGGCCTCGTAAGCAAAAACAAAACTACCGCTGAGTATTTTTTTCTTGCGAGACCTCAGATGTTGGTCAGACGCGGCGATGCATTATTGACCTCTTCAGAGAACATGCATCATCATTTTACGCTACTGTTCTCAATACCAACATGGTGATCAGTTAGAAATCCTGCAAGGTTCCTTTCCAAGTCTTGAGTGGGGAGCAATTGTCAAGCATTACTCACGCTCAAAAAACTGGGAAGTCTTTGAATTCATACTTATCGCGCGCCATGGGCTTCGTATTTCAACAAACCTCAAGTTTTGTATGCTACCAGGAGGGGACAAGTTTGTGCTTTTGCCCTTGACGATGTTCCCCCTTTATCTGCTTCTGCGCTTGTTGTTCTTGACACGTATTCTTCGCGTGTTCCTGAAATAAATACATTCTGTCATTCGTAATTGCGGGTACGTATCTTCTCTTCAGCACTAAGTGTTTGCGCCGTGTTCTTTTGGTTCGTTCGGTCACCAACAAACCGAGTTACGCGCGTTATTGTATTCATCGTCTTGACCACGTTGCTGGAGACAACCCTGTTTCAGTGCATTTCGGTTTACATTTTCTGCTCGCACTGACAGTTGTTATTGCATTCATTTTACGTGTGCTAACTATTGACTTGTTGACGTTGTGAATTGATATATTCAGCCGTTATGCTGTATGTAATGCTTGGCATTCTTATAATTAGTTGCTATAGTTTTATGTATTACAGTTGATATAGTGTTATCAGTTCTGTGCAGTTGATTATATCCGCGGGCGCAGCTTTTAAATTTAACAAGCAACTGTCTATGCATACCGGAAAAGCGCAGTTCACTTTTTCGCGTATCGTGAATACTATTGATTCATAGATAACTATTTTTCGACCTACATGGGGACGTATCGAGTCTGTATACAATTTGTCAAGAAATGTAATGCGTACACGAGCGGAAATACCTCTAGGCTGTCTGTTAAGCAGATTTCTACTGACAATTCAATGCAGCTCCATGGACTCTAAATGTAGAGTGGATTGTGCTTTGTATTGTGTCAAAATTTAGAGGTTATTAATTCATTCTGATCTTTACTGAACTGCGACTCTCTTCAAAGATGTACAACTGCATTGCATCGAGAAAAGTACTTACAGGACGGTAAGGGGAAGACACACGCGGCACGGACAGGTGAACAATGAAGAATGGTGATATTTTTCGAATCGAGGTGTTTGCCAAATAGGAAACATGGAATTCTTTGCACACGTCGCGCCAACAGCATTTTATACATTTGTGATGTATTTCGAATGTTAATCAACAGAGGCTGGATCTTAACGACATATGGCTTATTCTCTGCTCGCGAAGTTGGCCTTCACCGAATTCAGAGATCACAACAAGAAAGGTGGCTCAGAAGATCTTTTAAACGTTAAGCGATCCAACGCTCTCATGTGTGTCCACGAACATTTGTTTGATGAAAAGTAGGGAGACGTTGTTGCGACTCTAGGAAGAAGGAAAAGAAAATGCACAGGCCTCCTGCTGGCTCTGTGGCTGAGGGAGACCATTTGTAGGGACAAAACGGATCTGCTGAGGCGATTTCAAAATACTTTTAGCCACCAGTCATGGTAGCAGGTACAAAAATGGCAGGTGCGCTTAGGAGAAATTCCAACACCGGTCTGCTTCAACAGTGGCGAAACATAAACTAGTAGTTCCCTGACAGACTCCTGTATCCCCTGCTTCGTCGTTCTCAAGCAGTGATCACCGAGAAACATTATGCACTAAATATTGGAAACGCTACGCAATTATAACATCGTGTTTTAAATTGACGGCTGATTAGATAGAGCCTGTTTTCTCAATATTTGTATGCAGTGCATATACAAGTTCTTCAATCAATTATCTACGAGAAAAAATTGCGGCTTATTTTGGTGAGAACTATCGCTTTACCTTATACCAAAGGTTTATGTCTTTTCATCAAGCTCAAGCGCATGTTTTAGTACGGTGAAACATTTACAGAACTGAAGCACAACCCTCTGTCTAGTAATCAATGCGGCTTAAATAACCTTATAACGCTATACACGTAATCACTGGTGCGCGTTACTGCTCTAGAACCTGAGGTGACTGGATGGTTTAGAACTTACCACAGTATGCACGTAGCTTGCGTTTTCATATTTTCTGCCCTCAAGATCTCTTATATTTGGACCCAGAAAGAAGAAGTAGGTCAGGTTGCTGTCGCGGTGAGAGATGTGTCCCAGAATCACCAGTCCGCCCGGAATGAACACGGTCCTGTAAGCAGAGTTTCATAATTTCAATGCAAGTTTTAGCGACTGAAAAATGTTTGAAGTGTAGTTTTGATTGCAGTGCCCTGAAGTCGACATTTGATTACATAAAGGGCCGGCGGTATTCATATGAGCGCCGGTGTGACCCGGCATGCCGAGCAATCTTCAAGGATGTTGGTATCAGTCGTTGGCGTCGTTCATGGGCAAACAGATTAGATTGTATTAATCCATCCAAACGGCAACCGAATATATTTCCTGATAAAGCAATTCACAATCAAGTATTGATCGCATCGAAGAAAGCAAACACAGTAATTGGAAAGCGCTGGTCTTGTGCAGTCAGTTCAGTTCAGTCGTTCAGTCGTGTCCGACTCTTCGTGACCGTATGGACCATATCACGCCACACTTTCCTGTCTCTCACTATCTTCCCACATAACTTCAACTGCAGGGCCTCGAGGATGCCATCTAACCATCGCTTTCGCTGCCTACACCTTCTCCGGTGACCCTCAACCTTTCCCAACATCAAATCTTTCTCCAGCAACTCCTTTCTTCTCATCAGATGACCAAAGTAGCTGAGCTTTAAATTTGGAATTTGACCCTCCAATGAGCATTCGGGGTTTATGGTCAACAATATCGACTGATTTGATCTTCTGGCAGTCCAAGGAACTCTCAAAAGGCTCTGCCAGCGCCACAATTCAAACGTGTCAAGTCTTCGGCGGTCAATCTTCTTCGCAGTCCAAATATCTCATTCATACATCACATCTGGAAAGACCATAGCACGAGGTATACGGATGTTGGTTGGCATATTAATGTCTCTGCTTTTTACTAGGCGGTCAAGGGTAGCCATGGCTTTCTTTCCCAGAAGCAGGCGCCTCCTAATTTTATGGCTGCAGTCACCTTCCGGAGTAATCTAATAGCCGCGAAGAAGAGAAAATCTGTCACAGCTTCCACTTCTTGTCCCTTGAAGCTCCAGGACTTGATAGGACAAGGCACCATGATCTTTGTCTTTTTAATGTCCAGTTTAAGCCCAAACTTCTCATTCTCTTCTTGTACGCGCATCAGAAGTCCCTTGTGTTCCACTTCACTTTCTGCCATTAAAGTCGTATCATCCGCATATCTAAGGTACGTGTCTACAACTATACGTCTTTTATACAGTATGTCGCATCATCGGCGCTTCTTGCGGAGTTATCGTAGTGTGTTAATGCGTAATGCCACAACTGGAGCGCAAGATGCTTTATACCTCAATAATTTCTGAGAGAAAAAAGCGCATTAACCCTCAAAAGGCTGTTTTGAGCAAGTGTAGAGCAAGGTCTGGCAACTCAAATGTTTCTTCTTGATGTGACTGTGATAGATACTGCCTTGATGATAGAATCACTGACGAATAATATTTTTGTGCGAGTTAAAAATGGTCCTTTATCACCTAGACAACAAGATAGTGAAAGTAAGAAAATAATTTCGCCAGGATAAGGCCAAGTGTAAAAACTGAGGTTTCATAAAAAAATGAAAAATAAAACTAAAGCCTCCAAAAATCCCGCCATGCCACTCAGCCCCACCCGAAGACAATGCAAAAGGTTCTTTTTTTTTTTAATCGCAAATACCAAAGCGTAGCGTACCGTATTTCCTCAACTTGAGGATATATACAACACGAACAGAACCCCGCCGGGGTGGCGCAGTGGTTACGGCGCTCGAACACTGTTCCCAAGGACGCGGGATCGAATCCCGGCCTCGGCGGCATCTTTTCGATGGAGGCGAAAAGCAAGGCGCCCGTGTGCTGTGCGATGTCAGTGCACGTTAAAGAACCCCAGGTGGTCGAAATTTCCGGAGTCCTCCACTACGGCGTCTCTCATAGCCTGAGTTGCTTTGGGACGTTAAACCCCACAAACCAACCAACCAACAACACGAACAGAGACGACTGACGAGGAAGTACACAACACAAGCGCTATCTCGCAACAAGCATTTATTCCGAAGGAAGACACAAGTATAAAACGCCCAGAAAAGCAGCGCATGACCTGTAAACATGACAGATTATCAACGTAGATTACATTGTATAGGAGGCTGTCTGCATGACCTAAGGTACATGAAGTCTTTTCTAAGAACCAGATCTCAGAATCATGCAACGCAATGGAGGGCTGACTGAAGGACGGGCTTATTTTTTTGTTGATGAAGAAAGCTTCCATAATCCACCTAGTGCGCTCATAACAATGCCGGTACAGAACCCTCGGGTTTCTCCAAAATCGCCTTACATTCCCTTATTTCTTTCTTTCCCCATTCAGAGCAGTGTTTCGACACATCAGACGATGTCATCTGATGTTCTTTCAGGAGTATATTTAAACACCGTCTGCTTTGTCCGATATACACTTTTTGGAACGTGACAGGAATCTGATATACCCCCGACCGCACACAATTCACAAATTTTGATCTATGCCTCAGTGAACACTTGAAAGGTAGCACTTTATATTTTTCTTTCCTCGATATCTCCCTTTGGAACAGAGGCGTTGAAGCTGTAAGTGTGCTGAGCACACCACGTTAACACTGAAACGCCAAGACACATTTCTCAGATTATGCGTTGCGTCATGCAATGCACATAAAGAACGGCCACTGCATTCCTTCGTTCTTTTGCCTGCCTTGGTAGTTTGGATAATTTCTCTAGAGCAGACCGAAGGCAAGAGAGGGTGATGCCGTTTTTTTACAAGCTTAGAATGCCCTGAAGAATGATTTAACAATAGTTTTTTGGAGGGCGGCTCGTTGACCCAGCACGTGTGGCCCTGCTTCAATCTTCAGCCGAGATCCAGAAACTTGAAGTTCCCCATTTTTGGGCATTACAAAGGCGAATTAGAGATCCATAGCACTATCTTTAAACACCTTCAACTCACCAATCACACGCATAGCAGGTCGCTCCCTTTTAAATTGTACAAGATAGTCATCTACATATCGCCAGATTTTAAATAGCAAGACAATTCAGGTTTTAACAAATCGCCACGTCTACTTTCGCGAAAAAAAAAAATGCTGCTGAGAATCAGGCCTACACGAGAAACGATGCATATTCTCTGCTTTTGCAAAAATATAGTTTCCCTCCATTCTACAGATGTGAAGCACAATATAAAAAGACAGCAATTTTAGGGAGGCTTCAACCGTGTTACCACTGTGAACTATAAAGTCTACTTCATCGTTCATTAGGAGGTTCGATTCTTCGTGGAGAAAGGATTTTTAATTTTCTGGTGACGCCATCAGGATGATTGACAAGTGACCTTCAGAGTACAGATCCGAGGCACAGATCCCGCGCACATCTTCCGCACAACTGTCGCGCAATGTATTTCGTTTCATAAGACTAGAAAAGCTTTCGAGGTAAAAGAAATACATCTTCAATATGATAGCATTAGACAAACTCTTCGTTCACTACCTGCTCCGCACAAATCCCGCAACACCACGCGACTGCACAATTTACGACACATAAACCTAAATTCATTACATACGCCTACCCGATCTTTTCTCTCGCATGCCCAAATTTTCTTGAGCTCTATACTGAGTTAGTTATCTGCATCTTATCCTGCTCCATTGCAATTCAATCTGTTCATTTTTCACGTTCTTCTCCTCCAGCGTGGCTGGCTTGGTTAGAATCTTACCTGTTGACGAACCAGTTGGGCTTAATACTCTGGCTCAGAAATGCTAAAGTGTTACCTTCTCCTGTTCCTTCTGCTCCAGCCCTATTCTAAAACAGCCTATTGAAAAAGATATGCGTACAAAATGCCTACGGTAGAAACCAAATTTCCTGATTGGTTAACACAGTTTGACATAACAGGTAGTAACGTCATTCAACGATGATTGAGAACTGCTATACTCTAAAAAGAAAATCACTATTGCAGATGAGGAAAAAAAATCCCCGAATGGGAATGAAACAGCCCCTTTTCTGGTCGCAGGCTGGACGTACGAATTCTACGTCACTTAGTTTTCTGTTCTTTATTCTCAGCGCGAAGGAGCACTCGTTCAGTGCGATAGTTTAAAAGACTTACGCGACGCCTAACACAAAAATGCGGTCTGAGGTCGCACATCACATTACAGCAACGCCTAATTGAATTTGAGACACTAATTAACATTATTAATAAGTACTGCGGAGTAGCTCTACTACTCCGCACTAGACCTAATTAGCGTTTTATATTACGGCCATTACTTGAAAACTAACATATACCCATGGCAGTGTTTTGCTTCAAATTTTCACGACACTTCAGCATTCTCTGATTCCAGCGAGTATTATGTCTCTGATGGCTGTATCGTCATTGCAGTCAGACATCGTCACATTATGGCTTACGATCTGCATGGCTGCTTTCATGCACAAAGTTGTTTGGTATTTCCCATAATACGGTGGGAAATGCCAAACAACCCTGCACAGAAACGCAGCCATGCAGCTTTTGTCCTCGGCGTTGGCCTTCTCTCAGGATTTCAGGATGTATGCGCCTTGGCAGGTAGTAGGGTGGGTATATTTTTTATTTATTTATTTATTTATTTATTTATTTATTTATTTATTTATTTATTTATTTATTTATTTATTTATTTATTTATTTATTTTGTAATGGGGCGTTTATTGACGCTCAGATGGAGAGCTGTGAGGAGAGGACTTTGCAACGGCGAGCCCAGCGTACTTCTTTGTTTTCGTCGCACAACGCACTGGTGCATGTCGATGGCTGAAGTGCTGACTATCACAGTACATTTTCCCCCCCGGGTAAAAAAAAAGGAGCCATCCTGGCGACTTATGGCGCGGAAAGCACAGCGGGGTCATAGAACGGCTTCAATCGGTTCACGTGAACTGTTTCACGACCACGGCGACGCAAGTCCGCAGAGGGCGTGACGGGCTCAACTACGTAGTTGACTGCAGATCTTTGCTGGAGGACCCTATATGGCCCGTGGTAGCGAGAAAGAAATTTCTTTGAAAGGCCAAGGGTTGTGGAGGGCACCCAGAGGCACACCAGAGAGTTCGGGAGATATGACGAAGCTTCGCCGGTATCACGGAGGTATTTTTGTTGCCACTGATTTTCTGTTGTGAGAGAGCGGGCGAGCTGACGGCATTCTTCTGCGTACGTGACGGCATCGGATAGCGGGGAAGATTCGGAAACGTCAGGGCGGTAGGGAAAAAGTGTGTCCATAGTACAGGGTGGCTCGCGCCCGTAAAGGAGAAAGAATGGAGAGAATCCAGTAGTGGTCTGTGCCGCGGTGTTATATGTGTAAGTAACAAACGGTAGAACTTGGTCCCAATTGGAATGGTCGGTGTTCACGTACATAGCCAGCATGTCACCGAGAGTGCGGTTGAAACGTTCTGTCAGTCCATTCGTCTGAGGGTGGTACGAGATAGCGGTGCGGTGTATGGTGCGGCATTCTTTCAGGAGAGCCTCAAGAGCGTCTGATAAGAAAACGCGTCCGCGGTCACTGAGCAGTTCGCGAGGGGCACCATGGCGAAGAACCAGGTTTTTCAGAATAAAGGCAGCCACGTCGAGTGCGGAGGCAGAGGGCAATGATGATGTCTCAGTGTAGCGGGTCAGATGATCCACTGCCACGATAATCCAGCGGTTGCCAGCTGAAGTTGTAGGAAGGGGACCGTATAGATCTATTCCGACGCGATCCAACGGACGGGCAGGACAGGGCAACGGCTGCAGCGAAGCAGGAGACTTGAGAGGAGTATTTCGGCGTTGGCAAGACTGGCAAGAACGGACAAAATGGCGGACAAAGCGGTACATTCCACGCCAGAAGAAGCGTAGACGCAAGCGCGTGTAGGTTTTCAACACTCCGCCGTGGGCGCACTGGGGATCAGTATGGAAAGCAGCACAAATTTTGGGGCGGAGATGACGGGGGATGACTAAAAGCCACTTCCTTCCGTCGTGAAGATAATTGCGGCGATAGAGCAGCCCGTCACGAATTGAAAAATGGTGAGCTTGGCGGGCAAGCGCCCTAGACAAACGACCTGGAGAGTGACTTGAAAGAAAGTCCAGAAGTGTAGATATCCTCGGGTCGCGCCGCTGTTCCGTGACCATGTCGATAGTGGCAAGCGAAGACAAATCGTAGGCGCAGATCTCATCAGACAACGAAGAGGGAGGCAGCGGTGAGCGCGAAAGAGCGTCCGCGTCAGTATGCTTGAGGCCTGAGCGATATATGACACGAATGTCATACTCGTGGAGGCGAAGACCCCAGCGAGCAAGGCGGCCGGATGGGTCCTTGATTGACGCCAGCCAGCACAGAGCGTGATGATCAGTGACCACATAAAATGGTCGGCCATAGACATACGGACGGAATTTGCCGATGGCCCAAATAATGGCCAAGCATTCTCTTTCCGTAACAGAATAATTGGACTCTGCCTTGGTCAAGGTGCGGCTTGCGTACGCCACCACATAGTCTCGGATACCAGGTTTGCATTGGGTGAGAACGGCGCCTATCCCAATACCGCTAGCGTCAGTGTGAATCTCAGTTGGCGCATTCGGGTCGAAGTGGCGGAGGATGGGAGGCGAAACCAAGAGACGGCGTAAAGTGTTGAAGGCGTCATCACAAGCAGGTGTCCATGCGGAGAGGATGGAGCTGCCGGAGAGGAGCTGGATGAGAGGAGCAATAATAGATGCGAAATTTAAGATGAAGCGGCGAAAGTAGGAGCACAGGCCGATTAAACTTCGTAGCTGCTTCAGTGATTTTGGGCGTGGGAATTCGGCAACTGCACGAAGTTTGGTGGGATCGGGAAGAATGCCATCCTTAGAAACGACATGACCTAGAATAGTTAGTCGGCGAGCAGCAAAGCGGCACTTCTTCAGATTCAGTTGGAGGCCGGCAGTAGCGAGACAAGTGAGAACGTCCTTCAGTCGGAGCAGGTGGGATTGAAAATCGGTAGAAAAGACTACGATATCATCGAGATAGCAAAGACAGGTTCGCCACTTGAATCCACGAAGCAGATTGTCCATGAGGCGTTCAAATGTGGCCGGGGCGTTGCAAAGCCCAAAGGGCATGACGTTGAATTCATATAATCCTTCTGGTGTGATGAAGGCAGTTTTAGAGCGGTCAGCGTCATCCATTGGCACCTGCCAGTAGCCAGATCGTAAATCCAACGAGGAGAAAAACTCGAGGCCCTGCAAGCAGTCCAGTGCGTCATCGATGCGTGGCAGAGGATAGACGTCCTTGCGCGTGATCTTGTTGAGCCGGCGGTAGTCGACACAAAACCGGAAGGAGCCATCTTTCTTAGGTACCAACACAACTGGAGGCGCCCGGGGACTGTGGGATGGCCGAATGACACCACGACGGAGCATGTCGTCCACATGATCAGCAATTACTTGGCGCTCCGAAGCCGACACGCGATAGGGGCGCTGGCGCAAAGGTGCGGTTTTACCGGTGTCAATGGTGTGTTGTACGACAGAGGTGCGGCCCAAGTCAGTTTGAGGAAGGTCGAATGAAGAAGCGAAGTTCTGCAAGAGGGCGACAAGTTGATCACTTTGCGCAAGTGGAAGATCAGCATCAATAGCATGTTGAAAAACGTCTAAGGGCGTCGAAGCCGTCGCAACATCGTAATAGCACAGACTAACGTCGAAGGAGGGGGTTGAGTCAGCAAGATTGGTGATATGACCGGGATCAAGCTCTTCAAGACGTCCAATGCATTCGCCACGGAGCAGGACTGCTGGGCAAGAAAATGAGTTCGAGGCGTAAAGTGCACTCTTGCCGTCTTGAATTTCGAGAACTGCGAACGGAAAAAGGAGGCAGGGATGACGAGAGGCGGCTTCGGAAGGTGTAAAAATCGCAGTCAAAGGAGTTACCTACTCACAGGACAGTGGTACGAGGGCAGCAGAGAACGGAGGAATGTCGGTGTCATGGGCGACGAGAAGTTTTGCAGTGCGGGGAGGGGTATCACAGAAGGGGGCATCACAGAGGGGGGCGAAGGCAATTTGCGCAAGAGCACAGTCAATAACGGCTGGATGAGTCGATAGAAAATCGTATCCGAGGATGATATCATGCGAGCAGTTCGGCAGAACAATAAACTCGATGGGGTACAAGACGTCTTGAATTTGCACACGGGCTGTGCAAGATGCGGAGGGGTGAATGTGCTGTGATGAGGCAGTGCGGAGCGAAAAGTCGGAAATCGGAGTGGTCACTTTGCGAATTCGACGGCAGAGCGCTTCACTGATGACGGAGACGGCTGCACCGGCATCGACGAGAGCGAGAACTGTGGCGCCTTCTACAGAAACTTTGATAACATTAGCGGGACGGCACGGAGGACTTGAGGAATTCGAAACAAGCGCAGTTCTTGCCCCCGGAACTGCGACTGTTAGTTTCCCTCAACGGTGTTGTTAGAACGTCGCAGCATTGGAGAAAGCGATCGGCGCCGAGCAGAATGTGATCGACGAGTGGCATAGGTTTGGCGATCTTGTGAGACAAATTGAGAACCGGGCGGAATCATTTGCGAGCGTGAGTCGGTATCGTACGGGTAAAGTCGAATGTCAGACTGTGAAGGTTGGAGGCGCTGGCGACAAAGGCGTGCAACATGGCCCGGCCGACAGCAGGCATAGCAAATCGGAAGGTTGTCCGTAGTACGCCAAGGTTTCATAGGATGTGGGCGGAACCTTGAGAGTAGGGCTTGGAACGAAGGCTCAGCATGCGGCGGTGAACGGTAGGCAGGGACCTGCACATAGGAGCCAGACGTGGGCGAAGGTGGTGGCCTAGCCGTTATTTGGGCATACGTGAGAGGTGCCGTCACAGGCGGCAGCACTGGATCGGACGGCAAGACATCAGCGACGTGTTCTTGCACGACACGGCGTATAGTAGGGGCCAAAGATGGAGCCAGTTCAGGAACGAGGCGGCCCGATTCTTGAAAATGGGGAAGGAGTGAGATTTGACGTGCGACCTCTTCACGAATAAAATCTTTGATCTGTTGATTCAGCGGGCTCCCTTCAGAAGTTGGCGAGCCACCCAGGGCTAATGCGGCTACGCCTTCGTCGCACACACCGGAGAGGCGCCTAGAAGCGCGCCGCTTGCGGAGCTCGTCGTAGCTCTGGCAAATCTTCACGAGTTCACTAACGCTGGTGGGATCTTTCGCTACCAGCATCTGGAAGGCGTCCTCAGCAATGCCCTCGAGGATGTAGCGGATTTTGTTCGCTTCCGGCATGGCCGGGTCGACTCGTTTGCAGAGATCAACGATGTCTTCTATGTAGCTGGTAAAGGTCTCATCAGCGCGCTGAACACGATCGTGTAAACGTTGTTCGGCACGAAGCTTACGCACTGCCGGGCGGCCGAACACTTCCGCGAAATTCTTTTTAAATGTCGACCAAGATGACAGATCATCCTCATGGTTGCGAAACCAGAGGTTCGCCACGTCCGTCAGATAGAATATGACGCTACTGAGCTTATATGAGTCATCCCACTTGTTGTAGCTGCTTACTCTTTCGTACGATGACAGCCAGTCGTCGACATCTTGGTCGGCCGTGCCACTGAACAGGCAAGGGTCACGCTGGCGCACGACGCCAGAACACATGATCGTGGGTGGAACGGCCGGCAGCGTCGAAGTGGACTCGTCTTGCATGGCGGTCGTAGAGGGTAGTGTACGACTTCGCAGTTCCAGTTTGAATAGGATCGTTTCCGGCACCTCCGCCAATTGTAATGGGGCGTTTATTGACGCTCAGATGGAGAGCTGTGAGGAGAGGACTTTGCAACGGCGAGCCCAGCGTACTTCTTTTTTGTTTTCGTCGCAGAACGCACTGGTGCATGTCGATGGCTGAAGTGCTGACTATCACAGTACAATTTATTTATTTATTTATTTATTTATTTATTTATTTATTTATTTATTTATTTATTTATTTATTTATTTATTAATTTATTTATTTATTTATTTATTTATCTATTTATTTATTTATTTAAACCTCAAAGGCCCAATTGAAGAGGAATTACATGAGGGAGTGGCTTTAAGGGCATAATATTTCTTCAAGTGATGATTTGAACAGTGATGGGTCTGTATGGAGCACGACGTCGATAGGCAAGTCATTCCAGTCTTTTGCTGTGCGAACGAAAAACGAATATAGAAGCGCAGATGTACGGGCTTGCGGAGGATGGGTTGTCTTTTCGTGGTTCGTACGGCTGGAGGTGCGGTATGCAGGGATGATAAGAGATTCGTGCGAAAGATGATAATAGAATTTATGAAATAGAAATAGTCTGCGATGCTACGTCGGTTAGCTAAATTTGATAAATGAGCAGTGAATTTAAGTTTGGTACACTTTCATGATAAGAATATGCAGAGAAGATGAATCTAGCGGTGCGGTTTTGTATTGCTTCTAGTGTGTTAGAAAGATTAATTTGATTATTGTCCCAAAAAGGGCATGCATATTCTAGTTTGGGCCGTACAAATGTTACATAGGCTAGCGATTTTAACGATGGTGGTGCTAGACGTAGTGTTCGCCGAAAATACCCCAGAATTCGATTTGCGTCTTTAGAAATTTGAGTTACTTGGTATGTCCACTTAAGATAATGTGTTAAGTGAAGGCCAAGGTATTTATATGTGGTTACAGCTGCAATTTCTGAGTTAGCTATTATGTACACAAAAGGTGGTTCAGTGGGACGCCTGTGAAAAGAAAGTAAAGAAGGTTTTTTCACGTTAAGAGACATAAGCCATTTACTGCACCAAGTTAAAATGCGATCTATGTCAGATTGAAGAAGTTTTGGATCACTGTGAGTGATTATGGGACGGTACACAGCACAATCGTCAGCAAATAGGCGTATGTTAGAGCATATGTCAGTTGGCAGGTCGTTTATATAGATAAACGACCTGGCTTGGCTTTACAGACACAGACAGCGGGCGTATCTACGTCAATTAACACTTGACTTATGCCAGCAAAAAACTGCTTGGAGCGACCATTGCTCGAAAAAAAGAACTCGGCTGGAAATTTGTGTGGACGAATGGCTACAAACTTTTCGCACGCAGGGATGAATCATCTGACACAATCAAAATCTCTGCAGGTTCTGATCTGGCTAAAATGGCTAATTAGGTGTTGACTTACCTGATAGCTGGATTGATATCTCATTGACATGGACAGCCCATTCCATTGCATTCATTTTGATACACGATGCTTTAACAACAAGCTTGCCACTTCCATGGGAAGATTCTCTGGCATACATAATAACGTCCGTAGTATGAAGAACAAACGTGACAGTCTTGATGAGTTCCTTGGGTCATTAAATGTGCAGTTTTATGTGCTTTTCTTTACCGAAACTTGGTTAAAATCTCAAGATGATTATTTGCCATTCAAGAACCACCGGCATCATGGGCTCATTCGCCCGAATATGAGAGGTGGTGGTGTTGCCTTGTAAGTGAAAAACTGTTATCCACAATCTGTACAAGAAGACATTTCGATGATAGATACCAATGTCGAGTCTTTAGCTGTATTATTGTCCGACATCATTTTGGTTGTGATACCTCCTTCTGGGAGAAAACTGCATTTTTTAAAGTTTCTTGAAAGTTTACTGCTCTATCTTGCCAATTTCCGGCAGCCTTTTGTAAGAATTGGTGATGTTAATATTAATCTAATGCATGATGATCGTAACACACATGAATTCAATAACATTATAGCATCTTATGGTTTGTAGTGAACTACACGAGGATATACGAAGACAAGGATGAAGTAGGCGAGAATACCACGAAGACGAGGATAAGGACGACAAAGTGCCGCTGCGCTGCTCGAGCTCGCTTGTGGAAGGCCTAGACTGGCTGTGCTCTTGTGTGGTTCTTTGTGCAACTTGGAGAGGGCTATTATCCCTGTTAAAGGACAGAAACACCCCCTTTCACTTGGTGGAGGTCAGGATTTCCTGCCGTCCTGGAGCTTCGAAGCCGCACACTCCCGACACAAGCAATGACCGACGCTACCACCCCCAGTCCAACCGGCCCCTCATCCGCCGTCTTTTGCGCTGGAGCTTTGCGCCAGCGTGATCCTCCTATCTTCAGCGGAACCGGCGACCATGACGTGGAAGATTGGCTGTCATCATATGAGCGGGTCAGTACGCCCAACAAATGGGACGACGGTCTCAAATTAAATAACGTGATATTCTACCTGACGGACGTTGCCAACTTGTGGTTCCGCAACCACGAGGCCGATATCTCCTCGTTGTCTGCTTTCAAGACTACTTTTTCCGATATCTTCGGTAGGCCTGCAGTGCGCAAGCTGCGCGCTGAGCAACGCTTGCGCCGCCGTGCACAGCTACCCGGCGAAAATTTTACGAGTTATATTGAAGATGTTGTAGATCTGTGCAAGCGCGTGGACGCTTCAATGACAGAACAGGCCAAGATTAGTCATATTTTACAAGGAATCGACGATGACGCGTGCCAGATGCTTCTGGCCCCTTACAACCACTTCCATGCCCGGCCCGGCCTTTTGACCGCATTGGCGTTGACCTTTACGGGCCACTTCCCTGCACGGTTTCTGGGAACCGGTGGATTATCGCCGGCATCGACCACCTCACCCGGTATGCTGAGACCGCCGCTTTACCCGCCGCTACTGCCCGTGAAGTTGCCCTGTTCTTACTCCATCATTTTGTTCTTCGCCACGGCGCACCGCGAGAGCTGCTAAGTGACCGAGGACGCGTCTTCCTATCCAACGTCGTTGAAGCTCTACTGGCCTAATGTCGCGTCATACATCGGACCACAACGGCCTACCACCCTCAAACTAATGGGCTGACTGAGCGCTTCAATCGTACTCTCGGAAATATGCTGACGATGTACGTTGCCGCCGATCAGACGAACTGGGACGCTGTTCTTCCTTTCGTGACATACGCTTACAACACCGCCACGCAGTCAACTACTGGATTTAGCCCTTTTTTCCTCCTTTATGGGCGTGAGGCGTCGTCCACGATGGACACTATTTTACCATATCGTCCTGACTCCTCCGAGTGTACTCTCCTTTCAGACGTTGCCAAACATGCGGAGGAATGTCGCCAGTTGGCCCGGTGTTTTACATCGGAATCTCAAGGCCGCTAAAAGCATTACCACGACAAAGATGAGACGCCACACGTTTTTCCTGCAGGATCCCTTGTTTGGCTTTGGGTTCCCGGCACCCCACCGGGACTGTCATCAAAATTTCGAACCGAGTATCACGGCCCCTACCGCATTATCCGTCAAACCTCCCCTGTGAATTACATCGTGGAGCCACTCACTACCTCTTCGGACATGCGTCATCGCGGCCGCGAAACTGTGCACGTGAGCCGCCTTAAAACGTACTACGATCCGCTCCTCTTGCCCTCACCATAGGTCGCCAGGATGGCTCCACCTCGCCCCGAGGGAAATTGTAGTGAACTACACGAGGATATACGAAGACAAGGATGAAGTAGGCGAGAATACCACGAAGACGAGGATAAGGACGACAAAGTGCCGCTGCGCTGCTCGAGCTCGCTTGTGGAAGGCCTAGACTGGCTGTGCTCTTGTGTGGTTCTTTGTGCAACTTGGAGAGGGCTATTATCCCTGTTAAAGGACAGAAACACCCCCTTTCAGGTTGTATAAATGCTATATCTATACCAACTAGAGTTACCGTTGATACAGCTTCTCTTTTCAATGTTTGTGTCACAAATACGATGTCTCCTCAATCGGAGGCTGGCCTGTTATCTTAGTGACCACATTCCGATTTTTTGTTTTCTTCCAATGAACCACAATGAAATTGTATCCAAAAGCGCCGAGAAGGTAAGTAGGGATATTAGTGAGGCAAACCTTTTTAAATTTCGAACTCTTATCGAAAACACCAGTTGGGACAATATATATTACATATCTGATGTCAACTTGTCATATACAACATTTCTTGCAAAGTTCACTGAATGTTATAATGCTGCATTTTCTTTAATTCAAGTTACGAAGAACTTTCGAAAGTCTGAAAGCCATGGGTCAATAAGCAGGTATATAAACGAATACAGGTTAAAAATAAAATGTACCATAACTCAGTATGCAGTCGTGATGCAAACCTTTTTACTGAGTTCAAGAAATTCCGAAATAAATTAAACAAAGACCTCAAGGCAGCAAAGACGGCTTACTATATAGAACGCTTCTCGAGAATATATAACGACCCCAAGAACGTTTTGCATGAGATAAACGAATTACTAAACAAGCAGAAGGGCAGAGATAATGCAGAAATTCTTATATCTGATTCCAAGACCAGTGGAATTGATATAGTAAACACCATAAACCACTTTTTCATTGAAGCTGGTAAACCAACTTTTGATCAATCTTTATCAAACCCCTCCATGCGTAACCTCACTGAACCTTTATCTAATTCTATTGTGCTGTTGCCTGTGGCTCCACAAGAAGTAGCTCTTTATATTGGTAAAATAAAAAACAATGTTTCCGCCGGCCATGACGGCATCAAAGCCATACCGTTAAAGTATGTATCGGTATCAATTTGCGACGTTCTAGCTTAACTTATAAATCTAACTTTCACCAGCGGTGTGTTTCCAGATGAACTAAAAATAGCGCGGGTGTGCCCAGAATATAAAGAAGGAAATAGAAATGATGTTATGAATTATCGACCAATGTTCGTATTATTTGTATTTACTAAGGTATTCGAAGAAGCCATTCACAGCAGAATGAAAAAGTTCTTCCGTGCTCATAATATAATTACCCCTCCCAGTATGGTTTCTTAAAAAATAGATCGACCGAACAAGCCTTACTTGCTGTTAAAGAGAAAGTTATTGACAACATTCAGTCCCGAGCATATACACTTGGTTTGTTTTTGGACCTCCGAGAGGCTTTTGATTGCCTGCAGCACGAAATTCTTTTAAGCAAACTAACTGGGTATGGAATACGAGGTACTCCCTTGAGCCTGCTTTAGGAGTTACTTGAGCAACAGACCTCAATATGTTAAACGCAATAATTTTGTTTCAGATTTCTTCTGTGTTACTCAAAGTGTGCCGCCGAAATCTGTTTAGGCCCACTTTTATTTTTAGCTCACATAAATTATGTTTGTAAGATTCCTGATTCACCTGATTTGGTCATGTATGCTGATGATGCAAATATATTTTCACAGCCCGAACTCTGCCAGATTTAGAAACTACTATAAGTGAACACATGGTAAAATTGCACTCTTGGATGCAGGCAAATCAAGTTAGCTTAAACTTGTCCAAGACTAGTTATATATTTTTCAGACCTATCAACGCCCCAATCCATTACTCACTTGATATAAGGTATGCTAACAAACAAATACAGCAGGTAACCACTCAGAAGTTTCTCGGTGTCTGGTTCGATGAACACCTATCCTGGAATACACATATTTCGAAACTTGCCACAGATCTTGGCAGAACTGTTGGCTGTCTCTACAGGACCAGCGACCTTTTACCTGTTTCATTAAAAGTATCTATATTTTATGCTCTATTTTTTTTTAAGTTCTCTTATTGTGCTCTGGTGTGGGGCACCACAACAAATAGCAATTATCACAAGCTTTTGATTCTGCAAAAAAAGGCACTCCGGGCTATTGAGGGTTATCATGGAAGACCGGAACATTTACCAACATCACCTCTATACCAAAAACTAAATCTGATTCAAGCTAACCGAGTCTACACATACCGCGTGTTACAACATATTGATAGCAATAGGCTTTTCTCCGTCTCTCCTAATCGATTTTCTACTATATATCCTCTCAGACAACACAGAAACCTCGTCCCAAAAACAAGGACAAATTACGGTAAACAGGAACCTAATTACCAGATTCCAACTATTCTCAAAAACCCATCTCTATGTTCAATCTTCCATCTCTCTAAACGCAGGTTTAAAAGAGACATAAAAAAAAGCAGTTGATACTCTTCGAAGTGGAATAATTGTTTAGTCTGGTTTTGTATTTGGCAAATGCAAATTTTTATCATGTTATGTTACTGTACAAAGTTTTTTTTCGTGTTTTGTGCGCCATATGCTGTTTTATCTTTTTGAGTGTATAGTGTACAATGTTTCTTTTTTTAGGTTTTACTCCAGTATGTTTAATTACCACGTTTGCTGTAATGTTCTGTTAACGCTTGTTTTCCGTGTTGAGCGCTGCTGTGAACTGCACGGGGAACTGTGACCCCGTCAGGCCTAACCGCCTTTTGTCGCAGTTCCTTCTTTCATTTTTTGAAAGAGCAATAAATAATATCTAAAAAAAAAGAGAAAAAGCAGGGGCCCTAGGGCTGTGCCCTGGGGTACCCCAGATATAACAGAGGAGTGAGAAGAAGAGCATTTATTAGCGAGAACAAACTGTTGCCGTTTATTCCGATAATTATGAAGCCACTCAAGTACCAAGGAATTGAGATTAAGATTTCAAAGTTTCAAAACAGGCCGCCGGTGGGAACTTTGTCAGACGCCTTTTCAAAATCTAAGAAGAGGGCGTCCACTATAATGTTCTGATCAAGGTTGGAGCTTAGGTCATTAATAAATAGAGCTAAATGTGTGCCGCAAGAAAAGTTCTTTATAAAACCATGTTGGCTAGCGTGAAATAAATTAACCGATAAAAGAAATTTCATGATGAGAGAAAAGATTACATGTTCCATTAATTTAGATGGGACGCTAGTAATGGATATAGGACGGTAATTATGACAGGAAGCTGAAGTCCCTTTTTTTATACTGGAATGACTTTACCCACTTTCCAGTCGTGCGGTACAATGCCTGATGAAAACGATTGCTGAAAGATATGAGACAACAGGACACTTGTGATATGTCTTGTATTTTTTAGTACCTTTGCGTTAATATTGTTACTTAGCTGTATTCGCTGTTCGTGATGAGGATGAAGAAGTGCAACAGACTCGGAGAAGACGACGACGCTGAGTGTTGTGAAATCGGTGCCCTCATGAACGTTAGTTGTGCGGAAACCGATTTCACAACACTCAGCGTCGTCGTAACAATATCATCATTACCCGCTGATGATGTTAATTTCAAATAATCAATTAATTTAACAATGCCGGGGGGTTCGAATGATATATAGGGCATAGCAGGAAAACCAAAGGATGGAAAATCCGGTAGGTCTCCATCTGGTTCACGAGTAAATACCGAACTAAAGGTCTGGTTTAATACGTCTGCAACATCATGTTCCGCAACTGTAGCTATATCATCATCATGAAGTATTGGGTTGCTATGGTTAGGATTGATACATCTCAAGAATTGACGAGGGTTTGTGCGTAGCATTTCAGGGAGCGTGGTATTAAAAAATGATTGCTTAGCGTTAAAAACACGGGCGCTAAAATGCTTTTCGGCTGCGTAATACTTCTGCCATGTATTAGAATTGTTATTTCGTCTGGCTGCTCGAAAGAGTATTTTCTTCTTGTTATTAAGACTCTTTAATCTATTATTGAACCAAGTGGTATTAACGCGCTCTCTTACAGTAATTGTAGGGATGCATTGTGTTACAAGATTGTTCATTTTATTCTTAAAAAGAAGCCAGTTAGTCTCAGTAGACCTTCGCTCAAAGTCGACACGAAACGAAGTACAGAAAGTTTCGAGTTCACGGTTAATGTTTAAATAATCGCCTTTATCATAAGAAGTGAGTGTTGTAGTTACTTTCTTAGGTTTGGTAGGTGGTTGAGAAACGTGGCGGGAATTATTGAATGATCACTAAGTCCAGGAAGATGTGAAAGGGATAACTGATTCTCTGGATGTGACGTTAAAATCTGATCAAGTGTGCTAGATGACTGTGCACTTTGTCTTGTTGGTGAAGAGATTAGTTGGGTTAAGGCAAAGGTTTGACATGTGTTCACAAAATGGCACTATGCGGTATTTGATGTGATCTCAGAAGGGCAAGACCAGTCTACCGCGGGAAAGTTAAAATCCTGTAATATATTGACAGCAGCATAGGGAATCTTCGTGGTTACGGTATTAATAGCATCATGAAATAGTGGAATGAACGAGGCGTCGCTGTCTGGAGCGCAGATTTGTGGGCAGATGGGCGGTTAGGCGGGTCATACACATACATACATACATACATACATACATACATACATACATACATACATACATACATACATACATACATACATACATACATACATACATACATACATACATACATACATACATACATACATACATACATACATACATACATACATACATACATACATACATACATACATACATACATACATACATACATACATACATACATACATACATACATACATACATACATACATACATACATACAACAGAGCGCGAATAGAAGCATACACAAATATCGCACGTCGGCGTTTAAGCAAAACTCGCCTTTAAAAAAGCCCAGTAAACGAGATTAAAATCATACGCGCGAAAGTACCATCATGCTTCTTGCAAACAAGGTAAGAGAATATCGAAAACTCACTTTATGTATTCCGCCACTTGATCGCAGGTCTTCTGAGGTCGGCAGTAGAATCCGATGACCATGCTGGATGCATTTCTGCCTTCCGCTACTGCGATCTCTTCGAGCTCCTGCGAGACGATGTGCTATAATCGTACTGCACTGAGGTGAGCGTTAGTCACCACAGCGATATGCCTCAGCGACATTCACGTGAAACTTAACATTTATGTACAGTCTTCGTCTAAAGTCCTGAATACAAAGCATTTTCGCCTCATCCACAAAATGAACCTGTCACGGCGCCATCACAGACAACAGGGCCGTGAAATGCTACGATTAAGTTTCTTGCGGTGCTGAGTGATCATTTCCTAGCACTTTAAATTACATTTGGCATTTAATAATGGCGTGACGACTACATTTTGAGGCTGAGATAAACTTCTTAGCCTTCAGAACTTGATCAAGACTGTTCCTTTCCAAACAAAGTTCCTAATTCTGTTCCTCTTATAATCATTCATGCGAATCTGACTATAGCGCTGCTATGCATGCAAGAAGAACAGATGCGGCTCCAAGCGCTTATAATCGATTATATCAAAATGGTATCGACTTCGACTGGCCTCAGTCATCTTGTAAATGGAAAGAGGATATTACGACACATGAACATGGGGTGGCAGAAGAGACCGAGTTTCCCCTTCAACAGCAGTTCTCTGAAGATTATAGAATTTTAGATATATGCGTTATGAAAAGAAATTATTGCCTATGTAAAACAGGTATTGGGCTCTGATATGTTCAGCGCCTATTGCTGAAGAGAACGACGACAAGCATGTTAAACGCGCGTCACGGGCAGGAAAGAAAACGATAACGAAGCTCGCTTCGACGCTCGTACGTGTTCTGACACGCCTCGCGACTGATTGCAGAACGTTCTATTGACTGTTGACGACGTATCGCCCTGTGCAAGGTCTTCTACAACAAGTGGTGGAGGTTCCAGCAATCCCCTCAACCTGGAGCTTCGCAGCCGAGCTTTGCCTACCACTTCCGCGATGCCCGAGACCGCCAGCCAACCGCCAATTCCATCGCCTGTCATCTGTCCCGGTGCAGCGCGTCAGCGCGACCCAGCCATCTTCAGCGGCACCGATGACACGGCTGTAGAAAACTGGTTGGTGTCGTATGAACGCGTATAGTGCGTACAACAAGTGGAACGACACCGTGAAGCTCACAAACGTCATTTTCTATTTGAGCGACGTTGCCAATCTATGGTTTCGTAACCATGAGAGTGACATTTCTACCTGGACGGCTCTCAAGACCAGCCTGACTGAAGTTTTTGGCCGTCCCGCTATACGTAAGCTTCGCGCCGAGCAACGCTTGCAAAGTCGGGCACAACAAACCGGCGAAAACTTCACCAGTTTCATAGAAGATGTCGTAGACCTCTGCAAGCGCGTAAACCCTACCATGAGCGACGCCGAGAACATCGGACACATTATGCAAGGCATTGACGATGAAGCCTTCCATATGCTCGTCGCCAAAAACCCCCAAACTGTGTTCGACGTTATCAGCTTCTGCCAAAGCTTCGATGAGCTGCGAAAGAGGCGGCTTTCCACACGACGTGCTGGCCTTCAGCAGGCCACTCTTTCCAGCTTGGCTCTCTCCGGGGACGGCGCCCAGGACCAGCAGTCGCTAATTCAGCCCATTCAGCAGTTTGTTCGTGAGGAAGTCGCACGCCAGGTTTCCTTGTCCACCTTCACTTGCCCGCCAGCACCTGCGCCTGCGCCGCCGCTCACTTTCACCCTTCAGCGTGTCATACAAGGGCAGGTCGCTGAGGTTCTGCCTTCATCCTCAGCAGCCGTTGGTGGCGGCTCCTCTGACGTACGCTGCTGTTTTGGTGCGGCCACCACCCCCCGTCGCCCCTGTGTACAGCCAGCCTCCCTTCCTATATGAGCCTCAGGGACGCCAGCAAAATGAGAAACCTACAATCCCCCTTATCGTCCGGTTCTCCGCCGTCGACCACAGCCACACCCTTCCAACCCCTGGCGCACACAAGACAACCGACCTATCTGCTACGCCTGTGGAGTCGCCGGTCATGTGGCTCGTTTGTGCTGCAATCGTGGCCCTCGTCCCTACGACTATACACGCGAGCCGATGTACAATCTTCCTCCGTCCCCCTCGACTGTGTTCCCTGAGCCTCCTCCGCAGTCCTCTTCAAGTTACGATCGCCGCTCCCACCGCTCGCCTTCTCCTGGCCGTCGTTCCCGATCTCCGATGCTCCGCCGCCAATCAGCCGTTAACACGGCGAACTAACGGCCGCAGTTGCGGAGGCAAGAACTGCGCCATCAAGGACCAACTCAAGACCTGTTCACGTACCGGCCAACATTGTTACCATATTCATCGAGGGAGTTCCTGTCGAAGCACTTGTAGACACTGGCGCAGCCGTTTCTGTTCTTAATTAAGCCCTCTATCGCAAACTCAAAAAGGTGATGACGCCGCTTCCTGCAATTTCTCTTCGCACAGCCAGCGCTCAGGACATTCGATCATTAGCCGCCTGCACCGCCCGCCTTGTCATCGACGACGTTCAATACACAATAGAATTCCTCGTCCTCGCCCGCTCATCACACGACGTTATCCTTGGTTGGGACTTCCTCTCCAATCATAACGCCATAATAGACTGCGCCCGTGCTCAACTTGAGTTATCACCCCTCAGTGACACTTTTTTCGACACACCCGCTGCTGCTGCCGGTACCGTGCCCGTCGCAGAGGACACCGACGTTCCGCCTTTCTCCTCAGTGCTTGTGCCTTTTTATTGTGCTGCTCTTTCCGACGCCACTGTTACTACACACCGTCGTTACGAGGCGCTGACCAAAAATCCGTGCTACGGCCCCATGCTGTGCTGAAAATATTTCGCAACTCAAGTGCCATTTTTGTTTGTAACCCGTACCCCTGCCCTACCACTTTACTTCGTGGCCAGTCACTGGGTAGTGTTGCTTTGCTCGATTCCACGCCCACCTATTCCTTCGGCGATACCATCGCCGGCCTTCACATCAGCGCCATAACACCTATTCCTGTCGCCACTCCATCATCCCTCGAAGTTTTCCACCGGTCCATCGACGCTGGCCTGACGCCCTTACAACGAGCCCAGCTTGTCGCCATCCTACAACGTTTCGCGGCTTCGTTCGACTGCAAGCAACCTTCGTTGGGGCGCACAACTACCGTTACTCACCGTATTGATACCGGTGCCCATGCCCCTTTGCGCCAGCGTCCGTACCGTGTTTCAGTCGCCGAGCGCCGCATCATTGACGAAAAGGTGACCGACATGCTCCAGAGCAACGTGATCCAACCATCGCACAGCCCTTGGGCGTCTCCAATCATCCTGGTCAAGAAAAAAGACGGTTCCATCCGGTTCTGTATAGATTACCGCCGACTGAACAAGATCACGCGCAAGGACGTTTATCCTCTCCCTCGTATCGACGACGCCCTTGACTGCCTGCAGGGAGCTGAGTTCTTTTCTTCAAAAGACCTGCGTTCCGGCTACTGGCAGGTGCCGATGGCAGAGGCCGATCGCCCAAAAACCGCTTTCTTCACACCCGATGGGCTCTATGAGTTTATTGTCATACCATTCGGACTGTGCAATGCCCCTGCCACATTCGAACGCATGATGGACAACCTACAAAGAGGGCTCAAATGGCACACTTGCCTTTGTTACCTTGACGACGTTGTCATCTTTTCCCCAGATTTTCCATCTCACCTCCAGCGCCTTGAGACAGTTCTGCGATGCCTGACCGACGCTGGCCTCCAATCAAATTTAAAGAACTGCCGTTTCGAAGCAATGCGGACATGTCGTCTCGGACCAATGCGGACCATACTCGGACATGTCGTCTCCAAGGATGGCGCTTTTCCCGGTCCGGCAAAATTACGCACTGTGGCAGAATTTCTCAAACCAACTAATGTGAAAGAACTCCGCAGCTTCGTCGGCCTCTGCTCGTACTTCCGCCGCTTCGCTAACGACTTCGCCACAATCATCAACCCTCTCACCAAGCTTCTGTCCTGCCACGATCTTTCAGCCTGGTCTCCGCACTGTGATGATGGCTTCGCGACACTCCGCCACCTTCTGACGGCTCCGCCAATCCTGCGTCATTTCGACCCTTCTTCTCCCACGGAAATCCACACTGATGCCAGCGGCGTCGGCCTCGGCGCAGTACTCGCTCATCGGAAGTCTGGCTTTGATGAGTATGTTGTCGCTTACGAACGTCGGACCCTAACAAAAGCTGAATCAAACTATTCCGTCACCGAGAAAGAGTGTCTCGCTATTCTCTGGGCAATAGCAAAATTTCGCCCCTACTTGTATGGCCGTTCTTTTGATGTCGTCACCGATCATCACTCCCTCTGCTGGCTGTCTTCTTTGAAAGATCCTTCTGGTCGACTGGCCCGTAGGGCTCTGAGGCTCCAAGAATACGACATTAACGTCATCTATCGCTCTGGCCGTAAACATGCCGATGCTGATGCTCTCTCACGTTCTCTCTTGCCGTCTGAAGCCACTCCTGCTATATCCGTTCTATATCCCACCGACATGCCCACCGATATGACTTCCGAGCAACGCAAAGATGCATGGATCGCTTCACTCCTGGATTTTTTATCTGGCCGCGCTTCACGACCTTCTTGCCGCGCTCTGCGTCGCCAGTCTCACCATTTCGCCATCAGAGACGAGCTCCTCTACCGTAGGAATTACCTTCCGGATGGTAGAAAGTGGCTGCTTGTAATTCCGACTCATCTACGCTCCGTGACTTGCTCCCATTACCGCGACGATCCCCAGTGCGCCCACGCCGGCTTATTGAAAACCTTCACTCGCCTGCGACAGCGGTACTACTTGCGTGGGATGTACCGTTATGTTCGTCGGTTCGTCCAGTCCTTCCAAGAGTGTCAGCGCCGAAAACACCCACCTCGCCAACCCGCCGCTCCTCTGCAGCCGCTGACCTGCCCAGCTCAGCCCTTTTAAGTCTGTTGGAATAGACCTATATGGCCCGCTTCCTAGCACATCAACAGGCAATCGCTGGATCATCGTTGCAATCGATCATCTCACACGCTACGTCGAAACGGCGCCTTTGACATCTGCTACAGCCCAAGACACTGCCTCCTTCATCCTCCATCACATAATTCTTCGCCACGGGGCTCCAAAAGAATTGCTGAGTGACAGAGGTCCCGCTTTCCTTTCTGAAGTTGTCGAAGCTGTTCTTAGAGAATGCAAAATCGTTCACCGCGCCACCTCCGCGTACCATCCGCAAACAAATGGAATGGTTGAGCGTTTTAACCGCACCATGGGCGACATGCTAGCAGTGTATGACGCTTCCGACCACTCCAAATGGGACCGCAATCTTCCATTCGTCACATTCGCTTATAACTCTGCCACACAAGCAACCACCGGTTTCTCGCCATACTTCCTCCTGTACGGTCATGAGCCCTCTTGTACCATGGACACCATTCTCCCTTACCGATCGGATTCTTCCGAATTCACGACTGTTTCACAAGCTGCAACTTATGCCGAAGAATGCCACCAGCTTGCCCGGTCCTTCACTTCTCACGCCCAGCAACAGCACAAAACCACCCGAGATCAATCTGCACTTCTTCCTACTTACCGTACAGGCACGTTGGTCTGGCTATGAGTGCCTTCCACCAGTCACGGCCTTTCATCCAAACTTCTGAGCAAGTATCAAGGCCCCTACCGTATTGTCAAGCAAACATCCCCCGTCAACTACCTCATCGAAATCCTTACGATATCCACTGACCACCGTCGCCGAAATCGTGAAATAGTACACAGTAACCGCCTGAAACCTTACCACGAACCGGCCATCGTCACATCGCCATGAGCCGCCAGGATGGCGTCTTTTCGCCCGGGGGAAGTTTTAAAACAGGTATTGGGCTTTGATATGTTCAGTGCCTCTTGCTGAAGAGAATGACGACAAGCATGTTCAACGCGCGTGACGGGCAGGAAAGGAAACGATAACGAAGCTCGCTTCGACGCTCGTACGTGTGCTGACACGTCTCACGACTGATCGCAGAACGTTCTATTGACTTTTGACGACGTATCGCCCTGTGCAAGGTCTTCTACAACACCTAGAATTTTAACGAGCTGAAATAAGTTCCGATTTGCAGCCCTTTTCAACTGGTTCGCATTGCAGAAGCATTAAAACTTGCACCTACACGAAAAATGTTTTACCTCTCATAATAAAATGAGCAAATTACGTTAATATGCGAGCTCCTAAACTTCAGCGTAGACACATACGTACACAGAACACATCATAGGCGGCATTAAAGGTCATGATATTTCCCGCTCCTGCAGCAGGATTCTTGATATATTTGGTTGTTTCGCTGGCAATGTTCTTTAATTTCGCTCATATTGCGAAGTTTTCTTCAGCTTATTTGAGCCAAAACTTACATATACGGACACATACATCAAATACGTTTTGCGCAGAACTAATGAGTTCATACACCTGATGTCTTTTTGGAATAACAAACAAGAGCTAGCAGTGCCCGAATAATTAATATCGCTCATCATAAGAACAGCCTTGAAACGTTCACTATTTCACTCACGGAATATTATTTAGAAAGACATTTATTTTTTGGCGGTTTGCTCAAGACACATTGCAAAGCTACTGAAGATAAATTTTCGCCCTTTCTTGGGAACTATATTAAATTTTGTTTTCGTTCTGAAAAGTCCAACATGTGACAACTCTATGCTTGCAGGGTCGCGATTGCTCGAATCCAGTACGTTTCCCCTCAAAGAAGTGATTTCGGAAGCAGGGGATATAGATCGTAGATGCAAAACAATCATGCGCGTAAAGTTCAGTAGATACTTTTAACACCACTTGCGTGCGATTGCCAAGGCACCACTATCTGCGTGGCCGCAATTTCGCTGCAGGTCTTTACAAGCGCATATACGTTTTTGTTATAATACGTTTTCATATTCGTTGCACACCAGAACCGATGATATTCATAATCTGTCGCTACAAGGCCACTAGAGCTTCCGAGTTCGCACGGCACAGTACCTAGACGAAGTCTAAATACGTTCGAGAGTTCACCCGTATTCATTTCATGCTGCGCTTCAGTGATTCCTGACCTTTCATCATCTATTTCTGCGTAGGCGCCGCCTCTGCGCTCTTCAGTGCTACAGCACCAGCGGGCGCCATTAACGCTGCATCACCATTCCGTAAAAGGCGAAGCTTAAATGTTCTCCAACGTTTTCTTAATACCGTTGTCTATTTCAAAACCACGAGCGACACGATCGTTAAGCAACTGAGACGGACCGAAACGTTTTAATCACGTTGTTGAAGATAAGAAAATAGATTTTAGCTGGAGCCTGAAATCGGAGATACAAGATCTGAGATTTCAAGCGAACAGTTTCGGTGCTCAAAGCGGCCAACCTTGAGTGCGATAAATGCGGACTTGGCCACCTCCGGGTTGCTCTTCACGATTAGTTCGTGGATATTGAGGAAGCGCCAGCCGTAGACGTTGTGCTGCCAGTGTTCCATGTAGTGCTTGCTGCCCTCATCCGACCGGATCTCTTTAGTAAAACCCTCAACGGCCCTGCATGAGGTAGAGTGCGGAAGTGCTTCTATTGGGAAGAGAGTTAGTAACGCCATCGCTACAACGACTCTGGCGGCCTCGCCCAACCTTGCGAGTTGCAGGTGCCAAAAAACATTACTCAAAGTGGCTACGGGACAGAAATAAATAAAACAAGAGTACAGTGGGTCAGGGAATAAGCACCAAGTGATAATATCACAGCTGGGGACGAACTTATAAAGAGGATATATATAGAAAGAGAGGGCAGATTATGCTGCACTCCTCTTTGATGTGGTTTTAGGAGTGAAAGCAGGAAGAAATCAGGAGTAAAATTAATGGTACCCAGGGTTCGGTACTTGGTCCTCTTATTCTCCTGTTGTTTATAAATGATAGTATTGTTGCCAGAAGCCTGCCACACTGTTCATCAGCTCCAGGTCACCACTGTTGCGAATTTGCAGGGTCGCAGCGGAGAACCAGAGAAATATGACCATCGTGGCAGGCTACTCATTCTGAACAGCCCGTCAATTCAGTTTGAAAAGACGGTTTCTAAGACTATCACAATTTAAAATTCATTTGAAATTTGTCTCCCATGTTAAACGTTTGATCTATCTGAAGTGAATGCATGTAAATATCTTAGGCTGGGAATTATCAATAATTTGAGCTGCACTAAACAAATAGATTATGTAACTACAACTGCAAACTTCAAATTATTCTTTCTTAGGTGTGCTCTAAAACTTTCAACTCCTTCGGTTTGTGTCTTGCCAACAAATCAATACTTCTTCTTACATTAGATTATGGTTTCATTATTTAGGAGCGCTATACAATGACTAACATTAATGAGGTAGAAAACGTACAGAGAGAATGCGTAAGCGTCTTTTTTAATATATTTAAACTTACTTCAGCCGTTGCCTTGTTACCAAGAGCTAACGAGCTTTAAAGAAGTCAAGTAAATAGAGTCAGCAGACTGAAATTCCTATTTCAGTTATATGAACGGGACTATAGAAACAACATTGCTGAAACTATCTTCTTCTCAACTGTGAAAGCTACTATACGAAGGCATATTTTTACTATAGCTCCATTTCAGCCACGTAATAACTGCAATAAGTATGCTCATTTTTTTCCAAGAACCATGACCGGCTGGATTAAGCTGAGTGACCTCGAACTTTTACAACATTCAGTTTTCTTTTGCTCATTTCCTTCCGTCATTCAATAGCATTTAGAAAACGGATGTTTTTGTTTTATTCTCAACTATAACTTGCCACTGTTCTGCCTACGTATTTTTCCCATACTGAAATCCCAAAATATGGGATCACAGTATCTTTAAACTCGTGTAATTGCTATAACATATGTAGGCGCCATCAGACATGAAAATTTCGGTCAGGAATATAATTCAGGTGGAGAATTTAAAAACATTCCAGTTTGAGCAAGAAACAAGCCAGAATAACAAAATTGTAATCCAAATTTTGAGCGGTGGCATGCCAGAAATATATGATTAACCAACCATATTTGTCATGAATTTCGCGAATAATTTGTTGACATCTATCGAAAACTAGATGTGCAGTCCCACGTGTTCATGCATAAGCATAACATAACCATAATTTATTCACAGGAACAGAGAGCTTTGTAGTTGTGCAGAGCTTCTTGAGATGGGTAAGAGGCAGACACCCACTTTTTTCGACATAAGTCACTTCCTGAGATGTCGATCAAATTGTGCTTACTATCATGTTAAAATAGTGAGTGAACTGGGGCAATAGAAGGTCACTAATAGCAGTATGGTTAACTTAGCTGACTCAAATGGAACATAAACGCAGTTACTTTGAATCCGGCCTGCAGATTAGACTATTTTTTTGTGAGTCTGTGCGTAAGGGTGTCGCAAGTAGTTCCAGAGCGCACATTAAATGTCATTGCAAGATATCTAATCATGTTCCCGATTAGCTGGAATGGTGATGATGGTAATTTTCACTTGGCAGTAGGAACTAGGTGGTATCGTATGCCGTTCTGTCTCATGTAACTGGTACTACACCGCATCACCCCCCCCCCCCCCTCCCCCGCCCTCTTCCGTGTTGCTGCATGTCGTTTCTCGACATGCCAAACGGGTGCTGCATACTGGCCTGCTCATATAATAATTGTGGTAGCTGGAGATTGGCTTATCTTTTTGTATTATCGAAGGACGAAATGCTGAAAACGAAGTGGCCACGGGTAATTTAGACTCATGATTTTATTTTTACCGATAAGAACAAGCTAAGGAATTATTTCATGCGCTTACGACGTACATCAAGTGTCAGTTCCAATTTCGTTTCTAATGCTTTTAACGTCCATACTTGGTGCACTAAAGGGAAGTACACGGCGACGAAATTGCGCAGAACACTGGCGAATTTACATATTAAACCAACTTTGGTGGATCACTTCTAGATGCCTACATTCTGCACTGCCGCTGGACCTGCGTGCGCTTCAAGAATGTATACCTTCATTTCGCGCTGCTTTCATGGCGCAAAATGAAATGTGCCAACCTATTTCGCTTCTCGGTTGCCAACTCACACTCGCCGTCGACACGAGGGCAGCCAAAACCAACTTTCGCAAAACCAATAAGGCGCTTCTCACTTAATCAGAAATAATTCCGTCGTTTTACGTCCTCTTTCCTCTCCTAGTTTATTTCACTGCACTTCCCGAAACTTGTGGGAAGAAGATTTCTCAGTTCATCGCCATCTGTCCTTGGCAAGTGGGCAGTGAACAAGATCGGCGCTGACGGCGCAGGTCTAAGCAACGAGCTAGTAAGCTAGAGCTAACGCTCTAACACTTCCAATTTATGAAAACTAAAGAGAGTTTACTCACGGTGCGGGCACGGAAAAGCCCAATCGAACTTTGGATGAGGTAGTCGGGTTTGAGGTAGTCGTTGATGGACGTCTCCATGAATGTGTCCTCCGGCTTTATGTAGAGCGAGTCGTAGAATAGGTAGTCGCAGACATCTCCAGGAGGCACCATGAGCCCTTGCAGGTGGTAACTTAGCGTGCACAGCGTGGTGAAGCGACGCAGACCCGCACCTGTTGGAGGCGGAATTGTGGCCAAAGGGTACCTGAAGGCGGGCTTGCTCGAGCAGCGGAAAAAGCGTTTAAAAGGAAACAACAATGAGAGGAACTCGACGTGCTCTCCTGACTGCACTGATTGATGTCCTCAAAGCTAAGTGATTGACAGCTGCGCTTTCCTTCTTTTCGGGCGTTGCGCATACACTGTCACAGCGTGCATACCATATCTCCAGTCTAGCTGTGGTCTCATATTCGATCAATTCAATCTCTGTTGTGCTCCGCCTACTTCTACTCTACTTCTAACGTAGTCTAGCAAGCATGTGTTAAAACACATTTAAATATCTTTAAAACCCGTCGGCTGGCTCGTGCTAGCGAATAAAGGTTCCGTACTCCGCCAGTGCTTGTGTCGTTATTTACTTTTTCGCGCGCTTGATGGGCAATGAGACGCTGCTGTGGACAGCAGGGGAATTTAAGCAGCTATTTAGCCCTATGTTCTGATTGTTCGCCTCGTTGGTTTCCTTCCGGCTGCACAAGAGTAAATACATAGCAGTTTCTTGCACCAACTTATTAGTGAGGAGGCAGCTCTCCTGACCAAGGCCGATCATTCACAAATATGAAGGTTATACCGAAGAGCACTCCAGTTTAGAATGTCTGGCATGAATATTTCATTTCCAACCTGATTGAAGTCGGAGCGAAGCACACCTTGAGTTATGAATTGAAGTTATTTTTAATATTTTGTTAATATTATTTTAGTTTTCTAAGACTTTAGAGTATTCTAGCCTTTTGCTCGTATCCAGTGGTTATTTTATAGTTTTGGAGGAGGAGGAGGAAGAAGAAGAAGAGGAAAGACAGGGAGGTTAACCCGTAAATGAGCTGGTTTGCTACCCTGCACTGGGGGAGAGGGGTAGGTGGGTACAAAATTTGTGGCTGAGAGAGGGATGGGTGATGACACTACAGTCACATCACAGACAGGTCACATCACATCACGTCACAGTCATATCACGTAACATAGAAAATCATAGCATTTCGATCATTCCTGTGCTTTTCATAAAGCGGAGCAGTGCCTGGGAGGCCTTCACTGCAGACGATCGCCGTGGCAAGGGACATAGGATCTTGATTTCAGTTAGTGAGCGTCCATTTAGACGCTCCAGCCCACGGCATATAGGCACTGTCTTTTCTAACTGTATATGGGGGCACTCACAAAGAATATGGCCTATAGTCTCGTCGCACCCTGGGACATAAAGACATCAGATGACTAACCGTGGACCCTCCCCCCTCACCTCCCCCCTAGACACATATAGGTAAAGCGAGAGGTCACATCAACTACCTTTAAAAATAGTATACTGTCGCTTGAAATTTAACAGACCTTCTCCTTACGGATATCATTCTTATCTGATCTTATTTCAAGTATTGCTTTTGTGTCCCTTCATAGTGCGTATTTCGCATTCTCATCGAGGATCTCTCTCGTGGCAACTTCATTTTTCTTTTCATTAGAATTTTGTGGCGGAACATCTCACCGTTTTCTGCCATTGCGTGCCCACTTTATTACTGCTACCGGAAAACTATTTGCACACGTCTGTCCGATATATTATTGTTCTTCTCTCATAGAATATTTTTGTCTTCTTTCGGGCTTGCAGAATTTTAAGGTGACGATCAACGCTTTATTGTAAGCAGAACTCGGTTGTCTTTGTCCTTTTTTTTTCATGGTGTTTCTTTATTTATGATATACAGTGATTTGTTTTGCATGGTTACACTAGGAGGCCCCAAAGTAAAGACTGGTTGGGGGGGGAGGCGGTTTCTAACACTAAGAACATACCATTTATAACAAATTTTGGCAAACAGTGGCCACCCATTGTACAAATACTCTAAACATAAATTAGTAGTAGCAAGCAAATGAACCAAAGCAAGTGATAAATAGTACATTGATTAGTACATTAGGTACATTATGTACAAAGTGTTTCACAGTGATATGCCGGCAAATCTAGTGCTAAATTTGACATAGTTTGTTCGAACCTTGGGAAGAAGGAAATAGTAGCGGTCAGAAAATCTGGTGTAATTTCTGTCCTTTAATTCACAAATTGAAAAAGTTTCAGTCGGAATATTGGGAGTTGTTAATCTTTAGAGTGTGCATACTAGGTACGCAAATGCGAGCAAATATCAACCCGAGAAACATCACACCTTTCGAAATCTTCCTATTACCTCGTCCCTTAGGAGCGCAGGCAAATACGAAGATACACATCAACGCGCATGCTTTTCCTTTGTCGTCGTCTTGTTTGTCCTCTTTGGTGTTTGTCATCAGCAAATTGCCCAACTAGTGTCGTTTTTACTTCAGATATTCTAAGCGCACATCACTTAGCACTTTATTGCAGCTTCTTTTCTGATTCCTTTGGTATTGAGGTGCTACCAATAGGTATTTATTATTGTCACACCACACATATATTTAGCTCTCTCCAAGCACCAAAGCCATTTAGTCCATGGACGGCTTATTATCAGGAGTGCCTAATCATGCATGGCAATATCACAAGCGCGGGCACCTGCGGGAATTTCCTGGATAACCGACTCAGTGGAAGGCAGGCTGCATTTTTCGGTACACTGTCATGACAGAAAGCTTCTGTAAGAACCAATATTCCCGCAGATAAACCTTTTAGGTGGCGTGCCTTTCAAAACCGTCTGATTTAGGTATCGTAAGGGATAAAACCGAAGAAACGACGGGACAGAGGCGTCTTGCCTCTGTCCCGTCGTTTCTGCGGTTTTGTTCCTGGCCTACAGTCACGCTCCATCAAGATTTATGAATGAAGTTTCAATATGAAGAATACTAAGGTAATGTTCAACAGCCTCGGAAAGGAACAGCAGTTTACGTTAGGTAACGACGCACTAAAAGTAGTAGGCGAATATGCCTACTTAGGAGAAGTAGTAAGAGCAGATCCGGACCGTGAAAAGGAAATAACAAGAAGAATAAGAATGGGATGGAGGGCATTTGTCAAGCACTCGCAGGTTATAACTAGCGGCTTACCAGTATCGCTCAAGAAGAAAGTATATAACAGTTGCATCTTGCCTGTACTCCCCTATGGGGCTGAAACGTTGAGACTAACCGATAAGGTTCTACTTAAGTTGAGGAAAATGAAGAGGGCTATGGAACAAAAAATGGTAGGGGTAACATTAGGAGATAGGAAGCGTGCAGAGTGGGTCAGGGAAATGACTCAAGTTACTGGCATTCTAATAGAAATCAAGAAGAATTGGGCATGGGCAAGACATGTAGTGCGAAGAAAGGATAACCGATAGTCGCTTAGGGTAACAAACTGAATTTCAAGGGAAGGAAAGCGTAGCAGGGAGTGGCAGAAAATTAGATGAGCGGATGAGGTTAATATTTTTGGAGGGTTGAAGTGGATGCAACTAGCACAGAGCCGGTTTTTTTGGAAAAATATGGAAGAGGCCTTCGCCCTGCAGTGGGTGTAGTAAGGCTGATGATGATGAAGATTCATGAAAAACGTTGTCTTTCTAGCATGTATGCAATTGAAATTGGATTTCAGCCACAGCTGTCGAGTATATGCACCTGGGATGTTTGCTCGCCAAGTGCGCATTGTGCTGTTAATTTCAGAAGAACTTATAGTTTTGTTGACAGTCCTGAGCACAAGTTTGCGAGGCGCGAGTTGTTTCCTCGTGTCAATAGCGAACGCCTATATGAAAACAATTGGCAAGAGAGCATGCATGTTCTATGCAAATAAGCAATTAGCAGTTGGATGACTTGTGTGCGAACTCAGAAACATTTTTTCTATGATGGCTGGTATCCAGAAAGCTCTGTCGATGGCTATAATTGACAAAACTAAACCACCATTTCTCTGTTGCTAACCGCCTGCATAAATAACACAATCAACTAAAGCGCACATAGAGTGCGGTTTCGAGCCCGTCGGTAGATAATATACGACCTACTATAATATACAAACCTTTTTCACTTCTGGTTATAATCATGGCGGGTGCATAATCATACGTGCTGTACATGCTGCCCTAATTGTTCGGAGAGCCTGTGTGAGAGACGGAGAGCCTGCCTTCATGAACTAATGGTCTCCTTCTAGGAACCAAGTGTCTGAAAAGAGACTACAGACGCGACGCACACTTCGCGCTATGGCACCCCTCCGAGACATTCCTTCATAAGATCCTTTGTTGGCCGAGTTGGTATCTTGTCCGTTGGCTTCGTGTTCGCGCTGTTTAAATTAATAATGAATTCCTTCACAGCCAAGCATGTTAAAAATACAAACGGCAAAGCGTCAGACCTTACAGCAAGTAAGTTTAGCTGAGGTCAGGAGTTCACAGATCAACCAGACAACTGACATTCTTGCCGTCAACAGACGCGCAGCATCGGCCCTGTCGGCGGCATTGAGGAACAGTGTGCTCTAACATCGCATGAGAGGCTTGTGCCCTGGCTAGTGTGGACCTTACAGCAGGTAGGTTTAGCTGAGGTCAGGAGTTCACAGAACAACCAGGCAGCTTACATTTTTGCGGTCAGCAGGTGTGCAGCATCGGCCTAGTCAGCGGCATTGAGACACAGTGTGCTCTAAAATCGCAATGGACGCTTGTACCCTGGCTAGTGTGGACCTTAGGGCAGGTAAGTTTGCGCTGAGGTCAGGAGTTCACAGAACAACCAGGCAGCTCACATTCTTGCCGTCAGCAGACGCGCGGCATCGGCCTAGTCGGCGGCATTGAGGCACAGTGGGCTCTAAAATCGCATGAGAGGCTTGTGCCCTGGCTAGTGTGGACCTTACAGCAGGTAGGTTTAGCTGAGGTCAGGAGTTCACAGAACAACCAGGCAGCTCACATTCTTGCGGTCAGCAGACGCGCAGCATCGGCCTAGCCGGCGGCATTGAGGCACAGTGGGCTCCAAAAACGCATGAGAGGCTTGTGCCCTGGCTAGTGTGGACCTTAGAGCAGGTAAGTTTGCGCTGAGGTCAGGAGTTCACAGAACAACCGGGCAGCTCACATTCTTGCCGTCAGCAGACGCGCGGCATCGGCCTAGTCGGCGGCATTGAGGCACAGTGGGCACTAAAATCGCATGAGAGGCTTGTGCCCTGGCTAGTGTGGACCTTACAGCAGGTAGGTTTAGCTGAGGACAGGAGTTCACAGAACAACCAGGCAGCTCACATTCTTGCCGTCAGCAGACGCGCGGCATCGGCCTAGTCGGCGCCATTGAGGCACAGTGGGCTCTAAAATCGCATGAGAGGCTTGTGCCCTGGCTAGTGTGGACCTTACAGCAGGTAGGTTTAGCTGAGGTCAGGAGTTCACAGAACAACCAGGCAGCTCACATTCTTGCCGTCAGCAGACGCGCGGCATCGGCCTAGTCGGCGGCATTGAGGCACAGTGGGCTCTAAAATCGCATGAGAGGCTTGTGCCCTGGCTAGTGTGGACCTTACAGCAGGTAGGTTTAGCTGAGGTCAGGAGTTCACAGAACAACCAGGCAGCTCACACTCTTGCCGTCAGCAGACGCGCGGCATCGGCCTAGTCGGCGGCATTGAGGCACAGTGGGCTCTAAAATCGCATGAGAGGCTTGTGCCCTGGCTAGTGTGGACCTTACAGCAGGTAGGTTTAGCTGAGGTCAGGAGTTCACAGAACAACCAGGCAGCTCACATTCTTGCCGTCAGCAGACGCGCGGCATCGGCCTAGTCGGCGGCATTGAGGCACAGTGGGCTCTAAAATCGCATGAGAGGCTTGTGCCCTGGCTAGTGTGGACCTTACAGCAGGTAGGTTTAGCTGAGGTCAGGAGTTCACAGATCAACCAGACAACTGACATTCTTGCCGTCAACAGACGCGCAGCATCGGCCCTGTCGGCGGCATTGAGGAACAGTGTGCTCTAACATCGCATGAGAGGCTTGTGCCCTGGCTAGTGTGGACCTTACAGCAGGTAGGTTTAGCTGAGGTCAGGAGTTCACAGAACAACCAGGCAGCTTACATTTTTGCGGTCAGCAGGTGTGCAGCATCGGCCTAGTCAGCGGCATTGAGACACAGTGTGCTCTAAAATCGCAATGGACGCTTGTACCCTGGCTAGTGTGGACCTTAGGGCAGGTAAGTTTGCGCTGAGGTCAGGAGTTCACAGAACAACCAGGCAGCTCACATTCTTGCCGTCAGCAGACGCGCGGCATCGGCCTAGTCGGCGGCATTGAGGCACAGTGGGCTCTAAAATCGCATGAGAGGCTTGTGCCCTGGCTAGTGTGGACCTTACAGCAGGTAGGTTTAGCTGAGGTCAGGAGTTCACAGAACAACCAGGCAGCTCACATTCTTGCGGTCAGCAGACGCGCAGCATCGGCCTAGTCGGCGGCATTGAGGCACAGTGTGCTCCAAAAACGCATGAGAGGCTTGTGCCCTGGCTAGTGTGGACCTTAGAGCAGGTAAGTTTGCGCTGAGGCCAGGAATTCACAGAACAACCGGGCAGCTCACATTCTTGCCGTCAGCAGACGCGCGGCATCGGCCTAGTCGGCGGCATTGAGGCACAGTGGGCACTAAAATCGCATGAGAGGCTTGTGCCCTGGCTAGTGTGGACCTTACAGCAGGTAAGTTTAGCTGAGGACAGGAGTTCACAGAACAACCAGGCAGCTCACATTCTTGCCGTCAGCAGACGCGCGGCATCGGCCTAGTCGGCGCCATTGAGGCACAGTGGGCTCTAAAATCGCATGAGAGGCTTGTGCCCTGGCTAGTGCGGACCTTACAGCAGGTAGGTTTAGCTGAGGTCAGGAGTTCACAGAACAACCAGGCAGCTCACATTCTTGCCGTCAGCAGACGCGCGGCATCGGCCTAGTCGGCGGCATTGAGGCACAGTGGGCTCTAAAATCGCATGAGAGGCTTGTGCCCTGGCTAGTGTGGACCTTACAGCAGGTAGGTTTAGCTGAGGTCAGGAGTTCACAGAACAACCAGGCAGCTCACACTCTTGCCGTCAGCAGACGCGCGGCATCGGCCTAGTCGGCGGCATTGAGGCACAGTGGGCTCTAAAATCGCATGAGAGGCTTGTGCCCTGGCTAGTGTGGACCTTACAGCAGGTAGGTTTAGCTGAGGTCAGGAGTTCACAGAACAACCAGGCAGCTCACATTCTTGCCGTCAGCAGACGCGCGGCATCGGCCTAGTCGGCGGCATTGAGGCACAGTGGGCTCTAAAATCGCATGAGAGGCTTGTGCCCCGGCTAGTGTGGACCTTACAGCAGGTAAGTTTAGCTGAGGTCAGGAGTTCACAGAACAACCAGGCAGCTCACATTCTTGCGTCAGCAGACGCGCGGCATCGGCCTAGTCGGCGGCATTGAGGCACAGTGGGCTCTAAAATCGCATGAGAGGCTTGTGCCCTGGCTAGTGTGGACCTTACAGCAGGTAGGTTTAGCTGAGGTCAGGAGTTCACAGAACAACCAGGCAGCTCACATTCTTGCCGTCAGCAGACGCGCGGCATCGGCCTAGTCGGCGGCATTGAGGCACAGTGGGCTCTAAAATCGCATGAGAGGCTTGTGCCCTGGCTAGTGTGGACC
The DNA here is from genome assembly GCF_055883805.1 of Amblyomma maculatum. Classification (NCBI taxonomy): domain Eukaryota; kingdom Metazoa; phylum Arthropoda; class Arachnida; order Ixodida; family Ixodidae; genus Amblyomma; species Amblyomma maculatum. The sequence continues at coordinate 159,380,638 of NC_139347.1, forward strand.
TTACAGCAGGTAGGTTTAGCTGAGGTCAGGAGTTCACAGAACAACCAGGCAGCTCACATTCTTGCGGTCAGCAGACGCGCAGCATCGGCCTAGTCGGCGGCATTGAGGCACAGTGGGCTCTAAAATCGCATGAGAGGCTTGTGCCCTGGCTAGTGTGGACCTTACAGCAGGTAGGTTTAGCTGAGGTCAGGAGTTCACAGAACAACCAGGCAGCTCACATTCTTGCCGTCAGCAGACGCGCGGCATCGGCCTAGTCGGCGGCATTGAGGCGCAGTGGGCTCTAAAATCGCATGAGAGGCTTGTGCCCTGGCTAGTGTGGACCTTACAGCAGGTAGGTTTAGCTGAGGTCAGGAGTTCACAGAACAACCAGGCAGCTCACATTCTTGCGGTCAGCAGACGCGCAGCATCGGCCTAGTCGGCGGCATTGAGGCACAGTGGGCTCTAAAATCGCATGAGAGGCTTGTGCCCTGGCTAGTGTGGACCTTACAGCAGGTATGTTTAACTGAGGTCAGGAGTTCACAGAACAACCAGGCAGCTCACATTCTTGCGGTCAGCAGACGCGCAGCATCGGCCTAGTCGGCGGCATTGAGGCACAGTGGGCTCTAAAATCGCATGAGAGGCTTGTGCCCTGGCTAGTGTGGACCTTACAGCAGGTAGGTTTAGCTGAGGTCAGGAGTTCACAGAACAACCAGGCAGCTCACATTCTTGCGGTCAGCAGACGCGCAGCATCGGCCTAGTCGGCAGCATTGAGACACAGTGTGCTCTAAAATCGCAATGGACGCTTGTACCCTGGCTAGTGTGGACCTTAGAGCAGGTAAGTTTGCGCTGAGGTCAGGAGTTCACAGAACAACCAGGCAGCTCACATTCTTGCCGTCAGCAGACGCGCGGCATCGGCCTAGTCGGCGGCATTGAGGCACAGTGGGCTCTAAAATAGCATGAGAGGCTTGTGCCCTGGCTAGCGTGGACCTTACAGCAGGTAGGTTTAGCTGAGGTCAGGAGTTCACAGAACAACCAGGCAGCTCACATTCACACCGTCAGCAGAAGCGCAGCATCGGCCTAGTCGGCGGCATTGCTGTTGCTTAGTGCGCTCGTGTCATGGGAGAAAACAGAAGCTGGGTGAGGCGATTTTGATCTCAGCAATAGACTATATTCCGTGGCCGAGTGGATGATTTTGTCTGTGACACTCTTCATGCTTCCCTCTTAGCTGGCAACTGGCCATTGCCTACCGGCCAGACCAGCTTATCGACGCCAATTGCCTATATCTGAGCACCTAGAGCTCCTTTCAGGGCAGCCAGCGTGTGCGACTATGATGAGTCATTGCGAGTTCGAAAAGAGTGCTACGCATTTCCTTTCTTCCCATCCTCCCCCTTCTGCTGAACACTGATCCCTAATATGACACCCTTCTTTGTTACCCTGACATTTTGCCGCCTACTGTAGCTATGTACCCTTATGCACTCTCAGCGGAACAGCCCAACCGGTGCAGGCAAAATGAATTCCAGAGCGGCCGCTGCGTGATGCCTCAAGCGATGTTGCACATCCAACGCGCAGCGCATTTTAATACTGCGTGAAGTTCGTGTGCTATCATTTATATATTTAAATAAACTTATTGCCTTCGCGATTCTTCTGTGGCCAGAAAACGTCAGCGCAGAAATGCTGCTCTGTGCTTTTGGGTACCATGGAAAAATCCTCCTGGTTCAACATTTCAATTTCACGCACACTAATATACGCGTACACTCGTGAAAAACCAGTGTTATGAGTACATTCACATTTTGTTTTGCCAGTTATAGGTAGCGCTCTACTTTTTTTCGGCTGAACCAAAAGTTACGCTGTGTGCAGTAGTGTCATGCCCTGCTGCAGAACTCATTACCAGGACGTTGACGACAGCTGAATCATAATCTGATGACTTGCAAGTAGCCTCCCCCCCCCCTTCCTCCGCCGGTTGAGTGGGTCAAGGCGTTACGGCCGCCAAGCTTTGCTCAATCGCTATAGCCTGTGGTCTGTATTTGTACAGCCAAGACCTATACTGAGGCGTGGCAAATCACCGGGAAGTTGTTGAGTCAGAAGTAGCACTTGGCAAATCCCACGCTCTACCCATCCCCTCCTAATACCCATAACACATTCCCTTCAACCCAGTTCCTTATCCTTTGTCCTCTTACTCTTCCACTACAAGAGGAGATTAGGGGAGTCTTCCCGGGCTAGCTCCCCAGCTGTGGGTCGCTGTAGTGGAACTCCTCGCTTTAAATATTAAGTTCTATTAAGAGAATATCTTGTCCGGATGGACCCCTTTATTTGTATTTCAAATGGGCACCTCTTTCCCTACCCGCGGTGGTGCGAGAAAAGTCCCTCTGTGGGCTTGAAACCGTTTCAATGTTTCGTCCACTGTTTGAATTTTTATATGGACCAACCGAACTACCTTTCGTTCAACGCTTCCTTGCGTGTTTACACCTTAAGCGGCTCGCTAGATTTCGTCAGTGTCGCAGATCAGCTGTGCGCATGCGAAGCAGAAACACTTATTATGCGGTAAACCGAAACATCACGCAAATATTCTTTTTTGCGTTCGCGTTGAGACGACGACAGAACAGCTAGCATTGAGAAACTGAAATGTATTGTGATACAGCGAAGAACTATCTACACTGCTTAATGCAGACTCTTAACATCGGCGGCAGCACGCAAAACAAGCCAAAAGATTCAGCACGTTCAGTGAATCGCTTATTCGTGATGCCACGTTCAACGTTACGTTAACATATCGCTAAATAGCGCCTTTATCACACAAATGCAACAATAAAACAAAAAGCTGGAAGTTGTTGGCGTGAACGATTTTGGAGTTCCGAAAAGCCAAGGCTCAAATCCTTCTGGTAGCAGACTATTGTTTTGTTGTTTTTATATTTCTTAAGTGTCGGTGTCAGTTTAATCCTTATTTTTTTTTCTTTGCCTTGTATCTTTAGGCTTTGAAGCCTTCTTTGCGCATGCAATTTCGAAACAAAATTTTCTGAAGGAATAAAACATGCTACCGTAGTGCACATAGACTTCCTCCGAAAGTCCTTGCGAGTCATGTGATAGTACTTGCAAAGATAAGCTGTAGTAGTGATGAGTGCATTTCTCTTTTGGCGTTCTGTTGCCTGATTAAAACTTTATTTTCACAAAGAGCAATGTTTTTGTGAAGAGGAGCTGGTATTCTGTCGACAGGATGCAACTTCATATTTCACTTCTGTGTAATTTTACTATTATTTATGACGCGAAACTAAACTGGATGGAGAACACCTAACCGACAAAACAAGCGTGTAAAGTGTATACCGTATAATAATATTGCTGGTTTTTACCCGAACGGGTTGCGAGAGAACAGGTCTTTGGTCCAGAGGGGATCGCTCGATCCCGATCACCTGCATGAAACAGGTCTCACACTCCTTTATGAAATAGGTCTGACCCTCCATTTTGGAACCGATTTATGACCTGACTTGTCGTGTCCAATAATCTCAGTATGTGAACCTGTATATATCTGTACGAGGTATTCATTACGGATAATTCTACACACCTGTTGAAACTGAAAAGAAAGAGGAAATATCGCGTCTCCAAAGAGATAGTTGCAAGTCCGCATAAAATAAAAGTGCAATAAAATCCACGGGCAGCAAAGGTATAAATGCGAAACCGTCATTCAGTTAGCACAATATACATGCATACGTGTATAAATACGTTCGGTGAATGCAGATTTCAGTGCGTTCCGAAAAATTACTTTAATGACGTCGAAATAACATGTGGTATTAAACATAGAGTAAACGCAACAAGGACTTCAACACAACTCAATCACCAGTCGCCGTCCAAGCCAAATCGAGACAAGCAATCAGGTAGGCTCTTTTCACTTACGCAATTCCGTCTCAGATTAGGCGAAAAATCAAGCAGCAATCGTTGTGACATCAGACAGCATAGGCGCGGGACTAAACCGCGCTCCTACACTTAATAACTGGTTCACACCTTTAAGCAAATCAAGAAATTATACTCGAGTTGGCGGAAAACGCGTCATTGCCTACGCAGACATCTGAGTCGCAGCAAGATCAGCTGACCACTTGAGGCTACTAATTCCCTTCGTTGGTTGAACTTCCGAGAGCACACAAACTTTCATCTAATCATCTTTCATCACTTGGCTGCAATACCACTTTATATTCATTTATAGCAGGCTCTCGCTCGCTTCAGATTGAGCTTGAGCACTCTCTACTTCCTCAACAGCAAGTCCATTCGCGTAATTTGTTTCTGAAATGCCATTACTGGTAAACAATCTTCCTGCGTTATTCGAAGCAGGTGCGACGAAAATATGAAAATATCATCTTCAACATTCCACAAAAAGCAGCCTCGGAAAGCATGAAAGGGTAACCTCAGGAACTCTAGACCATGGTGTGTAGATCAAGCAATGTGAGATATGCCGCCGCAAGCAATATGTCTTCATTCAAACACGGAGTGGTAGCTTTCTCGTCGCCTCTCTGCTTCCCGCCCAATGACCGCTTCACCATTTTCTTCTGTCACCAGATGAACTGCACTAATTTTTACTAACGTTCCAGTGAATTGGTATTGGTGTAGCTCTTCTATTTAGACGTAAGCGGAACGATACCCGAGACATATAGAAGCGACCGCATCTTGCCTTCACGCCCTGAACCAATGACGTGCCTTGATAGCTTAGATAATCTGGTCGATTTGACGTCTAGCAAGCACAATTACCTGTTTGAATAGAAGGCAGTTCGCCGCGCGACGAAAAGCTGTTCTCACAAAAACCAACCTGTACGTAGCCACAGCTTTCACAGAAGGTTATACATATCCCATTTAGTGATTTACGGGAATCAAGGCCATCAAGCTTGTAGCCGCCACTAAAAGATTGTAAACGTGGCAATTGGTAATCTATAAGGGAACTACTTAGATCCCTTGAGGCGAGGAGCCACCAAAGCTAATGTCTGTCTTAAGGTCTTGATCGACAGAAGCAAACAATGTCATCAGCTCGGACACAGTCTTTTCTGAACGGCTTCTGCCTGCTGTGTGTTGCCACTTTGTTGTTTCGTGCGGTGAAAGTTTGCGCAGTATTAGAACACTTTTGCTGCATTCGCCGTTGTAACAGTAATTATCTGCACCAGTGAGCAGTACAGACACAAAAAGCAGTAGGCACCGGCATAGAGACACTTCACAGCGCGAGAGCGTGGATGCTGCGATATTTGGTGATGTGGTCCTTCCGTCTTTGCCGGCTTGTAGACCTTCTGGTTTCGACGGCTGCCGGTGCGTTGCTGCCTTAATGCCGCGTACATGCTATCACTGGGTACGACAAGTTGGTAGATAACACAAACATTTCATGCAAATGCGCATAATACGTGTAGGAGATACAAAATGTTTAATTTAGTCATCCAGTTAATTTACTGCGCGCCATTCTTGCTGCCTGCGTTTACAGAACGTGTCGACAAATCCGTTAGTCATCGGCGTGTTATTTTGTTTTAATAAAATCCATTTTCTCTCTAACGCTCTTTGTGAAAAACATTGTTTACTCTCAAACCGAATAGATTACAAGAAGAGTATCGCTTGAAACTTTTCTATTCGATATTCTTGCGTAAAGGGCGAAAGCGTGTTCAGATCATGTTTGTGGAAACACGTAGGAATGCTCACCTTCAAGTCTTGTTTACAGTACTTGCTAAATAATATGGACACCCATATGAGTCCCCGACAATTGGCCAGATATTAAATTAACCTCCGGAACCGCATGCGTATTCAAAAGACTATATTACGCTGCTGGAAGGTGGGCTCAGGCGAAAGTAATTAAGAGGGATCACTGCATCTAGCACTCGCAGACGTACAAGTCGAAACCAGCGGAAAAATAAAAATCTTAAATGCTAAAAATCACTATTGATTCTTGCATTATTTTATAAAAGCAGCAAATATTAGATGTATTGAATCAGTGCTTGCCCGAAGTAAGCAGGTTCACAGATATGCACACACTGACCACTTCTCTGCACATAATCATCAACATAATCATCACCAGCCTGACTATACCCACTCATAGCGAAGGCCTCTCCGATATTCCTCCAATTAATCCGGTCCTGTACTAGCTGCATCCACTTGACCACTGCGAATATATTAACCTCATCCGTCCACCTAGCTGTCTGCCACCCCTGCTACGCTTTCCTTCCCTTCAGTTTGTTACCCTAAGAGACCATCGGTTATCCTCTCTTCGTACTACATGTACTGCCCATGCCCATTTCTTCTTCTTGATTTTCACTAGAATGTCAGTAGCTCGAGTAATTTCTCTGACCCACTCTACACGTTCCCTATCTCTTAATGTTACTAATACCATTTTCAGTTCCATAGCCCTCTGCGTTGTCCTCAAATTAAATAGAATTCTCTTTGTTAGCCTCCACGTTTCAGCCCCATAGGTTAGTACGGTTAACATACAACTATTGTATACTTTCCTTTTGAGCGATACCGGTAAGCTGCTAGTCATAACCTGCGAGTGCATGCCGAATGCGCTGCATCCCAGCCTTATTCTCCTTGTCATTTCCCTTTCATGGCCCGGATCTGGAGAGACATATTCGCCTACTACTTCCAGTGCTTCGCTACCTAAAGTAAACTGCAGATCTTCGCGATGCTGTTGAACATTATCTTAGTCCTGTATGTTGATTTTGAAGCCTGTCATTCTACTTCTCCTGTCTAGGTCAATAATCATTCTTTGCCGTTCATCCCCTGAGTTACTCAGCAAGGCAATGTCATCAGCAAATAGCAGATTACTGAGGTATTCTTCATCTACCCTTATCCCTAACTTCTCCCATTCCAAGTCTCTGAATACTTCTAGGCAAGGTGTAGTACAGGGGAGCACATGTCTCTTTGCCTAACACCTTTCTTTACAGGCATTTCGTTACTCTCGTTATGCAGAACGATGATTGCAGTGCAGCCACTATATCCACCTTCTAGCACTTTCACGTACGGCTCGTCTACCCCCTGACTTCGCAATGCCTGCATGACCGCACAAGTTTCGACTCAGTCAAATATTTTTTTATAATCAGTGAATGCTATGTATAAAGGCTTGTTATATTCCGAGCATTTTCTTTATTTTCGTCGATGGTATGGATGTGATCGACAGTAGAGTAGCCTTTCTGAAAACCCGATTGGTGTTTTCCTGGTTGTAGTCTAAGGTTGTCCTGATTCTATTAGCGATTTCCTTGGTAAATATCTTATACGTAGTAAGCTGATTGCTCTGTAATTTTTCAAATCCTTAGCACACCCGTTCTTATGAATTAAGATAGTTTTTGCATTCTTCCATGGTTCCGGTACCGTCGATGACACCAGGCACTGTGTATACAGTGTGGCCAGTGTTTCTAGCACGATATAAACGCACGATAGCACGAAACCCTTGCATTCCCCCAAGACCACGCCGGCACGTTCATACGACTCAGTTAAAGGGCTTTATGTATTGGCTGTCAGCTTACACTATCAAGTCCTCGCGAAGGTGGGAGCGAAAACAGAGAAAGAGGTGCCGTAGTGGAGGGCTTCAAAACACCGTCCGATAGAGGCTTTCACCTCATCGCATTTTAGTAGTCGGAAGTGCCCCCTATGGCATAAATACAGCTGAAACCATAGAATAAACTAGTATGTGCAAAAGCCCTGTCTTTACTTTGAAGCCGAACATAAGCGCAGCCATGCAGACAGCTCTCGCATAACTGCAGGTTTAACCGCAAGCTAAACAACTGCTCATATTTTACACAAGCGGCGCAGCAGCAGTCTGCACTGCGCACCGATTCGTTGCGAAGGCCAGGAATAACGGCAGTCCTAGTGACGCAACCTGTCGGGTGGATTCTAATACTCTCAGTACAGAGAATATACCGAACCTTTCGTGCGTCCTACATACTCCTCCAAAGTCTGTTCCTTCTAGTGCTAAAAACGGGAGTTGTTTCTAATAAATTCTGCTAAGTAGGTACGAAGAAGTCATTTGTCCAGTTTCTACACTTTGTGTCTTATCGTTATGTCCACCATTTTTCAGCTCGTTGCACTCATCTGCAAAATTCTCCATGGTTTATCGTCAAACCTTCCAACAAAAATGTCGCTGAAATCTTTTACGAGTGCAGCATTACCAAGCAATCATTATCATGTGCAAAAAGCATGGGCAGTTCTAATTGACTCGCTTTTCCCAATCTCTATCCTTTCTATAGGCTTCCTTGCAACTTAACATTCCTACCACCTGCTCGAGCATCTTTAGAAGCTCCTTACGGAAGTGCCGTTAAAAAAATTTGGAAAACATTATCCCCTTCCGAAACTTCTTCAGATCTTATATTGATCAATGAGGCTGGAGATACCATTGCTCCAGATGAACGCCCTCAGACCTCCAATAACTTTTTCGGCAATATGTTCACGAAGGAAGACTATTCCAATATTCTATCTGCACCGGTATATGACTATGACTACATGAGCCCAATAGACGTTACTGTTGATGGTGTTGCGATATTGATTAACAATCTAAAAGTAACTACTTCATGCGGTGTTGATGGGATTAATTCAAAAATTCTGAAACATACCGTGCCTCATTCCAGCGTAATACTCACTCATATATTTCGCCAATCCCTTTCAACAGGAGAGATACCATATGTCACCCGTTAATAATTAGGGGGATTATTAACGATGCGCCCTTAACGGGCGCACACTCCCAGACACCCTTAGAGTGAGTAGGGATAGCTGTTTCGGTCGCTACGGAGATGCCCTCGACCTGCGTGGCAAGCTGAGACGGAATTCAGCTACCTAGTAGTGACAGAAGGGGGTGGCCGTTTGGTGCCCAGCTGTCGCCGGTTCAAACCAGAGTAAGGATCGGAGTCAGAAGTAACAAACAAAACACAATTTATGTACAGCAAGAGACGATACAAAGGAATACACAATATCACTTGAAATACACAGACGAGAGGTTCACAGAATACAAACGCTAAGCATGCAACTACAGAATGATTCAATAACACAGAGGCTTTACAACAGATCAAACACGAGAGAGTTACATAAACAAACACCAAATTGTTTACCGGGCACTGTTGCAGTCCAACTCCTCTAGAGTCACGACGTGGCCGCCATACGAGACGAGCGCCGCCCCCTTGCAGGTCCGTGGGCTTGCCAGCAGCGTGTGATCCCCGGAAGTCCAGCCGAAGCACTGGCAAATACGCAGCAACCACTGACTAACTGACTGTCAGACTGACTCAACAAGCGGCGCGGTCTTTTTAAATAGGGCGCAACGCGTCTGTTTGTTAGCACGCGTCAGAGCTAGCGCGCACACACACTTAGCTTCGCTGGTTATAGCGCTCTCTCCTCCTCCCGTCGAGCCGCGCGTCGTCATTGGCCGGGTCCCATAGAAAATTCTCGATTTTTCTGGCGCATTCCAGACTGATGAGCCCGCGTCATCGCCGGGTGATGAGGAAGAGGGCGACGGCGACGCGTACAAGTCTACGCGCTCTCCCGCGAGGTGAAGAAGGCTTTTCTCTCCATGCTTTCCACGTGACGCCGCTCGGGCCTCGCGCCGTACCGGCTTGATGAAGATGTGCGCCGATTTTGTGACACCATACGAGTGGAAAATTGGAAAAGTTATTCCAATTTTTAAATCTGGTGACCGCACTAATGTTGCTAACTATCGCCCAATATCGCTGACATGTATATCTTGCAAACTTCTCGAGCCCATCATTGCATCTAACACGGCACTACATTTAGAAGGCAACGGTTTCTTCTATTCACAACAACACAGGTTCAGAAAAGGGATATCATGTGAGACACAACTACTCGAGTTTACTAATGAGCTGCTTCACGGTATGGACGAAAATATTCAAATCGACTGTATATTCCTCGACTATGCTAAAGCCTTCGACCGCGTTCCACACTGTAGTTTATCCGTGAAACTGTCATCCTTGCACCTTGATTCATTAACAATTTCTTGGATAAGAAACTTCTTATCATTTCGTAAACAATTCGCTTCTATTGATAACAATTCGTCCTCTCTAATTGATGTAACATCAGGCGTACCGCAAGACAGTGTAATAGGCCCTTTACTGTTTCTTATTTTCATCAATGACCTACCGTTAAGCATCACCTCAACATTCAGAATGTTTGTTAACAATTGCGTCATTTATCGCAAAATCCGCTCTGCTAATGACCATATCGTCCTTCAAGAAGATCTATACCGCATTAATAACTGGTGCGCATCATGGAAAATGTCTTTTAACACTGATAAATGCAATTAATGACATTTAGCCGTAAACGGACTATTCACCGTTTCACTTACTTACTTAATCACAGTCCAGTCACCCTTGCGTCGTAATACAAGTACCTTAGCGTGCACGTTTTACCAAAAATCTCATGGAAGGCCCACATAGAAAAAATTATTGCCAAAGCTAACCGTACATTACGTTATCTAAAACGTAACGTCAGAGGTGCACCTTCTTCCACGAGGCAGTTGGCATATCAAACAATTGTCAGTCCTCAACTTGAATACGCATCTTCCATTTTGTCACCACACCAACATTACTTAATTCATTCCCTAGAGCGCGTACAAAATTGTGCCGCTGGTTTCATTTCTCGCAACTATTGCCGACATTCCAGTCTAACTAACATTAAAGCGTCGTTATCCCTTCCATCCTTAGAATGTCGCAGAGCAATAGCACTTATCTGTCTTTTCCATAAAATTGTTTATAGCCATCATTCCTCCACACTACCCCTAAAAAAAAACGGCCAGCACATCTCACCGATTGCATAATCACCTCAGTTTTAAAAGCCATTCAGGAAGAACGTCTGCATTCAACCAATCAGCCCTGCCCCGTGCCATCATTCATTGGAAAAGTCTTCCTGACAACATTGTTCACACTTCAGATTATGTTATTTTCAAAGCAAAAATAAGCAACATTTTGTTCTGAAGCGTGCTGTTACTGCAGTGCGTTCTATAGTGTGCTTTTCAAAATTCTCTTTTCTTGTGTTTGCCATTGTATAACGTTACGTTTTGAAAATAACGATGTTAAAATAACCATCTTCTACCTGCTTCTGTTTCGCACCCCAGTTATGTAACCCCCCTCACATAATACTCCAATCGGAGCCCGTGAGGTATTTGAATAAATAAATAATAAATAAAACATAGGAATGATGGCGACCTGAGCGAGTAATGTTGCTTCAACGGAGCCCGTCGTCAAGAGGCTGGCCTTCGCCGCTCGAATTTTCAGTGGTCGCTCTGTGTTATCAACGCAAGGATGTAGAGCTACAACAGTAGAAGTCAGAGGTATCAGCTCAAGAATACCCGCTAGACAGTGATCTCGCCTCTGTCACCAAGTGTGATATTACAGTTGTAATGTCGAAGGGTTGGTGTCGACAAAAAGCATGGATAACAACAGGTGAGGACAATTTATACAGAAAAACCAGGCATGACAGAAAATTTGAGAAAAACCTAGACGTCACTTTAGACACTCGGCTAATGTGCTTAGCCCAGGTTTTGTACATTCCACTCACGAAACGTTGTGGAAGACATAGGACAAGGCTCCTTATATCCATTCACGCCGAGGTATCCTGAAGCGTAGAGTGCATTTATCCCGTAGTCATTTGAGTGTGTACAAGGCCCACGACGAACAGAGCTGAGCAGAGTGATGCGCTGCACCAACCACAAGTCTTCGTCCTCACGAGCGACCAGTCATCGCTGGCTTCAAGCATCGGAGCCCGCAACTCACGCGTTTCGCTAGCATCACTGCGTACCGTCTCTGAACTTGTTGGCCTCTTGAAGCACGGTTCGTTCTCGCTATTGGCAATTGTTATGCCCTCAGATAAAGGAACACCCCCGATGGGGATTGGCCGCACCTTAATTTAGTAGTAAGTGAGTTATGCTGTTAGATATGAGAACAAAAAAAAACAAAAATCTAATACATAGTAATATACAATACAACCATGGTGGGTACGCTCCTCTCGATCTTCTTCCTTCTCCTTGCTCCGCAGCATTCACGTAATGCTGCATCCCGTGCTTAAGCAACATACATCTTTCTTGTGTCACGAGCATCACAGCAGAAACCCCCACTGGGCCAGCTGGTGAAAGCACGGAAAATAAACGTATATATAGCATATGAACTCTATACAGAACAACCAGAGCTGTAACCGACTGCGCAAGGCACTCGGTGTAGGCAATGGAAGGTAGGTGCGAGGTTGAAATTCTGATGCGTGCCAGGTTGGCATGAATGCTAGGATGGATGCCAACGATGCCGAAAGACTGTGTCAGCGCTGTCGCACTGGAGAGCTCCGCGTACGTGGCTCAAGCGGAAGGCTTAAGCAGTGCATACGCCCTGGCCCTGCTCAAAAAGAGCAGCGCCCTTTGTGTCTAGGGGCGTGTAAAGAAATGCGATGCACCTCGCACCGCACAGACCATTGGGAGCCGTGATCGGTGGACTGTGAAGTGTGGCCCACGCGTCCATGCCCTATGCCGGCAATGACCGGCCCCCCTTCCCATCGGGGTCACTCTGCGTGACATGGTGTATGATAGACAAGTAGCAATAGGTGCTCCTCAGTCTTTTTGTTTTTCAATGATGGGCTGAAAGCTTGGCAGCATTACTTCCACGCTAAATGTGAGATTTTGACTTGTCGATGTACACCGTATTCTCGATCTTTTATTTATAATTAGGCCAGCTATAACGATCAGAAGGGTAAATCTCAGCCTTGGAGGATTTAAGTCGAAAGCCTTTAATGGCTCATACTGACATTCGCAGAAGGTGTCACACTTTGCGGCCACTCTAGATCATGTGATGCCACCCAAATGATGGCCATCATACGTCAAAGTGGGCCGCCCTGGGCTGACGCCTCCCAAAGGGGGGCGGATTAATGCCCTTAATAAACTTAATACGCCTTAATACACTTTCGTTAAGTGGGAGGCGGTAGCTGGCAGCTGCCTCGGCCGAGCAATAACTGAACGTAGGGCTTCCTGACATTACGTTTGGCAGGAGTTGACAACTCGGGCCTCTCCTTTCGTATGGGAGTGTGATACCAAAATCAGCCTGCCAAAACCCTTGCATTCACGTTATCCCTAGACCACGCAGGCATGTGCATACGGCTCCGTTAAAGCGGAGTTTTATATGCTGGCTATCGCGTCATCGCATTGGCTATCGCGTCATACCGATCCAGGCGTCCGTGCGGCGCTGTTCATTTGGCGCTTCCTCGAAGGCCGCACCACACAGCCTACAGAAGCAGACGTAGTAAAATCAGGAGTCTGCGAAGTTTTAAACTAATTCTTTCTCCTTATCTAACTTTAGTGGTCCAAAGTTCCACACAATTGTTTTATTTACTGTTACAATCTCTTTCTAGTTTTAGGATTGCTATTCATCACTTCCTATTTCAGCATGCATAGATTTTTTAGCACATTGCAACCGGACCTGAACCGGACAGGTTGAGACGAACCGTTGCAAACCGGATCGTTGCATGCATGGCTAAGCCAGAAATTTGGGGCACCAGAAATGTTCTTGTCTTCGATTTCCACATTAAGAAAATGGCTGTCACAGCAAAAGTTCGACCACTGAGAGCTACGCTAGGCAATGCAAAAGTGGCACATTAGAGTAAATAAGAAAAATTATAGACAAGAATCGCACTTGTGAAATAGCCTTCCGTACAGTGCATTTGTTTAATCAAATAATGCGCAACTGCACAACTAAAAATGTAGCGCTTACTGGTCACCGTATTTAATTCATTTTCTAAACATTTTAGTCCCGTTGTTAAAAGTGGTCGTACTGAACAGTTCGACATCATATTAGCTCTTTCTTTGCTTCATGCAGAACACATACCTGAAAATGAGTGGAACTCTGATTGATCCTCAGCTGATCAACATTTACTATAGAGAGTATTCGGTCTCCGTAACAGCAGGCAGATATTAATGTCGTACAGATCGGGGTCGTTTTTAAAATAATCCACACATTGTTCGCCGTAGGCGGCGGTTCTAACCACAGAAGAACGTACTCGAAACAGGATACAGTGCAGCGCAATACCATATAGTCAGGGGTCCCAGACCTCAGTATAGGGACTACCCCCATTAGAATGAGTGTTCGCCCCTGGACGACGACATCATGAAATCAGAGGCTCGAGCAGTGCTCGCGAGCCTGAGAAGGAGCACTGCCCCAGAGGCGGACGGTATTACACATACGATGCTTCAGAACCTTGACGAGGAACAAATAACTGCCTTGACCAGTTATTACAATGACGTGTGGAGGACCGGTACACTCCCGCAAGAATGGCGTCATGCCGACATAAATATAATTTCGAAACCAGACAAGCAGCTGTTCCTCCAGAATCTTCGACCTATATCCCTTACGTCATGTGTCGGGGAAACTGATGGAACACGTGGTGCTCAATTGGCTCCATCCACACTTGGAAATTAACATCTTCCCTGACGCATTGTTCGGATTCAGGCAGCATTTTTCTACTCAAAATCTTCCCCTTCAGCTTTTAGAGAAAGTGATAGTTCATCCTTGCAGGACCCAGCCCCGTGCTGTTCTGGCCTTAGACCTGAAGGGAGCCTTTGACAACGTGTCGTGCGATGCCATCTTAGCGGGCCTAGCGAGGTCACATTGTGGTGAGAGAACTTATCATTACTTGAACGCTTTCCTCATAGATCGGACCCCTACCCTGGGTATCGGAGACGTACGCTCTGAACAGATATGTCTCACTGGTCGAGGTACCCCACGAGGTACAGTGTTGTCGCCAATGTTATTCAACGTGGCGATGGCAGGACTTTCTCAGCTGCTGTCACATCACGTTATGGATCTTCAAAGGCTCCAAAGGCCACATCCAAAACCGCCTTCAAATAGCAATTGAGATAATATAACGTTACGCAACTGAGAGCGGGCTTGCATGCAGGCCTGAGAAATCAGAATTGCTTGTGATTCGTGCGCGAGCGAGGAACCAAGTAGTCGGCCGGGAAATTGGCTTGTATCTTGAAAGTATTCACATGCCTAGAGTGAATCGACTAGCTATGCTGGGCCTGTAATTGCAGTGCAATGGCAGAGCAACCTACACTATACAGCTGCTCAAGAAGCAATTCTCGCAGGTGTCACACTTGATCCGCCGTATTTCCAACAGAAGAGGGGGGCTCAAGGAAAGCGATAACATGTGAATCATTGTGCAGGCGTTGTTAATTAGCCGTGCGATGTTTCGCGCTCCATATCACAAGCTAGATCTAACTGAACTGAGTCATATGAAGATCCTTTCGCGATCGGCGGTCAAGACACCTCCCCAGTACATCTTGATACATCGCCTGCTTCAAAGTGGCCTCCACAATACAGGAGAACAGCTGATAAAAGCCAAGAGGACCGGCCAGCTAACTCGCCTGCGAGACACTGGTGTAGGCCGGACAGTTCTGCATCGACTAGGCTATCCGGAGCCCACAACACCATTGCAACACAGGTACCACGTCAACCCGCACATAATGGCAGCTAAAATCAGGGTCGTGCCAGTCTCGAAGAATATGCACCGCAAACTCCACGCTGGTCGTCGGAGAGCTAGATTCAAGCCACTCTTGCGCCAGTACAGAGGTGTCTAAACTGTTTTATATGTCGCCGCGGCGAAACATCCATCGGGCACAGACGCTATGGGACTAACTGTTACGGACGCCAATGGCTCAATTAGGATTACGGGCTCCGTTCGGGGTAGGACCTCGAGCACGACGGCTGAGACCGCCATAGCGGTAGCATTCGCTTTCATACACAAGATGTACACACGTGACGAACCGCACACCAGACCGACATATACAGTAATCACAAATTCAAAAGCGGCATGTCGCGTCTGCACGATGAATACATTATCTTTGAAGGCTTTACGCATGCTCTCACATATATACTCTGATACCTTTCCCATCGTTAAAATCGTTTGGACCTCTGGTCACGCTTCCTTCCCAGCCACGACAGTGCGCGCGCGGTCGCCCGAGCAGGAGTCGTCCGGCCGCTGTCGACAGAAGCGCAGGGGAAGTAGACACAGACGACGCGAGCGCAGTTCTACATTCTTACTCCCACATTACAATATATTACCTACAGAAAGATCACTACCACAGCACGCCCAAAAATCACCAAGGCCGAAGCGGTGGCATGGTGACAACTGGTGGCTCACACGTATACGAATCTGTACCACAAACATTTGTTCTTTACCACCCTCTACCCAGAAATATGGTCTAGCTGCCAACAACATCGACCTATATTACATCATTCTGTTTGGGCCCGCGCAAACCCGCCCAGAGGCATTCCACCTAGAACTCACCCCACCCTGTCCTCTTGGGAAGATGGGCCCGCACGGAGCCGACAGAATAACGCCGGCTAATCGACCGGGCCACGAGAATTGTAGCGGCCAATAGAGTTATGGACTGACAAGCATTTATTCCTTCCTGAGACCGCTTCATTCGCCCCAACCCGCAAGACCAGCGACCGCTGCTCTGGCGGGCCTGCAGGATTGACGCGGAACATGGAGACCTGGACTAATGACTCCACTAAGGAAGATAAGGAAATATAAAATAAAAGTTTTTCGCCCTCTTCCTCCTCCGGAACAGTAGGAATAGGAAGATAAATCGTACAAATTGGGGTTATATTTACCATATTCCACAAATTGGTCTCCGTAGGTGGTGGTTGTAACCACAGAAGAACATACTTGAAACAGGATGAGGTACAATGGAGGTAATGAAAAAGATGAAAATGTATGCTGTTCACACAACAATCGTCGCTTGATTAGTGCAACTAGCGCGCTACGATCCTGACCTTCCGAACACTAAGCGGTCTAGCATTTCCTTCAGCCGTCTTACAGTCTTAATACTCGTTTAATCATGTCAATTTGAGCTTTCTGAACTATCTGCTGCAGCTGCTATCTATTGTCAAACTTAACACCACAGCATTCCGGTTCATTTAGCAGTTTATTTTTTGTCATATCAAGAACCCGAATCGTAGAACGTTCGACCGATGTAAATATACCTCGAAAGGTAGCATTATGGTGGTGGAATTACGTCCATCACTTCTTGTCTGGCTGTCTTTAGAGATGCAAACCTTAACTTCCCTACAAGTTAAATGCTGATAAGTGTCATACGTACTTAACAGCATGTACAGCGTTAAAAAGTTCAGTGACGGTTTTTATCTGCGACGGCTCGCTGTACATTTAGAAAGCGTGACGGGGCTCATAAAAACATGGTGACTAGGTAGAGTAGCGCCTGCTACGGGTTGCAGGAAAAACAAACCTTTGCGAAGAAGGCTATTTCTGCAGCAACTGGCTAAAACTTTGCCAGTAAAAATGAAGATCTTCGTCGATACCAAACTGACTTCCGCGGGAAAATATTTGAGAAGCTCTAGTCCAAAAGCCACTTATTGCTCGTTGCCATACCTGGATGTAGGTATAGAACTGTGCTTCCACACATTTCAAATTTAGCAATGCGAGCGTTAAATAAGTAACGAGATGAATGTTGGGTGGACTTGAGGGCGGGATTAAGTATGGGTTTCGATCCTCTGCACTTAACTTACAAATCACATCATTCTATAAAACTTGAGGCAATGCAAATAAGTATAGCTAAACTAGTGGTGTTCAATTGTCTTCAGAACCGGGTATCCTAGTCGGCACAGAACGCCTCGGGCACAGTACCGTACAGTTGATTTCGGCGAGAGCACCTCAGTAAGCCCGGGCCTTTCGGCGCCACCTATAGGTCACCCAGAGCCGACCCCTCCGCTGCAGAAAATGTGCTATGCCAACTTGCCCAAACTGGCAGCTAGGATAGGACCTGAGTTGCGCCAGCCCTTAGGAGCATGCACCTAAGCTCCACGTTACCGGAGGGCAGCCAGAGTCATATGGCACTGCAACACCTATAGAAACGTGACCAAAACGTACTGTTGTCAACGCGGTCAAATATCTATACGCCACAGACGCTACGGGACTAGTGGTCACGATTGCCAACTGCTTAATTAGGATTGCGGGCTCCGTTGGACGCAAGAATTAGAGCATGATAACTAAGGAGACCGCCATAGCGGTGGAACTCGTTTTCATGGATAACTCGTACACACTCTAAAAACACTACGCCAGTCCTACATACATAATTCCATATTCAAAACATGCTTGCTATACTTTTGCGAAGAATATGTTATCTTTGCAGGCTGCGCCAATACGCGTGATTCCGTTCCCTCAATGGTAGGGTCCTCTGAGCAGCGTCACCTGGTGACAGATAGTGGAAATATTCTAAAAATGAATAAGAGCACATTTAAAGCCTGCCGTACTCGTAGCCTCAGTGATCATTTCACAGATATGCTTTGTCAGTCGCGAAAAACTGAACGGGGCTTCTATAATGAATTCCTTCCACTTATGCCGAAACATGAGGAAGAAGTTAAAACACGGCTTGAGCAGCCGATTTCCGTGAAAGAAATTGAGGATGCAATAGATGCCCTGCCAGCAGGTAAAGCCCCTGGCCCTGACGGACTGGGTGCAGCTTTCTACAAAGTGTTCAAACCGGCAATAGCCCAGGCTCTGCTGAAGGTTGTTGACGAAAGCTATGAGAAAAAACGTGTTCCACTGGCTTTCACAACATCCCACATAGTGCTAATTCCTAAAACCGATGACCCTGATAAGCGCCTGTTGGTGGGGTCTTATCGCCCGATAAGCCCCACCAACGTCGACTACAAAATTTTCATGAAGGTGCTAGCGAAAAGATTGCAGGGTGTTCTAACAACGCTCGTAGGCACGCACCAAACATGCGGCATAAAAGGTCGAAGTATCGCTACTAACATACACGTGGCACGATCCCTACTAGAATGTTATGACTCATTTGATGACCGAGTGGCGATGATACAACTAGCCTTTGACCGCGTTTTCTCACGATATTGTTTGCTGTATTAGATCATGCAAATGTCGACCGAATTATATTAGAGGGCGTTAGAATGGCATACAAAAACAGTACCACATGGATTGTGGTGAATGGAGAACTCACTGAAAGCCTCCAAGTGCGATCTTCTGTGGGGCAGGGTTGTCCACTGTCGCCATTGTTATTCGCAGCCTACCTTGAACCGCTTTGCTTGGCCATCCGGAATAATGAATGCATAACTGGATTCACGCTACGATCAGTGCATGTGAAAATCCTGGCTTATGCCGACGACATCGCTGTCTTTTGTGCAAATGGAGAAATTATTTGTGAGGTGACGAATGTAGTACAGACATTTTGCAGCTGCAGAGGTGCCCAGATAAACTGGGGAAAAAGCTGCGGTTTCTGGCATGGTAGCTGGGAGGTCACACCCGAACACGATTCTCGGATGCGCTGGTCAACCACTTCAGCACTGTATCTAGGAGTGCCCCTTGATTCTTACCGGGTCCCAGATCCGTACTGGCATGACCAAGCATCGAAGGCCAAGGAAAAAAGTGATGCGTGGCAAGGAAGGCAGTTGTCCATGTTCTCGCGTGCCACTATATGTAATCTGTTCTTTACTGCTAGAGTGTGGTACGTGATGAATGTGCTCAGTGCTTCGAGGACAAACATACAAAAACTTCACCGTGTTTTTGCCGTTTTCATTTGGGCGTCGACCTGGGAAAGGACGAGCCGAACAAATTTGTTTCTTTCCGTACAAAAAGGAGGGCTTGGTCTGGCGCATTTATTTTTGAGACAAGTCTCGCGTTTCATGTACAGTACTCACGGATTGAAATAGGACACTCGGAGCGCGTGGCCGTCGCTGCATGAAGCGTCGCCCGTGGATGCTCATAGAACGAAGGTGCTGCATTGTGGTATAGCGCAGGGGGAGAACATCTTAAAAGCAGAACTGCTCCTTCCGGTCGCCAATAAGCCGGCCTGTTGTTTACCACACTGTCTTGCATGCAGCGACGGCCACGCGCTCCGAGTGTCCTATTTCAATCCATGAGTACTGTACCTTCGTGACCAAAATGATGTCTTCCTCAGAACAGTAATCCAAGTTCGGCTTGGTCGACTCCTTCCTAATTTTCTTGTCAGTTCGTGTCTCAGTGTCGGTGGTACAGTAAGAAGGTACTTGCGAGAAGTGGTGCTCGCGTACAGATTGCTGCATGTGCGCTTTTCCATGGAGTATTTGTGCAATGTTAAGCGGAAAAAATTGTATGCGGACCTAGTGGACACAATGCTTCCTGTACCGATATACCGTTTGTCGCACTGTCCAGGCCCAGGAGATGATGTACTCAAGAGAGTTACGAAGATGCCAATATCACCACCAGTCAAATAATTTTTCTTTAAACTCCACACTAGCACACTATCACTCAAAACATGGATGCACGCTAAATGCCTGTTCGTCCCTTGGTCAACAAACTGTTTCTTGTGTAACAGACCAGAGGGGATAGAACACGTGTTTTTGGACTGTTGGGATGCCATTGTTTTCTGGGATGTGCTTCAGAGAACTTTAAAAAAAGAGCTACATCTAGATGCACATGGCATACGATTTTTACCTTTTCCTAATACAGAGGAGTTTCCCTATGATACAATAATGCTCCTGGGCCTCCACAGCTTGTGGAAAACCAGAATGCAGTTTAACAATGCAGATATACAAGTCAATCCTGCACGAGAACATTTCATACACAGTGTTGTGCGGTTCAGGGAGGTGCATATGACACTCCACAAGCAGCCACAATGGATTCATGTGCTTGACAGTTTGGTAAAACTGAAAAAGTTTTAACCCGCCATGTCACGCGAAAGTGTGCTGGCACGTTTTATTGTTCATCGTCTTGTTTTGAATGTCCAAGTCAGCAATAAAAAAAAAAAAAAACTCAGTGGCGCAATGAACTAACATTACTTAACTGAACACTTAGCGAATAAAATGTATGTTCGAATCCTGCGTTCCTAAATTTTTTCTAAATTTGTTTTTTAAACTGCAACATTAATATAAGCTACTAATATCTTTCTAGAGGGTGTCCCCTTTAGGTTGCATCATGCGATGTTTTTAATTCTTAATAGCCACAAAACCTGCCGTGAACACAGCCGCGAGACAACAGAATGGCAACGCTTACACTATTTAATAATTTTCAACGTAATCATTTCCTGCCTTTAGTGAGTGTATGTTACTTTTAGGTTGCGTTCACACACATCTCTCAGTAGCAATCGCCGTTTAACCCGCTCAGTGGCAACCACAGACGAGAAAGAAGTTGCGGGACCCTACCGTTGAGAAGACGGAATTACGCCACCAATACACTACGATGTATTCACCTCCGTTGGATCCATGCGGACCCATGAACAACATTCAGGGCGCTACCGACATTCACAAGCAGAAGCAGAGAGCGTATGTGCAGCTCTGCACTCTTACATACATATAGCAATATATTACCGCACTTGAAGGAGAACACTGCAAGCACCGCATTCAAACTCACCAAGGCTTGGCGTCAATGTTTACACTCAAACGTATAAACATTATTCCCAACGCGCTACCCAGAGAAATGACCCAGGTGCAAAAAACACCGACCGTACATTGTAATTCCGTTTTGGCCTGCATAAACCACCTGGCGGTGTTCTACTCATAACATGCCCCTGTTTGGATGATGACGAAAAAAAAAAAACAGCGCTTGTCCGTTATTTTCTTCCCCTGTTTCTCAAGTCGCGGCGCTGGTTTTTTTTTTTTATTTTGAGACTTACGCCGGTTGATCAAGCGGGAAGAGAGGGTAGCAGTGGCCAACGGGACTATTCATTCAGGATCCTTACATTTATTCCCCAGACCGCTCTGACGAGCACCCGCACGCAAGACTAGCGACAGCTGCTCCGGTGGGCCTGCAGGATCGCGGCGGACCACGGAGGCCATGAGTGACGATGCCATTCGGGATAATAAAGAAAAATGCCATACACGTTTCTCCTCCTCCTTTCCCTGATTGCTAATGAGAGAATATTCTTTTTATGATGTGCTGGTTGACGGAGTACATCTTAGGCAGTGAATAGTACAAAAGAAACATCCGGTGTTGTTCTGAAAAAAGACCTAAAAATCAAGTGAGGCCTACAGGAATGTCTAGCGACCGGTTGGTTACTATCGCGCCGACATGAGGGGGCGCCAATGCAAGAAGTGTGTCTGGCATTATTGGTGTGGATTTTGCACCTTAGATGCCGACGATTTAGTACATCGGAGTAATGTCTTCTGGGTCGTGTGTACTTGCATCTCAAACTGTCCCCACTCCAGCCTGGATAAAGGAAATTTTCAAGTGCGCAAATCAAATCAGCGGATGCCGTTCGTCACTGCTTTGCAACCTTCATGCTTCATGATTCGTAACTATCCTGACGCAGGACTCTGATCACACTGCAGTCCTGATAGATACTCAGAGCGAGAAAAATTTTATTCCGGCCCAGATTTTCTACCAGTTTTACAAATATATCTTACACACGTTTATTAGCAATGCCAGTGTCACGGCTGATGTTTCCTTGAATATAAAAGCTTTTATAGTTCATATTCTGAGCAAACAAGCTAAGATGAATCCCATTCCGAAACCACGGCTGACATTTAGCATAACTTGAAGAGATCTGAAACATTTAAAAACTTCTCTTTCGAGCTGTATCCATCTGAATAAAATGATCTTGAACTTTACACTGTGCAAGTAACGTGCTCAACTCAGTTAAAATCGTAGCTAAGCTAACTCTCATCGTTTGCTAGCCCCCAAATCCTGAAATTCTAGGATCTGAAGTCTAGGATCACAATATATGTGGTCCCTTTGTTAAAGTAGCAATCGCACCGGGCGCCCTGTGACGTGCCTGCTGGGAGTAATGCGAAATGCACTGGTCCTGTTGTGATCACTGACGTTAACATATGACAACGTGCACGAATTTTCATGTACGGTGTAAATTCAACGGGGAGGGCTCCGTAAAACAGCTTTTGGCTTAAAACTACCATTGTTCTCAGTAGGACTTGAAGCAACAACATCATCAGCAGACGCCCTTCATTTCCCGATTCCTTAAACCTTTAGACTAGTTTCCACATTTCGCGCACACATTTCCACATTTTTGAAATGACCCACAGCTTTATTCCATTTGCTATGATCTCAGAATTCGACAAAAGTACGCGTTCTTACCAAAAGCCCCTGAATAAAGGTAATAAAATCAGCACAATAAATAAGGGCCGCTGAAGCTCCTTGGTTGAAGATGCTGGTAAAGAGGTGCACCCTAGCGCGATGGCGGTGCCTGCATTATCCTGTAGTGCAAGTACCACGTTTTAGAAAATTCGAATTTAGTTATAAAAGAGCGTGTATTTTATTGTATGCGGTCATTGGTGAAGCTTCATCAATGGATGTAGACAGGCCTCGGCATCTGGGAGGCAATAATTTAGGATCAGTGGGGACTAGTTGCGCTTGCTATACGCTTTGGTAACTCAGCACTAATCTTAGATTCGGCAACTGATATTATGAGCTTTTTATTATTCGTGTGCGTCTTCTGCGTAGATTGGTCCGAGTGACCTATACAGCCCAGTTCCAGTATTTCTCGTTGTGTCGTCCGTCTGTCGTCTTCGAGTCTGCTTTCTAAATAAGCGAACTAATTTTCCACCCCGCTGTACGATGTGGAGATAAAGAATTCAAACTTTGCTACTTTAATAAGGGGGCCAATACGAACGTCACTCACTATGACGAACGTGCAATACTGCTCCTATGTTGCATAGTAACGCTGGGCATTTAAATCGACAAGATTAAAGGCCCCATTCCTCAAAAATTTGGCTTGGCGTTGAGAACTAAAAATCAAGAGCGTGGCGCTATCAGCTGACATGGCCGCTCACTGATTATACGTAGGGTTGCCTGACGTTATGTTTGTCAAGAGCTGCCAACACAGGCCTCCCCTTTCGTATGGAAGGGCAGTGTCAGAATTAGCCTGCAGACACTTGCATTTATGTTACCCTCAGGCCATGCAGGCACGCTCATTCGGCTTGGTTAAAGCGGGTTTTTATAGGTGGGCTGGTAGCTCTATACGCTATCGCATGATGCTCTTCTAGGCGGCTCTTAAGTATCCCTCGTAATGTTCTCTTTTCTGTGCACTTCATGGCACGGCCCAAATGAAAATCCCACAATGGCTCCCTAAGCGACAGGTCCGCACTTGGACAGCCATGACACACGCATTTTCATAACGACTGAACGTATTCGAATTTTATACACGTACAGATTGAAGTGCGTACAAGGAAGGTAAAACTATCAACGAAACAAAGATACGAAGAAATAAATAAATTCAAGAATGAATTAAAAAGAACGTCGGCTTGAAGCCACGACGAGCCAGGAAGGCAAATTCTGGAGCACTGTCTGGCGTGCGGCTCATCCATTTCGGTCCACTGCAAGAAAAATATAAACACATAAAACTTGAGTCATTGGCCAGTTTCACTATGTTCATAGTGTTGTATTTGTTGTCGCCAGCGTTGTGCATATGAAACGATGTAGATAAGAGAAGCCAGTGGGTTCCATCAAAAGTAAAAGCAAGGCGGCTTCTCCAAAACTGAAGAAAATATTTTAGGAGAAAAAGATTAATACGAAATGATGCAAACAGCGACACTGCGCGTGGTTCTTGCATGCCATTGTACTATGTTTCTTGCGTGCAAACTTTGTACGTTTGGAGTTACAGTCGATAGAGAAACAAATAATAACGAAGCTTGTTAAATGCTTGTGAAAATAATAGTGGAAGGCGAGAGTTGATTTGCATCCCAGCTGGCCATTACGGGTTGCTGTGATGCTAATACGTCTATTTGTATCTATTGCTTTTTCTTTCATTGTTTGTGTTCTCGGCTGGGTGCATTGTGGCTGCGACAATGCAAATCAATTCTAAGGGAATTGGATAAGTGACAAACAGCAGCACCATGTCTTCAGGCCTTCGTTGCTCCGTTCGTGGCCAGGTTTCTGCCGAGCAAAAAAAAAAAAAAAAGAATTCATTCCACATGTCTCAAGTTTAGATTGCGAATGTCATCATCATCATCAGCCTGATTATACCCACTGCAGGGCGAAGGCCTCTCCCATATTTCTCCACTTAACCTGATTGCGAATGTGTTGGGATACTAATGGTTCTCGTGCACACTCCACTTATAGAACACATAATACGCGATTCCGTTACAGGCTTTGTTCGCTGCAAAATCCGCCGCTATTTGCGTTGTTGCGATTGTGTGTCGAAAATCACGGCCAAGACTCTTGTAGACGGTAGTTGGCCGAACAAACGGGCAGATACGGACTGGGGTGGGTTGCTCGATGTCACGGTACCCGATGACATGACATAGGAGGCTGAGATGGGACTCGATACTTCTGGCACACTTGGGCGAGGAGTAAGCGCTATACTGTATTCACGAACGCACGACTTCTACTTCAAGCGGCCGTCAGGGCCTGGTTTTTGTTTCAGGAACCAATCTCCAGTTGAATCACTCCTTGAGTGGACGATAAAACTTTGCTCGGGAATCTGGAGTAGGCAACGGCGCTAATTTGGACGCTCCTCGACCGCCACTCCACTTGAAAACAGACGTGGAAACGTTCGCTCGTATGTGGACACCGTCGGTATACCACACTTTATAGAAATGAATATACTGAGGATTCATAAAACCGTCCTTTAATTTTTCGGCTGATTGACAACAACCCGGAACTTCTGGCACGTTATTATTTTACGGGGGTGGCAGCGGCTAGCCTCTTGATGTCTCTGCCGCTAACGCCGAGCAAAGATCACGCTGGTCGCTCGTCGACACCAGTGGTGTAGTCGATCATCGCATTACTTTTATGTGGGGCAGGCCCACTTCAAGTCATCACGGGATAATCAAACATCGTTTTAGAGACTACTGCGTGATGAGATGATACGCACATTTGACGGCTAAGGGCGCGCTCGCTCTGCCGGTGGCTTCCGCGGACTGCCGTGAACTTTCGGGAAATAGCGTGTTGCGTATAAGAAGCAGCGAACTTTGGAGGCGCGGTTTAGCTGCGCTGACGTATGCGCTTCACGCCAAGCATCAATGGCTTTCTTGTCGCTTTAGGCACGTGCAGTAATTGTCAAAAGTGTAGAGCGGAGTGTGTCTACTTTTGATAACTTTGTGTGTCATGTGATGCATTTGCAATGTTCCGAATCTTTTGGTGGTAAAAAGATTTTTTGCCTTCCCTCTCCAATGGTCAGTACCTCCACAAATCCTAAACAAGTGCCAATACACAGCTCAGAAGCACACCCCTTGGGCTCTACTCTTTTGACAAAGGCTGCACGTCTTCATACGTGCGGCGCTGCCGGGGGAGTGCTTTGCTCCGCTCGTTCTACGGAGGAATAGTCGCATTCGACAAAAGGCACAGCTGTGCAAGCACACCTTCACAGTTACGTCTCTCAGCTTGCTTGAAAATCGCAAGCGGTTTTTGCTTTTCGAGAGTTGAATTTTTTGGCTAGCATTGCGAAGCGCTGCTGAGCAGTACATACTTTTTCACCGCTCATCTCTGAGCCCTCTGAGAGTAAAGGGAGAGTACAGCAGAAATTTAAACCAAACCAGAATAAGCGCAAGTATAAGCGCTATTTCTCGACACCTATGTCTTGTTTTACATGAACACCACGTCATCGGCAGGGTCAGTTACGAGATATAAAATCGTTTCCGGCCAGTTTTCACATCTGCCTTCTCACGCAGCCCGCAAAACATGTTTGACTAGGCTGTAAATGTCGAGGTTGCTTGCAAAGAATGTTTAGAAAACGCGACATGCAAAAATGAGCATGCTACAAACTGAAAGATGCAGTTTTCGGGACAAGGTACGACTTTAATTTCCTCCTTGTATGCTATTTGGGCTGCTTGGAGCGAAGCAGTATATCTCGTGGGGATTTATTCGAAGGGAACGTCGAGTGGCGTTCATGAAACCGAATCGACGTTGGATTCGAGGAGGGGCTGCTTTCCCCCCTCCACGGAGTGGAGGTGGAGCGTCGAGTCGAGGCATGCTAGAGAATACGGGTGGAAAACGTGGTAGGCACGTCCGTGCGACTGGTTAAAGCAGGGATTTATAGATGTTTATGTCGGGTCGTCTATTTGAAAACTGAGCACCTATTTGTTATTAAACGTATGAACTAATATGCGTAATAGTACATATTTTGAATGCTTAAGTGAGTATAAAAACTAATACACGCCAATCCCCGGAAGGAGCCGAAGACGGGAGCCATCAACGCTATTGCGTCATACCCTCAAATGCGGAGCTTAAGTGGTCGCTCAGTTTTCCCCATGGCTTTGTTGTCGTTACTTGCTTTGAAACGTAGTATGCGCCTATAACTTACTCAGGTAGCATTTCCTCGTGAAGTTTCCTAATGTTCTGTCGCCCCACACATTGAGCACATCTCGGGCGTCGCCAAACCGGTTCAGGAATGCCCAAGCGGCCCCTTGATATGGGGGGCAGTTTTTCGCCGCGGAATCGTAGTTCGCATCGTAGACAGCGATGCCGGCCAAGAGGTCGGTGTTGTTTTCCCAGCTGGTGCAAACCTAAAATAGTAAGCGGTGGAAAAGCTGTGTTGATAGTACTTCTGTCGTTTCACCTTAAAACTGCTAATATTGCTTACAAAAATGTACAATAATAATAATAACGCATTAAAAAAATAAAACACTAAAATATTCCTCTAAGCTGCTTACCAAAATATTCATTCTGGCGTCATATATATGTACTCTTTCTTCTAGATTAGCAAAATGTCTGTGGACACGTAAGAGTGAAATTACATTAATGCGTAATTCCAACATCAGTAGGCACATCATTCCAACTCCGTCCTTTGGTGATGGTTGAATTAGTGGCACGTGTGCAGGAGTAACCAACATCAAAGAGTACTAACAGATAGGTAATTAAACAAATGATGTTTCGGGTGCATGTTTTTTTTAATCAGACCTTGTTTAATTATATTATCGAGCTTAGATATAGCCAAGCGAAAGTTTTATGCTGGACAGCACGGAACGATTCCACACTAAATAAGTTTATTTAGTCATATTAGGCTTAGACAAGGCTAATCAAGCGTAATTACAATTAGGGCCGTGCAAACACTACTAATGTTTGTTCGGAAAGCAAAGTACTGGTGGAATGCGACTTTTCAGACATATCTTTGCAAGGGCTATTGGGCTTAACAAGCCTAACATGCTCTTTAGCCTTATAAAGGCGTAATTAAGTAATTATGTTGGGATCTGATTTCTTAACTTGTGCATCTAACCTTCAAGTGTGAAGTAGGCCTAAATAGCTTCGACATTGAACATGGGCATGCTACTCATGGTATGTTCATGGTTATACAGATGTCTAATTAAAGTATGAAGCTGAAATATAACCATGGTATAAACATGCACAGCATAATCATCAGCATAATCATAAGGAGCTATATAGGCTTGTTAGCTGCCATAATAACATTCGATTTAGCGCTGTGGAGTAGTCAAATATATTTTTTTAGGGGGTCTTATAGGCCGCCGGTATAAAATGAGCCTGCTCGCATACTATATGTGTGTCAGGAAAGGAACCATTTTTGTTAGAAATCAACAGCATTGTTATATTCATTTTTATATTTTAATGTATTTGTCCGGTGTATAAAAAGCATGAACGACCGAATCCGAAGAGAAGGTTGGGACAGATGCAGCGCTCTGAAAATTTTGAGGAGTTCTAATGCCAGACACCCAACCCTTGTCTACTGCTCTGGTTAGGCGGACGGAAACCGGAAGTTGGTGAAATCTATCGTGCTATGCTAAAGTGTTTTCGTAATAACATTTACAAGAAAATGTTGTATATGTCGCCAATACTTATTCAAATTTGTACCAAGGTGTTGAAATATTTGTAAAGGAGCAGATATACCTACACACACGCTTTCAAGCTGAAGAAGTACCGGGTGCTGCAACTGGAGGAGGCTCAAGTTTTAGTACACGACACACTGGAGGAGTCCCTGCTAATTTATCAATTGAGTTGAATACAAAAAAATTAATATTCTTCAAACGTTTCACTTGACAGTGTCTGAGATTGATTAAAAAAAATGCTCTTTCTGGGAAGACGAGGTTGTTCAAAGGAGGTTATCTCTTGGTGCTTGAGGCAACTCTCGCCAACTATTAAAAGTAAAATATATGCTAAGTTGTGAGCCGGAGGCTGACTGGCGGCAGCTTTTTAATACTGGAGCTTCCTGTGATCTCGCTTCTAAGCCGCACAAATAAACGAAATGCACCGAACACCGCCCTTATGAAATCATGGTCTGTCCTTACTCCCGGCGCTTTTTCGTTGCAGCAAGGTCATTCTTGCCGTACCACGATCTTACAACACCACCGATGTGCTTCGGGGCACAGTTAGGCTTCGCCTTTAAGGCTGTCATAAGAGAGCGTCAATGGCTCTCGTCTTCGGCTCCGTTGCGGTTCCTCGTTCGCTGATGTACACTTTGATACTAACCCTGAAACTCATCTCTTAATTTGTGTCGCGCGGTCTCACGTTCACTTGATAGAATGCAGCCGTAAGCTACCGCATTATATAAGCGGCCATTCTTCAATAACTGCCGTTTTTGGAGAGCCGAATAAGAGCTAACCTCAATAGCCTGTCGAAAGCGCGTATCTGTCGCCATCCAGTGGGGTCGGATAGTCAATCTTCCTGTCTCACGCAGCACCCATTTGGCAGCGCCTGTGACCTTGCTCATTTCAAGAACACTTGTGACGTCCTAACTGAATGACCAGTCATTTTCTGGCCATGTCGCCTGTAAGCTATCCCCCACCAGGGACATGGTAGTGATTTATCGTTTCCAGCGCCAGCGCCACCGTCGACAACGTCGACGACAAATTTTGTGGATCACGGGTCTTTACCCCTACTTTGCGCGAAAACTAGGCCTTTTCTGCTGAGCACCGCATCACCTGTAGAACTGAGGCACGGCAGCAGCTGCGCCATCCGCGTGCACTAGTTCTTACGCTTGTTATATTAAAAATACGAATAACTTTAGCAACTCAAGTAGTGAAAGGCGAAAGCCTGAGTCATAGCCTCCTTTATACTCTGTGCCTCTCAACGCGCCGCGCGAACAATAGAGCGGCGTCGTCGGGTAAAGTTGCGCGGTCCCCTCGCTGAGGGCGCCGCTGACGTAGGGGTCGAGGCGCACGGGTCGCACGGGCACGCATGTCGGCGCGGCGCGGGAGCGCTGTTATTCCTAGCGGGATAACTGTTCCTAAGCATGGGTCGTGCATATTCAGCATATTTACTTATAAGGCCGACGTCCACTAAGCATAACAAGTGATCATGATACTTGTTAGGCAATAACACCAACGCTATATGGCACTTTATGTCAGGCAGTTTCAAGAAATTGCGCATGGCTCGAAAAACTGCATGACTGCTACGCTAGCGCCAATGGTAATAGAAAATTTACAATGCTTGTCTACGCTGCAATAAAACAAAATTTAAGAAGAAAGGCACCAGCATTTATTTACACATTTCAAGAGTACCATGTAGAAGTGGTGTGATGAATGGCTGCCACAAGTAGGGAAAAACGTTCACGGTGACTGCTGTCACTGGTAGCACTTCAGAAGCCAGCTTGATTTGCAGATGATTGGAACAACTGCATCGCAGTACGCCATTGAGATCTGTAAAAAGAACAATTTTGTATCAGCTGTTACTTTCAATGATTGAGCGCGTCGTACAAACGTTTTTTTTTCTTAACTAGAAAAACAAGGAAAGACAACTATACGCGTTGCATCTTTCTGTTTCGAACACTCCAAAATAATCGTCACAATAGGCAAAGCTCGTGTTTTTATTTTTTCACAGAATTGGGCAGTTAGCAAAACAAAAAATACTGCGCTGGAGCACATGTAACGTACCACACAGACGAGCTAACCAGGGAGGAAGTTCGCATCACAGTCCAGAAAATGCACGTGCACATTTAATATTATTATTACCTTACTGACGCGTATTAAACACACTTCTGGTGCTGTCAAAATTTCTCATAGGCCTTAATGCGGTTGAGTGCTAGAAGGGAAACTAATATAGGCTTTGCAAGATTTGGTTTAACTCACTTTAAAGTGGTCATCTACACAATAGGTAAATCTTGTGTTTCTATTTTATCACAAATTTTCGTGATTAGCGTATACTGCAAAAAAAAAAAACCATCGCACGCGCACACTAACACACTACGCAGACGAGCTAGGCAGGGAAGCAATTAGCATTGCAATCCGGAAAGTACAGGTGCGCATCTAACATTACTATTGCAGCATTGACGCTTAATAAACATATTGGTGCTGTCACTATTTTTACACGCCTCAAAGCAGCTGAAAACTACGCAGCGATCGCCGGAAGGACAAAGCAAAGCTGGCACTTACCAGGTGGTGCAATGCTGTATTCCTGCAGCACCCGAAGGCAGAGAAAAGTATAAGCATGACCTTGCACACAGCAGAACAGTCCACGAAACAGCGAGACAGCGGCAACGTGTGGCTATCCGGACCGCTTTGCAACACGGCGCACCCGGCACTCGCCTGGCAAAGGTGACTCTAAGTCGTTGTCGCCATCTCTGGGCAGTCAGCGGCGTAACTTGTCAACGGAGGAGGATCGGCGGCGACGGCCGCGGAGCGCAGAGCTGACAGGCACAGAGTGTATAAAAGAGGCTATGTCTGAGTGCTGAATTCTGCTACGCAACTGGCACTAATTAGTAAGTCATAAATAATTAACCAATTAGTCATTAAGCAGGAAATCATTCAATAGTGATATAATGACTTACTTAATCAGCTATTATTTTTAATTAATACATTCATTATTTCATAATCCGTTAATTAGGGACTGATATTGAGTGAGATATGGCCATATAAGGCACGCATTCGCGCATACTGTAGTGGTGCTGTGCGATTGGTCGTGACCTCTGACGTTGTCCCGCCTCGGCCAGTCAGAGCCGCCGCGCGGGACACATTTTGTCCACGACAGCACGAGCAAAGGATTTCGCCTTAAACGATCACGTTAAATATTCCGTTCTCCAGAAAATCGCCAGAACAGGCGTTGTCGGCAAAAAATTCACGGGCTCGTTTGGCGGGGTACATGACCGTGCACTGAGTGTCGCCGTCTGGTGTGATGTGACGGAACACAATGGTATACTGCCGAACTGGGAGGTGCATCGCCTTTTGAGATAGGAGGGTTAGACCGGAATCCAGCCTTCCAGTATCCCTGCTGCGCACACTTCCTGTTTCAATAAAAGAACGTCAAAGGCCGAGTCTGCAGAAAATCCGGCTTTACATCGTTGGGAGCGAAAAAACCAGGTCATGACTCCGGCAGGTGGTGGTTGGCAGGTTACGTTAGCCGTGGACTCATTCTTTAATGGCAGCGTAATGAAGACATATCATCAAGTTGGGAGACAGCCGTGAACTCGACGTGCCCATTTGAGGTGGGAGGGATAGGACTCAGCCTGCTAGGGCTCTTCAGTGCCAAGTCAAGGACGCTTGTACGGTTTGGCTAAACCGGGGCGTTGTATCTATGTTGTGTGGTTCCTTACAACCGGTAGCTAGATAATGTGCTAGCTTGGCATTGCATGCGCTTCCCCACGTATATATAGAAATTGGGGAAAATGAAGTGTGAAACGGAGGAGAACAAAGTGGAAGCTATGGGCGTCATAGTAGCTTTGGAGTTTATGGCGGAGAGCAGGGGAAATCACTACAGGAAGGTGGATGCAAAGGAAACATCCCAGAGGTTCGCTGCTGGGGAAAGATTAGGTAATCACGAAAACGAAAAAATATGGGATCTGAAGGCGATATACCACGACAGAATGCAGGGCTACATTCCTAAATCAAATCTATATCTGTTCTGCCTCAATCCGACGCTATGCTTAGCTCTACTATTTTTTCAAACACGCGGCTCTAAAAATCGGGGTAATGCGACAATTAAGGCGACAAAACCTCTTCCAATCGTAAGCTCGAAGTATATGCTGTTCGTATCTGAATGCTGATGCAAATGAATTGCTGATTAAAATTTCAGTTCAGGCGAAAGAACGGCGACTCAGTTGAACCATTCCCTTTGCTCGGGGAGCTTATGGAGACTGAAAATTGGGTATCACAATATTACGCGAGACAATCATGTTTATTTTCATTTTTCTTTCTTCATAAACACCCCACGCAGAAAACGACCAGAAAGATATAACTATTTTGCGAAGTTACAAGACCTTTGGCTACTCATTTTAATTTGCAATGTAAAAAATACTGCTTGCTCCCGAAACATCTCTCTGAGGGCCGAATTTCAGACCACTCCTTCACTTACGCTATTTCCTTACCTTCCACGATGAGATCCCCATGCTTCCTCAACTCAATGAGGCGTTTACGGGAGGCCTATAATTTTCAATCCATCCTTGGCGGCGTTTAGCTAAGGATTCACACATAGCAGCGAAGACCCGCTTGTATTAGTCTGGTGTCGAGGATATGCGCTTAATGTTTGAGGTCATCATCATCATCATCATCATCATCAGCCTGATTATACCCACTGCAGGGCGAAGGCCTCTCCCATATTTCTCCACTTAACCCGGTTCTGTGCTAGCTGCATCCACTTGACCCCTGCGAACTTCTTAATCTCATCCGCCCACCTAACTTTCTGCCGCCCCCTGCTACGCTTTCCTTCCCTTGGAATCCAGTTTGTTACCCTCAGCGACCATCGGTTATCCTCTCTTCGCCCTACATGTCCTGCCCATGTCCATTTCTTCTTCTTAATTTCCACTAGAATGTCGGTAACTTGAGTTATTTCTCTGACCCACTCTGCACGCTTTCTATCTCTTAATGTTACCCCTACCATTTTTCGTTCCATAGCCCTCTGGGTTGTCCTCAACTTAAGTAGAACTCTCTTGGTTAGCCTCCACGTTTCAGCCCCATAGGTGAGTACAGGCAAGATGCAACTGTTGTATACTTTCCTCTTGAGCGATACCGGTAAGCTGCTAGTCATAATCTGCGAGTGCTTGCCAAATGCGCACCATCCCAATCTTATTCTTCTTGTTATTTCCTTTTCATGGTCCGGATCTGCGGTTACTACCTGTCCTAAGTAGACATATTCGCCTACTACTTCCAGTATTTCGCTACCTAATGTAAACTGCTGTTCCTTCCCGAGGCTGTTGAACATTACCTTAGTCTTCTGCATATTGATTTTCAAGCCTACCTTTCTACTTTTTCTATCTAGGTCATCAATCATTATTTGCAGTTCATCCCCCGAGTTGCTTAGCAAGGCAATGTCATCAGCAAATCGCAGATTACTGAGGTATTCTCCATCTACCCTTATCCCTAACTGCTCCCATTCCAAGTCTCTGAATACTTCCTCTAAACAAGCTGTGAATAGTACTGGGGATATTGTGTCTCCTTGCCTAACACCTTTCTTTATGGGAATTTTGTTACTTTCTTTATGCAGAACTATGGTTGCTGTGTAGCCACTATATATATCTTCCGGTATAAAATCTTCCGGTTTGAGGTATAATGGTTCAAATTTTAGAGAAGCAAGTACACATTTATAACATTGTGTCTCTGACAACGTGCGCCCCTATGTGCCCTCGGCTTTTATCTGACACGTTTTGTTTCAGCGGAGGGGCTTGTAGGAGCATCTCAGAATGTCCGCTCTGCGTGTTTTTCCACTCCCTGTGGAAGTCTCCCGAGCAGGCAGATACACCCTACTGCGCAAACGCAAATCGAGTTGTTGAGCAGGGAAGCGTGAGATTTATGAAGGAGCGATGAAAGGGAGCATGAATATGGCGCAATGCCTACCTAGTGTAAAGGGCGTTCCAAGGGAGTCCTCCCTAGTTAAGCCCTCCTCGGCAAGGCGTGTTTAAAAATTGCTTAAGGAAGGCGAGCCGCTCCTAAGGCGTCCTCACTCAGGTAAGGAGCGTTTAAAAATCTGACCCTAACACTTTCAGTTGAAAAGCAATGTGATGCCCGCAATGCTTATGTTTTCTATGCGCGGCGCTCCTGTGACCACACTGCAGACGGGTCTAACGTGGGAGGCATCTCACGCTAAATCCTTTCGAGTCCTCGACCGCCCTTGCGGCACTTCTCGTCAAATTCAAACGTGTTCGTCATCTTCGCCTGCAAATCGATGGCAAATGTACAGCAAGCTTCGGAAACGACCAAATGATCCAAATTTACCTTACGCCTGATTTCCTCCAAGCTCTCGACGGTCAGTGTAAAGCCATGTTTTTTATCGAAAGCGAATATAGTGCTGTCATACGAGGCGTAGTAAAACGTCGACTTGTAGGTGAGGAAGGTGTTGTCGCAAGCCTGACAAAGAAAAAAAAAAGACGTGCAGTGAGCGCATCAGAAGGAAGCGAGCCTAGCGAATATGAATCAAGAAACATGATGATCACCACTTTTGGGCAAGACATTGGGCGACAGCTGTTGAGGCGTTTTAATTTCGCGATATGTCGCGGTAAAGAAAATAACACGGCCTATACCCTATACATATGTGCATAGTTACGCACCATTATTCCTTATTTAGCCACCCTTGTTCTTTTTTCTATCCTCTTGCTTGTCACTTCCAGCGCTCCTGGAGCGTGGAGGTTTCACCACTCAGCCTATATTTGGATGCTGCCTTGCCACGGAGCGTGTCCATTTACAACTCTCGCCACATATACTCGTCCTTCGCCTTACTTGGTGAGCACTACTGAGATGGGTATTTCGCCAGACTTGTTGAACCTGTTTCCTTCCAAGTAATAACACTCGTGTTACAAGCCGTCTAGTACTCGTCACAGGCCTCTCCGTGGTAGCTCTCCTCACTGAACGGCAACCACCCTCGTTTTGCGAACTTCTCCTTGTACGCTAAACTGGCCATCTGCGGTAATCCTCCCTCACACCTTCTATGGTAAGCACCACCTGGTTGCACGATTCAGTGCTCTCGCCACAGTCCGTTTACATGGTTCCCTTCATCTTCCTTCAACGGTGATCGCTTTCCGGCTGGCTTTTATGGCAGTCACTTTCCAGTCGCACACTCTGTCGCACTCGCTTGCGATTTCAAGCATATTTACGTGCTGAAATAAATTGCTTAGTAATTTCAAACAACAACAAAATGGAATTCATATTTCCATTTAATCAGGGATATGAAACATCGTCCAAGGGTGCCAAGTGGCAGAGCTGAGAGATGAAATATCCGTCTTCAATTTCCGGGGATAAGTGGGAGACGCCGGAAAGTGGCGGTCACGGTCCGATCCCAATGGTCCGACCACAAACCTGTAGCAAATCACAAAATAAACACGGAAGTCAACTTTGGTGGAACTGATGTGGCAAGCCGTGCAAATTTGCAGCGGCGGAAGTGAGACCTACCTCTTGCGCAAATGCTTTCTGTGGGTAGTCTCCTAGTTCGCAGGCGTTTCTCGGACGATACTTTCCTGCTTTGGCGTTCTGGTTATCGGGATGCCTCGGTCTGTACCAGCGCCCCGCCGTAGTGAAGGACACAGCGTAGATTGTGTCAATTCCGTGTGCACTTTGCAGGTACCTTACAACTTCCAGAGCGTTCCCCTGTGAAACCAATGGAATTAGTGATAGCAGACTTATGATTACCCTACAAAATAACGTGTAAATTCTATTCGTTCGATATGAAGGTATTTACTTTGTGCTGGGATTAACGATTGAAATGCGTGGGTTGAACACTGACACTTCAGGACTAAAAGAAACTTGAAGTTAGCTTCGCGTCGTTGTAGCCAAGCTATATGCATTCTAAAAAAAATTAAAAATTTTCCGCGTCAATGAAGAATCTAAGCACAATCTGACAAAAGGTATAGGTGATATTCCTGCGAATATTATCGGCCTACAGGTACAAAACCGGATGACTTAAGGATCAACAAAGGCAGAATTTGAAGAAAAGCAGGCTTGCATGCCATCACTCATATAAGGCGAGAAGCTTAGTTTCTTCCTGCTAACTGATAGCTGCTAACTAATATCGCATTTCGGAATGACAACAAAGAATTTAACTGAGTCTAAACCTTAGCAGTCATGCAGGCATTGAGGAAATAAAGTGCAGAAGGTTCATATGTGAAAATACTAGGACACGTCTACAGTGGCGGGACAGAAGCATCAATTTTATGTACAAAAAATTATATTATCCCCGCCTGGAAGAGTGTTAAACCAGGAGACATGATCTCTCTAGTAGAGATAGGGGTTCTACGAAATTTACCATTCGCCGATAACATTGCGTTGCTAAGTAACACAGCGAATCACTTGCATAGGATGGAAAATGATTTGCAGGCAAAGTGGAGCAGTAGGCCTAAATATTAAAATTAATATTAAGAAGACTAAAGCAACGCTCAAAAGCATCGCAAAAGAACTGCAATTTACGACAACTACAAATGCGCTGGAAGGGCTAAGGGACTGCTTGCTATTAAAATAGGTAGTGGACGGAGATCTGCATTACGGAAGTGAAATAAGTAGAATAAGATAGGAGTTGAACACATTTGGCAGATTACGAATGACAGCTTACTATTAGCACCTTAGAGGAAAATATGTAACATCACATCTATATCACAGAGGCTTTCACCTTTGGGGCAGAAACGTGGTAACTAACAAAAATGTTGTGCCTAAACCGAAAGCAATAGAGAGAGGTATGGAACGAACTTTTGTTGAAGACAGGTTTTCGAGTCAGAAAGCGTGCAGAGTGAGTGAAGGAAGAAAGGTGGTGTAATGATATCCTAGTCGAAATCAAGAAGAAATGGATGTGGGCAAGGATTT
This sequence comes from Amblyomma maculatum, assembly GCF_055883805.1. Lineage (NCBI taxonomy): Eukaryota > Metazoa > Arthropoda > Arachnida > Ixodida > Ixodidae > Amblyomma > Amblyomma maculatum. Next base: position 159,418,161 of record NC_139347.1, read on the forward strand.
TAGGGCGAAGGTAACAGACGGGCGCTAAGGTGGCAGAAAAAATTGCTGTGGCTTAGCTCCAGTCCTAGTGTATCAAGAAAGCTTGTACGCAGGTTTACGCCTCAGCTTGGTTATCTTCTGCCTATTTAGCTGAGACATATAACACAGCGATTACTGCAGTTCCAATGTCTGTGCAGAAAAGTGAAGTTTTAAGGGCCTCGCTGGTTGGTATGCCGGAAGAGCTACAAAGAGTGTTCTTTTTTTTCTCCTTGCTGCATGCTCACGAGGTTCTAACACGCGTGCAGTTAGTATCACCATCTCGAAAAAGATGTTAGTCGGCATTGGCGTTACCTAGGTCTATCGTTTAGAGTCTCGCCGGCTTGAAATGTCACAAGCATGCCTCAGTCAGGTTGATGCAACAGATTTAACCCAGTAGTTAAGTGACTAATACAGTAACGAATGTTAATGCATTTTTGCATCTTCTTGAGCCAGTTGCCGGACTACCTTCTGTTTACATTTCGTTTTGCACTTTTTTTTTTAATTTCATTGACGCTTTTTATGGAGTTCATTTTACGGGTGCTAAATTATTAACTTGCTAATACTATGAATTGACGTGGCGGCAAAATTCTCCGGCTCCCCGTTTGAAGCTCTGAAGCCTCAAGATAACAGGGGGCATGCCTCTTACGGTCGGTAGTTGGCAGGTTTCAAATAACGAGACCTTTTCACCTTTCCGCAGCCTCGCATGCTACTGGTAGGCGCTAGGTGGAGATGTTAAACACTCTGATCCTTGTGTTCCCCATTTAAACCCTCGCAGACTGTAGTAGTTACGCATCCCTCTGGCAGGTAATATATGGCAGATGTTAAACACACCGGACACTTATAATCTCCATTTAACTCCTCGCCGACTGCAAAAGTTACAAGGATACCTCTGGTAGGTTATAGTTAGTAGTTGACATAGCCGGGCACTGACAGGTAGGACGCGCTATGGCTCGCAGGAGATCATTTTTTTTCTCTTTCGCTCATGGAACTCACCAGACCTGTGAGTGGCCGGCGGGTTTTTATGCCACGATATACGATGGCACGGTAGAGTTGAGAGCAGCTGCCAACTCGGAAAGCTGCTTTTATATGAAAGGGTGACACGAAAATCGAAGAAACCGGACCCTTTCCGTGTTTTTAAACCTCCATTTAAACCCACGCCGCTTCGAAAAATGACCATAGTTCATCTTGGGGGTGGCATGGGAGTTTCTACTTCATTGACCCCGAGGCTATGATGATCCCAGTGTACTCAATACTTCAAATGAAGGGAATGTCAATGGCTTCAAAACATTTCATGTGGTGCAACTCATCTAAAAGGAAATTGATATTACATAATAGATGTTTCTGAAAGTAGTAATAATCTTTCTGTGACGTTATTTACACAGACTACAATAATATCTTGCAGATTGCTGCAGAAAATGGAGGCCCTAGAGTATACGCCACAATAACCGCACTGTTCATGGAGATGACCAATGCGATTCAGATGGTTGACACTCCAGAGCACCTGACCAAGGTCTCAGGCCTCGTAAGCAAAAACAAAACTACCGCTGAGTATTTTTTTCTTGCGAGACCTCAGATGTTGGTCAGACGCGGCGATGCATTATTGACCTCTTCAGAGAACATGCATCATCATTTTACGCTACTGTTCTCAATACCAACATGGTGATCAGTTAGAAATCCTGCAAGGTTCCTTTCCAAGTCTTGAGTGGGGAGCAATTGTCAAGCATTACTCACGCTCAAAAAACTGGGAAGTCTTTGAATTCATACTTATCGCGCGCCATGGGCTTCGTATTTCAACAAACCTCAAGTTTTGTATGCTACCAGGAGGGGACAAGTTTGTGCTTTTGCCCTTGACGATGTTCCCCCTTTATCTGCTTCTGCGCTTGTTGTTCTTGACACGTATTCTTCGCGTGTTCCTGAAATAAATACATTCCGTCCTTCGTAATTGCGGGTACGTGTCTTCTCTTCAGCACTATGTGTTTGCACCGTGTTCTTTTGGTTCGTTCGGTCACCAACAAACCGAGTTACGCGCGTTATTGTATTCATCGTCTTGACCACGTTGCTGGAGACAACCCTGTTTCAGTGCATTTCGGTTTACATTTTCTGCTCGCACTGACAGTTGTTATTGCATTCATTTTACGTGTGCTAACTATTGACTTGTTGACGTTGTGAATTGATATATTCAGCCGTTATGCTGTATGTAATGCTTGGCATTCTTATAATTAGTTGCTATAGTTTTATGTATTACAGTTGATATAGTGTTATCAGTTCTGTGCAGTTGATTATATCCGCGGGCGCAGCTTTTAAATTTAACAAGCAACTGTCTATGCATACCGGAAAAGCGCAGTTCACTTTTTCGCGTATCGTGAATACTATTGATTCATAGATAACTATTTTTCGACCTACATGGGGACGTATCGAGTCTGTATACAATTTGTCAAGAAATGTAATGCGTACACGAGCGGAAATACCTCTAGGCTGTCTGTTAAGCAGATTTCTACTGACAATTCAATGCAGCTCCATGGACTCTAAATGTAGAGTGGATTGTGCTTTGTATTGTGTCAAAATTTAGAGGTTATTAATTCATTCTGATCTTTACTGAACTGCGACTCTCTTCAAAGATGTACAACTGCATTGCATCGAGAAAAGTACTTACAGGACGGTAAGGGGAAGACACACGCGGCACGGACAGGTGAACAATGAAGAATGGTGATATTTTTCGAATCGAGGTGTTTGCCAAATAGGAAACATGGAATTCTTTGCACACGTCGCGCCAACAGCATTTTATACATTTGTGATGTATTTCGAATGTTAATCAACAGAGGCTGGATCTTAACGACATATGGCTTATTCTCTGCTCGCGAAGTTGGCCTTCACCGAATTCAGAGATCACAACAAGAAAGGTGGCTCAGAAGATCTTTTAAACGTTAAGCGATCCAACGCTCTCATGTGTGTCCACGAACATTTGTTTGATGAAAAGTAGGGAGACGTTGTTGCGACTCTAGGAAGAAGGAAAAGAAAATGCACAGGCCGGCTACTGGCTCTGTAGCCGAGGGAGACCTTATGTAAGGACAAAACGGGTCTGCTGAGGTGATTTCAAAATACTTTTAGCCATCACTCATGGTAGCAGGTACAAAAATGGCAGTTGCGCTTAGGAGAAATTCCAACACCGGTTTGCTTCAACAGTGGCGAAACATAAACTAGTAGTTCACTGACAGATTCCTGTATCCCCTACTTCGTCGTTCTCAAGCAGTGATCACCGAGAAACATTATGCACTAAATATTGGAAACGCTACGCAATTATAACATCGTGTTTTAAATTGCCGGCTGATTAAATAGAGCCTGTTTTCTCGATATTTGTATGCAGTACATATACAAGTTCTTCAATCAATTATCTACGAGAACAAATTGCGGCTTATTATGGTGAGAACTATCGCTTTTCCTTATGTCAAAGGTTTATGTCTTTTCATCAAGCTCAAGGGCATGTTTTAGTACGGTGAAACATTTATAGAACTGAATCACAACCCTCTGTCCAGTAGTCAATGCGGCTTGAATAACCTTATAACGCTATACACGTAATCACTGGTGCGCGTTACTGCTCTTGAACCTGAGGTGACTGGATGGTTTAGAACTTACCACAGTATGCACGCAGCTTGCGTTTTCATATTTTCTGCCCTCAAGAGCTCTTATATTTGGACCCAGAAAGAAGAAGTAGGTCAGGTTGCTGTCGCGGTGAGAGATGTGTCCCAGAATCACCAGTCCGCCCGGAATGAACCCGGTCCTGTAAGCAGAGTATCATAATTTCAATGCAAGTTTTAGCGACTGAAAAATGTTTGAAGTGTAGTTTTGATTGCAGTGCCCTCAAGGCGACATTTGATTACATAACGGCCGGCGGTATTCATATGAGCGCCGGTGTGACCCGGCATGCCGCGCAATCTTCAAGGATGTTGGTATCAGTCGTTGGCGTCATTCATGGGCAAACAGATTAGATTGTATTAATCCATCCAAACGGCAACCGAATATATTTCCTGATAAAGCAATTCACAATCAAGTATTGATCGCATCGAAGAAAGCAAACACAGTAATTGGAAAGCGCTGGTCTTGTGCAGTCAGTTCAGTTCAGTCGTTCAGTCGTGTCCGACTCTTCGTGACCATATGGACCATATCACGCCACACTTTCCTGTCTCTCACTATCTTCCTAAGATCACATAACTTCAACTGCAGGGCCTCGAGGATGCCATCTAACCATCGCTTTCGCTGCCTACACCTTCTCCGGTGACCCTCAACCTTTCCCAACATCAAATCTTTCTCCAGCAACTCCTTTCTTCTCATCAGATGACCAAAGTAGCTGAGCTTTAAATTTGGAATTTGACCCTCCAATGAGCATTCGGGGTTTATGGTCAACAATATCGACTGATTTGATCTTCTGGCAGTCCAAGGAACTCTCAAAAGTCTCTGCCAGCGCCACAATTCAAACGCGTCAAGCTTCGGCGGTCAATCTTCTTCGCAGTCCAAATCTCTCATTCATACATCACTTCTGGAAAGACCATAGCACGAGGTATACGGATGTTGGTTGGCATACTAATGTCTCTGATTTTTACTAGGCGGTCAAGGCTAGCCATGGCTTTCTTTTCCAGAAGCAGGCGCCTCCTAATTTTATGGCTGCAGTCACCTTCCGGAGTAATCTAATAGCCGCGAAGAAGAGAAAATCTGTCACAGCTTCCACTTCTTGTCCCTTGAAGCTCCAGGACTTGATAGGACAAGACACCATGATCTTTGTCTTTTTAATGTCCAGTTTGAGCCCAAACTTCTCCTTCTCTTCTTGTACGCGCATCAGAAGTCCCTTGTGTTCCACTTCACTTTCTGCCATTAAAGTCGTATCATCCGCATATCTAAGGTACGTGTCTACAACTATACGTCTTTTATACAGTATGTCGCATCATCGGCGCTTCTTGCGGAGTTATCATAGTGTGTTAATGCGTAATGCCACAACTGGAGCGCAAGATGTTTTATACCTCAATAATTTCTGAGAGAAAAAAGCGCATTAACCTCAAAAGGCTGTTTTGAGCAAGTGTAGAGCAAGTTCTGGCAACTCGAATGTTTCTTCTTGATGTGACTGGGATAGATACTGCCTTGATGATAGAATCACTGACGAATAATATTTTTGTGCGAGTTAAAAATGGTCCTTTATCACCTAGACAACAAGATAGTGAAAGTAAGAAAAGAATTTCGCCAGGATAAGGCCAAGTGTAAAAACTGAGGTTTCATAAAAAAATGAAAAATAAAACTAAAGCCTCCAAAAATGCCGCCATGCCACTCAGCCCCACCCGAAGACAATGCAAAAGGTTATTCTTTTTTTTTAAATCGCAAATACTAAAGCGTAGCGTACCGTATTTCCTCAACTTGAGGATATATACAACACGAACAGAGACGACTGACGAGGAAGTACACAACACAAGCGCTGTGTCGCAACAAGCATTTATTCCGAAGGAAGACACAAGTATAAAACGCCCAGAAACGCAGCGCATGACCTGTAAACATGACAGATAATCAACGTAAGATTACATTGTATAGGAGGCTGTCTGCATGACCTAAGGCACATCAAGTCTTTTCTAAGAACCAGATCTCAGAATCATGCATTGCAATGGAGGGCTGACTGATGGACGGGCTTATTTTTTGTTGATGAAGAAAGCTTCCATAATCCACCTAGTGCGCTCATAACAATGCCGGTACAGAACCGTCGGGTTTCTTTAAAGTCGCCTTACATTCCCTTATTTCTTTCTTTCCCCATTCAGAGCAGTGTTTCGACACATCAGACGATGTCATCTGATGTTCTTTCAGGAGAATATTTAAACACCTTCCGCTTTGTTCGATATACACTTTTTGGAACGTGACAGGAATCTGATATACCACCGACCGCACACAATTCACAAATTTTGATCTCTGCCGCACTGAACACTTGAGAGGTCGCATTTATATTTTTCTTTGCTCGATATCTCCCTTTGGAACAGAGGCGTTGAAGCTGCAAGTGTGCTGAGCACACCACGTTAACACTGAAACGCCAAGACACATTTCTCAGAATATGCGTTGCGTCATGCAATGCACATAAAGAACGGCCACTGCATTTCTTCGCCTCGTTCTTTTGCCTGCCTTGGCAGTTTGGATAATTTCTCTAGAGCAGACCGAAGGCAAGAGAGGGTGATGCCATTTTTTTACAAGCTTAGAATGCCCTGAAGAATGATTTAACAATAGATTTTTGGAGGGCGGCTCGTTGACCCAGCACGTGTGGCCCTGCTTCAATCTTCAGCCGAGATCCAGAAACTTGAAGTTCCCCATTTTTGGGCATTACAAAGGCGAATTAGAGATCCATAACACTATCTTTAAACACCTTCAACTCACCAATCACACGCCTAGCAGGTCGCTCCCTTTTAAATTGTACAAGATAGTCATATACATATCGCCAGATTTTAAATAGCAAGACAATTCAGGTTTTAACAAATCGCCACGTCTACTTTCGCGAAAAAAAAATGCTGCTGAGAATCGGGCCTACGCGAGAAACGATGCATATTCTCTGCTTTTGCAAAAATATAGTTTCCCTCCATTCTACAGATGTTAAGCACAATTAAAAAGACAGCCATTTTAGGGAGGCTTCAACCGTGATACCACTGTGAACTATAAAGTCTACTTCATCGTTCATTAGGAGGTTCGATTCTCCGTGGACAAAGGATTTTTAATTTTCTGATGACGCCATCAGGATGATTGACAAGTGACCTTCAGCGTACAGATCCGAGGCAGAGATCCCGCGCACATCTTCCGCACAACTGTCGCGCAATGTATTTCGTTTCATAAGACTAGAAAAGCTTTCGAGGTAAAAGAAATACATCTTCAATATGATAGCATTAGACAAACTCTTCGTTCACTACCTGCTCCGCACAAATCCCGCAACACCACGCGACTGCACAATTTACGACACATAAACCTAAATTCATTACATACGCCTACCCGATGTTTTCTCTGTCGTCTCAGAAATCTCCCGCATGTCTGATTTGTATTGAGCTCTATACTGAGTTAGTTCTCTGCATCTTATCCTGCTCCATTGCAATTCAATCTGTTCATTTTTCACGTTCTTCTCCTCCAGCGTGGCTGGCTTGGTTAGAATCTTACCTGTTGACGGACCAGTTGGGCTTAATACTCTGGCTCAGAAATGCTAAAGTGTTACCTTCTCCTGTTCCTTCTGCTCCAGCCCTATTCTAAAACAGCCTATTGAAAAAGATATGCGTACAAAATGTCTACGGTCGAAACCAAATTTCCTGATTGGTTAACACAGTATGACATAACAGGTAGTAACGTCATTCAACGATGATTGAGAACTGCTATACTCTAAAAAGAAAATCACTATTGCAGATGAGGAAAAAAAATCCCCGAATGGGAATGAAACAGCCCCTTTTCTGGTCGCAGGCTGGACGTACGAATTCTACGTCACTTAGTTTTCTGTTCTTTATTCTCAGCGCGAAGGAGCACTCGTTCAGCGCGATAGTTTAAAAGACTTACGCGACGCCTAACACAAAAATGCGGTCTGAGGTCGCACATCACATTACAGCAACGGCTAATTGAAATTGAGACATTAATTAACATTATTAATAAGTACTGCGGAGTAGCTCTACTACTCCGCACTAGACCTAATTAGCGTTTTATATTACGGCCATTACTTGAAAACTAACATATACCCATGGCAGTGTTTTGCTTCAAATTTTCACGACACTTCAGCATTCACTGATTCCTGCGAGTATTATGTCTCTGATGGCTGTATCGTCATTGCAGACAGACATCGTCACATTATGGCTTACGATGTGCATGGCTGCTTTCATGCACAAAGTTGTTTGGTATTTCCCATAATACGGTGGGAAATGCCAAACAACCCTGCACAGAAACGCAGCCATGCAGCTTTTGTCCTCGGCGTTGGCCTTCTCTCAGGATTTCAGGATGTATGCGCCTTGGCAGGTAGTAGGGTGGGTATATTTATTTATTTATTTATTTATTTATTTATTTATTTATTTATTTATTTATTTATTTATTTATTTATTTATTTATTTATTTATTTATTTATTTATTTATTTATTTATTTATTTATTTATTTCTGTTTTGATTTTCTGTTGTGAGAGAGCGGGCGAGCTGACGGCATTCTTCTGCGTACGTGACGGCATCGGATAGCGGGGAAGATTCGGAAACGTCAGGGCGGTAGGGAAAAAGTGTGTCCATAGTACAGGGTGGCTCGCGCCCGTAAAGGAGAAAGAATGGAGAGAATCCAGTAGTGGTCTGTGCCGCGGTGTTATATGTGTAACAAACGGTAGAACTTGCTCCCAATTGGAATGGTCGGTGTTCACGTACATAGCCAGCATGTCACCGAGAGTGCGGTTGAAACGTTCTGTCAGTCCATTCGTCTGAGGGTGGTACGAGGTAGCGGTGCGGTGTATGGTGCGGCATTCTTTCAGGAGAGCCTCAAGAGCATCTGATAAGAAAACGCGTCCGCGGTCACTGAGCAGTTCGCGAGGGGCACCATGGCGAAGAACCCGGTTTTTCAGAATAAAGGCAGCCACGTCGAGTGCGGAAGCAGAGGGCAATGATGATGTCTCAGTGTAGCGGGTCAGATGATCCACTGCCACGATAATCCAGCGGTTGCCAGCTGAAGTTGTAGGAAGGGGACCGTATAGATCTATTCCGACGCGATCCAACGGACGGGCAGGACAGGGCAACGGCTGCAGCGAAGCAGGAGACTTGAGAGGAGTATTTCGGCGTTGGCAAGACTGGCAAGAACGGACAAAATGGCGGACAAAGCGGTACATTCCACGCCAGAAGAAGCGTAGACGCAAGCGCGTGTAGGTTTTCAACACTCCGCCGTGGGCGCACTGGGGATCAGTATGGAAAGCAGCACAAATTTCGGGGCGGAGATGACGGGGGATGACTAAAAGCCACTTCCTTCCGTCGTGAAGGTAATTGCGGCGATAGAGCAGCCCGTCACGAATTGAAAAATGGTGAGCTTGGCGGGCAAGCGCCCTAGACAAACGACCTGGAGAGTGACTTGAAAGAAAGTCCAGAAGTGTAGACATCCACGGGTCGCGCCGCTGTTCCGTGGCCGTGTCGATAGTGGCAAGCGAAGACAAATCGTAGGCGCAGATCTCATCAGACAACGAAGAGGGAGGCAGCGGTGAGCGCGAAAGAGCGTCCGCGTCAGTATGCTTGAGGCCTGAGCGATATATGACACGAATGTCATACTCTTGGAGGTGAAGAGCCCAGCGAGCAAGGCGGCCGGACGGGTCCTTGAGGGACGCCAGCCAGCACAGAGCGTGATGATCAGTGACCACATAAAATGGTCGGCCATAGACATACGGACGGAATTTGCCGATGGCCCAAATAATTGCCAAGCATTCTCGTTCCGTAACAGAATAATTGGACTCTGCCTTGGTCAATTTGCGGCTTGCGTACGCCACCACATAGTCTCGGATACGAGGTTTGCGTTGGGTGAGAACGGCGCCTATCCCAATACCGCTAGCGTCAGTGTGAATCTCAGTTGGCGCATTCGGGTCGAAGTGGCGGAGGATGGGAGGCGAAACCAAGAGACGATGTAAAGTGTTGAAGGCGTCATCACAAGCAGGTGTCCATGCGGAGAGGTCGGAGCTGCTGGAGGGGAGCTGGATGAGAGGAGCAATAATAGATGCGAAATTTAAGATGAAGCGGCGAAAGTAGGAGCACAGGCCGATGAAACTTCGTAGCTGCTTCAGTGATTTTGGGCGTGGGAATTCGGCAACTGCACGAAGTTTGGTGGGATCGGCAAGAATGCCATCCTTAGAAACGACATGACCTAGAATAGTTAGTCGGCGAGCAGCAAAGCGGCACTTCTTCAGATTCAGTTGGAGGCCGGCAGTAGCGAGACAAGTGAGAACGTCTTTCAGTCGGAGCAGGTGGGATTGAAAATCGGTAGAAAAGACTACGATATCATCGAGATAGCAAAGACAGGTTCGCCACTTGAATCCACGAAGCACAGTGTCCATTAGGCGTTCAAATGTGGCCGGGGCGTTGCAAAGCCCAAAGGGCATGACGTTGAATTCATATAATCCATCTGGTGTGATGAAGGCAGTTTTAGAGCGGTCAGCGTCATCCATTGGCACCTGCCAGTAGCCAGATCGTAAATCCAACGAGGAGAAAAACTCGGCGCCCTGCAAGCAGTCCAGTGCGTCATCGATGCGTGGCAGAGGATAGACGTCCTTGCGCGTGATCTTGTTGAGCCGGCGGTAGTCGACACAAAACCGGAAGGAGCCATCTTTCTTAGGTACCAACACAACTGGAGACGCCCAGGGACTGTGGGATGGCTGAATGACACCACGACGGAGCATGTCGTCCACATGATCAGCAATTGGCGCTCCGAAGCCGACACGCGATAGGGGCGCTGGCGCAAAGGTGCGGTTTTACCGGTGTCAATGGTGTGCTGTACGACAGACGTGCGGCCCAAGTCAGTTTAGGAAGGTCGAATGAAGAAGCGAAGTTCTGCAAGAGGGCGACAAGTTGATCACGTTGCGCAAGTGGAAGATCAGCATCAATAGCATGTTGAAAAACGTCGGAGGGCGTCGAAGCCGTCGCAACATCGTAGAGCACAGACTAACGTCGATGGAGGGGGTTGAGTCAGCAAGATTGGTGATATGACCGGGATCAAGCTCTTCAAGACGTCCAATGCATTCGCCACGGAGCAGGACTGCTGGGCAAGAAAATGGGTTCGAGGCGTAAAGTGCACTCTTGCCGTCTTGAATTTCGAGAACTGCGAACGGAATAAGGAGGCAGGGATGACGGGAGGCGGCTTCGGAAGGTGTAAAAATCGCAGTCAAAGGAGTTACCCACTCACAAGACAGTGGTACGAGGGCAGCAGAGAACGGAGGAATGTCGGTGTCATGGGCGACGAGAAGTTTTGCAGTGCGGGGAGGGGTATCACAGAAGGGGGCATCACAGAGGGGGGCGAAGGCAATTTGCGCACGAGCACAGTCAATAACGGCTTGATGAGTCGATAGAAAATCGTATCCGAGGATGATATCATGCGAGCAGTTCGGCAGAACAATAAACTCGATGGGGTACAAGACGTCTTGAATGAGCACACGGGCTGTGCAAGATGCGGAAGGGTGAATGTGCTGTGATGAGGCGGTGCGGAGCGAAAAGTCGGAAATCGGAGTGGTCACTTTGCGAATTCGACGGCAGTGCGCTTCACTGATGACGGAGACGGCTGCACCGGTATCGAGGAGAGCGAGAACTCTGGCGCCTTCTACAGAAACTTTGATGACATTAGCGGGGCGACACGGAGGACTTGAGGAATTCGAAACAAGCGCAGTTCTTGCCCCCGGAACTGCGACTGTTAGTTTCCCTCAACGGTGTTGTTCGAACGTCGCAGCATTGGAGAAAGCGATCGGCGCCGAGGAGAATGTGATCGACGAGTGGAATAGGTTTGGCGATCTTGTGAGACAAATTGAGAACCGGGCGGAATCATTTGCGAGCGTGAGTCGGTATCGTACGGGTAAAGTCGAATGTCAGGCTGTGAAGGTTGGAGGCGCTGGCGACAAAGGCGTGCAACATGGCCCGGCCGACCGCAGGCATAGCAAATCGAAAGGTTGTCCGTAGTACGCCAAGGTTTCATAGGATGTGGGCGGAACCTTGAGGGTGGGGCTTGGAACGAAGGCTCAGCATGCAGCGGTGAACGGTAGGCAGGGACCTGCACATAGGAGCCAGACGTGGGCGAAGGTGGTGGCCTAGCCGTTATTTGGGCATACGTGAGAGGTGCCGTCACAGGCGGCAGCACTGGATTGGACGGCAAGACATCAGCGACGTGTTCTTGCACGACACGGCGTATAGTAGGGGCGAAAGATGGAGCCAGTTCAGGAACGAGGTGGCCAGAGTCTTGAAAATGGGGAAGGAGTGAGATTTGACGTGCGACCTCTTCACGAATAAAATCTTTGATCTGTTGATTCAGCGGGCTCCCTTCAGAAGTTGGCGAACCACCCAGGGCTAATGCGGCTACGCGTACGTGGCACACACCGGAGAGGCGCCTAGAAGCGCGCCGCTTGCGGAGCTCGTCGTAGCTCTGGCAAAGCTTCACGAGTTCACTAACGCTGGTGGGATCTTTCGCTACCAGCATCTGGAAGGCGTCCTCAGAAATGCCCTCGAGGATGTAGCGGGTTTTGTTCGCTTCCGGCATGGCCGGGTCGACTCGTTTGCAGAGATCAACGATGTCTTCTATGTAGCTGGTAAAGGTCTCATCAGCGCGCTGAACACGATCGTGTAAACGTTGTTCGGCACGAAGCTTACGCACTGCCGGCCGGCCGAACACTTCCGCGAAATTCTTTTTAAATGTCGACCAAGATGACAGATCAGCCTCATGGTTGCGAAACCAGAGGTTCGCCACGTCCGTCAGATAGAATATGACGTTACTGAGCTTATATGAGTCATCCCACTTGTTGTAGCTGCTTACTCTTTCATACGATGACAGCCAGTCGTCGACATCTTGGTCGGCCGTGCCACTGAACAGGCAAGGGTCACGCTGGCGCACGACGCCAGAACACATGATCGTGGGTGGAACGGCCGGCAGCGTCGAAGTGGACTCGTCTTGCATGGCGGTCGTAGAGGGTAGTGTACGACTTCGCAGTTCCAGTTTGAATAGGATCGTTTCCGGCACCTCCGCCAATTGTAATGGGGCGTTTATTGACGCTCAGATGGAGAGCTGTGAGGATAGGACTTTGCAACGGCGAGCCCAGCGTACTTCTTTTTTGTTTTTGTCGCACAACGTACTGGTGCATGTCGATGGCTTAAGTGCTGACTATCACAGTACAATTTATTTATTTATTTATTTATTTATTTATTTATTTATTTATTTATTTATTTATTTATTTATTTATTTAAACCTCAAAGACCCAATTGAAGAGGTATTACATGAGGGAGTGGGTTTAAGGGCATAATATTTCTTCAAGTGATGATTTGAACAGTGATGGGTCTGTATGGAGCACGACGTCGATAGGCAAGTCATTCCAGTCTTTTGCTGTGGGAACGAAAAACGAATATAGAAGCGCAGATGTACGGGCTTGCGGAGGATGGGTTGTCTTTTCGTGGTTCGTGCGGCTGGAGGTGCGGTATGCAGGGATGATAACAGATTCGTGCGAAAGATGATAATAGAATTTATGAAATAGAAATAGTCTGCGATGCTACGTCGGTTAGCTAAATTTGATAAATGAGCATTGAATTTATGTTTTGTTACACTTTCATGATAAGAATATGCAGAGAAGATGAATCTAGCGGTGCGGTTTTGTATTGCTTCTAGTGTGTTAGAAAGATTAATTTGATTATTGTCCCAAATAGGGCATGCATATTCTAGTTTGGGCCGTACAAATGTTACATAGGCTAGTGATTTTAACGATGGTGGTGCTAGACGTAGTGTTCGCCGAAAATACCCCAGAACTCGATTTGCGTCTTTAGAAATTTGAGTTACGTGGTATATCCACTTAAGATAATGTGTTAAGTGAAGGCCAAGATATTTATATGTGGTTACAGCTGCAATTTCTGAGTTAGCTATTATGAACACAAAAGGTGGTTCAGTGGGACGCCTGTGAAAAGAAAGTAAAGAAGGTTTTTTCACGTTAAGAGACATAAGCCATTTACTGCACCAAGTTAAAATGCGATCTATGTCAGATTGAAGAAGTTTTGGATCACTGTGAGTGATTATGGGACGGTACACAACACAATCGTCAGCAAATAGGCGTATGTTAGAGCATATGTCAGTTGGCAGGTCGTTTATATAATAAACGACCTGGCTTTGCTTTACAGACACAGACAGCGGGCGTATCGACATCAATTAACACTTGACCTATGCCAGCAAAAAACTGCTAGAAGCGACCATTGCTCGAAAAAAGAAACTCGGCTGAAAATTTGTGTGGACGAATGGCTGCAAACTTTTCGCACGCAGGGATGAATCATCTTACACAATCAAAACCTCTGCAGGTTCTGATCTGGCTAAAATGGCTAATTAGGTGTTGACTTACCTGATAGCTGGATTGACATCTCATTGACATGGACAGCCCATTCCATTGCATTCATTTTGATACACGATGCTTTAACAACAAGCTTGCCACTTCCATGGGAAGATTCTCTGGCATACATAATAACGTCCGTAGTATGAAGAACAAACGTGACAGTCTTGAGTTCCTTGGGTCATTAAATGTGCAGGTTGATGTGCTTTTGTTTACCGAAACTTGGTTAAAATCTCAAGATGATTATTTGCCATTCAAGAACCACCGGCATCATGGGCTCATTCGCCCGAATATGAGAGGTGGTGGTGTTGCCTTGTAAGTGAAAAACTGTTATCCACAATCTGTACAAGAAGTCATTTCGATGATAGATCCCAATGTCGAGTCTTTAGGTGTATTATTGTCCGACATCATTTTGGTTGTGATATACAGACCTCCTGCTGGGAGAAAACTGCATTTTTTAAAGTTTCTTGACAGTTTACTGCTCTATCTTGCCAATTTCCGGCAGCCTTTTGTAAGAATGGGTGATGTTAATATTAATCTAATGCATGATGATCGTAACACACATGAATTCAATAACATTATAGCATCTTATGGTTGTATAAATGCTATATCTATACCAACTAGAGTTACCGTTGATACAGCTTCTCTTTTCAATGCTTGTGTCACAAATACGATGTCTCCTCAAACGGAGGCTGGCCTGTTATCTTAGCGACCACGTTCCGATTTTTTGTTTTCTTCCAATGAACCACAATGAAATTGTATCCAAAAGCGCCGAGAAGGTAAATAGGGATATTAGTGAGACAAACCTTTTTAAATTTCGAACTCTTATCGAAAACACCAGTTGGGACAATATATATTACATATCTGATGTCAACTTGTCATATACAACATTTCTTGCAAAGTTCACTGAATGTTATAGTGCTGCATTTCCTTTAATTCAAGTTACGAAGAGCTTTCGAAAGTCTAGAAAGCCATGGGTCAATAAGCAGTTATATAAACGAATACAGGTTAAAAATAAAATGTACCATAACTTAGTATGCAGTCGTGATGCAAACCTTTTTACTGAGTTCAAGAAATTCCGAAATAAGTTGAACAAAGACCTCAAGGCAGCAAAGACGGCTTACTATATAGAACGCTTCTCGAGAATATATAACGACCCCAAGAACGTCTGGCATGAGATAAACGAATTACTAAACAAGCAGAAGGGCAGAGATAATGCAGAAATTCTTATATCTGATTCCAAGACCAGTGAAATTGATATAGTAAACACCATAAACCACTTTTTCATTGAAGCTGGTAAACCAACTTTTGATCAATCTTTATCAAACCCCTCCATGCGTAACCTCACTGAACCTTTATCTAATTCTATTGTGCTGTTGCCTGTGGCTCCACAAGAAGTAGCTCTTTATATTGGTAAAATAAAAAACAATGTTTCCGCCGGCCATGATGGCATCAAAGCCATACCGTTAAAGTATGTATCGGTATCAATTTGCGACGTTCTAGCTTAACTTATAAATGTAACTTTCACCAGCGGTGTGTTTCCAGATGAACTAAAAATAGCGCGGGTGTGCCCAGAATATAAAGAAGGAAATAGAAATGGTGTTATGAATTATCGACCAATGTTCGTATTATCTGTATTTACTAAGGTATTCGAAGAAGCCATTCACAGCAGAATGAAAAAGTTCTTCCGTGCTCATAATATAATTACCCCTCCCAGTATGGTTTCTTAAAAAATAGATCGACCGAACAAGCCTTACTTGCTGTTAAAGAGAAAGTTATTGACAACATTCAGTCCCGAGCATATGCACTTGGTTTGTTTTTGTACCTCCGAGAGGCTTTTGATTGCCTGCAGCACGAAATTCTTTTAAGCAAACTAACTGGGTATGGAATACGAGGTACTCCCTTGAGCCTGCTTTAGGAGTTACTTGAGCAACAGACTTCAATATGTTAAGTGCAATAATTTTGTTTCAGATTTCTTGTGTGTTACTCAAAGTGTGCCGCCGAAATCTTTTTAGGCCCACTTTTATTTTTAGCGTACATAAATGATGTTTGTAAGATTCCTGATTCACCTGATTTGGTCATGTATGCTGATGATACAAATATATTTTCACAGCCCGAACTCTGCCAGATTTAGAAACTACTATAAGTTGTGGGATTCGGGCTTGCTGCGGCTGCCCTTTGCGCGGCCGCCGCCCGCTTCCTAGTTGTTCTCCCCGTTCCCTTTCTCCCGCCTGAGGTGGCGGAGAGGGGCTCGAACGACTTGTCACTTTCGTTCGGGCTACAGCTCCGCCCTGGCGTTCCAGTGGTTGTTCTCATTGGCGCCTTTTGGCGGGAACACGGCACCGCTTCGACAGCCGCGCTCGCGCGACTGTCCGAGCGGAGCCCAGAGAGAGACTCCTCCGAGACATCGCAAGGTGCGTACGCAACTGTTCTTGTCTGTCGGCCTTTGTCCGCGTAGACCAGTGTGTACTCGAGTTCGTCTGGTCCGGGTCTTACCTGAGAGCGAAGCTCGAGCCTGTCGATCGTGATCCAACGATCCGCGACAGGCGTACCTTGCGGTGGTTGCCCAATCTCTCTCAAAAGAACCCTTTGGTTACTGCGAGAGAGAGATCACAGCACGCCCTTGCGTGCTTGCGGCGCGCACTCCGTGTCACTTCGTGCGCGCAGGGGAGCCTAGCTCCTCGCGCGCTCCCTTGACACGGTGACTGCGTATGTGCGTGTATGTGCGTTTGTAAATATGTGTGTGCGTATGTGCGTTTGTAAATATGTGTATGTGTGTGCGTGTGTGTGTGTGTGTGTGCCGCTGGAGGATGGCGTTTCAATAAACGTCTCCTTTGTGAACTCGGAGGCTTGTGTCCTTGCAGCGAAGTGCTCTCCTCCCGGTGGAGGTTGAGTGCGCGCTGCAGTGTTTCAGTGCGCGCGCGGTGACGGCTGATCGGGGCTTCGGCTCGCGCGACGCTCGAACCCGCGGTGGTTGGTGGCCCATGACCAAGTAGAAACCACAACTGGCGCCCAACGTGAATTGTCCCTGGCTTCATTAGTCGTTGGACAGCACATCGGCCGAGCCGGTCGCCTTGACGATCAAGCTCATGCGCCATGCCTGCCGACCCCTGCGCGGCAATCGGCAAAGAGAATGAAACACGCTACATGGTTCTTCGGACAACCCTGCGGTGCGACCGTTGACCATATGCCTCCGCTGTTTCAGCTTTACGCCGTTGCGGAAGCAATGTGCGCGACGCCGCCGCTGCCGGCATCCCCGCACAACAGCACCCGTACCCCGCTTGCAGACATTTCTGTTCGGGGAACGGCGAGGCGTCGGCCGGGTTTCCTCTGGAAACCGCACCGACAGCGCGCTCAGTTGGCTGATGCGGCTCCTTGAACTTGCGAGCCGGCTGGCGCGCCATTCTCTCTTGTTACAGCATTTCCACTTTTCAATGCAGTATCTACAGGGGAGAACGAACGTGGTAGCTGACGCGCTATCCCGTGCCCCACTCGCCCGCGGCGGCGTCTTTACGCCGGCTGGCGAAGGGGGCGAAACAGCGGACGAGCCGCAGATCGGCGCGGAGGGGACGCCCGCAGACGGGTCCCCCATTCCGCTATCCGGGTAAGCAGCGCTTCGCAAAGCAGGCGAGGGTGAAAGCTCTTTGTGAGCACATCTGAGACGCCGATGCTAGCGGAAGTTTTGCTGCGAACCTGCGGGAGGACGAACCGAGGCTCTCCTTTGAGATGACTGGGATCGTTTTCGGCCATGAAGAGCTACGACGGTCCAGCAAAATGACCCGTCTTGTCGCGATGTCAGTGACGGTCTCTGGGAGACGAAGCGCCGGTACGCTGCTTGTATTGCAGCGGGCGCAGCGCCGTTACGCTACTTGTATTGAGCGGGCGCGGGGGGGCACGAGCCAGCGTGTGTCGCGGCGTGCCCCGGGGATTCATATTTGTTGGGCCATGACGGGCTCGCGCTGAAATACATAGCCACGGATGATGAGTCCATGAACCATTTGAAGTGGCTATTCCCCAATGTCTGAGCGGCGCTCTGTTGCGTTTCTCTCTCGACAAATCATTGGCTGGTCATCTGAGTGGCTCCAAGGTTTCCAGAAACTGAGTCAGTCGGTGACTGCAGCCCGGCATGAAGCGAGACAGTTTCCGCTGTTGCCGTTCCTGCCATGTCTGTCAAATGGAAAAGTCAAGGGGTGGCAAGCCACCGGGCATGACGACACCAACTGACAGTGTGCGTCCGTGGCAGATGGCCACCTGCGATTTCATGGGGCATTTCCCCAGTAACAAGCAGGGGCTCATTGCTGGAGAATCCCCCTATGGGGAAAGCCAGCCGTGCCTACATTGCAGACCTGAAGGCCTATGCGTAACGGTCTGATGAGCTTGCGCTGGTGCCCATTGTCACCACAGGCAAGCGCCAAGGCACACCCGATGCGGTGGAACGCAGCCGTGCCCCCGCACCGGTACAAGGTAAGGCGACGTTCACCTGTGTGATTGATGCCAGACGGCGGGCCTTTTCCGCAACCGAATGCATACCGCTTCACCGAGCGAGCTTGCTCGTTCAACCCTACCCGGAAGCAAGGTTGGTCTCCCCCTTTTCTGGCTCGTTCAGTTCCAGCCTGTGTGCTTTATTATTATTTTTTTTGTGTGTGTGCCTCTGTTCCCATTTTTCGCTTTCTTCTGTTTCCATTCTTGCTTCTTATCTTGTAAATATTGTACAGTGAGTGCCTTCTTTTGTACAGCGCGTGATCTCTCTTCTTTTTTTGAAATTGCGAGGGTTGCTCATTAGGCATCCCCGACGCGCGGCTTTTCCGGTGTGTGTGGAGATGAAGTTGGTGCCGTTTGGGGACGGGGAACAAGGACGATGCCCCTTTCACCCAAGGCCGCCGCGGTTGCGAAGGTGCTCGGGACAGGTTCGTCGCTGAAGTTCGGCATCACCCTTTGTTTGGTGTGTGAGTGGCTGTGCGTGTGCGTGCCTGGGCGTGGAGGCGACGACGTCGCGCCATGTGTGTTTGCCGGCGTGTGCGGAGCGCGGGGGAAAAGGAAGCCCCGCGCGGTCTTCCCATGTGCGCCTTGGATCGCCACGCAGTCACGGACTTTCCACACCCGGGGCCCCTTCGGCGTGTTCGTTGTCCCTGCACCTAACCTGTACCACCACCGACCGAGATCGTTTGCAGCCAAGGATGAACGTTGGCCACAAACAAGTCAACGAGCGGTGAGGCACCGCAGGCTCCCTGAGCTGCACCTACGAACTTTGGAACTTCTGTACAAAGTTGTGTTTGTACATAGTTATTCTGTACATAGTGGTGTTCTGTACATGATTGTGTTCTGTACATAGTCGTTACTTAGCCTCCGGAACTTCGTACATTATTCTTCATGTCATCTTGTTCATTTTTTTTTTGTGCGCCTTGCTAATGTTTGTCTTACTTGAGTGTGTCTTTTCGAGATCTTTCTTGCTGGAACTGAAGTGTAGTTGACTTGTTGCGTGAGAATAGCATTCTTTTCCTCATGCTGGGGACCTGCCGCGTGCTTTCACTGATGGGTAGGAGGGCAATTAAGGAGAGGAGGATGTGGGATTCGGGCTTGCTGCGGCTCCCCTTTGCGCGGCCGCCGCCCGCTTCCCAGTTGTTCTCCCCGTTCCCTTTCTCCCGCCTGAGGCGGCGGAGAGGGGCTCGAACGACTTGTCACTGTCGTTCGGGCCACAGCTCCGCCCTGGCGTTCCAGTGGTTGTTCTCATTGGCGCCTTTTGGCGGGAACACGGCACCGCTTCGACAGCTGCGCTCGCGCGACTTTCCGAGCGGAGCTCAGAGAGAGACCCCTCCGAGACATCGCAAGGTGCGTACGCAACTGTTCTGGTCTGTCGGCCTTTGTCCGCGCAGACCAGTGTGTACTCGAGTTCGTCTGCTCCGGGTCTTACCTAAAAGCGAAGCTCGAGCCTGTCGATCGTGATCCAGCGATCCGCGACAGGCGTACCTTGCGGTGGTTGCCCAATCGCTCTCAAAGGAACCCTTTGGTTACTGCGAAAGAGAGATCACAGCACGCCCTTGCGTGCTTGCGGCACGCACTCCGTGTCACTTCGTGCGCGCAGGGGAGCCTAGCTCCTCGCGCGCTCCCTTGACACGGTGACTGCGTATGTGCGTGTAGGTGCGTTTGTAAATATGTGTATGTGTGTGCGTGTGTGTGTGTGTGTGCCGCTGGAGGATGGCGTTTCAATAAACGTCTCCTTTGTGAACTCGGAGGCTTGTGTCCTTGCAGCGAAGTGCTCTCCTCCCGGTGGAGGTTGAGTGCGCGCTGCAGTGTTTCAGTGCGCGCGCGGTGACGGCTGATCGGGGCTTCGGCTCGCGAGACGCTCGAACCCGCGGTGGTTGGTGGCCCATGACCAAGCAGAAACCACAAAGTGAACATATGGTAAAATTGCACTCTTGGATGCAGGCAAATCAAGTTAGCTTAAACTTGTCCAAGACTAGTTATATATTTTTCAGACCTATCAACGCCCCAATCCATTACTCACTTGATATAAGGTATGCTAACAAACAAATACAGCAGGTAACCACTCAGAAGTTTCTCGGTGTCTGGTTCGATGAACACCTATCCTGGAATACACATATTTCGAAACTTGCCACAGATCTTGGCAGAACTGTTGGCTGTCTCTACAGGACCAGCGACCTTTTACCTGTTTCATTAAAGGTATCTATATTTTATGCTCTATTTTTTTTAAGTTCTCTTATTGTGCACTGGTGTGGGGCACCACAACAAATAGCAATTATCACAAGCTTTTGATTCTGCAAAAAAAGGCACTCCGGGCTATTGAGGGTTATCATGGAAGACCGGAACATTTACCAACATCACCTCTATACCAAAAACTAAATCTGATTCAAGCTAACCGAGTCTACACATACCGCGTGTTACAACATATTGATAGCAATAGGCTTTTCTCCGTCTCTCCTAATCGATTTTCTACTATATATCCTCTCAGACAACACAGAAACCTCGTCCCAAAAACAAGGACAAATTACGGTAAACAGGAACCTAATTACCAGATTCCAACTATTCTCAAAAACCCATCTCTATGTTCAATCTTCCATCTCTCTAAACGCAGGTTTAAAAGAGACATAAAAAAATGCAGTTGATACTCTTCGAAGTGGAATAATTGTTTAGTCTGGTTTTGTATTTGGCAAATGCAAATTTTTATCATGTTATGTTACTGTACAAAGTTTTTTTTCGTGTTTTGTGCGCCATATGCTGTTTTATCTTTTTGAGTGTATAGTGTACACTGTTTCCTTTTTTAGGTTTTACTCCAGTATGTTTAATTACCACGTTTGCTGTAATGTTCTGTTAACGTTTGTTTTCCGTGTTGCGCGCTGCTGTGAACTGCACGGGGAACTGTGACCCCGTCAGGCCTAACCGCCTTTTGTCGCAGTTCCTTCTTTCATTTTTTGAAAGAGCAATAAAGAATATCTAAAAAAAAAGAGAAAAAGCAGGGGCCCTAGGGCTGTGCCCTGGGGTACCCCAGATATAACAGAGGAGTGTGAAGAAGAGCATTTATTAGCGAGAACAAACTGTTGCCGCTTATTCCGAAAATTATGAAGCAGTCAAGTACCAAGGAATTGAGATTAAGACTTAAAGTTTCAAAACAAGCCGCCGGTGGGGAACTTTGTCAGACGCCTTTTCAAAATCTAAGAAGAGGGCGTCCACTATAATGTTCTGGTCAAGGTTGGAGCTTAGGTCATTAATAAATAGAGCTAAATGTGTGCCGCAAGAAAAGTTCTTTATAAAACCATGTTGGCTAGCGTGAAAGAAATTAACCGATAAAAGAAATTTCATGATGAGAGAAAAGATTACATGTTCCATTAATTTAGATGGGACGCTAGTAATGGATATAGGACGGTAATTATGACAGGAAGATGAAGTCCCTTTTTTTTATACTGGAATGACTTTACCCACTTTCCAGTCGTGCGGTACAACAGGACACTTGTGATATGTTTTGTATTTTTTAGTACCTTTGCGTTAATATTGTTACTTAGCTGTATTCGCTGTTCGTGATGAGGATGAAGAAGTGCAACAGACTCGGAGAAGACGACGACGCTGAGTGTTGTGAAATCGGTGCCCTCGTCAACGTTAGTTGTGCGGAAACCGATTTCACAACACTCAGCGTCGTCGTAACAATATCATCAATACCCGCTGATGATGTTAATTTCAAATATTCAATTATTTAACAATGCCGGGAGGTTCGAATGATATATAGGGCATAGCAGGAAAACCAAAGGATGGAAAATCCGGTAGGTCTCCATCTGGTTCACGAGTAAATACCGAACTAAAGGTCTGGTTTAATACTTCAGCAACATCATGTTCCGCAACTGTAGCTATATCATCATCATGAAGTATTGGGTTGCTATGGTTAGGATTGATACATCTCAAGAATTGACGAGGGTTTGTGCGTAGCATTTCAGGGAGCCTGGTATTGAAAAATGATTGCTTAGCGTTAAAAACACGGGCGCTAAAATGCTTTTCGACTGCGTAATACTTCTGCCATGTATTAGAATTGTTATTTCGTCTGGCAGCTCGAAAGAGTATTTTCTTCTTGTTATTAAGACTCTTTAATCTATTATTGAACCAAGGGGTATTAACGGACTCTCTTACAGTAATTGTAGGGATGCATTGTGTTACAAGATATTTCATTTTATTCCTAAAAAGAAGCCAGTTAGTCTCGGTAGACCTTCGCTCAAAGTCGATACGAAACGAAGTACAGAAAGTTTCGAGTTCACGGTTAATGTTTAAATAATCGCCTTTATCATAAAAAGTGAGTGTTTTAGTTACTTTCTTAGGTTTGGTAGGTGGATGGGAAACGTGGCGGGAATTATTGAATGATCACTAAGTCCAGGAAGATGTGAAAGGGATAACTGATTCTCTGGATGTGACGTTAAAATCAGATCAAGTGTGCTAGATGACTGTGCACTTTGTCTTGTTGGTGAAGAGATTAGTTGGGTTAAGGCAAAGGTTTGACATGTGTTCACAAAATGGCACTCTGCGGTATTTGATGTGATCTCAGAAGGGCAAGACCAGTTTACCGCGGGAAAGTTAAAATCCTCTAATATAAAGACAGCAGCATAGGGAATCTTCGTGGTTACGGTATTAATAGCATCATGAAATAGTGGAATGAACGAGGCGTCGCTCTCTGGAGCGCAGATTTGTGGGCAGATGGGCGGTTAGGCGGGTCATACACATACATACATACATACATACATACATACATACATACATACATACATACATACATACATACATACATACATACATACATACATACATACATACATACATACATACATACATACATACATACATACATACATACATACATACATACATACATACATACATACATACATACATACATACATACATACATACATACATACATACATACATACATACATACATACATACATACATACATACATACATACATACATACATACATACATACATACATACATACATACATACATACATACATACATACATACATACATACATACATACATACATACATACATACATACATACATACATACATACATACATACATACATACATACATACATACATACATACAACAGAGCGCGAATAGAAGCATACACAAATATCGCACGTCGGCGTTTAAGCAAAACTCGCCTTTAAAAAAGCCCAGTAAACGAGATTAAAATCCCACGCGCGCAAGTACCATCATGCTTCTTGCAAACAAGGTAAGAGAATATCGAAAACTCATTTTATGTATTCCGCCACTTGATCGGAGGTCTTCTGAGGTCGGCAGTAGAATCCGATGACCATGCTGGATGCATTTCTGCTTTCCGCTACTGCGATCTCTTCGAGCTCCTGCGAGACGATGTGCTATAATCGTACTGCACTGTACAAAGCATTTTCGCCTCCTCCAAAAAATGAACCTGTCACGGCGCCATCACAGACAACAGGGCCGTGAAATGCTACGATTAAGTTTCTTGCGGTGCTGAGTGATCATTTCGTAGCATTTTAAATTACATTTGGCATTTAATAATGGCGTGACGACTACATTTTGAGGCTGAGATAAACTTCTTAGCCTTCAGGACTTGATCAAGACTGTTCTTTTCTAAACAAAGTTCCTAATTCTGTTCCTCTTATAATCATTCATGCGAATCTGACTATAGCGCTGCTATGCATGCAAGAAGAACAGATGCAGCTCCAAGCGCTTGTAATCGATTATATCAAAGTGGTATCGACTTCGACTGGCCTCAGTCATCTTGTAAATGGAAAGAGGATATTATGACACATGAATATGGGGTGGCAGAAGAGACCGAGTTTCCCCTTCAACAGCAGTTCTCTGAAGATTATAGAATTTTAGATATATGCGTTATGAAAAGAAATTATTGCCTATGTAAAACAGATATTGGGCTCTGACATGTTCAGCGCCTATTGCTGAAGAGAACGACGAAAAGCATGTTAAACGCGCGTGACGGGCAGGAAAGAAAACGATAACGAAGCTCGCTTCGAACGCTCGTACGTGTTCTGACACGTCTCGCGACTGATTGCAGAACGTTCTATTGACTGTTGACGACGTATCGCCCTGTGCAAGGTCTTCTACAACAAGTGGTGGAGGTTCCAGCAATCCCCTCAACCTGGAGCTTCGCAGCCGAGCTTAGCCTACCACTTCCGCGATGCCCGAGACCGCCAGCCAACCGCCAACCCCATCGCCTGTCATCTGTCCCGGTGCAGCGCGTCAGCGCGACCGGGACAGCCCACTCGCGCGCGTCAGGCCACTCTTTCCAGCTTGGCTCTCTCCGGGGACGGCGCCCAGGACCAGCAGTCGCTAATTCAGCCCATTCAGCAGTTTGTTCGTGAGGAAGTCGCACGCCAGGTTTCCTTGTCCACCTTCACTTGCCCGCCAGCATCTGCGCCTGCGCCGCCGCTCACTTTCACCCTTCAGCGTGTCATATAAGGGCAGGTCGCTGAGGTTCTGCCTTCATCCTCAGCAGCCGTTGGTGGCGGCTCCTCTGACGTACGCTGATGTTTTGGTGCGGCCACCAACCCCCTTCGCCCCTGTGTACAGCCAGCCTCCTCTCCTATATGAGCCTCAGGGACGCCAGCAAAATGAGAAACCTACAATCCCACCTTATCGTCCGGTTCTCCGCCGTCGACCACAGCCACACCCTTCCAACCCCTGGCGCACACAAGACAACCGACCTATCTGCTACGCCTGTGGAGTCGCCAGCCATGTGGCTCGTTTGTGCTGCAATCGTGGCCCTCGTCCCTACGACTATACAGGTGAGCCGATGTACAATCTTTCTCCGTCCCCCTCGCCTGTGTTCCCTGAGCCTCCTCCGCAGTCCTCTTCAAGTTACGATCGCCGCTCCCACCGCTCGCCTTCTCCTGGCCGTCGTTCCCGATCTCCGATGCTCCGCCGCCAATCAGCCGTTAACACGGAAAACTAACGGCCGCAGTTCCGGAGGCAAGAACTGCGCCATCAGGGACCAACTCAAGACCTGTTGACGTACCGGCCAACATTATTACCAAATTCATCGAGGGAGTTCCTGTCGAAGCACTTGTAGACACTGGCGCAGCCGTTTCTGTTCTTAATTACGCCCTCTATCGCAAACTCAAAAAGGTGATGACGCCGCTTCCTGCAATTTCTCTTCACACAGCCAGCGCTCAGGACATTCGATCATTAGCCGCCTGCACCGCCCGCCTTGTCATCGACGACGTTCAATACAGAATAGAATTCCTCGTCTTCGCCCGCTCATCACACGACGTTATCCTTGGTTGGGACTTCCTCTCCAATCATAACGCCATAATAGACTGCGCCCGTGCTCAACTTGAGTTATCACCCCTCAGTGACACTTTTTTCGACACACCCGCTGCTGCTGCCGGTACCGTGCAAGTCGCAGAGGACACCGACGTTCCGCCTTTCTCCTCAGCGCTTGTGCCTTTTTATTGTGCTGCTCTTTCCGACGCCACTGTTACTACACACCGTCGTTACGATGCGCTGGCCAAAAATCCGTGCTACGGCCCCATGCTGTGCTGACAATATTCCGCAACTCAAGTGCCATTTTTGTTTGTAACCCGTGCCCCTGCCCTACCACTTTACTTCGTGGCCAGTCACTGGGTAGTGTTGCTTTGCTCGATTCCACGCCCACCTATTCCTTCGGCGATACCATCGCCGGCCTTCACATCAGCGCCATAACACCTATTCCTGTCGCCACTCCATCATCCCTCGAAGTTTTCCACCGGTCCATCGACGCTGGCCTGACGCCCTTACAACGAGCCCAGCTTGTCGCCATCCTACAACGTATCGCGGCTTCGTTCGACTCCCAGCAACCTTCGTTGGGGCGCACAACTACCGTTACTCACCGTATTGATACCGGTACCCATGCCCCTTTTGCGCCAGCGTCCGTACCGTGTTTCAGCCGCCGAGCGCCGCATTATTGACGAAAAGGTGACCGACATGCTCCAGAGCAACGTGATCCAACCATCGCACAGCCCTTGGGCGTCTCCAATCATCCTGGTCAAGAAAAAAGACGGTTCCATCCGATTCTGTATAGATTACCGCCGACTGAACAAGATCACGCGCAAGGACGTTTATCCTCTCCCTCGTATCGACGACGCCCTTGACTGCCTGCAGGGAGCTGAGTTCGTTTCTTCAATAGACCTGCGTTCCGGCTACTGGCAGGTGCCGATGGCAGAGGCCGATCGTCCAAAAACCGCTTTCTTCACACCAGATGGGCTCTATGAGTTTATTGTCATACCATTCGGACTGTGCAATGCCCCTGCCACATTCGAACGCATGATGGACAACCTACAAAGAGGGCTCAAATGGCACACTTGCGTTTGTTATCTTGGCGAAGTTGTCATCTTTTCCCCAGATTTTCCATCTCACCTCCAGCGCCTTGAGACAATTCTGCGATGCCTGACCGACGCTGGCCTCCAATTAAATTTAAAGAAGTGCCGTTTCGAAGCACGGCGGCTAACCATACTCGGACATGTCGTCTCCAAGGATGGCGCTTTTCCCGATCCGGCAAAATTACGCGCTGTGGCAGAATTTCCCAAGCCAACTAATGTGAAAGAACTCCGCAGCTTCGTCGGCCTCTGCTCGTACTTCCGCCGCTTCGTTAACGATTTCGCCACAATCATCAACCCTCTCACCAAGCTTCTGTCCAGCCACGATCTTTCAGCCTGGTCTCCGCACTGTGATGATGGCTTCGCGACACTCCGCCACCTTCTGACGGCTCCGCCAATCCTGCGTCATTTCGACCCTTCTTCTCCCACGGAAATCCACACTGATGCCAGCGGCGTCGGCCTCGGCGCAGTACTCGCTCATCGGAAGTCTGGCTTTGATGAGTATGTTGTCGCTTACGAACGTCGGACCCTAACAAAAGCTGAATCAAACTATTCCGTCACCGAGAAAGAGTGTCTCACTATTCTCTGGGCAATAGCAAAATTTCGCCCCTACTTGTATGGCCGTTCTTTTGATGTCGTCACCGATCATCACTCCCTCTGCTGGCTGTCTTCTTTGAAAGATCCTTCTGGTCGACTGGCCCGTAGGGCTCTGAGGCTCCAAGAATACGACATTAACGTCATCTATCGCTCTGGCCGTAAACATGCCGATGCTGATGCTCTCTCACGTTCTCTCTTGCCGTCTGAAGCCACTCCTGCTATATCCGTTCTATATCCCACCGACATGCCCACCGATATGACTTCCGAGCAACGCAAAGACGCATGGATCGCTTCACTCCTGGATTTTTTATCTGGCCGCGCTTCACGACCTTCTTGCCGCGCTCTGCGTCGCCAGTCTCACCATTTCGCCATCAGAGACGAGCTCCTCTACCGTAGGAATTACCTTCCGGATGGTAGAAAGTGGCTGCTTGTAATTCCGACTCATCTACGCTCCGTGACTTGCTCCCATTACCGCGACGATCCCCAGTGCGCCCACGCCGGCTTATTGAAAACCTTCACTCGCCTGCGACAGCGGTACTACTTGCGTGGGATGTACCGTTATGTTCGTCGGTTCGTCCAGTCCTTCCAAGAGTGTCAGCGCCGAAAACACCCACCTCGCCAACCCGCCGCTCCTCTGCAGCCGCTGACCTGCCCAGCTCAGCCCTTTTAAGTGTGTTGGAATAGACCTATATGGCCCGCTTCCTAGCACATCAACAGGCAATCGCTGGATCATCGTTGCAATCGATCATCTCACACGCTACGTCGAAACGGCGCCTTTGACATCTGCTACAGCCCAAGACACTGCCTCCTTCATCCTCCATCACATAATTCTTCGCCACGGGGCTCCAAAAGAATTGCTGAGTGACAGAGGTCCCGCTTTCCTTTCTGAAGTTGTCGAAGGTGAATCGTTCACCGCGCCACCTCCGCGTACCATCCGCAAACAAATGGAATGATTGAGCGTTTTAACCGCACCATGGGCGACATGCTAGCAGTGTATGACGCTTCCGACCACTCCAAATGGGACCGCAATCTTCCATTCGTCACATTCGCTTATAACTCTGCCACACAAGCAACCACCTGTTTCTCGCCATATATCCTCCTGTACGGTCATGAGCCCTCTTGTACCATGGACACCATTCTCCCTTACCGATCGGATTCTTCCGAATTCACGACTGTTTCACAAGCTGCAACTTATGCCGAAGAATGCCACCAGCTTGCCCGGTCCTTCACTTCTCACGCCCAGCAACAGCACAAAACCACCCGAGATCAATCTGCACTTCTTCCTACTTACCGTACAGGCACTTTGGTCTGGCTATGAGTGCCTTCCACCAGTCACGGCCTTTCATCCAAACTTCTGAGCAAGTATCAAGGCCCCTACCGTATTGTCAAGCAAACATCCCCCGTCAACTACCTCATCGAAATCCTCACGATATCCACTGACCACCGTCGCCGAAATCGTGAAATAGTACACAGTAACCGCCTGAAACCTTACCACGAACCGGCCATCGTCACATCGCCATGAGCCGCCAGGATGGCGTCTTTTCGCGCGGGGGAAGTTGTAAAACAGGTATTGGGCTTTGATATGTTCAGTGCCTCTTGCTGAAGAGAATGACGACAAGCATGTTCAACGCGCGTGACGGGCAGGAAAGGAAACGATAACGAAGCTCGCTTCGACGCTCGTACGTGTGCTGACACGTCTCACGACTGATCGCAGAACGTTCTATTGACTTTTGACGACGTATCGCCCTGTGCAAGGTCTTCTACAACACCTAGAATTTTAACGAGCTGAAATAAGTTCCGATTTGCAGCCCTTTTCAACTGGTTCGCATTGCAGAAGCATTAAAACTTGCACCTACACGAAAAATGTTTTACCTCTCATAATAAAATGAGCAAATTACGTTAATATGCGAGCTCCTAAACTTCAGCGTAGACACATACGTACACAGAACACATCATAGGCGGCATTAAAGGTCATGATATTTCCCGCTCCTGCAGCAGGATTCTTGATATATTTGGTTGTTTCGCTGGCAATGTTCTTTAATTTCGCTCATATTGCGAAGTTTTCTTCAGCTTATTTGAGCCAAAACGTACATATACGGACACATACATCAAATACGTTTTGCGCAGAACTAATGAGTTCATACACCTGATGTCTTTTTGGAATAACAAACAAGAGCTAGCAGTGCCCGAATAATTAATATCGCTCATCATAAGAACAGCCTTGAAACGTTCACTATTTCACTCACGGAATATTATTTAGAAAGACATTTATTTTTTGGCGGTTTGCTCAAGACACATTGCAAAGCTACTGAAGATAAATTTTCGCCCTTTCTTGGGAACTATATTAAATTTTGTTTTCGTTCTGAAAAGTCCAACATGTGACAACTCTATGCTTGCAGGGTCGCGATTGCTCGAATCCAGTACGTTTCCCCTCAAAGAAGTGATTTCGGAAGCAGGGGATATAGATCGTAGATGCAAAACAATCATGCGCGTAAAGTTCAGTAGATACTCTTAACACCACTTGCGTGCGATTGCCAAGGCACCACTATCTGCGTGGCCGCAATTTCGCTGCAGGTCTTTACAAGCGCATATACGTTTTTGTTATAATACGTTTTCATATTCGTTGCACACCAGAACCGATGATATTCATAATCTGTCGCTACAAGGCCACTAGAGCTTCCGAGTTCGCACGGCACAGTACCTAGACGAAGTCTAACTACGTTCGAGAGTTCACCCGTATTCATTTCATGCTGCGCTTCAGTGATTCCTGACCTTTCATCATCTATTTCTGCGTAGGCGCCGCCTCTGCGCTCTTCAGTGCTACAGCACCAGCGGGCGCCATTAACGCTGCATCACCATTCCGTAAAAGGCGAAGCTTAAATGTTCTCCAACGTTTTCTTAATACCGTTGTCTATTTCAAAACCACGAGCGACACGATCGTTAAGCAACTGAGACGGACCGAAACGTTTTAATCACGTTGTTGAAGATAAGAAAATAGATTTTAGCTGGAGCCTGAAATCGGAGATACAAGATCTGAGATTTCAAGCGAACAGTTTCGGTGCTCAAAGCGGCCAACCTTGAGTGCGATAAATGCGGACTTGGCCACCTCCGGGTTGCTCTTCACGATTAGTTCGTGGATATTGAGGAAGCGCCAGCCGTAGACGTTGTGCTGCCAGTGTTCCATGTAGTGCTTGCTGCCCTCATCCGACCGGATCTCTTTAGTAAAACCCTCAACGGCCCTGCATGAGGTAGAGTGCGGAAGTGCTTCTATTGGGAAGAGAGTTAGTAACGCCATCGCTACAACGACTCTGGCGGCCTCGCCCAACCTTGCGAGTTGCAGGTGCCAAAAAACATTACTCAAAGTGGCTACGGGACAGAAATAAATAAAACAAGAGTACAGTGGGTCAGGGAATAAGCACCAAGTGATAATATCACAGCTGGGGACGAACTTATAAAGAGGATATATATAGAAAGAGAGGGCAGATTATGTTGCACTCCTCTTTGATGTGGTTTTAGGAGTGAAAGCAGGAACAAATCAGGAGTAAAATTAATGGTACCCAGGGTTCGGTACTTGGTCCTCTTATTCTCCTGTTGTTTCTAAATGATAGTATTGTTGCCAGAAGCCTGCCACACTGGTCATCAGCTCCGGGTCACCACTGTTGCGAATTTGCAGGGTCGCAGCGGAGAACCAGAGAAAGATGACCATCGTGGCAGGCTACTCATTCTGAACAGCCCGTCAATTCAGTTTGAAAAGACGGTTTCTAAGACTATCACAATTTAAAATTCATTTGAAATTTGTCTCCCATGTTAAACGTTTGATCTATCTGAAGTGAATGCATGTAAATATCTTAGGCTGGGAATTATCAATAATTTGAGCTGCACTAAACAAATAGATTATGTAACTACAACTGCAAACTTCAAATTATTCTTTCTTAGGTGTGCTCTAAAACTTTCAACTCCTTCGGTTTGTGTCTTGCCAACAAATCAATACTTCTTCTTACATTAGATTATGGTTTCATTATTTAGGAGCGCTATACAATGACTAACATTAATGAGGTAGAAAACGTACAGAGAGAATGCGTAAGCGTCTTTTTTGATATATTTAAACTTACTTCAGCCGTTGCCTTGTTACCAAGAGCTAACGAGCTTTAAAGAAGTCAAGTAAATAGAGTCAGCAGACTGAAATTCCTATTTCAGTTATATGAACGGGACTATAGAAACAACATTGCTGAAACTATCTTCTTCTCAACTGTGAAAGCTACTATACGAAGGCATATTTTTACTATAGCTCCATTTCAGCCACGTAATAACTGCAATAAGTATGCTCATTTTTTTCCAAGAACCATGACCGGCTGGATTAAGCTGAGTGACCTCGAACTTTT
Organism: Amblyomma maculatum; assembly: GCF_055883805.1. Lineage (NCBI taxonomy): Eukaryota > Metazoa > Arthropoda > Arachnida > Ixodida > Ixodidae > Amblyomma > Amblyomma maculatum. Next base: position 159,450,070 of record NC_139347.1, read on the forward strand.
ACAACATTCAGTTTTCTTTTGCTCATTTCCTTCCGTCATTCAATACCATTTAGAAAACGGATGTTTTTGTTTTATTCTCAACTATAACTTGCCACTGTTCTGCCTACGTATTTTTCCCATACTGAAATCCCAAAATATGGGATCACAGTATCTTTAAACTCGTGTAATTGCTATAACATATGTAGGCGCCATCAGACATGAAAATTTCGGTCAGGAATATAATTCAGGTGGAGAATTTAAAAACATTCCAGTTTGAGCAAGAAACAAGCCAGAATAACAAAATTGTAATCCAAATTTTGAGCGGTGGCATGCCAGAAATATATGATTAACCAACTATATTTGTCATGAATTTCGCGAATAATTTGTTGACATCTATCGAAAACTAGATGTGCAGTCCCACGTGTTCATGCATAAGCATAACATAACCATAATTTATTCACAGGAACAGAGAGCTTTGTAGTTGTGCAGAGCTTCTTGGGATGGTTAAGAGGCAGACACCCACTTTTTTCGACATAAGTCACTTCCTGAGATGTCGATCAAATTGTGCTTACTATCATGTTAAAATAGTGAGTGAACTGGGGCAATAGAAGGTCACTAATAGCAGTATGGTTAACTTAGCTGACTCAAAGGGAACATAAACGCAGTTACTTTGAATCCGGCCTGCAGATTAGACTATTTTTTTGTGAGTCTGTGCGTAAGGGTGTCGCAAGTAGTTCCAGAGCGCACATTAAATGTCATTGCAAGATATCTAATCATGTTCCCGATTAGCTGGAATGGTGATGATGGTAATTTTAACTTGGCAGTAGGAACTAGGTGGTATCGTATGCCGTTCTGTCTCATGTAACTGGTACTACACCGCATCACCCCCCCCCCTCCCCCGCCCTCTTCCGTGTTGCTGCATGTCGTTTCTCGACATGCCAAACGGGTGCTGCATACTGGCCTGCTCATATAATAATTGTGGTAGCTGGAGATTGGCTTATCTTTTTGTATTATCGAAGGACGAAATGCTGAAAACGAAGTGGCCACGGGTAATTTAGACTCATGATTTTATTTTTACCGATAAGAACAAGCTAAGGAATTATTTCATGCGCTTACGACGTACATCAAGTGTCAGTTCCAATTTCGTTTCTAATGCTTTTAACGTCCATACTTGGTGCACTAAAGGGAAGTACACGGCGACGAAATAGCGCAGAACACTGGCGAATTTACATATTAAACCAACTTTGGTGGATCACTTCTAGATGCCTACATTCTGCACTGCCGCTGGACCTGCGTGCGCTTCAAGAATGTATACCTTCATTTCGCGCTGCTTTCATGGCGCAAAATGAAATGTGCCAACCTATTTCGCTTCTCGGTTGCCAACTCACACTCGCCGTCGACACGAGGGCAGCCAAAACGAACTTTCGCAAAACCAATAAGGCGCTTCTCACTTAATCAGAAATAATTCCGTCGTTTTACGTCCTCTTTCCTCTCCTAGTTTATTTCACTGCACTTCCCGAAACTTGTGGGAAGAAGATTTCTCAGTTCATCGCCATCTGTCCTTGGCAAGTGGGCAGTGAACAAGATCGGCGCTGACGGCGCAGGTCTAAGCAACGAGCTAGTAAGCTAGAGCTAACGCTCAAACACTTCCAATTTATGAAAACTAAAGAGAGTTTACTCACGGTGCGGGCACGGAAAAGCCCAATCGAACTTTGGATGAGGTAGTCGGGTTTGAGGTAGTCGTTGATGGACGTCTCCATGAAGGTGTCCTCCGGCTTTATGTAGAGCGAGTCGTAGAATAGGTAGTCGCAGACATCTCCAGGAGGCACCATGAGCCCTTGCAGGTGGTAACTTAGCGTGCACAGCGTGGTGAAGCGACGCAGACCCGCACCTGTTGGAGGCGGAATTGTGGCCAAAGGGTACCTGAAGGCGGGCTTGCTCGAGCAGCGGAAAAAGCGTTTAAAAGGAAACAACAATGAGAGGAACTCGACGTGCTCTCCTGACTGCACTGATTGATGTCCTCAAAGCTAAGCGATTGACAGCTGCGCTTTCCTTCTTTTCGGGCGTTGCGCATACACTGTCACAGCGTGCATACCATATCTCCAGTCTAGCTGTGGTCTCATATTCGATCAATTCAATCCGTGTTGTGCTCCGCCTACTTCTACTCTACTTCTAACGTAGTCTAGCAAGCATGTGTTAAAACACATTTAAATATCTTTAAAACCCGTCGGCTGGCTCGTGCTAGCGAATAAAGGTTCCGTACTCCGCCAGTGCTTGTGTCGTTATTTACTTTTTCGCGCGCTTGATGGGCAATGAGACGCTGCTGTGGACAGCAGGGGAATTTAAGCAGCTATTTAGCCCTATGTTCCGATTGTTCGCCTCGTTGCTTTCCTTCCGACTGCGCAAGAGTAAATACATAGCAGTTTCTTGCACCAACTTATTAGTGAGGAGGCAGCTCTCCTGACCAAGGCCGATCATTCACAAATATGAAGGTTATACCGAAGAGCACCCCAGTTTAGAATGTCTGGCATGAATATTTCATTTCCAACCTGATTGAAGTCGGAGCGAAGCACACCTTGAGTTATGAATTGAAGTTATTTTTTAATATTTTGTTAATATTATTTTAGTTTTCTAAGACTTTAGAGTATTCTAGCCTTTTGCTCGTATCCAGTGGTTATTTTATAGTTTTGGAGGAGGAGGAGGAAGAAGAAGAAGAGGAAAGACAGGGAGGTTAACCCGTAAATGAGCTGGTTTGCTACCCTGCACTGGGGGAGAGGGGTAGGTGGGTACAAAATTTGTGGCTGAGAGAGGGATGGGTGATGACACTACAGTCACATCACAGACAGGTCACATCACATCCCGTCACAGTCATATCACGTAACATAGAAAATCATAGCATTTCGATCATTCCTGTGCTTTTCATAAAGCGGAGCAGTGGCTGGGAGGCCTTCACTGCAGACGATCGCCGTGGCAAGGGACATAGGATCTTGATTTCAGTTAGTGAGCGTCCATTTAGACGCTCCAGCACACGGCATATAGGCACTGTCTTTTCTAACTGTATATGGGGCCACTCACAAGAATATGACACCTAGAGGTAAAGCGAGAGGTCACATCAACTACCTTTAAAAATAGTATACTGTCGCTTGAAATTTAACAGAGCTTCTCCTTACGGATATCATTCTTATCTGATCTTATTTCAAGTATTGCTTTTGTGTCCCTTCATAGTGCGTATTTCGCATTCTCATCGAGGATCTCTCTCGTGGCAACTTCATTTTTCTTTTCATTAGAGTTTTGTGGCGGAACATCTCACCGTTTTCTGCCATTGCGTGCCCACTTTATTACTGCTACCGGAAAACTATTTGCACACGTCTGTCCGATATATTATTGTTCTTCTCTCATAGAATATTTTTGTCTTCTTTCGGGCTTGCAGAATTTTAAGGTGACGATCAACGCTTTGTTGTAAGCAGAACTCGGTTGTCTTTGTCCTTTTTTTTTTCATGGTGTTTCTTTATTTATGATATACAGTGATTTGTTTTGCATGGTTACACTAGGAGGCCCCAAAGTAAAGACTGGTTGGGGGGGGAGGCGGTTTCTAAGACTAAGAACATACCATTTATAACAAATTTTGCCAAACAGTGGCCACCCATTGTACAAATACTCTAAACATAAATTAGTAGTAGCAAGCAAATGAACCAAAGCAAGTGATAAATAGTACATTGATTAGTACATTAGGTACATTATGTACAAAGTGTTTCACAGTGATATGCCGGCAAATCTAGTGCTAAATTTGACATAGTTTGTTCGAACCTTGGGAAGAAGGAAATAGTAGCGGTCAGAAAATCTGGTGTAATTTCTGTCCTTTAATTCACAAATTGAAAAAGTTTCAGTCGGAATATTGGGAGTTGTTAATCTTTAGAGTGTGCATACTAGGTACGCAAATGCGAGCAAATATCAACCCGAGAAACATCACACCTTTCGAAATCTTCCTATTACCTCGTCCCTTAGGAACGCAGGCAAATACGAAGATACACATCAACGCGCATGCTTTTCCTTTGTCGTCGTCTTGTTTGTCCTCTTTGGTGTTTGTCTTCAGCAAATTGCCCAACTAGTGTCGTTTTTACTTCAGATATTCTAAGCGCACATTACTTAGCACTTTATTGCAGCTTCTTTTCTGATTCCTTTGGTATTGAGGTGCTACCAATAGGTATTTATTATTGTCACACCACACATATATTTAGCTCTCTCCATGCACCAAAGCCATTTAGTCCATGGACGGCTTATTATCAGGAGTGCCTAATCATGCATGGCAATATCACAAGCGCGGGCACCTGCGGGAATTTCCTGGATAACCGACTCAGTGGAAGGCAGGCTGCATTTTTCGGTACACTGTCATGACAGAAAGCTTCTGTAAGAACCAATATTCCCGCAGATAAACCTTTTAGGTGGCGTGCCTTTCAAAACCGTCTGATTTAGGTATCGTAAGGGATAAAACCGAAGAAACGACGGGACAGAGGCGTCTTGCCTCTGTCCCGTCGTTTCTGCGGTTTTGTTCCTGGCCTACAGTCACACTCCATCAAGATTTATGAATGAAGTTTCAATATGAAGAATACTAAGGTAATGTTCAACAGCCTCGGAAAGGAACAGCAGTTTACGTTAGGTAACAACGCACTAAAAGTAGCAGGCGAATATGCCTACTTAGGAGAAGTAGTAAGAGCAGATCCGGACCGTGAAAAGGAAATAACAAGAAGAATAAGAATGGGATGGAGGACATTTGTCAAGCACTCGCAGGTTATAACTAGCGGCTTACCAGTATCGCTCAAGAAGAAAGTATATAACAGTTCCATATTGCCTGTACTCCCCTATGGGGCTGAAACGTTGAGACTAACCGATAAGGTTCTACTTAAGTTGAGGAAAATGAAGAGGGCTATGGAACAAAAAATGGTAGGGGTAACATTAGGAGATAGGAAGCGTGCAGAGTGGGTCAGGGAAATGACTCAAGTTACTGGCATTCTAATAGAAATCAAGAAGAATTGGGCATGGGCAAGACATGTAGTGCGAAGAAAGGATAACCGATAGTCGCTTAGGGTAACAAACTGAATTTCAAGGGAAGGAAAGCGTAGCAGGGAGTGGCAGAAAATTAGATGAGCGGATGAGGTTAATATTTTTGGAGGGTTGAAGTGGATGCAACTAGCACAGAGCCGGTTTTTTTGGAAAAATATGGAAGAGGCCTTCGCCCTGCAGTGGGTGTAGTAAGGCTGATGATGATGAAGATTCATGAAAAACGTTGTCTTTCTAGCATGTATGCAATTGAAATTGGATTTCAGCCACAGCTGTCGAGTATATGCACCTGGGATGTTTGCTCGCCAAGTGCGCATTGTGCTGTTAATTTCAGAAGAACTTATAGTTTTGTTGACAGTCCTGAGCACAAGTTTGCGAGGCGCGAGTTGTTTCCTCGTGTCAATAGCGAACGCCTATATGAAAACAATTGGCAAGAGAGCATGCATGTTCTATGCAAATAAGCAATTAGCAGTTGGATGACTTGTGTGCGAACTCAGAAACATTTTTTCTATGATGGCTGGTATCCAGAAAGCTCTGTCGATGGCTATAATTGACAAAACTAAACCACCATTTCTCTGTTGCTAACCGCCTGCATAAATAACACAATCAACTAAAGCGCACATAGAGTGCGGTTTCGAGCCCGTCGGTAGATAATATACGACCTACTATAATATACAAACCTTTTTCACTTCTGGTTATAATCATGGCGGGTGCATAATCATACGTGCTGTACATGCTGCCCTAATTGTTCGGAGAGCCTGTGTGAGAGACGGAGAGCCTGCCTTCATGAACTAATGGTCTCCTTCTAGGAACCAAGTGTCTGAAAAGAGACTACAGACGCGACGCACACTTCACGCTATGGCACCCCTCCGAGACATTCCTTCATAAGATCCTTTGTTGGCCGAGTTGGTATCTTGTCCGTTGGCTTCGTGTTCGCGCTGTTTAAATTAATAATGAATTCCTTCACAGCCAAGCATGTTAAAAATACAAACGGCAAAGCGCCAGACCTTACAGCAAGTAAGTTTAGCTGAGGTCAGGAGTTCACAGATCAACCAGACAACTGACATTCTTGCCGTCAACAGACGCGCAGCATCGGCCCTGTCGGCGGCATTGAGGAACAGTGTGCTCTAACATCGCATGAGAGGCTTGTGCCCTGGCTAGTGTGGACCTTACAGCAGGTAGGTTTAGCTGAGGTCAGGAGTTCACAGAACAACCAGGCAGCTTACATTTTTGCGGTCAGCAGGTGTGCAGCATCGGCCTAGTCAGCGGCATTGAGACACAGTGTGCTCTAAAATCGCAATGGACGCTTGTACCCTGGCTAGTGTGGACCTTAGAGCAGGTAAGTTTGCGCTGAGGTCAGGAGTTCACAGAACAACCAGGCAGCTCACATTCTTGCCGTCAGCAGACGCTTGGCATCGGCCTAGTCGGCGGCATTGAGGCACAGTGGGCTCGAAAATCGCATGAGAGGCTTGTGCCCTGGCTAGTGTGGACCTTACAGCAGGTAGGTTTAGCTGAGGTCAGGAGTTCACAGAACAACCAGGCAGCTCACATTCTTGCGGTCAGCAGACGCGCAGCATCGGCCTAGTCGGCGGCATTGAGGCACAGTGTGCTCCAAAAACGCATGAGAGGCTTGTGCCCTGGCTAGTTTGGACCTTAGAGCAGGTAAGTTTGCGCTGAGGTCAGGAGTTCACAGAACAACCAGGCAGCTCACATTCTTGCCGTCAGCAGACGCGCGGCATCGGCCTAGTCGGCGGCATTGAGGCACAGTGGGCACTAAAATCGCATGAGAGGCTTGTGCCCTGGCTAGTGTGGACCTTACAGCGGGTAGGTTTAGCTGAGGACAGGAGTTCACAGAACAACCAGGCAGCTCACATTCTTGCCGTCAGCAGACGCGCGGCATCGGCCTAGTCGGCGCCATTGAGGCACAGTGGGCTCTAAAATCGCATGAGAGGCTTGTGCCCTGGCTAGTGTGGACCTTACAGCAGGTAGGTTTAGCTGAGGTCAGGAGATCACAGAACAACCAGGCAGCTCACATTCTTGCCGTCAGCAGACGCGCGGCATCGGCCTAGTCGGCGGCATTGAGGCACAGTGGGCTCTAAAATCGCATGAGAGGCTTGTGCCCTGGCTAGTGTGGACCTTACAGCAGGTAGGTTTAGCTGAGGTCAGGAGTTCACAGAACAACCAGGCAGCTCACACTCTTGCCGTCAGCAGACGCGCGGCATCGGCCTAGTCGGCGGCATTGAGGCACAGTGGGCTCTAAAATCGCATGAGAGGCTTGTGCCCTGGCTAGTGTGGACCTTACAGCAGGTAGGTTTAGCTGAGGTCAGGAGTTCACAGAACAACCAGGCAGCTCACATTCTTGCCGTCAGCAGACGCGCGGCATCGGCCTAGTCGGCGGCATTGAGGCACAGTGGGCTCTAAAATCGCATGAGAGGCTTGTGCCCTGGCTAGTGTGGACCTTACAGCAGGTAGGTTTAGCTGAGGTCAGGAGTTCACAGAACAACCAGGCAGCTCACATTCTTGCGGTCAGCAGACGCGCAGCATCGGCCTAGTCGGCGGCATTGAGGCACAGTGTGCTCCAAAAACGCATGAGAGGCTTGTGCCCTGGCTAGTGTGGACCTTAGAGCAGGTAAGTTTGCGCTGAGGTCAGGAGTTCACAGAACAACCAGGCAGCTCACATTCTTGCGTCAGCAGACGCGCGGCATCGGCCTAGTCGGCGGCATTGAGGCACAGTGGGCTCTAAAATCGCATGAGAGGCTTGTGCCCTGGCTAGTGTGGACCTTACAGCAGGTAGGTTTAGCTGAGGTCAGGAGTTCACAGAACAACGAGGCAGCTCACATTCTTGCCGTCAGCAGACGCGCGGCATCGGCCTAGTCGGCGGCATTGAGGCACAGTGGGCTCTAAAATCGCATGAGAGGCTTGTGCCCTGGCTAGTGTGGACCTTACAGCAGGTAGGTTTAGCTGAGGTCAGGAGTTCACAGAACAACCAGGCAGCTCACATTCTTGCGGTCAGCAGACGCGCAGCATCGGCCTAGTCGGCGGCATTGAGGCACAGTGGGCTCTAAAATCGCATGAGAGGCTTGTGCCTTGGCTAGTGTGGACCTTACAGCAGGTAGGTTTAGCTGAGGTCAGGAGTTCACAGAACAACCAGGCAGCTCACATTCACACCGTCAGCAGAAGCGCAGCATCGGCCTAGTCGGCGGCATTGCTGTTGCTTAGTGCGCTCGTGTCATGGGAGAAAACAGAAGCTGGGTGAGGCGATTTTGATCTCAGCAATAGACTATATTCCGTGGCCGAGTGGATGAGTTTGTCTGTGACACTCTTCATGCTTCCCTCTTAGCTGGCAACTGGCCATTGCCTACCGGCCAGACCAGCTTATCGACGCCAATTGCCTATATCTGAGCATCTAGAGCTCCTTTCAGGGCAGCCAGCGTGTGAGACTATGATGAGTCATTGCGAGTTCGAAAAGAGTGCTACGCATTTCCTTTCTTCCCATCCTCCCCCTTCTGCTGAACACTGATCCCTAATATGACACCCTTCTTTGTTACCCTGACATTTTGCCGCCTACTGTAGCTATGTACCCTTATGCACTCTCAGCGGAACAGCCCAACCGGTGCAGGCAAAATGAATTCCAGAGCGGCCGCTGCGTGATGCCTCAAGCGATGTTGCACATCCAACGCGCAGCGCATTTTAATATTGCGTGAAGTTCGTGTGCTATCATTTATATATTTAAATAAACTTATTGCCTTCGCGATTCTTCTGTGGCCAGAAAAAGTCAGCGCAGAAATGCTGCTCTGTGCTTTTGGGTACCATGGAAAAATCCTCCTGGTTCAACATTTCAATTTCACGCACACTAATATACGCGTACACTCGTGAAAAAACAGTGTTATGAGTACATTCACATTTTGTTTTGCCAGGCATAGGTAGCGCTCTACTTTTTTTCGGCTGAACCAAAAGTTACGCTGTGTGCAGTAGTGTCATGCCCTGCTGCAGAACTCATTACCAGGACGTTGACGACAGCTGAATCATAATCTGATGACTTGCAAGTAGCCTCCCCCCCCCCCCCTCTTCCTCCGCCGGTTGAGTGGGTCAAGGCGTTACGGCCGCCAAGCTTTGCTCAATCGCTATAGCCTGTGGTCTGTATTTGTACAGCCAAGACCTATACTGAGGCGTGGCAAATCACCGGGAAGTTGTTGAGTCAGAAGTAGCACTTGGCAAATCCCACGCTCTACCCATCCCCTCCTAATACCCATAACACATTCCAGTTCCTTATCCTTTGTCCTCTTACTCTTCCACTACAAGAGGAGATTAGGGGAGTCTTCCCGGGCTAGCTCCCCAGCTGTGGGTCGCTGTAGTGGAACTCCTCGCTTTGAATATTAAGTTCTATTAAGAGAATATCTTGTCCGGATGGACCCCTTTATTTGTATTTCAAATGGGCACCTCTTTCCCTACCCGCGGTGGTGCGAGAAAAGTCCCTCTGTGGGCTTGAAACCGTTTCAATGTTTCGTCCACTGTTTGAATTTTTATATGGACCAACCGAACTACCTTTCGTTCAACGCTTCCTTGCGTGTTTACACCTTAAGCGGCTCGCTAGATTTCGTCAGTGTCGCAGATCAGCTGTGCGCATGCGAAGCAGAAACACTTATTATGCGGTAAACCGAAACATCACGCAGATATTCTTTTTTGCGTTCGCGTTGAGACGACGACAGAACAGCTAGCATTGAGAAACTGAAATGTATTGTGATACAGCGACGAACTATCTACACTGCTTAATGCAGACTCTTAACATCGGCGGCAGCACGCAAAACAAGCCAAAAGATTCAGCACGTTCAGTGAATCGCTTATTCGTGATGCCATGTTCAACGTTACGTTAACATATCGCTAAATAGCGCCTTTATCACACAAATGCAACAATAAAACAAAAAGCTGGAAGTTGTTGGCGTGAACGATTTTGGAGTTCCGAAAAGCCAAGGCTCAAATCCTTCTGGTAGCAGACTATTGTTTTGTTGTTTTTATATTTCTTAAGTATCGGTGTCAGTTTAATCCTTATTTTTTTTTCTTTGCCTTGTATCTTTAAGCTTTGAAGCCTTCTTTGCGCATGCAATTTCGAAACAAAATTTTCTGAAGGAATAAAACATGCTACCGTAGTGCACATAGACTTCCTCCGAAAGTCCTTGCGAGTCATGTGATAGTACTTGCAAAGATAAGCTGTAGTAGTGATGAGTGCATTTCTCTTCTGGCGTTCTGTTACCTGATTAAAACTTTATTTTCACAAAGAGCAATGTTTTTGTGAAGAAGAGCTGGTATTCTGTCGACAGGATGCAACTTCATATTTCACTTCTGTGTAATTTTACTATTATTTATGACGCGAAACTAAACTGGATGGAGAACACCTAACCGACAAAACAAGCGTGTAAAGTGTATACCGTATAATAATATTGCTGGTTTTTACCCGAACGGGTTGCGAGAGAACAGGTCTTTGGTCCAGAGGGGATCGCTCGATCCCGATCACCTGCATGAAACAGGTCTCACACTCCTTTATGAAATAGGTCTGACCCTCCTTTTTGGAACCGATTTATGACCTGACTTGTCGTGTCCAATAATCTCAGTATGTGAACCTGTATATATCTGTACGAGGTATTCATTACGGATAATTCTACACACCTGTTGAAACTGAAAAGAAAGAGGAAATATCGCGTCTCCAAAGAGATAGTTGCAAGTCCGCATAAAATAAAAGTGCAATAAAATCCACGGGCAGCAAAGGTATAAATGCGAAACCGTCATTCAGTTAGCACAATATACATGCATACGTGTATAAATACGTTCGGTGAATGCAGATTTCAGTGCGTTCAGAAAAATTAGTTTAATGACGTCGAAATAACATGTGGTATTAAACATAGAGTAAACGCAACAAAGACTTCAACACAACTCAATCACCAGTCGCCGTCCAAGCCAAATCGAGACAAGCAATCAGGTAGGCTCTTTTCACTTACGCAATTCCGTCTCAGATTAGGCGAAAAATCAAGCAGCAATCGTTGTGACATCAGACAGCATAGGCGCGGGACTAAACCGCGCTCCTACACTTAATAACTGGTTCACACCTTTAAGCAAATCAAGAAATTATACTCGAGTTGGCGGAAAACGCGTCATTGCCTACGCAGACATCTGAGTCGCAGCAAGATCAGCTGACCACTTGAGGCTACTAATTCCCTTCGTTGGTTGAACTTCCGAGAGCACACAAACTTTCATCTAATCATCTTTCATCACTTGGCTGCAATACCCCTTTATATTCATTTATAGCAGGCTCTCGCTCGCTTCAGATTGAGCTTGAGCACTCTCTACTTCCTCAAAAGCAAGCCCATTCGCGTAATTTGTTTCTGAAATGCCATTACTGGTAAACAATCTTCCTGCGTTATTCGAAGCAGGTGCGACGAAAATATGAAAATATCATCTTCAACATTCCACAAAAAGCAGCCTCGGAAAGCATGAAAGGGTAACCTCAGGAACTCTAGACCATGGTGTGTAGATCAAACAATGTGAGATATGCCGCCGCAAGCAATATGTCTTCATTCAAACACGGAGTGGTAGCTTTCTCGTCGCCTCTCAGCTTCCCGCCCAATGACCGCTTCACCATTTTCTTCTGTCACCAGATGAACTGCACTAATTTTTACTAACGTTCCAGTGAATTGGTATTGATGTAGCTCTTCTATTTAGACGTAAGCGGAACGATACCCGAGACATATAGAAGCGACCGCATCTTGCCTTCACGCCCTGAACCAATGACGTGCCTTGATAGCTTAGATAATCTGGTCGATTTGACGTCTAGCAAGCACAATTACCTGTTTGAATAGAAGGCAGTTCGCCGCGCGACGAAAAGCTGTTCTCACAAAAACCAACCTGTACGTAGCCACAGCTTTCACAGAAGGTTATACATATCCCATTTAGTGATTTACGGGAATCAAGGCCATCAAGCTTGTAGCCGCCACTAAAAGATTGTAAACGTGGCAATTGGTAATCTATAAGGTAACTACTTAGATCCCTTGAGGCGAGGAGCCACCAAAGCTAATGTCTGTCTTAAGGTCTTGATCGACAGAAGCAAACAATGTCATCAGCTCGGACACAGTCTTTTCTGAACGGCTTCTGCCTGCTGTGTGTTGCCACTTTGTTGTTTCGTGCGGTGAAAGTTTGCGCAGTATTAGAACACTTTTGCTGCATTCGCCGTTGTAACAGTAATTATCTGCACCAGTGAGCAGTACAGACACAAAAAGCAGTAGGCACCGGCATAGAGACACTTCACAGCGCGAGAGCGTGGATGCTGCGATATTTGGTGATGTGGTCCTTCCGTCTTTGCCGGCTTGTAGACCTTCTGGTTTCGACGGCTGCCGGTGCGTTGCTGCCTTAATGCCGCGTACATGCTATCACTGGGTACGACAAGTTGGTAGATAACACAAACATTTCATGCAAATGCGCATAATACGTGTAGGAGATACAAAATGTTTAATTTAGTCATCCAGTTAATTTACTGCGCGCCATTCTTGCTGCCTGCGTTTACAGAACGTGTCGACAAATCCGTGAGTCATCGGCGTGTTATTTTGTTTTAATAAAATCCATTTTCTCTCTAACGCTCTTTGTGAAAAACATTGTTTACTCTCAAACCGAATAGATTACAAGAAGAGTATCGCTTGAAACTTTTCTATTCGATATTCTTGCGTAAAGGGCGAAAGCGTGTTCAGATCATGTTTGTGGAAACACGTAGGAATGCTCACCTTCAAGTCTTGTTTACAGTACTTGCTAAATAATATGGACACCCATATGAGTCCCCGACAATTGGCCAGATATTAAATTAACCTCCGGAAGCGCATGCGTATTCAAAAGACTATATTACGCTGCTGAAAGGTGGGCTCAGGCGAAAGTAATTAAGAGGGATCACTGCATCTAGCACTCGCAGACGTACAAGTCGAAACCAGCGGAAAAATAAAAATCTTAAATGCTAAAAATCACTATTGATTCTTGCATTATTTAATAAAAGCAGCAAATATTAGATGTATTGAATCAGTGCTTGCCCGAAGTAAGCAGGTTCACAGATATGCACACACTGACCTTTCCTCTGCACATAATCACCAACATAATCATCACCAGCCTGACTATACCCACTGCATAGCGAAGGCCTCTTCGATATTCCTGCAATTAACGCGGTCCTGTACTAGCTGCATCCACTTGACCACTGCGAATATATTAACCTCATCCGTCCACCTAGCTGTCTGCCACCCCTGCTACGCTTTCCTTCCCTTCAGTTTGTTACCCTAAGAGACCATCGGTTATCCTCCCTTCGTACTACATGTACTGCCCATGCCCATTTCTTCTTCTTGATTTTCACTAGAATGTCAGTAGCTCGAATAATTTCTCTGACCCACTCTACACGTTCCCTATCTCTTAATGTTACTAATACCATTTTCAGTTCCATAGCCCTCTGCGTTGTCCTCAAATTAAATAGAATTCTCTTTGTTAGCCTCCACGTTTCAGCCCCATAGGTTAGTACGGTTAACATACAACTATTGTATACTTTCCTTTTGAGCGATACCGGTAAGCTGCTAGTCATAACCTGCGAGTGCATGCCGAATGCGCTGCATCCCAGCCTTATTCTCCTTGTCATTTCCCTTTCATGGCCCGGATCTGGAGAGACATATTCGCCTACTACTTCCAGTGCTTCGCTACCTAAAGTAAACTGCAGATCTTCGCGATGCTGTTGAACATTATCTTAGTCCTGTATGTTGATTTTGAAGCCTGTCATTCTACTTCTCCTGTCTAGGTCAATAATCATTCTTTGCCGTTCATCCCCTGAGTTACTCAGCAAGGCAATGTCATCAGCAAATAGCAGATTACTGAGGTATTCTTCATCTACCCTTATCCCTAACTTCTCCCATTCCAAGTCTCTGAATACTTCTAGGCAAGGTGTAGTACAGGGGAGCAGATGTCTCTTTGCCTAACACCTTTCTTTACAGGCATTTCGTTACTCTCGCTATGCAGAACGATGATTGCAGTGCAGCCACTATATCCACCTTCTAGCACTTTCACGTACGGCTCGTCTACCCCCTGACTTCGCAATGCCTGCATGACCGCACAAGTTTCGACTCAGTCAAATATTTTTTTATAATCAGTGAATGCTATGTATAAAGGCTTGTTATATTCCGAGCATTTTTCTTTATTTTCGTCGATGGTATGGATGTGATCGACAGTAGAGTAGCCTTTCTGAAAACCCGATTGGTGTTTTCCTGGTTGTAGTCTAAGGTTGTCCTGATTCTATTAGCGATTTCCTTGGTAAATATCTTATACGTAGTAAGCTGATTGATCTGTAATTTTTCAAATCCTTAGCACACCCGTTCTTATGAATTAAGATAGTTTTTGCGTTCTTCCATGGTTCCGGTACCGTCGATGACACCAGGCACTGTGTATACAGTGTGGCCAGTGTTTCTAGCACGATATAAACGCACGATAGCACGAAACCCTTGCATTCCCCCAAGACCACGCCGGCACGTTCATACGACTCAGTTAAAGGGCTTTATGTATTGGCTGTCAGCTTACACTATCAAGTCCTCGCGAAGGTGGGAGCGAAAACAGAGAAAGAGGTGCGGTAGTGGAGGGCTTCAAAACACCGTCCGATAGAGGCTTTCACCTCATCGCATTTTAGTAGTCGGAAGTGCCCCCTATGCATAAATACACCTGAAACCGTAGAATAAACTAGTATGTGCAAAAGCCCTGTCTTTACTTTGAAGCCGAACATAAGCGCAGCCATGCAGACAGCTCTTGCATAACTGCAGGTTTAACCGCAAGCTAAACCACTGCTCATATTTTACACAAGCGGCGCAGCAGCAGTCTGCACTGCGCACCGATTCGTTGCGAAGGCCAGGAATAACGGCAGTCCTAGTGACGCAACCTGTCGGGTGGATTCTAATACTCTCAGTACAGAGAATATACCGAACCTTTCGTGCGTCCTACATACTCCTCCAAAGTCTGTTCCTTCTAGTGCTAAAAACGGGAGTTGTTTCTAATAAATTCTGCTAAGTAGGTACGAAGAAGTCATTTGTCCAGTTTCTACACTTTGTGTCGTATCGTTATGTCCACCATTTTTCAGCTCGTTGCACTCATCTGCAAAATTCTCCATGGTTTATCGTCAAACCTTCCAACAAAAATGTCGCTGAAATCTTTTACGAGTGCAGCATTACCAAGCAATCATTATCATGTGCAAAAAGCATGGGCAGTTCTAATTGACTCGCTTTTCCCAATCTCTATCCTTTATATAGGCTTCCTTGCAACTTAACATTCCTACCACCTGCTCGAGCATCTTTAGAAGCTCCTTACGGAAGTGCCGTTAAAAAAATTTGGAAAACATTATCCCCTTCCGAAACTTCTTCAGATCTTATATTGATCAATGAGGCTGGAGATACCATTGCTCCAGATGAACGCCCTCAGACCTCCAATAACTTTTTCGGCAATATGTTCACGAAGGAAGACTATTCCAATATTCTATCTGCACCGGTATATGACTATGACTACATGAGCCTAATAGACGTTACTGTTGATGGTGTTGCGATATTGATTAACAATATAAAAGTAACTTCTTCATGTGGTGTTGATGGGATTAATTCAAAAATTCTGAAACATACCGTGCCTCATTCCAGCGTAATACTCACTCATATATTTCGCCAATCCCTTTCAACAGGAGAGATACCATATGTCACCCGTTAATAATTAGGGGGATTATTAACGATGCGCCCTTAACGGGCGCACACTCCCAGACACCCTTAGAGTGAGTAGGGATAGCTGTTTCGGTCGCTACGGAGATGCCCTCGACCTGCGTGGCAAGCTGAGCCGGAATTCAGCTACCTAGTAGTGACAGAAGGGGGTGGCCGTTTGGTGCCCAGCTGTCGCCGGTTCAAACCAGAGTAAGGATCGGAGTCAGAAGTAACAAACAAAACACAATTTATGTACAGCAAGAGACGATACAAAGGAATACACAATATCACTTGAAATACACAGACGAGAGGTTCACAGAATACAAACGCTAAGCATGCAACTACAGAATGATTCAATAACACAGAGGCTTTACAACAGATCAAACACGAGAGAGTTACATAAACAAACACCAAATTGTTTACCGGGCACTGTTGCAGTCCGACGCCTCTAGAGTCACGACGTGGCCGCCATACGAGACGAGCGCCGCCCCCTTGCAGGTCCGTGGGCTTGCCAGCAGCGTGTGATCCCCGGAAGTCCAGCCGAAGCACTGGCAAATACGCAGCAACCACTGACTAACTGACTGTCAGACTGACTCAACAAGCGGCGCGGTCTTTTTAAATAGGGCGCAACGCGTCTGTTTGTTAGCACGCGTCAGAGCTAGTGCGCACACACACTTGGCTTCGCTGGTTATAGCGCTCTCTCCTCCTCCCGTCGAGCCGCGCGTCGTCATTGGCCGGGTCCCATAGAAAATTCTCGATTTTTCTGGCGCATTCCAGACTGATGAGCCCGCGTCATCGCCGGGTGATGAGGAAGAGGGCGACGGCGACGCGTACAAGTCTACGCGCTCTCCCGCGAGGTGAAGAAGGCTTTTCTCTCCATGCTTTCCACGTGACGCCGCCCGGGCCTCGCGCCGTACCGGCTTGATGAAGATGTGCGCCGATTTTGTGACACCATACGAGTGGACAATTGGAAAAGTTATTCCAATTTTTAAAATTGGTGACCGCACTAATGTTGCTAACTATCGCCCAATATCGCTGACATGTATATCTTGCAAACTTCTCGAGCACATCATTGCATCTAACACGGCACTACATTTAGAAGGCAACGGTTTCTTCTATTCACAACAACACAGGTTCAGAAAAGGGATATCATGTGAGACACAACTACTCGAGTTTACTAATGAGCTGCTTCACGGTATGGACGAAAATATTCAAATCGACTGTATATTCCTCGACTATGCTAAAGCCTTCGACCGCGTTCCACACTGTAGTTTATCCGTGAAACTGTCATCCTTGCACCTTGATTCATTAACAATTTCTTGGATAAGAAACTTCTTATCATTTCGTAAACAATTCGCTTCTATTGATAACAATTCGTCCTCTCTAATTGATGTAACATCAGGCGTACCGCAAGACAG
The DNA here is from genome assembly GCF_055883805.1 of Amblyomma maculatum. Taxonomy (NCBI): domain Eukaryota; kingdom Metazoa; phylum Arthropoda; class Arachnida; order Ixodida; family Ixodidae; genus Amblyomma; species Amblyomma maculatum. The sequence continues at coordinate 159,467,258 of NC_139347.1, forward strand.
TGTAATAGGCCCTTTACTGTTTCTTATTTTCATCAATGACCTACCGTTAAGCATCACCTCAACATTCAGAATGTTTGTTAACAATTGCGTCATTTATCGCAAAATCCGCTCTGCTAATGACCACATCGTCCTTCAAGAAGATCTACACCGTATTAATAACTGGTGCGCATCATGGAAAATGTCTTTTAACACTGATAAATGCCAATTAATGACATTTAGCCGTAAACGGACTATTCACCGTTTCACTTACTTACTTAATCACAGTCCAGTCACCCTTGCGTCGTCATACAAGTACCTTAGCGTGCACGTTTTACCAAAAAATCTCATGGAAGGCCCACATAGAAAAAATTATTGCCAAAGCTAACCGTACATTACGTTATTTAAAACGTAACCTCAGAGGTGCACCTTCTTCCACGAGGCAGTTGGCATATCAAACAATTGTCAGTCCTCAACTTGAATACGCATCTTCCATTTTGTCACCACACCAACATTACTTAATTCATTCCCTAGAGCGCGTACAAAATTGTGCCGCTGGTTTCATTTCTCGCAACTATTGCCGACATTCCAGTCTAACTAACATTAAAGCGTGCGTCGTTATCCCTTCCATCCTTAGAATGTCGCAGAACAATAGCACTTATCTGTCTTTTCCATAAAATTGTTTATAGCCATCATTCCTCCACACTACCTCTAAAAAAAAAACGGCCAGCACATCTCACCGATTGCATAATCACCTCAGTTTTAAACGCCATTCAGGAAGAACGTCTGCATTCAACCAATCAGCCCTGCCCCGTGCCATCATTCATTGGAAAAGTCTTCCTGACAACATTGTTCACACTTCAGATTATGTTATTTTCAAAGCAAAAATAAGCAACATTTTGTTCTGAAGCGTGCTGTTACTGCAGTGCGTTCTATAGTGTGCTTTTCAAAATTCTCTTTTCTTGTGTTTGCCATTGTATAACGTTACGTTTTGAAAATAACGATGTTAAAATAACCATCTTCTACCTGGTTCTTTTTCGCACCCCAGTTATGTAACCCCCCTCACATAATACTCCAATCGGAGCCCGTGAGGTATTTGAATAAATAAATAATAAATAAAACATAGGAATGATGGCGACCTGAGCGAGTAATGTTGCTTCAACGGAGCCCGTCGTCAAGAGGCTGGCCTTCGCCGCTCGAATTCTCAGTGGTCGCTCTGTGTTATCAGTCAACGCAAGGATGTAGAGCTACAACAGTAGAAGTCAGAGGTATCAGCTCAAGAATACCCGCTAGACAGTGATCTCGCCTCTGTCACCAAGTGTGATATTACAGTTGTAATGTCGAAGGGTTGGTGTCGACAAAAAGCATGGATAACAACAGGTGAGGACAATTTATACAGAAAAACCAGGCATGACAGAAAATTTGAGAAGAACCTAGACGTCACTTTAGACACTCGGCTAATGTGCTTAGCCCAGGTTTTGTACATTCCACTCACGAAACGTTGTGGAAGACTTAGGACAAGGCTCCTTATATCCATTCACGCCGAGGTATCCTGAAGCGTAGAGTGCATTTATCCCGTAGTCATTTGAGTGTGTACAGGGCCCACGACGAACAGAGCTGAGCAGAGTGATGCGCTGCACCAACCACAAGTCTTCGTCCTCACGAGCGACCAGTCATCGCTGGCTTCAAGCATCGGAGCCCGCAACTCACGCGTTTCGCTAGCATCACTGCGTACCGTCTCTGAACTTGTTGGCCTCTTGAAGCACGGTTCGTTCTCGCTATTGGCAATTGTTATGCCCTCAGATAAAGGAACACCCCCGATGGGGATTGGCCGCACCTTAATTTAGTAGTAAGTGAGTTATGCTGTTAGATATGAGAACAAAAAAAAAAACAAAAATCTAATACATAGTAATATACAATACAACCATGGTGGGTACGCTCCTCTCGATCTTCTTCCTTCTGTTTGCTCCGCAGCATTCACGTAATGCTTCATCCCGTGCTTAAGCAACATACATCTTTCTTGTGTCACGAGCATCACAGCAGAAACCCCCACTGGGCCAGCTGGTGAAAGCACGGAAAATAAACGTATATATAGCATATGAACTCTATACAGAACAACCAGAGCTGTAACCGACTGCGCAAGGCACTCGGTGTAGGCAATGGAAGGTAGGTGCGAGGTTGAAATTCTGATGCGTGCCAGGTTGGCATGAATGCTAGGATGGATGCCAACGATGCCGAAAGACTGTGTCAGCGCTGTCGCACTGGAGAGCTCCGCGTACGTGGCTCAAGCGGAAGGCTTAAGCAGTGCATACGCCCTGGCCCTGCTCAAAAAGAGCAGCGCCCTTTGTGTCTAGGGGCGTGTAAAGAAATGCGATGCACCTCGCACCGCACAGACCATTGGGAGCCGTGATCGGTGGACTGTGAAGTGTGGCCCACGCGTCCATGCCCTATGCCGGCAATGACCGGCCCCCCTTCCCATCGGGGTCACTCTGCGTGACATGGTGTATGATAGACAAGTAGCAATAGGTGCTCCTCAGTCTTTTTGTTTTTCAATGATGGGCTGAAAGCTTGGCAGCATTACTTCCACGCTAAATGTGAGATTTTGACTTGTCGATGTACACCGTATTCTCGATCTTTTATTTATAATTAGGCCAGCTATAACGATCAGAAGGGTAAATCTCAGCCTTGGAGGATTTAAGTCGAAAGCCTTTAATGGCTCATACTGACATTCGCAGAAGGTGTCACACTTTGCGGCCACTCTAGATCATGTGATGCCACCCAAATGATGGCCATCATACGTCAAAGTGGGCCGCCCTGGGCTGACGCCTCCCAAAGGGGGGCGGATTAATGCCCTTAATAAACTTAATACGCCTTAATACACTTTCGTTAAGTGGGAGGCGGTAGCTGGCAGCTGCCTCGGCCGAGCAATAACTGCACGTAGGGCTTCCTGACATTACGTTTGGCAGGAGTTGACAACTCGGGCCTCTCCTTTCGTATGGGAGTGTGATACCAAAATCAGCCTGCCAAAACCCTTGCATTCACGTTATCCCTAGACCACGCAGGCATGTGCATACGGCTCCGTTAAAGCGGAGTTTTATATGCTGGCTATCGCGTCATCGCATTGGCTATCGCGTCATACCGATCCAGGCGTCCGTGCGGCGCTGTTCATTTGGCGCTTCCTCGAAGGCCGCACCACACAGCCTACAGAAGCAGACGTAGTAAAATCAGGAGTCTGCGAAGTTTTAAACTAATTCTTTCTCCTTATCTAACTTTAGTGGTCCAAAGTTCCACACAATTGTTTTATTTACTGTTACAATCTCTTTCTAGTTTTAGGATTGCTATTCATCACTGCCTATTTCAGCATGCATAGATTTTTTAGCACATTGCAACCGGACCTGAACCGGACAGGTTGAGACGAACCGTTGCAAACCGGATCGTTGCATGCATGGCTAAGCCAGAAATTTGGGGCACCAGAAATGTTCTTGTCTTCGATTTCCACATTAAGAAAATGGCTGTCACAGCAAAAGTTCGACCACTGAGAGCTACGCTAGGCAATGCAAAAGTGGCACATTAGAGTAAATAAGAAAAATTATAGACAAGAATCGCACTTGCGAAATAGCCTTCCGTACAGTGCATTTGTTTAATCAAATAATGCGCAACTGCACAACTAAAAATGTAGCGCTTACTGGTCACCGTATTTAATTCATTTTCTAAACATTTTAGTCCCGTTGTTAAAAGTGGTCGTACTGAACAGTTCGACATCATATTAGCTCTTTCTTTGTTTCATGCAGAACACATACCTGAAAATGAGTGGAACTCTGATTGATCCTCAGCTGATCAACATTTACTATAGAGAGTATTCGGTCTCCGTAACAGCAGGCAGATATTAATGTCGTACAGATCGGGGTCGTTTTTAAAATAATCCACACATTGTTCGCCGTAGGCGGCGGTTCTAACCACAGAAGAACGTACTCGAAACAGGATACAGTGCAGCGCAATACCATATAGTCAGGGGTCCCAGACCTCAGTATAGGGACTACCCCCATTAGAATGAGTGTTCGCCCCTGGACGACGACATCATGAAATCAGAGGCTCGAGCAGTGCTCGCGAGCCTGAGAAGGAGCACTGCCCCAGAGGCGGACGGTATTACACATACGATGCTTCAGAACCTTGACGAGGAACAAATAACTGCCTTGACCAGTTATTACAATGACGTGTGGAGGACCGGTACACTCCCGCAAGAATGGCGTCATGCCGACATAAATATAATTTCGAAACCAGACAAGCAGCTGTTCCTCCAGAATCTTCGACCTATATCCCTTACGTCATGTGTCGGGGAAACTGATGGAGCACGTGGTGCTCAATTGGCTCCATCCACACTTGGAAATTAACATCTTCCCTGACGCATTGTTCGGATTCAGGCAGCATTTTTCTACTCAAAATCTTCCCCTTCAGCTTTTAGAGAAAGTGATAGTTCATCCTTGCAGGACCCAGCCCCGTGCTGTTCTGGCCTTAGACCTGAAGGGAGCCTTGACAACGTGTCGTGCGATGCCATCTTAGCGGGACTAGCGAGGTCACATTGTGGTGAGAGAACTTATCATTACTTGAACGCTTTCCTCATAGATCGGACCCCTACCCTGGGTATCGGAGACGTACGCTCTGAACAGATATGTCTCACTGGTCGAGGTACCCCACGAGGTACAGTGTTGTCGCCCATGTTATTCAACGTGGCGATGGCAGGACTTTCTCAGCTGCTGTCACATCACGTTATGGATCTTCAAAGGCTCCAAAGGCCACATCCAAAACCGCCTTCAAATAGCAATTGAGATAATATAACGTTACGCAACTGAGAGCGGGCTTGCATGCAGGCCTGAGAAATCAGAATTGCTTGTGATTCGTGCGCGAGCGAGGAACCAAGTAGTCGGCCGGGAAATTGGCTTGTATCTTGAAAGTATTCACATGCCTAGAGTGAATCCACTAGCTATGCTGGGCCTGTAATTGCAGTGCAATGGCAGAGCAACCTACACTATACAGCTGCTCAAGAAGCAATTCTCGCAGGTGTCACACTTGATCCGCCGTATTTCCAACAGAAGAGGGGGGCTCAAGGAAAGCGATAACATGTGAATCATTGTGCAGGCGTTGTTAATTAGCCGTGCGATGTTTCGCGCTCCTTATCACAAGCTAGATCTAACTGAACTGAGTCATATGAAGATCCTTTCGCGATCGGCGGTCAAGACACCTCCCCAGTACATCTTGATACATCGCCTGCTTCAAAGTGGCCTCCACAATACAGGAGACCAGCTGATAAAAGCCAAGAGGACCGGCCAGCTAACTCGCCTGCGAGACACTGGTGTAGGCCGGACAGTTCAGCATCGACTAGGCTATCCGGAGCCCACAACACCATTGCAACACAGGTACCACGTCAACCCGCACATAATGGCAGCTAAAATCAGGGTCGTGCCAGTCTCGAAGAATATGCACCGCAAACTCCACGCTGGTCGTCGGAGAGCTAGATTCAAGCCACTCATGCGCCAGTACAGAGGTGTCTAAACTGTTTTATATGTCGCCGCGGCGAAACATCCATCGGGCACAGACGCTATGGGACTAACTGTTACGGACGCCAATGGCTCAATTAGGATTACGGGCTCCGTTCGGGGTAGGACCTCGAGCACGACGGCTGAGACCGCCATAGCGGTAGCATTCGCTTTCATACACAAGATGTACACACGTGACGAACCGCGCACCAGACCGACATATACAGTAATCACAAATTCAAAAGCGGCATGTCGCGTCTGCACGATGAATACATTATCTTTGAAGGCTTTACGCATGCTCTCACATATATACTCTGATACCTTTCCCATCGTTAAAATCGTTTGGACCTCTGGTCACGCTTCCTTCCCGGCCACGACAGTGCGCGCGCGGTCGCCCGAGCAGGAGTCGTCCGGCCGCTGTCGACAGAAGCGCAGGGGAAGTAGACACAGACGACGCGAGCGCAGTTCTACATTCTTACTCCCACATTACATTATATTACCTACAGAAAGATCACTACCACAGCACGCCCAAAAATCACCAAGGCCGAAGCGGTGGCATGGTGACAACTGGTGGCTCACACGTATACGAATCTGTACCACAAACATTTGTTCTTTACCACCCTCTACCCAGAAATATGGTCTAGCTGCCAACAACATCGACCTATATTACATCATTCTGTTTGGGCCCGCGCAAACCCGCCCAGAGGCATTCCACCTAGAACTCACCCCACCCTGTCCTCTTGGGAAGATGGGCCCGCACGGAGCCGACAGAATAACGCCGGCTAATCGACCGGGCCACGAGAATTGTAGCGGCCAATAGAGTTATGGACTGACAAACATTTATTCCTTCCTGAGACCGCTTCATTCGCCCCAACCCGCAAGACCAGCGACCGCTGCTCTGGCGGGCCTGCAGGATTGACGCGGAGCATGGAGACCTGGACTAATGACTCCACTAAGGAAGATAAGGAAATATAAAATAAAAGTTTTTCGCCCTCTTCCTCCTCCGGAACAGTAGGAATAGGAAGATAAATCGTACAAATTGGGGTTATATTTACCATATTCCACAAATTGGTCTCCGTAGGTGGTGGTTGTAACCACAGAAGAACATACTTGAAACAGGATGAGGTACAATGGAGGTAATGAAAAAGATGAAAATGTATGCTGTTCACACAACAATCGTCGCTTGATTAGTGCAACTAGCGCGCTACGATCCTGACCTTCCGAATACTAAGCGGTCTAGCATTTCCTTCAGCCGTCTTACAGTCTTAATACTCGTTTAATCATGTCAATTTGAGCTTTCTGAACTATCTGCTGCAGCTGCTATCTATTGTCAAACTTAACACCACAGCATTCCGGTTCATTTAGCAGTTTATTTTTTGTCATATCAAGAACCCGAATCGTAGAACGTTCGACCGATGTAAATATACCTCGAAAGGTAGCATTATGGTGGTGGAATTACGTCCATCACTTCTTGTCTGGCTGTCTTTAGAGATGCAAACCTTAACTTCCCTACAAGTTAAATGCTGATAAGTGTCATACGTACTTAACAGCATGTACAGCGTTAAAAAGTTCAGTGACGGTTTTTATCTGCGACGGCTCGCTGTACATTTAGAAAGCTTGACGGGGCTCATAAAAACATGGTGACTAGGTAGAGTAGCGCCTGCTACGGGTTGCAGGAAAAACAAACCTTTGCGAAGAAGGCTATTTCTGCAGCAACTGGCTAAAACTTTGCCAGTAAAAATGAAGATCTTCGTCGATACCAAACTGACTTCCGCGGGAAAATATTTGAGAAGCTCTAGTCCAAAAGCCACTTATTGCTCGTTGCCATACCTGGATGTAGGTAATGAACTGTGCTTCCACACATTTCAAATTTAGCAATGCGAGCGTTAAATAAGTAACGAGATGAATGTTGGGTGGACTTGAGGGCGGGATTAAGTATGGGTTTCGATCCTCTGCACTTAACTTACAAATCACATCATTCTATAAAACTTGAGACAATGCAAATAAGTATAGCTAAACTAGTGGTGTTCAATTGTCTTCAGAACCGGGTATCCTAGTCGGCACAGAACGCCTCGGGCACAGTACCGTACAGTTGATTTCGGCGAGAGCACCTCAGTAAGCCCGGGCCTTTCGGCGCCACCTATAGGTCACCCAGAGCCGACCCCTCCGCTGCAGAAAATGTGCTATGCCAACTTGCCCAAACTGGCAGCTAGGATAGGACCTGGGTTGCGCCAGCCCTTAGGAGCATGCACCTAAGCTCCACGTTACCGGAGGGCAGCCAGAGTCATATGGCACTGCAACACCTATAGAAACGTGACCAAAACGTACTGTTGTCAACGCGGTCAAATATCTATACGCCACAGACGCTACGGGACTAGTGGTCACGATTGCCAACTGCTTAATTAGGATTGCGGGCTCCGTTGGACGCAAGGACTAGAGCATGATAACTAAGGAGACCGCCATAGCGGTGGAACTCGTTTTCATGGATAACTCGTACACACTCTAAAAACACTACGCCAGTCCTACATACATAATTCCATATTCAAAACATGCTTGCTATACTTTTGCGAAGAATATGTTATCTTTGCAGGCTGCGCCAATACGCGTGATTCCGTTCCCTCAATGATAGGGTCCTCTCAGCAGCGTCACCTGGTGACAGATAGTGGAAATATTCTAAAAATGAATAAGAGCACATTTAAAGCCTGCCGTACTCGTAGCCTCAGTGATCATTTCACAGATATGCTTTGTCAGTCGCGAAAAGCTGAACGGGGCTTCTATAATGAATTCCTTCCACTTATGCCGAAACATGAGGAAGAAGTTAAAACACGGCTTGAGCAGCCGATTTCCGTGAAAGAAATTGAGGATGCAATAGATGCCCTGCCAGCAGGTAAAGCCCCTGGCCCTGACGGACTGGGTGCAGCTTTCTACAAAGTGTTCAAACCGGCAATAGCCCAGGCTCTGCTGAAGGTTGTTGACGAAAGCTATGAGAAAAAACGTGTTCCACTGGCTTTCACAACATCCCACATAGTGCTAATTCCTAAAACCGATGACCCTGATAAGCGCCTGTTGGTGGGGTCTTATCGCCCGATAAGCCCCACCAACGTCGACTACAAAATTTTCATGAAGGTGCTAGCGAAAAGATTGCAGGGTGTTCTAACAACGCTCGTAGGCACGCACCAAACATGCGGCATAAAAGGGCGAAGTATCGCTACTAACATAAACGTGGCACGATCCCTACTAGAATGTTATGACTCATTTGATGACCGAGTGGCGATGATACAACTAGCCTTTGACCGCGTTTCTCACGATATTCTGTTTGCTGTATTAGATCATGCAAATGTCGGCCGAATTATATTAGAGGGCGTTAGAATGGCATACAAAAACAGTACCACATTGATTGTGGTGAATGAAGAACTCACTGAAAGCCTCCAAGTGCGATCTTCTGTGGGGCAGGGTTGTCCACTGTCGCCATTGTTATTCGCAGCCTACCTTGAACCGCTTTGCTTGGCCATCCGGAATAATGAATGCATAACTGGATTCACGCTACGATCAGTGCATGTGAAAATCCTGGCTTATGCCGACGACATCGCTGTCTTTTGTGCAAATGGAGAAATTATTTGTGAGGTGACGAATGTAGTACAGACATTTTGCAGCTGCAGAGGTGCCCAGATAAACTGGGGAAAAAGCTGCGGTTTCTGGCATGGTAGCTGGGAGGTCACACCCGAACACGATTCTCGGATGCGCTGGTCAACCACTCCAGCACTGTATCTAGGAGTGCCCCTTGATTCTTACCGGGTCCCAGATCCGTACTGGCATGACCAAGCATCGAAGGCCAAGGAAAAAAGTGATGCGTGGCAAGGAAGGCAGTTGTCCATGTTCTCGCGTGCCACTATATGTAATCTGTTCTTTACTGCTAGAGTGTGGTACGTGATGAATGTGCTCAGTGCTTCGAGGACAAACATACAAAAACTTCACCGTGTTTTTGCCGTTTTCATTTGGGCGTCGACCTGGGAAAGGACGAGCCGAACAAATTTGTTTCTTTCCGTACAAAAAGGAGGGCTTGGTCTGGCGCATTTATTTTTGAGACAAGTCTCGCGTTTCATGTACAGTACTCACGGATTGAAATAGGACACTCGGAGCGCGTGGCCGTCGCTGCATGAAGCGTCGCCCGTGGATGCTCATAGAACGAAGGTGCTGCATTGTGGTATAGCGCAGGGGGAGAACATCTTAAAAGCAGAACTGCTCCTTCCGGTCGCCAATAAGCCGGCCTGTTGTTTACCACACTGTCTTGCATGCAGCGATGGCCACGCGCTCCGAGTGTCCTATTTCAATCCATGAGTACTGTACCTTCGTGACCAAAATGATGTCTTCCTCAGAACAGTAATCCAAGTTCGGCGTGGTCGACTCCTTCCTAATTTTCTTGTCAGTTCGTGTCTCAGTGTCGGTGGTACAGTAAGAAGGTACTTGCGAGAAGTGGTGCTCGCGTACAGATTGCTGCATGTGCGCTTTTCCATGGAGTATTTGTGCAATGTTAAGCGGAAAAAATTGTATGCGGACCTAGTGGACACAATGCTTCCTGTACCGATATACCGTTTGTCGCACTGTCCAGGCCCAGGAGATGATGTACTCAAGAAAGTTACGAAGATGCCAATATCACCACCAGTCAAATAATTTTTCTTTAAACTCCACACTAGCACACTATCACTCAAAACATGGCTGCACGCTAAATGCCTGTTCGTCCCTTGGTCAACAAACTGTTTCTTGTGTAACAGACCAGAGGCGATAGAACACGTGTTTTTGGACTGTTGGGATGCCATTTTTTTCTGGGATGTGCTTCAGAGAACTTTAAAAAAAGAGCTACATCTAGATGCACATGGCATACGATTTTTACCTTTTCCTAATACAGAGGAGTTTCCCTATGATACAATAATGCTCCTGGGCCTCCACAGCTTGTGGAAAACCAGAATGCAGTTTAACAATGCAGATATACAAGTCAATCCTGCACGAGAACATTTCATACACAGTGTTGTGCGGTTCAGGGAAGTGCATATGACACTCCACAAGCAGCCACAATGGATTCATGTGCTTGACAGTTTGGTAAAACTGAAAAAGTTTTAACCCGCCATGTCACGCGAAAGTGTGCTGGCACGTTTTATTGTTCATCGTCTTGTTTTGAATGTCCAAGTCAGCAATAAAAAAAAAAACTCAGTGGCGCAATGGACTAACATTACTTAACTGAACACTTAGCGAATAAAATGTATGTTCGAATCCTGCGTTCCTAAATTTTTTCGAAATTTGTTTTTTAAACTGCAACATTAATATAAGCTACTAATATCTTTCTAGAGGGTGTTCCCCTTTAGGTTGCATCATGCGATGTTTTTAATTCTTAATAGCCACAAAACCTGCCGTGAACACAGCCGCGAGACAACAGAATGGCAACGCTTACACTATTTAATAATTTTCAACATAATCATTTCCTGCCTTTAGTGAGTGTATGTTACTTTTAGGTTGCGTTCACACACATCTCTCGGTAGCAATAGCCGTTTAACCCGCTCAGTGGCAACCACAGACGAGAAAGAAGTTGCGGGACCCTACCGTTGAGAAGACGGAATTACGCCACCAATACACTACGATGTATTCACCTCCGTTGGATCCATGCGGACCCATGAACAACATTCAGGGCGCTACCGACATTCACAAGCAGAAGCAGAGAGCGTATGTGCAGCTCTGCACTCTTACATACATATAGCAATATATTACCGCACTTGAAGGAGAACACCGCAAGCACCGCATTCAAACTCACCAAGGCTTGGCGTCAATGTTTACACTCAAACGTATAAACATTATTCCCAACGCGCTACCCAGAGAAATGACCCAGGTGCAAAAAACACCGACCGTAAATTGTAATTCCGTTTTGGCCTGCATAAACCACCTGGCGGTGTTCTACTCATAACATGCCCCTGTTTGGATGATGACGAAAAAAAAAAAAACAGCGCTTGTCCGTTATTTTCTTCCCCTGTTTCTCAAGTCGCGGCGCTGGTTTTTTTTTTTTTTTTATTTTGAGACTTACGCCGGTTGATCAAGCGGGAAGAGAGGGTAGCAGTGGCCAACGGGACTATTCATTCAGGATCCTTACATTTATTCCCCAGACCGCTCTGACGAGCACCCGCACGCAAGACTAGCGACAGCTGCTCCGGTGGGCCTGCAGGATCGCGGCGGACCACGGAGGCCATGAGTGACGATGCCATTCGGGATAATAAAGAAAAATGCCATACACGTTTCTCCTCCTCCTTTCCCTGATTGCTAATGAGAGAATATTCTTTTTATGATGTGCTGGTTGACGGAGTACATCTTAGGCAGTGAATAGTACGAAAGAAACATCCGGTGTTGTTCTGAAAAAAGACCTAAAAATCAAGTGAGGCCTACAGGAATGTCTAGCGACCGGTTGGTTACTATCGCGCCGACATGAGGGGGCGCCAATGCAAGAAGTGTGTCTGGCATTATTGGTGTGGATTTTGCACCTTAGATGCCGACGATTTAGTACATCGGAGTAATGTCTTCTGGGTCGTGTGTACTTGCATCTCAAACTGTCCCCACTCCAGCCTGGATAAAGGAAATTTTCAAGTGCGCAAATAAAATCAGCGGATGCCGTTCGTCACTGCTTTGCAACCTTCATGCTTCATGATTCGTAACTATCCTGACGCAGGACTCTGATCACACTGCAGTCCTGATAGATACTCAGAGCGAGAAAAATTTTATTCCGGCCCAGATTTTCTACCATTTTTACAAATATATCTTACACACGTTTATTAGCAATGCCAGTGTCACGGCTGATGTTTCCTTGAATATAAAAGCTTTTATAGTTCATATTCTGAGCAAACAAGCTAAGATGAATCCCATTTCGAAACCACGGCTGTTATTTAGCATAACTTGAAGAGATCTGAAACATTTAAAAACTTCTCTTTCGAGCTGTATCCATCTGAATAAAATGATCTTGAACTTTACACTGTGCAAGTAACGTGCTCAACTCAGTTAAAATCGTAGCTAAGCTAACTCTCATCGTTTGCTAGCCCCCAAATCCTGAAATTCTAGGATCTGAAGTCTAGGATCACATTATATGTGGTCCCTTTGTTAAAGTAGCAATCGCACCGGGCGCCCTGTGACGTGCCTGCTGGGAGTAATGCGAAATGCACTGGTCCTGTTGTGATCACTGACGTTAACATATGACAACGTGCACGAATTTTCATGTACGGTGTAAATTCAACGGGGAGGGCTCCGTAAAACAGCTTTTGGCTTAAAACTACCATTGTTCTCAGTAGGACTTGAAGCAACAACATCATCAGCAGACGCCCTTCATTTCCCGATTCCTTAAACCTTTAGACTAGTTTCCACATTTCGCGCACAAATTTCCACATTTTTGAAATGACCCACAGCTTTATTCCATTTCCTATGATCCCAGAATTCGACAAAAGTACGCGTTCTTACCAAAAGCCCCTGAATAAAGGTAATAAAATCAGCACAATAAATAAGGGCTGCTGAAGCTCCTTGGTTGAAGATGCTGGTAAAGAGGTGCACCCTAGCGCGATGGCGGTGCCTGCATTATCCTGTAGTGCAAGTACCACGTTTTAGAAAATTCGAATTTTGGTTATAAAAGAGCGTGTATTTTATTGTATGCGGTCATTGGTGAAGCTTCATCAATGGATGTAGACAGGCCTCGGCATCTGGGAGGCAATAATTTAGGATCAGTGGGGACTAGTTGCGCTTGCTATACGCTTTGGTAACTCAGCACTAATCTTAGATTCGGCAACTGATATTATGAGCTTTTTATTATTCGTGTGCGTCTTCTGCGTAGATTGGTCCGAGTGACCTATACAGCCCAGTTCCAGTATTTCTCGTTGTGTCGTCCGTCTGTCGTCTTCGAGTCTGCTTTCTAAATAAGCGAACTAATTTTCCACCCCGCTGTACGATGTGGAGATAAAGAATTCAAACTTTGCTACTTTAATAAGGGGGCCAATACGAACGTCACTCACTATGCCGAACGTGCAATACTGCTCCTATGTTGCATAGTAACGCTGGGCATTTAAATCGACAAGATTAAAGGCCCCATTCCTCAAAAATTTGGCTTGGCGTTGAGAACTAAAAATCAAGAGCGTGGCGCTATCAGCTGACATGGCCGCTCACTGATTATACGTAGGGTTGCCTGACGTTATGTTTGTCAAGAGCTGCCAACACAGGCCTCCCCTTTCGTATGGAAGGGCAGTGTCAGAATTAGCCTGCAGACACTTGCATTTATGTTACCCTCAGGCCATGCAGGCACGCTCATTCGGCTTGGTTAAAGCGGGTTTTTATAGGTGGGCTGGTAGCTCTATACGCTATCGCATGATGCTCTTCTAGGCGGCTCTTAAGTATCCCTCGTAATGTTCTCTTTTCTGTGCACTTCATGGCACGGCCCAAATGAAAATCCCACAATGGCTCCCTAAGCGACAGGTCCGCACTTGGACAGCCATGACACACGCATTTTCATAACGACTGAACGTATTCGAATTTTATACACGTACAGATTGAAGTGCGTACAAGGAAGGTAAAACTATCAACGAAACAAAGATACGAAGAAATAAATAAATTCAAGAATGAATTAAAAAGAACGTCGGCTTGAAGCCACGACGAGCCAGGAAGGCAAATTCTGGAGCGCTGTCTGGCGTGCGGCTCATCCATTTCGGTCCACTGCAAGAAAAATATAAACACATAAAACTTGAGTCATTGGCCAGTTTCACTATGTTCATAGTGTTGTATTTGTTGTCGCCAGCGTTGTGCATATGAAACGATGTAGATAAGAGAAGCCAGTGGGTTCCATCAAAAGTAAAAGCAAGGCGGCTTCTCCAAAACTGAAGAAAATATTTTAGGAGAAAAAGATTAATACGAAAAGATGCAAACAGCGACACTGCGCGTGGTTCTTGCATGCCATTGTACTATGTTTCTTGCGTGCAAACTTTGTACGTTTAGAGTTACAGTCGATAGAGAAACAAATAATAACGAAGCTTGTTAAATGCTTGTGAAAATAATAGTGGAAGGCGAGAGTTGATTTGCATCCCAGCTGGCCATTACGGGTTGCTGTGATGCTAATACGTCTATTTGTATCTATTGCTTTTTCTTTCATTGTTTGTGTTCTCGGCTGGGTGCATTGTGGCTGCGACAATGCAAATCAATTCTAAGGGAATTGGATAAGTGACAAACAGCAGCACCATGTCTTCAGGCCTTCGTTGCTCCGTTCGTGGCCAGGTTTCTGCCGAGCAAAAAAAAAAAAAGAATTCATTCCACATGTCTCAAGTTTAGATTGCGAATGTCATCATCATCATCAGCCTGATTATACCCACTGCAGGGCGAAGGCCTCTCCCATATTTCTCCACTTAACCTGATTGCGAATGTGTTGGGATACTAATGGTTCTCGTGCACACTCCACTTATAGAACACATAATACGCGATTCTGTTACAGGCTTTGTTCGCTGCAAAATCCGCCGCTATTTGCGTTGTTGCGATTGTGTGTCGAAAATCACGGCCAAGACTCTTGTAGACGGTAGTTGGCCGAACAAACGGAGAGATACGGACTGGGGTGGGTTGCTCGATGTCACGGTACCCGATGACATGACACATAGGAGGCTGAGATGGGACTCGATACTTCTGGGACACTTGGGCGAGGAGTAAGCGCTATACTGTATTCACGAACGCACGACTTCTACTTCAAGCGGCCGTCAGGGCCTGGTTTTTGTTTCAGGAACCAATCTCCAGTTGAATCACTCCTTGAGTGGACGATAAAACTTTGCTCGGGAATCTGGAGTAGGCAACGGCGCTAATTTGGACGCTCCTCGACCGCCACTCCCCTTGAAAACAGACGTGGAAACGTTCGCTCGTATGTGGACACCGTCGGTATACCACACTTTATAGAAATGAATATACTGAGGATTCATAAAACCGTCCTTTAATTTTTCGGCTGATTGACAACAACCCGGAACTTCTGGCACGTTATTATTTTACGGGGGTGGCAGTGGCTAGCCTCTTGATGTCTCTGCCGCTAACGCCGAGCAAAGATCACGCTGGTCGCTCGTCGACACCAGTGGTGTAGTTGATCATCGCATTACTTTTATGTGGGGCAGGCCCACTTCCAGTCATCACGGGATAATCAAACATCGTTTTAGAGACTACTGCGTGATGAGATGATACGCACATTTGACGGCTAATGGCGAGATCACTCCGCTAGTAGCATCCGCGGATTGCCGTGAACTTTCAGGAAACAGCGCGTTACATACAAGAAGCAGTGAGCATTGGAGGCGCGGTTTAGCTGCGCTGACGTATGTGCTTCACGCCAAGCATCAATGGCTTTCTTGTCGCTTTAGGCACGTGCAGTAATTGTCAAAAGTGTAGAGCTGAGTGTGTCTACTTTTGAGCAACTTCGTGTGGCTTGTGATGCATTTGCAATGTTCCGAATCTTTTGATGGTAAAAAGATTTTTTGCCTTCCCTCTCCAATGGTCAGTACCTCCACAAATCCTAAACAAGTGCCAATACACAGCTCGGAAGCACACCCCTTGGGCTCTACTCTTTTGACAAAGGCTGCACGTCTTCATACGTGCGGCGCTGCCGGGGGAGTGCTTTGCTCCGCTCGTTCTACGGAGGAATAGTCGCATTCGACAAAAGTCACAGCTGTGCAAGCACACCTTCACAGTTACGTCTCTCAGCTTGCTTGAAAATCGCAAGCGGTTTTTGCTTTTCGAGAGTTGAATTTTTTGGCTAGCATTGCGAAGCGCTGCTGAGCAGTACATACTTTTTCACCGCTCATCTCTGAGCCCTCCGAGAGTAAAGGGAGAGTACAGCAGAAATTTAAACCAAACCAGAATAAGCGCAAGTATAAGCGCTATTTCTCGACACCTATGTCTTGTTTTACATGAACACCACGTCATCGGCAGGGTCAGTTACGAGATATAAAATCGTTTCCGGCCAGTTTTCACATCTGCCTTCTCACGCAGCCCGCAAAACATGTTTGACTAGGCTGTAAATGTCGAGGTTGCTTGCAAAGAATGTTTAGAAAACGCGACATGCAAAAATGAGCATGCTACAAACTGAAAGATGCAGTTTTCGGGACAAGGTACGACTTTAATTTCCTCCTTGTATGCTATTTGGGCTGCTTGGAGCGAAGCAGTATATCTCGTGGGGATTTATTCGAAGGGAACGTCGAGTGGCGTTCATGAAACCGAATCGACCTTGGATTCGAGGAGGGGCTGCTTTCCCCCCTCCACGGAGTGGAGGTGGAGCGTCGAGTCGAGGCATGCTAGAGAATACGGGTGGAAAACGTGGTAGGCACGTCTGTGCGACTGGTTAAAGCAGGGATTTATAGATGTTTATGTCGGGTCGTCTATTTGAAAACTGAGCACCTATTTGTTATTAAACGTATGAACTAATATGCGTAATAGTACATATTTTGAATGCTTAAGTGAGTATAAAAACTAATACACGCCAATCCCCGGAAGGAGCCGAAGACGGGAGCCATCAACGCTATTGCGTCATACCCTCAAATGTGGAGCTTAAGTGGTCGCTCAGTTTTCCCCATGGCTTTGTTGCCGTTACTTGCTTTGAAACGTAGTATGCGCCTATAACTTACTCAGGTAGCATTTCCTCGTGAAGTTTCCTAATGTTCTGTCGCCCCACACATTGAGCACATCTCGGGCGTCGCCAAACCGGTTCAGGAATGCCCAAGCGGCCCCTTGATATGGGGGGCAGATTTTCGCCGCGGAATCGTAGTTCGCATCGTAGACAGCGATGCCGGCCAAGAGGTCGGTGTTGTTTTCCCAGCTGGTGCAAACCTAAAATAATAAGCGGTGGAAAAGCTGTGTTGATAGTACTTTTGTCGTTTCACCTTAAAACTGCTAATATTGCTTACAAAAATGTACAATAATAATAATAACGCATTAAAAAAATAAAACACTAAAATATTGCTCTAAGCTGCTTACCAAAATAATCATTCTTGCGTCATATATATGTACTCTTTCTTCTAGATTAGCAAAATGGCTGTGGACACGTTAGAGTGAAATTACATTAATGCGTAATTCCAACATCAGTAGGCACATCATTCCAACTCCGACCTTTGGTGATGGTTGAATTAGTGGCACGTGTGCAGGAGTAACCAACATCAAAGAGTACTAACAGATAGGTAATTAAACAAGTGATGTTACGGGTGCATGTTTTTTTTTTAATCAGACCTTGTTTAATTATATTATCGAGCTTAGATATAGCCAAGCGAAAGTTTTATGCTGGACAGCACGGAACGATTCCACACTAAATAAGTTTATTTAGTCATATTAGGCTTAGACAAGGCTAATCAAGCGTAATTACAATTAGGGCCGTGCAAACACTACTAATGTTTGTTCGGAAAGCAAAGTACTGGTGGAATGCGACTTTTCAGACATATCTTTGCAAGGGCTATTGGGCTTAACAAGCCTAACACGCTCTTTAGCCTTATAAAGGCGTAATTAAGTAATTATGTTGGGATCTGATTTCTTAACTTGTGCATCTAACCTTCAAGTGTGAAGTAGGCCTAAATAGCTTCGACATTGAACATGGGCATGCTACTCATGGTATGTTCATGGTTATACAGATGTCTAATTAAAGTATGAAGCTGAAATATAACCATGGTATAAACATGCACAGCATAATCATCAGCATAATCATAAGGAGCTATATAGGCTTGTTAGCTGCCATAATAACATTCGATTTAGCGCTGTGGAGTAGTCAAATATATCTTTTTAGGGGGTCTTATAGGCCGCCGGTATAAAATGAGCCTGCTCGCATACTATATGTGCGTCAGGAAAGGAACCATTTTTGTTAGAAATCAACAGCATTGTTATATTCATTTTTATATTTTAATGTATTTGTCCGGTGTATAAAAAGCATGAACGACCGAATCCGAAGAGAAGGTTGGGACAGATGCAGCGCTCTGAAAATTCTGAGGAGTTCTAATGCCAGACACCCAACCCTTGTCTACTGCCCTGGTTAGGCGGACGGAAACCGGAAGTTGGTGAAATCTATCGTGCTATGCTAAAGTGTTTTCGTAATAACATTTACAAGAAAATGTTGTATATGTCGCCAATACTTATTCAAATTTGTACCAAGGTGTTGAAATATTTGTAAAGGAGCAGATATACCTACACACACGCTTTCAAGCTGAAGAAGTACCGGGTGCTGCAACTGGAGGAGGCTCAAGTTTTAGTACACGACACACTGGAGGAGTCCCTGCTAATTTATCAATTGAGTTGAATACAAAAAAATTAATATTCTTCAAACGTTTCACTTGACAGTGTCTGAGATTGATTAAAAAAAAATGCTCTTTCTGGGAAGACGAGGTTGTTCAAAGGAGGTTATCTCTTGGTGCTTGAGGCAACTCTCGCCAACTATTAAAAGTAAAATATATGCTAAGTTGTGAGCCGGAGGCTGACTGGCGGCAGCTTTTTAATACTGGAGCTTCCTGTGATCTCGCTTCTAAGCCGCACAAATAAACGAAATGCACCGAACACCGCCCTTATGAAATCATGGTCTGTCCTTACTCCCGGCGCTGTTTTCGTTGCAGCAAGGTCATTCTTGCCGTACCACGATCTTACAACACCACCGATGTGCTTCGGGGCACAGTTAGGCTTCGCCTTTAAGGCTGTCAGAAGAGAGCGTCAATGGCTCTCGTCTTCGGCTCCGTTGCGGTTCCTCGTTCGCTGATGTACACTTTGATACTAACCCTGAAACTCATCTCTTAATTTGTGTCGCGCGGTCTCACGTTCACTCGATAGAATGCAGCCGTAAGCTACCGCATTATATAAGCGGCCATTCTTCAATAACTGCCGTTTTTGGAGAGCCGAATAAGAGCTAACCTCAATAGCCTGTCGAAAGCGCGTATCTGTCGCCATCCAGTGGGGTCGGATAGTCAATCTTCCTGTCTCACGCAGCACCCATTTGGCAGCGCCTAAGACCTTGCTCATTTCAAGAACACTTGTGACGTCCTAACTGAATGACCAGTCATTTTCTGGCCATGTCGCCTGTAAGCTATCCCCCACCAGGGACATGGTAGTGATTTATCGTTTCCAGCGCCAGCACCACCGTCGACAACGTCGACGACAAATTTTGTGGATCACGGGTCTTTCCCCCTACTTTGCGCGAAAACTAGGCCTTTTCTGCTGAGCACCGCATCACCTGTAGAACTGAGGCACGGTAGCAGCTGCGCCATCCGCGTGCACTAGTTCTTACGCTTGTTATATTAAAAATACGAATGACTTTAGCAACTCAAGTAGTGAAAGGCGAAAGCCTGAGTCATAGCCTCCTTTATACTCTGTGCCTCTCAACGCGCCGCGCGAACAATAGAGCGGCGTCGTCGGGTAAAGTTGCGCGGTCCCCTCGCTGAGGGCGCCGCTGACGTAGGGGTCGAGGCGCACGGGTCGCACGGGCACGCATGTCGGCGCGGCGCGGGAGCGCTGTTATTCCTAGCGGGATAACTGTTCCTAAGCATGGGTCGTGCATATTCAGCATATTTACTTATAAGGCCGACGTCCACTAAGCATAACAAGTGATCATGATACTTGTTAGGCAATAACACCAACGCTATATGGCACTTTATGTCAGGCAGTTTCAAGAAATTGCGCATGGCTCGAAAAACTGCATGACTGCTACGCTAGCGCCAATGGTAATAGAAAAATTACAATGCTTGTCTACGCTGCAATAAAACAAAATTTAAGAAGAAAGGCACCAGCATTTATTTACACATTTCAAGAGTACCATGTAGAAGTGGTGTGATGAATGGCTGCCACAAGTAGGGAAAAACGTTCACGGTGACTGCTGTCACTGGTAGCACTTCAGAAGCCAGCTTGATTTGCAGATGATTGGAACAACTGCATCGCAGTACGCCATTGAGATCTGTAAAAAGAACAATTTTGTATCAGCTGTTACTTTCAATGATTGAGCGCGTCGTACAAACGTTTTTTTTTCTTAACTAGAAAAACAAGGAAAGACAACTATACGCGTTGCATCTTTCTGTTTCGAACACTCCAAAATAATCGTCACAATAGGCAAAGCTCGTGTTTTTATTTTTTCACAGAATTGGGCAGTTAGCAAAACAAAAAATACTGCGCTGGAGCACATGTAACGTACCACACAGACGAGCTAACCAGGGAGGAAGTTCGCATCGCAGTCCAGAAAATGCACGTGCACATTTAATATTATTATTACCTTACTGACGCGTATTAAACACACTTCTGGGGCTGTCAAAATTTCTCATAGGCCTTAATGCGGTTGAGTGTTAGAAGGGAAACTAATATAGGCTTTGCAAGATTTGGTTTAACTCACTTTAAAGTGGTCATCTACACAATAGGTAAATCTTGTGTTTCTATTTTATCACAAATTTTCGTGATTAGCGTATACTGCAAAAAAAAAAACCATCGCACGCGCACACTAACACACTACGCAGACGAGCTAGGCAGGGAAGCAATTAGCATTGCAATCCGGAAAGTACAGGTGCGCATCTAACATTACTATTGCAGCATTGACGCTTAATAAACATATTGGTGCTGTCACTATTTTTACACGCCTCAAAGCAGCTGAAAACTACGCAGCGATCGCCGGAAGGACAAAGCAAAGCTGGCACTTACCAGGTGGTGCAATGCTGTATTCCTGCAGCACCCGAAGGCAGAGAAAAGTATAAGCATGACCTTGCACACAGCAGAACAGTCCACGAAACAGCGAGACAGCGGCAACGTGTGGCTATCCGGACCGCTTTGCAACACGGCGCACCCGGCACTCGCCTGGCAAAGGTGACTCTAAGTCGTTGTCGCCATCTCTGGGCAGTCAGCGGCGTAACTTGTCAACGGAGGAGGATCGGCGGCGACGGCCGCGGAGCGCGGAGCTGACAGGCACAGAGTGTATAAAAGAGGCTATGTCTGAGTGCTGAATTCTGCTACGCAACTGGCACTAATTAGTAAGTCATAAATAATTAACCAATTAGTCATTAAGCAGGAAATCATTCAATAGTGATATAATGACTTACTTAATCAGCTATTATTTTTAATTAATACATTCATTATTTCATAATCCGTTAATTAGCGACTGATATTGAGTGAGATATGGCCATATAAGGCACGCATTCGCGCATACTGTAGTGGTGCTGTGCGATTGGTCGTGACCTCTGACGTTGTCCCGCCTCGGCCAGTCAGAGCCGCCGCGCGGGACACATTTTGTCCACGACAGCATGAGCAAAGGATTTCGCCTTAAACGATCACGTTAAATATCCCGTTCTCCAGAAAATCGCCAGAACTGGCGTTGTCGGCAAAAAATTCACGGGCTCGTTTGGCGGGGTACATGACCGTGCACTGAGTGTCGCCGTCTGGTGTGATGTGACGGAACACAATGGTATACTGCCGAACTGGGAGGTGCATCGCCTTTTGAGATAGGAGGGTTAGACCGGAATCCAGCCTTCCAGTATCCCTGCTGCGCACACTTCCTGTTTCAATAAAAGAGCGTCAAAGGCCGAGTCTGCAGAAAATCCGGCTTTACATCGTTGGGAGCGAAAAAACCAGGTCATGACTCCGGCAGGTGGTGGTTGGCAGGTTACGTTAGCCGTGGACTCATTCTTTAATGGCAGCGTAATGAAGACATATCATCAAGTTGGGAGACAGCCGTGAACTCGACGTGCCCATTTGAGGTGGGAGGGATAGGACTCAGCCTGCTAGGGCTCTTCAGTGCCAAGTCAAGGACGCTTGTACGGTTTGGCTAAACCGGGGCGTTGTATCTATGTTGTGTGGTTCCTTACAACCGGTAGCTAGATAATGTGCTAGCTTGGCATTGCATGCGCTTCCCCACGTATATATAGAAATTGGGGAAAATGAAGTGTGAAACGGAGGAGAACAAAGTGGAAGCTATGGGCGTCATAGTAGCTTTGGAGGTTATGGGGAGAGCAGGGGAAATCACTACAGGAAGGTGGATGCAAAGGAAACATCCCAGAGGTTCGCTGCTGGGAAAAGATTAGGTAATCACGAAAACGAAAAAATATGGGATCTGAAGGCGATATACCACGACAGAATGCAGGGCTACCTTCCTAAATCAAATCTATATCTGTTCTGCCTCAATCCGACGCTATGCTTAGCTCTACTATTTTTTCAAACACGCGGCTCTAAAAATCGGGGTAATGCGACAATTAAGGCGACAAAACCTCTTCCAATCGTAAGCTCGAAGTATATGCTGTAAATGCTGATGCAAATGAATTGCTGATTAAAATTTCAGTTCAGGCGAAAGAACGGCGACTCAGTTGAACCATTCCCTTTGCTCGGGGAGCTTATGGAGACTGAAAATTGGGTATCACAATATTACGCGAGACAATCATGTTTATTTTCATTTTTCTTTCTTCATAAACACCCCACGCAGAAAACGACCAGAAAGATATAACTATTTTGCGAAGTTACAAGACCTTTGGCTACTCATTTTAATTTGCAATGTAAAAAATACTGCTTGCTCCCGAAACATCTCTCTGAGGGCCGAATTTCAGACCACTCCTTCACTTACGCTATTTCCTTACCTTCCACGATGAGATCCCCATGCTTCCTCAACTCAATGAGGCGTTTATGGGAGGCCTATAATTTTCAATCCATCCTTAGCGGCGTTTTAGCTAAGGATGCACACATAGCAGCGAAGAGCCGCTTGTATTAGTCTTGTGTCGAGGATATGCGCTTAATGCTTGAGGTATAATGGTTCAAATTTTAGAGAAGCAAGTACACATTTATAACATTGTGTCTCTGACAACGTGCGCCCCTATGTGCCCTCGGCTTTTATCTGACACGTTTTGTTTCAGCGGAGGGGCTTGTAGGAGCATCTCAGAATGTCCGCTCTGCGTGTTTTTCCACTCGCTGTGGAAGTCTCCCGAGCAGGCAGATACACCCTACTGCGCAAACGCAAATCGAGTTGTTGAGCAGGGAAGCGTGAGATTTATGAAGGAGCGATGAAA
The DNA here is from genome assembly GCF_055883805.1 of Amblyomma maculatum. NCBI lineage: Eukaryota > Metazoa > Arthropoda > Arachnida > Ixodida > Ixodidae > Amblyomma > Amblyomma maculatum. The sequence goes on from NC_139347.1 coordinate 159,490,785, forward strand.
GGGAGCATGAATATGGCGCAATGCCTACCTAGTGTAAAGGGCGTTCCAAGGGAGGCCTCCCTAGTTAAGCCCTCCTCGGCAAGGCGTGTTTAAAAATTGACTAAAGGAAGGCGAGCCGCTCCTAAGGCGTCCTCACTCAGGTAAGGAGCGTTTAAAAATTTGACCCTAACACTTTCAGGTGAAAAGCAATGTGATGCCCGCAATGCTTATGTTTTCTATGCGCGGCGCTCCTGTGACCACACTGCAGACGGGTCTAACGTGGGAGGCATCTCACGCTAAATCCTTTCGAGTCCTCGACCGCCCTTGCGGCACTTCTCGTCAAATTCAAACGTGTTCGTCATCTTCGCCTGCAAATCGATGGCAAATGTACAGCAAGCTTCGGAAACGACCAAATGATCCAAATTTACCTTACGCCTGATTTCCTCCAAGTTCTCGACGGTCAGTGTAAAGCCATGTTTTTTATCGAAAGCGAATATAGTGCTGTCATACGAGGCGTAGTAAAACGTCGACTTGTAGGTGAGGAAGGTGTTGTCGCAAGCCTGACAAAGAAAAAAAAAAGACGTGCAGTGAGCGCATCAGAAGGAAGCGAGCCTAGCGAATATGAATCAAGAAACATGATGATCACCAATTTTGGGCAAGACATTGGGCGACAGCTGTTGAGGCGTTTTAATTTCGCGATATGTCGCGGTAAAGAAAATAACACGGCCTATACCCTATACATATGTGCATAGTTACGCACCATTATTCCTTATTTAGCCACCCTTGTTCTTTTTTCTATCCTCTTGCTTGTCACTTCCAGCGCTCCTGGAGCGTGGAGGTTTCACCACTCAGCCTATATTTGGATGCTGCCTTGCCACGGAGCGTGTCCATTTACAACTCTCGCCACATATACTCGTCCTGCGCCTTACTTGGTGAGCACTACTGAGATGGGTATTTCGCCAGACTTGTTAAACCTGTTTCCTTCCAAGTAATAACACTCGTGTTACAAGCCGTCTAGTACTCGTCACAGGCCTCTCCGTGGTAGCTCTCCTCACTGAACGGCAACCACCCTCGTTTTGCGAACTTCTCCTTGTACGCTAAACTGGCCATCTGCGGTAATCCTCCCTCACACCTTCTATGATAAGCACCACCTGGTTGCACGATTCAGTGCTCTCGCCACAGTCCGTTTACATGGTTCCCTTCATCTTCCTTCAACGGTGATCGCTTTCCGGCTGGCTTTTATGGCAGTCACTTTCCAGTCGCACACTCTGTCGCACTCGCTTGCGATTTCAAGCATATTTACGTGCTGAAATAAATTGCTTAGTAATTTCAAACAATAACAAAATGGAATTCATATTTCCATTTAATCAGGGATATGAAACATCGTCCAAGGGTGCCAAGTGGCAGAGCTGAGAGATGAAATATCCGTCTTCAATTTCCGGGGATAAGTGGGAGACGCCGGAAAGTGGCGGTCATGGTCCGATCCCAATGGTCCGACCACAAACCTGTAGCAAATCACAAAATAAACACGGAAGTCAACTTTGGTGGAACTGATGTGGCAAGCCGTGCAAATTTGCAGCGGCGGAAGTGAGACCCACCTCTTGCGCAAATGCTTTCTGTGGGTAGTCTCCTAGTTCGCAGGCGTTTCTCGGACGATACTTTCCTGCTTTGGCGTTCTGGTTATCGGGATGCCTCGGTCTGTACCAGCGCCCCGCCGTAGTGAAGGACACAGCGTACATTGCGTCAATGCCGTGTACGCTTTGCAGGTACCTTACAACTTCCAGAGCATTCGCCTGTGAGACCAAATTAATTAGTGATAGCAGACTTATGTTTTCCCTGCAAAATAACGTGTAATTTCTATTCGTTCGATAGAAGGTTATATACTTTGTGCTGAGATTAAGGAGTGAAATGCGCGGGTGGAACACTGACACTTCAGGACTAAAAGAAACTTGAAGTTAGCTTCGCGTCGTTGTAGCCAAGCTATATGCATTCTAAAAACAAACAAAAGGAAAAAAATTTTCCGCGTCACTGAAGAATCTGAGCATAATCAGACAAAAGGTATAGGTGATATTCCTGCGAATGTTATCGGCCTAAAGTTACAAAACCGGATGACTTAAGGGTAAACAATGGCAGAATTTGAAGAAAAGCAGGCTTGCATGCCATCACTGAAATAAGGCGAGAAGCTTAGTTGCTTGCTCTTAACTGATACCTGCTAACTAATATCGCATTTCGGAATGGCAAGAATGTATTTAACTCAGTCGAAACCTTAGCAGTCATGCAGGCATTGAGGAAATAAAGTGTAGAAGGTTCATATGTGAAAATACTAGGACACGTCTACAGTGGCGGGACAGAAGCAATAACTTTATGTACAAAAAAGTTGTAATATCCCCGCCCGAAAAAGTTTTAAAGCAGGAGACAGGATCTCTGTAGTTAGAAATAGGGGTTCTACGAAATTTACCATTCGCAGATAACATTGCGTTGCTAAGTAACACAGGGAATCAATTGCATAGGATGGAGAATGACTTGCAGGCAAAGTGCAGCAGTAGGCCTAAATATTAAAATTAATATGAAGAAGACTAAAGCAACGCTCAAAAGAATCGCAAAAGAACAGTCATTTACGACAACTACAAATGCGCTGGAAGGGCTAAGGGACTGCTTGCTATTAAAATAGGTAGTGGACGGAGATCTGCATTACGGAAGTGAAATAAGTAGAATAAGATAGGAGTTGAGTACATTTGGCAGATTGCGAATGACAGCTTACCATTAGCTCTTTAGAGGAAAATACATAACTTCTGTATCACATAGGTATTCACCTTAGGGGCAGAAACGTGGTCGCTAACAAAAACGTTGTGCCTAAATCGAACGCAACAATGACACCTTACCATTAGCTCTTTAGAGGAAAATATATAACTTCTGTATCACATAGGTATTCACCTTAGGGGCAGAAACATGGTCGCTAACAAAAACGTTGTGCCTAAATCGAACGCAACAGAGAGAGGTATGGAACGAACCTTTGTAGACAGCAGCTTTTCGAGTCAGAAAGCGCGCAGAGTTAGTGAAGGAAGAAAGGTGGTGTAATGATATACTAGTCGAAATCAAAAAGAAATGGATGTGGGCAAGGATTTTAAGGCGAAGGTAACAGACGGGCGCTAAGGTGGCAGAAAAATTGCTGTAGCTTAGCTCCAGTCCTAGTGTATCAAGAAAGCTTGTACGCAGGTTTACGCCTCAGCTTGGTTATCTTCTGCCAATTTAGCTGAGACATATAACACAGCGATTACTGCAGTTCCAATGTTTGTGCAGAAAAGTGAAGTTTTAAGGGCCTCGCTGGTTGGTATGCCGGAAGAGCTACAAAGAGTGTTCTTTTTTTTTCTTATTACTGCATGCTTACGAGGTTTTAACGCGCGTGCAGTTAGTATCACCATCTCAAAAAAGATGTTCGTCGGCATTGGCGTTACCTAGGTCTATCGTTTGAAGTCTCGACGGCTTGAAATGTCACAAGCATGCCTTAGTCAGGTTGATGCAACAGCCTTAACCCAGTAGTTAAGTGACTAATACAGTAACGAATGTTAATGCATTTTTGCATCTTCTTGAGCCAGTTGCCGGACTACCTTCTGTTTACATTTCGTTTTGCACTTTTTTTTTTACTTTCATTGACGCTTTTTATGGAGTTCATTTTACGGGTGCTAAATTATTAACTTGCTAATACTATGAATTGACGTGTCGGCAAAATTCTCCGGCTCCCCGTTTGAAGCTCTGAAGCCTCAAGATAACAGGGGGCATGCCTCTTACGGTCGGTAGTTGGCAGGCTTCAAATAACGAGACCTTTTCATCTTTCCGCAGCCTCGCATGCTACTGGTAGGCGCTAGGTGGAGATGTGAACACTCTGATCCTTGTGTTCCCCATTTAAACCCTCGCAGACTGTAATAGTTACGCATCCCTCTGGCTGGTAATATATGGCAGATGTTAAACACACCGGACATTTATAATCTCCATTTAACTCCTCGCCGACTGCAAAAGTTACAAGGATACCTCTGGTAGATTATAGTTAGTAGTTGACATAGCCGGGCACTGACAGGTAGGACGCGCTATGGCTCGCAGGAGATCATTTTTTTTCTCTTTCGCTCATGGAACTCACCAGACCTGTGAGTGGCCGGCGGGTTTTTATGCCACGATATACGATGGCACGGTAGAGTTGAGAGCAGCTGCCAACTCGGAAAGCTGCTTTCATATGAAAGGGTGACACGAAAATCGAAGAAACCGGACCCTTTCCGTGTTTTTAAACCTCCATTTAAACCCACGCCGCTTCGAAAAATGACCATAGTTCATCTTGGGGGTGGCATGGGAGTTTCTACTTCATTGACCCCGAGGCTATGATGATCCCAGTGTACTCAATACTTCAAATGAAGGGAATGTCAATGGCTTCAAAACATTTCATGTGGTGCAACTCATCTAAAAGGAAATTGATATTACATAATATATGTTTCTCAAAGTAGTAATAATGTTTCTGTGACGTTATTTACATAGACTACAATAATATCTTGCAGATTGCTGCAGAAAATGAAGGCCGTAGAGTATACGCCACAATAATCGCACTGTTCATGGAGATGACCAATGCGATTCGGTTGGTTGACACTCCACAGCACCTGACCAAGGTCTCAGGCCTCGTAAGCAAAAAGAAAACTACCGCTGAGTATTTTTTTCTTGCGAGGCCTCAGATGTTGGTCAGACGCGGCGATGCATTATTGACCTCTTCAGAGAACATGCATCATCATTTTACGCTACTGTTCCCAATACCAACATGGTGATCAGTTAGAAATCCTGCAAGGTTCCTTTCCAAGTCTTGAGTGGGGAGCGATTGTCAAGCATTACTCACGCTCAAAAAACAGGGAAGTCTTTGAATTCATACTTATCGCGCGCCATGGGCTTCGTATTTCAACAAACCTCAAGTTTTGTATGCTACCAGGAGGAGACAAGTTTGTGCTTTTGCCCTTGACGATGTTCCCCCTTTATCTGCTTCTGCGCTTGTTGTTCTTGACACGTATTCTTCGCGTGTTCCTGAAATAAATACATTCTGTCCTTCGTAATTGCGGGTACGTGTCTTCTTCTCTTCAGCACTATGTGTTTCCACCGTGTTCTTTTGGTACGTTCGGTCACCAACAAACCGAGTTACGCGCGTTATTGTATTCATCGTCTTGACCACGTTGCTGGAGACAACCCTGTTTCAGTGCATTTCGGTTTACATTTTCTTCTCGACTGACAGTTGTTATTGCATTCATTTTACGTGTGCCAATTATTGACTTGTTGACGTTGTGAATTGATATATTCAGCCGTTATGCTGTATGTAATGCTTGGCATTCTTATAATTAGTTGCTATAGTTTTATGTATTACAGTTGATATAGTGTTATCAGTTCTGTGCAGTTGATTATATCCGCAGGCGCAGCTTTTAAATTTAACAAGCAGCTGTCTATGCATACCGGAAAAGCGCAGTTTACTTTTTCGCGTATCGTGAATACTATTGATTCATAGATAACTATTTTTCGACCTACATGGGAACGTATCGAATCTGTATACAATTTGTCATGAAATGTAATGTGTACACGAGCGGAAATACCTCTAGGCTGTCTGTTAAGCAGATTTCTACTGACAATTCAATGCAGCTCCATGGAATCTAAATGTAGAGTGGATTGTGCTTTGTATTGTTTGAAAATTTAGAGGTTATTAATTCATTCTGATCTTTACTGAACTGCGACTCTCTTCAAAGATGTACAACTGCATTGCATCGAGAAAAGTACTTACAGGACGGTAAGGGGAAGACACACGCGGCACGGACAGGTGAACAATGAAGAATGGTAATATTTTTCGAATCGAGGTGTTTGCCAAATAGGAAACATGGAATTCTTTGCACAAGTCGCGCCAACAGCATTTTATACATTTGTGATGTATTTCGAATGTTAATCAGCAGAGGCTGGATCTTAACGACATATGGCTTATTCTCTGCTCGCGAAGTTGGCCTTCACCGAATTCAGAGATCACAACAAGAAAGGTGGCTCAGAAGATCTTTTAAACGTTAAGCGATCCCATGCTCTCGTGTGTGTCCACGAACATTTGTTTGATGAAAAGTAGGGAGACGTTGTTGCGACTCTAGGAAGAAGGAAAAGAAAATGCACAGGCGAGCTGCTGGCTCTGTGGCTGAGGGAGACCTTTTGTAGGGACAAAACGGATCTGCTGAGGCGATTTCAAAATACTTTTAGCCACCAGTCATGGTAGCAGGTACAAAAATGGCAGGTGCGCTTAGGAGAAATTCCAACACCGGTCTGCTTCAACAGTGGCGAAACATAACCTAGAAGTTCCCTGACAGACTCCTCTATCCCCTGCTTCGTCGTTCTCAAGCAGTGATCACCGAGAAACATTATGCACTAAATATTGGAAACGCTACGCAATTATAACATCGTGTTTTAAATTGGCGGCTGATTAAATAGAGCCTGTTTTCTCAATATTTGTATGCAGTGCATATACAAGTTCTTCAATCTATTATCTACGAGAACAAATTGCGGCTTATTTTGGTGAGAACTATCGCTTTTCCTTATACCAAAGGTTTATGTCTTTTCATCAAGCTCAAGCGCATGTTTTAGTACGGTGAAACATTTAAAGAACTGAAGCACAACCCTCTGTCCAGTAATCAATGCGGCTTAATTAACCTTATAACGCTATACACGTAATCACTGGTGCGCGTTACTGCTCTTGAACCTGAGGTGACTGGATGGTTTAGAACTTACCACAGTATGCACGTAGCTTGCGTTTTCATATTTTCTGCCCTCAAGAGCTCTTATATTTGGACCCAGAAAGAAGAAGTAGGTCAGGTTGCTGTCGCGGTGAGAGATGTGTCCCAGAATCACCAGTCCGCCCGGAATGAACCCGGTCCTGTAAGCAGAGTATCATAATTTCAATGCAAGTTTTAGCGACTGAAAAATGTTTGAAGTGTAGTTTTGATTGCAGTGCCCTCAAGTCGACATTTGATTACATAACGGCCGGCGGTATTCATATGAGCGCCGGTGTGACCCGGCATGCCGAGCAATCTTCAAGGATGTTGGTATCAGTCGTTGGCGTCATTCATGGACAAACAGATTAGATTGTATTAATCCATCCAAACGGCAACCGAATATATTTCCTGATAAAGCAATTCACAATCAAGTATTGATCGCATCGAAGAAAGCAAACACAGTAATTGGAAAGCGCTGGTCTTGTGCAGTCAGTTCAGTTCAGTCGTTCAGTCGTGTCCGACTCTTCGTGACCATATGGACCATATCACGCCACACTTTCCTGTCTCTCACTATCTTCCTAAGATCACATAACTTCAACTGCAGGGCCTCGAGGATGCCATCTAACCATCGCTTTCGCTGCCTACACCTTCTCCGGTGACCCTCAACCTTTCCCAACATCAAATCTTTCTCCAGCAACTCCTTTCTTCTCATCAGATGACCAAAGTAGCTGAGCTTTAAATTTGGAATTTGACCCTCCAATGAGCATTCGGGGTTTATGGTCAACAATATCGACTGATTTGATCTTCTGGCAGTCCAAGGAACTCTCAAAAGTCTCTGCCAGCGCCACAATTCAAACGCGTCAAGTCTTCGGCGGTCAATCTTCTTCGCAGTCCAAATCTCTCATTCATACATCACATCTGGAAAGACCATAGCACGAGGTATACGGATGTTGGTTGGCATACTAATGTCTCTGATTTTTACTAGGCGGTCAAGGCTAGCCATGGCTTTCTTTTCCAGAAGGAGGCGCCTCCTAATTTTATGGCTGCAGTCACCTTCCGGAGTAATCTAATAGCCGCGAAGAAGAGAAAATCTGTCACAGCTTCCACTTCTTGTCCCTTGAAGCTCCAGGACTTGATAGGACAAGACACCATGATCTTTGTCTTTTCAATGTCCAGTTTAAGCCCAAACTTCTCCTTCTCTTCTTGTACGCGCATCAGAAGTCCCTTGTGTTCCACTTCACTTTCTGCCATTAAAGTCGTATCATCCGCATATCTAAGGTACGTGTCTACAACTATACGTCTTTTATACAGTATGTCGCATCATCGGCGCTTCTTGCGGAGTTATCGTAGTGTGTTAATGCGTAATGCCACAACTGGAGCGCAAGATGTTTTATACCTCAATAATTTCTGAGAGAAAAAAGCGCATTAACCCTCAAAAGGCTGTTTTGAGCAAGTGTAGAGCAAGGTCTGGCAACTCGAATGTTTCTTCTTGATGTGACTGTGATAGATACTGCCTTGATGATAGAATCACTGACGAATAATATTTTTGTGCGAGTTAAAAATGGTCCTTTATCACCTAGACAACAAGATAGTGAAAGTAAGAAAAGAATTTCGCCAGGATAAGGCCAAGTGTAAAAACTGAGGTTTCATAAAAAAATGAAAAATAAAACTAAAGCCTCCAAAAATGCCGCCATGCCACTCAGCCCCACCCGAAGACAATGCAAAAGGTTCTTCTTTTTTTTTAAATCGCAAATACTAAAGCGTAGCGTACCGTATTTCCTCAACTTGAGGATATATACAACACGAACAGAGACGACTGACGAGGAAGTACACAACACAAGCGCTGTGTCGCAACAAGCATTTATTCCGAAGGAAGACACAAGTATAAAACGCCCAGAAACGCAGCGCACGACCTGTAAACATGACAGATAATCAACGTAAGATTACATTGTATAGGAGGCTGTCTGCATGACCTAAGGCACATCAAGTCTTTTCTAAGAACCAGATCTCAGAATCATGCAACGCAATGGAGGGCTGACTGAAGGACGGGCTTATTTTTTGTTGATGAAGAAAGCTTCCATAACCCACCTAGTGCGCTCATAACAATGCCGGTACAGAACCGTCGGGTTTCTTTAAAGTCGCCTTACATTCCCTTATTTCTTTCTTTCCCCATTCAGAGCAGTGTTTCGACACATCAGACGATGTCATCTGATGTTCTTCAGGAGAATATTTAAACACCTTCCGCTTTGTTCGATATACACTTTTTGGAACGTGACAGGAATCTGATATACCACCGACCGCACACAATTCACAAGTTTTGATCTCTGCCGCACTGAACACTTGAGAGGTCGCATTTATATTTTTCTTTGCTCGATATCTCCCTTTGGAACAGAGGCGTTGAAGCTGCAAGTGTGCTGAGCACACCACGTTAACACTGAAACGCCAAGACACATTTCTCAGATTATGCGTTGCGTCATGCAATGCACATAAAGAACGGCCACTGCATTCCTTCGCCTCGTTCTTTTGCCTGCCTTGGCAGTTTGGATAATTTCTCTAGAGCAGACCGAAGGCAAGAGAGGGTGATGCCGTTTTTTTACAAGCTTAGAATGCCCTGAAGAATGATTTAACAATAGATTTTTGGAGGGCGGCTCGTTGACCCAGCACGTGTGGCCCTGCTTCAATCTTCAGCCGAGATCCAGAAACTTGAAGTTCCCCATTTTTGGGCAGTACAAAGGCGAATTAGAGATCCATAGCACTATCTTTAAACACCTTCAACTCACCAATCACACGCCTAGCAGGTCGCTCCCTTTTAAATTGTACAAGATAGTCATATACATATCGCCAGATTTTAAATAGCAAGACAATTCAGGTTTTAACAAATCGCCACGTCTACTTTCGCGAAAAAAAAATGCTGCTGAGAATCGGGCCTACACGAGAAACGATGCATATTCTCTGCTTTTGCAAAAATATAGTTTCCCTCCATTCTACAGATGTTAAGCACAATTAAAAAGACAGCCATTTTAGGGAGGCTTCAACCGTGATACCACTGTGAACTATAAAGTCTACTTCATCGTTCATTAGGAGGTTCGATTCTCCGTGGACAAAGGATTTTTAATTTTCTGATGACGCCATCAGGATGATTGACAAGTGACCTTCAGCGTACAGATCCGAGGCACAGATCCCGCGCACATCTTCCGCACAACTGTCGCGCAATGTATTTCGTTTCATAAGACTAGAAAAGCTTTCGAGGTAAAAGAAATACATCTTCAATATGATAGCATTAGACAAACTCTTCGTTCACTACCTGCTCCGCACAAATCCCGCAACACCACGCGACTGCACAATTTACGACAGATAAACCTAAATTCATTACATACGCCTACCCGATCTTTTCTCTGTCGTCTCAGAAATCTCCCGCATGTCTGATTTGTATTGAGCTCTATACTGAGTTAGTTCTCTGCATCTTATCCTGCTCCATTGCAATTCAATCTGTTCATTTTTCACGTTCTTCTCCTCCAGCGTGGCTGGCTTGGTTAGAATCTTACCTGTTGACGGACCAGTTGGGCTTAATACTCTGGCTCAGAAATGCTAAAGTGTTACCTTCTCCTGTTCCTTCTGCTCCAGCCCTATTCTAAAACAGCCTATTGAAAAAGATATGCGTACAAAATGCCTACGGTCGAAACCAAATTTCCTGATTGGTTAACACAGTTTGACATAACAGGTAGTAACGTCATTCAACGATGATTGAGAACTATTATACTCTAAAAAGAAAATCACTATTGCAGATGAGGAAAAAAAATCCCCGAATGGGAATGAAACAGCCCCTTTTCTGGTCGCAGGCTGGACGTACGAATTCTACGTCACTTAGTTTTCTGTTCTTTATTCTCAGCGCGAAGGAGCACTCGTTCAGTGCGATAGTTTAAAACACTTACGCGACGCCTAACACAAAAATGCGGTCTGAGGTCGCACATCACATTACAGCCACGGCTAATTGAAATTGAGACATTAATTAACATTATTAATAAGTACTGCGGAGTAGCTCTACTACTCCGCACTAGACCTAATTAGCGTTTTATATTACGGCCATTACTTGAAAACTAACATATACCCATGGCAGTGTTTTGCTTCAAATTTTCACGACACTTCAGCATTCACTGATTCCTGCGAGTATTATGTCTCTGATGGCTGTACCGTCGTTGCAGAGAGACATCGTCACATTATGGCTTACGATGTGCATGGCTGCTTTCATGCACAAAGTTGTTTGGTATTTCCCATAATACGGTGGGAAATGCCAAACAACCCTGCACAGAAACGCAGCCATGCAGCTTTTGTCCTCGGCGTTGGCCTTCTCTCAGGATTTCAGGATGTATGCGCCTTGGCAGGTAGTAGGGTGGGTATATTTTATTTATTTATTTATTTAATTATTTATTTATTTATTTATTTATTTATTTGTATATTTATTTATTTATTTATTTATTTATTTATTTATTTATTTATTTATTTATTTATTTATTTATTTATTTATTTATTTATTTATTTATTTCTGTTTTGATTTTCTTTTGTGAGAGAGCGGGCGAGCTGACGGCATTCTTCTGCGTACGTGACGGCATCGGATAGCGGGGAAGATTCGGAAACGTCAGGGCGGTAGGGAAAAAGTGTGTCCATAGTACAGGGTGGCTCGCGCCCGTAAAGGAGAAAGAATGGAGAGAATCCAGTAGTGGTCTGTGCGGCGGTGTTATATGTGTAACAAACGGTAGAACTTGCTCCCAATTGGAATGGTCGGTGTTCACGTACATAGCCAGCATGTCACCGAGAGTGCGGTTGAAACGTTCTGTCAGTCCATTCGTCTGAGGGTGGTACGAGGTAGCGGTGCGGTGTATGGTGCGGCATTCTTTCAGGAGAGCCTCAAGAGCGTCTGATAAGAAAACGCGTCCGCGGTCACTGAGCAGTTCGCGAGGGGCACCATGGCGAAGAACCAGGTTTTTCAGAATAAAGGCAGCCACGTCGAGTGCGGAAGCAGAGGGCAATGATGATGTCTCAGTGTAGCGGGTCAGATGATCCACTGCCACGATAATCCAGCGGTTGCCAGCTGAAGTTGTAGGAAGGGGACCGTATAGATCTGTTCCGACACGATCAAACGGACGGGGAGGACAGGGCAACGGCTGCAGCGAAGCAGGAGACTTGAGAGGAGTTTTTCGGCGTTGGCAAGACTGGCAAGAACGGACAAAATGGCGGACAAAGCGGTACATTCCACGCCAGAAGAAGCGTAGACGCAAGCGCGTGTAGGTTTTCAACACTCCGCCGTGGGCGCACTGGGGATCAGTATGGAAAGCAGCACAAATTTCGGGGCGGAGATGACGGGGGATGACTAAAAGCCACTTCCTTCCGTCGTGAAGGTAATTGCGGCGATAGAGCAGCCCGTCACGAATTGAAAAATGGTGAGCTTGGCGGGCAAGCGCCCTAGACAAACGACCTGGAGAGTGACTTGAAAGAAAGTCCAGAAGTGTAGACATCCACGGGTCGCGCCGCTGTTCCGTGGCCGTGTCGATAGTGGCAAGCGAAGACAAATCGTAGGCGCAGATCTCATCAGACAACGAAGAGGGAGGCAGCGGTGAGCGCGAAAGAGCGTCCGCGTCAGTATGCTTGAGGCCTGAGCGATATATGACACGAATGTCATACTCTTGGAGGCGAAGAGCCCAGCGAGCAAGGCGGCCGGACGGGTCCTTGAGGGACGCCAGCCAGCACAGAGTGTGATGATCAGTGACCACATAAAATGGTCGGCCATAGACATACGGACGGAATTTGCCGATGGCCCAAATAATGGCCAAGCATTCTCTTTCCGTAACAGAATAATTGGACTCTGCCTTGGTCAATTTGCGGCTTGCGTACGCCACCACATAGTCTCGGATACGAGGTTTGCGTTGGGTGAGAACGGCGCCTATCCCAATACCGCTAGCGTCAGTGTGAATCTCAGTTGGCGCATTCGGGTCGAAGTGGCGGAGGATGGGAGGCGAAACCAAGAGACGATGTAAAGTGTTGAAGGCGTCATCACAAGCAGGTGTCCATGCGGAGAGGTCGGAGCTGCCGGAGGGGAGCTGGATGAGAGGAGCAATAATAGATGCGAAATTTAAGATGAAGCGGCGAAAGTAGGAGCACAGGCCGATGAAACGTCGTAGCTGCTTCAGTGATTTTGGGCGTGGGAATTCGGCAACTGCACGAAGTTTGGTGGGATCGGGAAGAATGCCATCCTTAGAAACGACATGACCTAGAATGGTTAGTCGGCGAGCAGCAAAGCGGCACTTCTTCAGATTCAGTTGGAGGCCGGCAGTAGCGAGACAAGTGAGAACGTCCTTCAGTCGGAGCAGGTGGGATTGAAAATCGGTAGAAAAGACTACGATATCATCGAGATAGCAAAGACAGGTTCGCCACTTGAATCCACGAAGCACAGTGTCCATGAGGCGTTCAAATGTGGCCGGTGCGTTGCAAAGCCCAAAGGGCATGACGTTGAATTCATATAATCCATCTGGTGTGATGAAGGCAGTTTTAGAGCGGTCAGCGTCATCCATTGGCACCTGCCAGTAGCCAGGTCGTAAATCCAACGAGGAGAAAAACTCGGCGCCCTGCAAGCAGTCCAGTGCGTCATCGATGCGTGGCAGAGGATAGACGTCCTTGCGCGTGATCTTGTTGAGCCGGCGGTAGTCGACACAAAACCGGAAGGAGCCATCTTTCTTAGGTACCAACACAACTGGAGACGCCCAGGGACTGTGGGATGGCTGAATGACACCACGACGGAGCATGTCGTCCACATGATCAGCAATTGGCGCTCCGAAGCCGACACGCGATAGGGGCGCTGGCGCAAAGGTGCGGTTTTACCGGTGTCAATGGTGTGCTGTACGACAGACGTGCGGCCCAAGTCAGTTTAGGAAGGTCGAATGAAGAAGCGAAGTTCTGCAAGAGGGCGACAAGTTGATCACGTTGCGCAAGTGGAAGATCAGCATCAATAGCATGTTGAAAAACGTCGGAGGGCGTCGAAGCCATCGCAACATCGTAGAGCACAGACTAACGTCGAAGGAGGGGGTTGAGTCAGCAAGATTGGTGATATGACCGGGATCAAGCTCTTCAAGACGTCCAATGCATTCGCCACGGAGCAGGACTGCTGGGCAAGAAAATGGGTTCGAGGCGTAAAGTGCACTCTTGCCGTCTTGAATTTCGAGAACTGCGAACGGAATAAGGAGGCAGGGATGACGGGAGGTGGCTTCGGAAGGTGTAAAAATCGCAGTCAAAGGAGTTACCCACTCACAAGACAGTGGTACGAGGGCAGCAGAGAACGGAGGAATGTCGGTGTCATGGGCGACGAGAAGTTTTGCAGTGCGGGGAGGGGTATCACAGAAGGGGGCATCACAGAGGGGGGCGAAGGCAATTTGCGCACGAGCACAGTCAATAACGGCTTGATGAGTCGATAGAAAATAGTATCCGAGGATGATATCATGCGAGCAGTTCGGCAGAACAATAAACTCGATGGGGTACAAGTCGTCTTGAATGAGCACACGGGCTGTGCAAGATGCGGAAGGGTGAATGTGCTGTGATGAGGCGGTGCGGAGCGAAAAGTCGGAAATCGGAGTGGTCACTTTGCGAATTCGACGGCAGAGCGCTTCACTGATGACGGAGACGGCTGCACCGGTATCGAGGAGAGCGAGAACTCTGGCGCCTTCTACAGAAACTTTGATGACATTAGCGGGGCGACACGGAGGACTTGAGGAATTCGAAACAAGCGCAGTTCTTGCCCCCGGAACTGCGACTGTTAGTTTCCCTCAACGGTGTTGTTCGAACGTCGCAGCATTGGAGAAAGCGATCGGCGCCGAGGAGAATGTGATCGACGAGTGACATAGGTTTGGCGATCTTGTGAGACAAATTGAGAACCGGGCGGAATCATTTGCGAGCGTGAGTCGGTATCGTACGGGTAAAGTCGAATGTCAGGCTGTGAAGGTTGGAGGCGCTGGCGACAAAGGCGTGCAACATGGCCCGGCCGACTGCAGGCATAGCAAATCGAAAGGTTGTCCGTAGTACGCCAAGGTTTCATAGGATGTGGGCGGAACCTTGAGGGTGGGGCTTGGAACGAAGGCTCAGCATGCAGCGGTGAACGGTAGGCAGGGACCTGCACATAGGAGCCAGACGTGGGCGAAGGTGGTGGCCTAGCCGTTATTTGGGCATACGTGAGAGGTGCCGTCACAGGCGGCAGCACTGGATTGGACGGCAAGACATCAGCGACGTGTTCTTGCACGACACGGCGTATAGTAGGGGCCAAAGATGGAGCCAGTTCAGGAACGAGGCGGCCAGGGTCTTGAAAATGGGGAAGGAGTGAGATTTGACGTGCGACCTCTTCACGAATAAAATCTTTGATCTGTTGATTCAGCGGGCTCCCTTCAGAAGTTGGCGAACCACCCAGGGCTAATGCGGCTACGCGTACGTCGCACACACCGGAGAGGCGCCTAGAAGCGCGCCGCTTGCGGAGCTCGTCGTAGCTCTGGCAAAGCTTCACGAGTTCACTAACGCTGGTGGGATCTTTCGCTACCAGCATCTGGAAGGCGTCCTCAGAAATGCCCTCGAGGATGTAGCGGGTTTTGTTCGCTTCCGGCATGGCCGGGTCGACTCGTTTGCAGAGATCAACGATGTCTTCTATGTAGCTGGTAAAGGTCTCATCAGCGCGCTGAACACGATCGTGTAAACGTTGTTCGGCACGAAGCTTACGCACTGCCGGCCGGCCGAACACTTCCGCGAAATTCTTTTTAAATGTCGACCAAGATGACAGATCAGCCTCATGGTTGCGAAACCAGAGGTTCGCCACGTCCGTCAGATAGAATATGACGTTACTGAGCTTATATGAGTCATCCCACTTGTTGTAGCTGCTTACTCTTTCATACGATGACAGCCAGTCGTCGACATCTTGGTCGGCCGTGCCACTGAACAGGCAAGGGTCACGCTGGCGCACGACGCCAGAACACATGATCGTGGGTGGAACGGCCGGCAGCGTCGAAGTGGACTCGTCTTGCATGGCGGTCGTAGAGGGTAGTGTACGACTTCGCAGTTCCAGTTTGAATAGGATCGTTTCCGGCACCTCCGCCAATTGTAATGGGGCGTTTATTGACGCTCAGATGGAGAGCTGTGAGGATAGGACTTTGCAACGGCGAGCCCAGCGTACTTCTTTTTTGTTTTTGTCGCACAACGTACTGGTGCATGTCGATGGCTGAAGTGCTGACTATCACAGTACAATTTATTTATTGATTTATTTATTTTTTTATTTATTTATTTATTTATTTATTTATTTATTTATTTATTTATTTATTTATTTATTTATTTATTTATTTAAACCTCAAAGGCCCAATTGAAGAGGTATTACATGAGGGAGTGGGTTTAAGGGCATAATATTTCTTCAAGTGATGATTTGAACAGTGATGGGTCTGTATGGAGCACGACGTCGATAGGCAAGTCATTCCAGTCTTTTGCTGTGGGAACGAAAAACGAATATAGAAGCGCAGATGTACGGGCTTGCGGAGGATGGGTTGTCTTTTCGTGGTTCGTTCGGCTGGAGGTGCGGTATGCAGGGATGATAACAGATTCGTGCGAAAGATGATAATAGAATTTATGAAATAGAAATAGTCTGCGATGCTACGTCGGTTAGCTAAATTTGATAAATGAGCATTGAATTTATGTTTTGTTACACTTTCATGATAAGAATATGCAGAGAAGATAAATCTAGCGGTGCGGTTTTGTATTGCTACTAGTGTGTTAGAAAGATTAATTTCATTATTGTCCCAAATAGGGCATGCATATTCTAGTTTGGGCCGTACAAATGTTACATAGGCTAGTGATTTTAACGATGGTGGCGCTAGACGTAGTGTTCGCCGAAAATACCCCAGAACTCGATTTGCGTCTTTAGAAATTTGAGTTACGTGGTATATCCACTTAAGATAATGTGTTAAGTGAAGGCCAAGATATTTATATGTGGTTACAGCTGCAATTTCTGAGTTAGCTATTATGAACACAAAAGGTGGTTCAGTGGGACGCCTGTGAAAAGAAAGTAAAGAAGGTTTTTTCACGTTAAGAGACATAAGCCATTTACTGCACCAAGTTAAAATGCGATCTATGTCAGATTGAATAAGTTTTGGATCACTGTGAGTGATTATGGGACGGTACACAACACAATCGTCAGCAAATAGGCGTATGTTAGAGCATATGTCAGTTGGCAGGTCGTTTATATAATAAACGACCTGGCTTTGCTTTACAGACACTGACAGCGGGCGTATCTACATCAATTAACACTTGACCTATGCCAGCAAAAAACTGCTAGGAGCGACCATTGCTCGAAAAAAGAAACTCGGCTGAAAATTTGTGTGGACGAATGGCTGCAAACTTTTCACACGCAGGGATGAATCATCTTACACAATCAAAACCTCTGCAGGTTCTGATCTGGCTAAAATGGCTAATTAGGTGTTGACTTACCTGATAGCTGGATTGACATCTCATTGACATGGACAGCCCATTCCATTGCATTCATTTTGATACACGATGCTTTAACAACAAGCTTGCCACTTCCATGGGAAGATTCTCTGGCATACATAATAACGTCCGTAGTATGAAGAACAAACGTGACAGTCTTGATGTGTTCCTTGGGTCATTAAATGTGCAGGTTGATGTGCTTTTCTTTACCGAAACTTGGTTAAAATCTCAAGATGATTATTTGCCATTCAAGAACCACCGGCATCATGGGCTCATTCGCCCGAATATGAGAGGTGGTGGTGTTGCCTTGTAAGTGAAAAACTGTTATCCACAATCTGTACAAGAAGACATTTCGATGATAGATCCCAATGTCGAGTCTTTAGGTGTATTATTGTCCGACATCATTTTGGTTGTGATATACAGACCTCCTGCTGGGAGAAAACTGCATTTTTTAAAGTTTCTTGACAGTTTACTGCTCTATCTTGCCAATTTCCGGCAGCCTTTTGTAAGAATGGGTGATGTTAATATTAATCTAATGCATGATGATCGTAACACACATGAATTCAATAACATTATAGCATCTTATGTTTGTATAAATGCTATATCTATACCAACTAGAGTTACCGTTGATACAGCTTCTCTTTTCAACGTTTGTGTCACAAATACGATGTCTCCTCAAACGGTGGCTGGCCTGTTATCTTAGCGACCACGTTCCGATTTTTTGTTTTCTTCCAATGAACCACAATGAAATTGTATCCAAAAGCGCCGAGAAGGTAAATAGGGATATTAGTGAGACAAACCTTTTTAAATTTCGAACTCTTATCGAAAACACCAGTTGGGACAATATATATTACATATCTGATGTCAACTTGTCATATACAACATTTCTTGCAAAGTTCACTGAATGTTATAGTGCTGCATTTCCTTTAATTCAAGTTACGAAGAGCTTTCGAAAGTCTAGAAAGCCATGGGTCAATAAGCAGTTATATAAACGAATACAGGTTAAAAATAAAATGTACCATAACTTAGTATGCAGTCGTGATGCAAACCTTTTTACTGAGTTCAAGAAATTCCGAAATAAATTGAACAAAGACCTCAAGGCAGCAAAGACGGCTTACTATTGTGGGATTCGGGCTTGCTGCGGCTGCCCTTTGCGCGGCCGCCGCCCGCTTCCCAGTTGTTCTCCCCGTTCCCTTTCTCCCGCCTGAGGCGGCGGAGAGGGGCTCGAACGACTTGTCACTGTCGTTCGGGCCACAGCTCCGCCCTGGCGTTCCAGTGGTGGTTCTCATTGGCGCCTTTTGGCGGGAACACGGCACCGTTTCGACAGCCGCGCTCGCGCTACTGTCCGAGCGGAGCTCAGAGAGAGACCCCTCCGAGACATCGCAAGGTGCGTACGCTACTGTTCTTGTCTGCCGGCCTTTGTCCGCGCAGACCAGTGTGTACTCGAGTTCGTCTGCTCCGGGTCTAACCTGAGAGCGAAGCTCGAGCCTGTCGATCGTGATCCAACGATCCGCGACAGGCGTACCTTGCGGTGGTTGCCCACACTCTCTCTAAGGAACCCTTTGGTCACTGCGAGAGAGATCACAGCACGCCCTTGCGTGCTTGCGGCGCGCACTCCGTGTCACTTGTGCGCGCAGGGGAGCCTTGCTCCTCGCGCGCTCCCTTGACACGGTGACTTCGTATGTGTGTGTATGTGCGTTTGTAAATATGCGTATGTGCGTTTGTAAATATGTGTATGTGTGTGCGTCTGTGTGTGTGTGTGTGTGCCGCTGGAGGATGGCGTTTCAATAAACGTCTCCTTTGTGAACTTGGAGGTTGTTGTCCTTGCAGCGAAGTGCTCTCCTCCCGGTGGAGGTTGAGTGCGCGCTGCAGTGTTTCAGTGCGCGCGCGGTGACGGCTGATCGGAGCTTCGGCTCGCGCGACGCTCGAACCCGCGGTGGTTGGTGGCCTATGACCACGTAGAAACCACACTATATAGAACGCTTCTCGAGAATATATAACGACCCCAAGAACGTCTGGCATGAGATAAACGAATTACTAAACAAGCAGAAGGGCAGAGATAATGCAGAAATTCTTATATCTGATTCCAAGACCAGTGGAATTGATATAGTAAACACCATAAACCACTTTTTCATTGAAGCTGGTAAACCAACTTTTGATCAATCTTTATCAAACCCCTCCATGCGTAACCTCACTGAACCTTTATCTAATTCTATTGTGCTGTTGCCTGTGGCTCCACAAGAAGTAGCTCTTTATATTGGTAAAATAAAAAACAATGTTTCCGCCGGCCATGATGGCATCAAAGCCATACCGTTAAAGTATGTATCGGTATCAATTTGCGACGTTCTAGCTTAACTTATAAATGTAACTTTCACCAGCGGTGTGTTTCCAGATGAACTAAAAATAGCGCGGGTGTGCCCAGAATATAAAGAAGGAAATAGAAATGATGTTATGAATTATCGACCAATGTTCGTATTATCTGTATTTACTAAGGTATTCGAAGAAGCCATTCACAGCAGAATGAAAAAGTTCTTCCGTGCTCATAATATAATTACCCCTCCCAGTATGGTTTCTTAAAAAATAGATCGACCGAACAAGCCTTACTTGCTGTTAAAGAGAAAGTTATTGACAACATTCAGTCCCGAGCATATGCACTTGGTTTGTTTTTGGACCTCCGAGAGGCTTTTGATTGCCTGCAGCACGAAATTCTTTCAAGCAAACTAACTGGGTATGGAATACGAGGTACTCCCTTGAGCCTGCTTTAGGAGTTACTTGAGCAACAGACTTCAATATGTTAAATGCAATAATTTTGTTTCAGATTTCTTGTGTGTTACTCAAAGTGTGCCGCCGAAATCTTTTTAGGCCCACTTTTATTTTTAGCTTACATAAATGATGTTTGTAAGATTCCTGATTCACCTGATTTGGTCATGTATGCTGATGATACAAATATATTTTCACAGCCCGAACTCTGCCAGATTTAGAAACTACTATAAGTTGTGGGATTCGGGCTTGCTGCGGCTGCCCTTTGCGCGGCCGCCGCCCGCTTCCTAGTTGTTCTCCCCGTTCCCTTTCTCCCGCCTGAGGTGGCGGAGAGGGGCTCGAACGACTTGTCACTGTCGTTCGGGCCACAGCTCCGCCCTGGCGTTCCAGTGGTTGTTCTCATTGGCGCCTTTTGGCGGGAACACGGCACCGCTTCGACAGCTGCGCTCGCGCGACTTTTCGAGCGGAGCTCAGAGAGAGACCTCTCCGAGACATCGCAAGGTGCGTACGCAACTGTTCTTGTCTGTCGGCCTTTGTCCGCGTAGACCAGTGTGTACTCGAGTTCGTCTGGTCCGGGTCTTACCTGAGAGCGAAGCTCGAGCCTGTCGATCGTGATCCAACGATCCGCGACAGGCGTACCTTGCGGTGGTTGCCCAATCTCTCTCAAAAGAACCCTTTGGTTACTGCGAGAGAGAGATCACAGCACGCCCTTGCGTGCTTGCGGCGCGCACTCCGTGTCACTTCGTGCGCGCAGGGGAGCCTAGCTCCTCGCGCGCTCCCTTGACACGGTGACTGCGTATGTGCGTGTATGTGCGTTTGTAAATATGTGTGTGCGTATGTGCGTTTGTAAATATGTGTATGTGTGTGCGTGTGTGTGTGTGTGTGTGCCGCTGGAGGATGGCGTTTCAATAAACGTCTCCTTTGTGAACTCGGAGGCTTGTGTCCTTGCAGCGAAGTGCTCTCCTCCCGGTGGAGGTTGAGTGCGCGCTGCAGTGTTTCAGTGCGCGCGCGGTGACGGCTGATCGGGGCTTCGGCTCGCGCGACGCTCGAACCCGCGGTGGTTGGTGGCCCATGACCAAGTAGAAACCACAACTGGCGCCCAACGTGAATTGTCCCTGGCTTCATTAGTCGTTGGACAGCACATCGGCCGAGCCGGTCGCCTTGACGATCAAGCTCATGCGCCATGCCTGCCGACCCCTGCGCGGCAATCGGCAAAGAGAATGAAACACGCTACATGGTTCTTCGGACAACCCTGCGGTGCGACCGTTGACCATATGCCTCCGCTGTTTCAGCTTTACGCCGTTGCGGAAGCAATGTGCGCGACGCCGCCGCTGCCGGCATCCCCGCACAACAGCACCCGTACCCCGCTTGCAGACATTTCTGTTCGGGGAACGGCGAGGCGTCGGCCGGGTTTCCTCTGGAAACCGCACCGACAGCGCGCTCAGTTGGCTGATGCGGCTCCTTGAACTTGCGAGCCGGCTGGCGCGCCATTCTCTCTTGTTACAGCATTTCCACTTTTCAATGCAGTATCTACAGGGGAGAACGAACGTGGTAGCTGACGCGCTATCCCGTGCCCCGCTCGCCCGCGGCGGCGTCTTTACGCCGGCTGGCGAAGGGGGCGAAACAGCGGACGAGCCGCAGATCGGCGCGGAGGGGACGCCCGCAGACGGGTCCCCCATTCCGCTATCCGGGTAAGCAGCGCTTCGCAAAGCAGGCGAGGGTGAAAGCTCTTTGTGAGCACATCTGAGACGCCGATGCTAGCGGAAGTTTTGCTGCGAACCTGCGGGAGGACGAACCGAGGCTCTCCTTTGAGATGACTGGGATCGTTTTCGGCCATGAAGAGCTACGACGGTCCAGCAAAATGACCCGTCTTGTCGCGATGTCAGTGACGGTCTCTGGGAGACGAAGCGCCGGTACGCTGCTTGTATTGCAGCGGGCGCAGCGCCGTTACGCTACTTGTATTGAGCGGGCGCAGGGGGGCACGAGCCAGCGTGTGTCGCGGCGTGCCCCGGGGATTCATATTTGTTCGGCCATGACGGGCTCGCGCTGAAATACATAGCCACGGATGATGAGTCCATGAACCATTTGAAGTGGCTATTCCCCAATGTCTGAGCGGCGCTCTGTTGCGTTTCTCTCTCGACAAATCATTGGCTGGTCATCTGAGTGGCTCCAAGGTTTCCAGAAACTGAGTCAGTCGGTGACTGCAGCCCGGCATGAAGCGAGACAGTTTCCGCTGTTGCCGTTCCTGCCATGTCTGTCAAATGGAAAAGTCAAGGGGTGGCAAGCCACCGGGCATGACGACACCAACTGACAGTGTGCGTCCGTGGCAGATGGCCACCTGCGATTTCATGGGGCATTTCCCCAGTAACAAGCAGGGGCTCATTGCTGGAGAATCCCCCTATGGGGGAAGCCAGCCGTGCCTACATTGCAGACCTGAAGGCCTATGCGTAACGGTCTGATGAGCTTGCGCTGGTGCCCATTGTCGCCACAGGCAAGCGCCAAGGCACACCCGATGCGGTGGAACGCAGCCGTGCCCCCGCACCGGTACAAGGTAAGGCGACGTTCACCTGTGTGATTGATGCCAGACGGCGGGCCTTTTCCGCAACCGAATGCATACCGCTTCACCGAGCGAGCTTGCTCGTTCAACCCTACCCGGAAGCAAGGTTGGTCTCCCCCTTTTCTGGCTCGTTCAGTTCCAGCCTGTGTGCTTTATTATTATTTTTTTTGTGTGTGCCTCTGTTCCCATTTTTCGCTTTCTTCTGTTTCCATTCTTGCTTCTTATCTTGTAAATATTGTACAGTGAGTGCCTTCTTTTGTACAGCGCGTGATCTCTCTTCTTTTTTTGAAATTGCGAGGGTTGCTCATTAGGCATCCCCGACGCGCGGCTTTTCCGGTGTGTGTGGAGATGAAGTTGGTGCCGTTTGGGGACGGGGAACAAGGACGATGCCCCTTTCACCCAAGGCCGCCGCGGTTGCGAAGGTGCTCGGGACAGGTTCGTCGCTGAAGTTCGGCATCACCCTTTGTTTGGTGTGTGAGTGGCTGTGCGTGTGCGTGCCTGGGCGTGGAGGCGACGACGTCGCACCATGTGTGTTTGCCGGCGTGTGCGGAGCGCGGGGGAAAAGGAAGCCCCGCGCGGTCTTCCCATGTGCGCCTTGGACCGCCACGCAGTCACGGACTTTCCACACCCGGGGCCCCTTCGGCGTGTTCGTTGTCCCTGCACCTAACCTGTACCACCACCGACCGAGATCGTTTGCAGCCAAGGATGAACGTTGGCCACAAACAAGTCAACGAGCGGTGAGGCACCGCAGGCTCCCTGAGCTGCACCTACGAACTTTGGAACTTCTGTACAAAGTTGTGTTTGTACATAGTTATTCTGTACATAGTGGTGTTCTGTACATGATTGTGTTCTGTACATAGTCGTTACTTAGCCTCCGGAACTTCGTACATTATTCTTCATGTCATCTTGTTCATTTTTTTTTGTGCGCCTTGCTAATGTTTGTCTTACTTGAGTGTGTCTTTTCGAGATCTTTCTTGCTGGAACTGAAGTGTAGTTGACTTGTTGCGTGAGAATAGCATTCTTTTCCTCATGCTGGGGACCTGCCGCGTGCTTTCACTGATGGGTAGGAGGGCAATTAAGGAGAGGAGGATGTGGGATTCGGGCTTGCTGCGGCTCCCCTTTGCGCGGCCGCCGCCCGCTTCCCAGTTGTTCTCCCCGTTCCCTTTCTCCCGCCTGAGGCGGCGGAGAGGGGCTCGAACGACTTGTCACTGTCGTTCGGGCCACAGCTCCGCCCTGGCGTTCCAGTGGTTGTTCTCATTGGCGCCTTTTGGCGAGAACACGGCACCGCTTCGACAGCTGCGCTCGCGCGACTTTCCGAGCGGAGCTCAGAGGGAGACCCCTCCGAGACATCGCAAGGTGCGTACGCAACTGTTCTGGTCTGTCGGCCTTTGTCCGCGCAGACCAGTGTGTACTCGAGTTCGTCTGCTCCGGGTCTTACCTAAAAGCGAAGCTCGAGCCTGTCGATCGTGATCCAACGATCCGCGACAGGCGTACCTTGCGGTGGTTGCCCAATCGCTCTCAAAGGAACCCTTTGGTTACTGCGAAAGGGAGATCACAGCACGCCCTTGCGTGCTTGCGGCACGCACTCCGTGTCACTTCGTGCGCGCAGGGGAGCCTAGCTCCTCGCGCGCTCCCTTGACACGGTGACTGCGTATGTGCGTGTAGGTGCGTTTGTAAATATGTGTATGTGTGTGCGTGTGTGTGTGTGTGTGCCGCTGGAGGATGGCGTTTCAATAAACGTCTCCTTTGTGAACTCGGAGGCTTGTGTCCTTGCAGCGAAGTGCTCTCCTCCCGGTGGAGGTTGAGTGCGCGCTGCAGTGTTTCAGTGCGCGCGCGGTGACGGCTGATCGGGGCTTCGGCTCGCGAGACGCTCGAACCCGCGGTGGTTGGTGGCCCATGACCAAGCAGAAACCACAAAGTGAACATATGGTAAAATTGCACTCTTGGATGCAGGCAAATCAAGTTAGCTTAAACTTGTCCAAGACTAGTTATATATTTTTCAGACCTATCAACGCCCCAATCCATTACTCACTTGATATAAGGTATGCTAACAAACAAATACAGCAGGTAACCACTCAGAAGTTTCTCGGTGTCTGGTTCGATGAACACCTATCCTGGAATACACATATTTCGAAACTTGCCACAGATCTTGGCAGAACTGTTGGCTGTCTCTACAGGACCAGCGACCTTTTACCTGTTTCATTAAAAGTATCTATATTTTATGCTCTATTTTTTTTAAGTTCTCTTATTGTGCACTGGTGTGGGGCACCACAACAAATAGCAATTATCACAAGCTTTTGATTCTGCAAAAAAAGGCACTCCGGGCTATTGAGGGTTATCATGGAAGACCGGAACATTTACCAACATCACCTCTATACCAAAAACTAAATCTGATTCAAGCTAACCGAGTCTACACATACCGCGTGTTACAACATATTGATAGCAATAGGCTTTTCTCCGTCTCTCCTAATCGATTTTCTACTATATATCCTCTCAGACAACACAGAAACCTCGTCCCAAAAACAAGGACAAATTACGGTAAACAGGAACCTAATTACCAGATTCCAACTATTCTCAAAAACCCATCTCTATGTTCAATCTTCCATCTCTCTAAACGCAGGTTTAAAAGAGACATAAAAAAATGCAGTTGATACTCTTCGAAGTGGAATAATTGTTTAGTCTGGTTTTGTATTTGGCAAATGCAAATTTTTATCATGTTATGTTACTGTACAAAGTTTTTTTTCGTGTTTTGTGCGCCATATGCTGTTTTATCTTTTTGAGTGTATAGTGTACACTGTTTCCTTTTTTAGGTTTTACTCCAGTATGTTTAATTACCACGTTTGCTGTAATGTTCTGTTAACGTTTGTTTTCCGTGTTGCGCGCTGCTGTGAACTGCACGGGGAACTGTGACCCCGTCAGGCCTAACCGCCTTTTGTCGCAGTTCCTTCTTTCATTTTTTGAAAGAGCAATAAAGAATATCTAAAAAAAAAAAGAGAAAAAGCAGGGGCCCTAGGGCTGTGCCCTGGGGTACCCCAGATATAACAGAGGAGTGTGAAGAAGAGCATTTATTAGCGAGAACAAACTGTTGCCGCTTATTCCGAAAATTATGAAGCCAGTCAAGTACCAAGGAATTGAGATTAAGACTTAAAGTTTCAAAACAAGCCGCCGGTGGGGAACTTTGTCAGACGCCATTTCAAAATCTAAGAAGAGGGCGTCCACTATAATGTTCTGGTCAAGGTTGGAGCTTAGGTCATTAATAAATAGAGCTAAATGTGTGCCGCAAGAAAAGTTCTTTATAAAACCATGTTGGCTAGCGTGAAAGAAATTAACCGATAAAAGAAATTTCATGATGAGAGAAAAGATTACATGTTCCATTAATTTAGATGGGACGCTAGTAATGGATATAGGACGGTAATTATGACAGGAAGATGAAGTCCCTTTTTTTTATACTGGAATGACTTTACCCACTTTCCAGTCGTGCGGTACAATGCCTGATGAAAGCGATTGCTGAAAGATATGAGACAACAGGACACTTGTGATATGTTTTGTATTTTTTAGTACCTTTGCGTTAATATTGTTACTTAGCTGTATTCGCTGTTCGTGATGAGGATGAAGAAGTGCAACAGACTCGGAGAAGACGACGACGCTGAGTGTTGTGAAATCGGTGCCCTCGTCAACGTTAGTTGTGCGGAAACCGATTTCACAACACTCAGCGTCGTCGTAACAATATCATCAATACCCGCTGATGATGTTAATTTCAAATATTCAATTATTTAACAATGCCGGGGGGTTCGAATGATATATAGGGCATAGCAGGAAAACCAAAGGATGGAAAATCCGGTAGGTCTCCATCTGGTTCACGAGTAAATACCGAACTAAAGGTCTGGTTTAATACTTCAGCAACATCATGTTCCGCAACTGTAGCTATATCATCATCATGAAGTATTGGGTTGCTATGGTTAGGATTGATACATCTCAAGAATTGACGAGGGTTTGTGCGTAGCATTTCAGGGAGCCTGGTATTGAAAAATGATTGCTTAGCGTTAAAAACACGGGCGCTAAAATGCTTTTCGACTGCGTAATACTTCTGCCATGTATTAGAATTGTTATTTCGTCTGGCAGCTCGAAAGAGTATTTTCTTCTTGTTATTAAGACTCTTTAATCTATTATTGAACCAAGTGGTATTAACGGACTCTCTTACAGTAATTGTAGGGATGCATTGTGTTACAAGATATTTCATTTTATTCCTAAAAAGAAGCCAGTTAGTCTCGGTAGACCTTCGCTCAAAGTCGATACGAAACGAAGTACAGAAAGTTTCGAGTTCACGGTTAATGTTTAAATAATCGCCTTTATCATAAAAAGTGAGTGTTTTAGTTACTTTCTTAGGTTTGGTAGGTGGATGGGAAACGTGGCGGGAATTATTGAATGATCACTAAGTCCAGGAAGATGTGAAATGGATAACTGATTCTCTGGATGTGACGTTAAAATCAGATCAAGTGTGCTAGATGACTGTGCACTTTGTCTTGTTGGTGAAGAGATTAGTTGGGTTAAGGCAAAGGTTTGACATGTGTTCACAAAATGGCACTCTGCGGTATTTGATGTGATCTCAGAAGGGCAAGACCAGTTTACCGCGGGAAAGTTAAAATCCTCTAATATAAAGACAGCAGCATAGGGAATCTTCGTGGTTACGGTATTAATAGCATCATGAAATAGTGGAATGAACGAGGCGTCGCTCTCTGGAGCGCAGATTTGTGGGCAGATGGGCGGTTAGGCGGGTCATACACATACATACATACATACATACATACATACATACATACATACATACATACATACATACATACATACATACATACATACATACATACATACATACATACATACATACATACATACATACATACATACATACATACATACATACATACATACATACATACATACATACATACATACATACATACATACATACATACATACATACATACATACATACATACATACATACATACATACATACATACATACATACATACATACATACATACATACATACATACATACATACATACAACAGAGCGCGAATAGAAGCATACACAAATATCGCACGTCGGCGTTTAAGCAAAACTCGCCTTTAAAAAAGCCCAGTAAACGAGATTAAAATCCCACGCGCGCAAGTACCATCATGCTTCTTGCAAACAAGGTAAGAGAATATCGAAAACTCATTTTATGTATTCCGCCACTTGATCGGAGGTCTTCTGAGGTCGGCAGTAGAATCCGATGACCATGCTGGATGCATTTCTGCTTTCCGCTACTGCGATCTCTTCGAGCTCCTGCGAGACGATGTGCTATAATCGTACTGCACTGTACAAAGCATTTTCGCCTCATCCAAAAAATGAACCTGTCACGGCGCCATCACAGACAACAGGGCCGTGAAATGCTACGATTAAGTTTCTTGCGGTGCTGAGTGATCATTTCGTAGCATTTTAAATTACATTTGGCATTTAATAATGGCGTGACGACTACATTTTGAGGCTGAGATAAACTTCTTAGCCTTCAGGACTTGATCAAGACTGTTCTTTTCTAAACAAAGTTCCTAATTCTGTTCCTCTTATAATCATTCATGCGAATCTGACTATAGCGCTGCTATGCATGCAAGAAGAACAGATGCAGCTCCAAGCGCTTGTAATCGATTATATCAAAGTGGTATCGACTTCGACTGGCCTCAGTCATCTTGTAAATGGAAAGAGGATATTATGACACATGAATATGGGGTGGCAGAAGAGACCGAGTTTCCCCTTCAACAGCAGTTCTCTGAAGATTATAGAATTTTAGATATATGCGTTATGAAAAGAAATTATTGCCTATGTAAAACAGATATTGGGCTCTGACATGTTCAGCGCCTATTGCTGAAGAGAACGACGAAAAGCATGTTAAACGCGCGTGACGGGCAGGAAAGAAAACGATAACGAAGCTCGCTTCGAACGCTCGTACGTGTTCTGACACGTCTCGCGACTGATTGCAGAACGTTCTATTGACTGTTGACGACGTATCGCCCTGTGCAAGGTCTTCTACAACAAGTGGTGGAGGTTCCAGCAATCCCCTCAACCTGGAGCTTCGCAGCCGAGCTTTGCCTACCACTTCCGCGATGCCCGAGACCGCCAGCCAACCGCCAACCCCATCGCCTGTCATCTGTCCCGGTGCAGCGCGTCAGCGCGACCGGGACAGCCCACTCGCGCGCGTCAGGCCACTCTTTCCAGCTTGGCTCTCTCCGGGGACGGCGCCCAGGACCAGCAGTCGCTAATTCAGCCCATTCAGCAGTTTGTTCGTGAGGAAGTCGCACGCCAGGTTTCCTTGTCCACCTTCACTTGCCCGCCAGCACCTGCGCCTGCGCCGCCGCTCACTTTCACCCTTCAGCGTGTCATATAAGGGCAGGTCGCTGAGGTTCTGCCTTCATCCTCAGCAGCCGTTGGTGGCGGCTCCTCTGACGTACGCTGATGTTTTGGTGCGGCCACCAACCCCCTTCGCCCCTGTGTACAGCCAGCCTCCTCTCCTATATGAGCCTCAGAGACGCCAGCAAAATGAGAAACCTACAATCCCACCTTATCGTCCGGTTCTCCGCCGTCGACCACAGCCACACCCTTCCAACCCCTGGCGCACACAAGACAACCGACCTATCTGCTACGCCTGTGGAGTCGCCAGCCATGTGGCTCGTTTGTGCTGCAATCGTGGCCCTCGTCCCTACGACTATACAGGTGAGCCGATGTACAATCTTTCTCCGTCCCCCTCGCCTGTGTTCCCTGAGCCTCCTCCGCAGTCCTCTTCAAGTTACGATCGCCGCTCCCACCGCTCGCCTTCTCCTGGCCGTCGTTCCCGATCTCCGATGCTCCGCCGCCAATCAGCCGTTAACACGGAAAACTAACGGCCGCAGTTCCGGAGGCAAGAACTGCGCCATCAGGGACCAACTCAAGACCTGTTGACGTACCGGCCAACATTATTACCAAATTCATCGAGGGAGTTCCTGTCGAAGCACTTGTAGACACTGGCGCAGCCGTTTCTGTTCTTAATTACGCCCTCTATCGCAAACTCAAAAAGGTGATGACGCCGCTTCCTGCAATTTCTCTTCACACAGCCAGCGCTCAGGACATTCGATCATTAGCCGCCTGCACCGCCCGCCTTGTCATCGACGACGTTCAATACAGAATAGAATTCCTCGTCTTCGCCCGCTCATCACACGACGTTATCCTTGGTTGGGACTTCCTCTCCAATCATAACGCCATAATAGACTGCGCCCGTGCTCAACTTGAGTTATCACCCCTCAGTGACACTTTTTTCGACACACCCGCTGCTGCTGCCGGTACCGTGCAAGTCGCAGAGGACACCGACGTTCCGCCTTTCTCCTCAGCGCTTGTGCCTTTTTATTGTGCTGCTCTTTCCGACGCCACTGTTACTACACACCGTCGTTACGATGCGCTGGCCAAAAATCCGTGCTACGGCCCCATGCTGTGCTGACAATATTTCGCAACTCAAGTGCCATTTTTGTTTGTAACCCGTGCCCCTGCCCTACCACTTTACTTCGTGGCCAGTCACTGGGTAGTGTTGCTTTGCTCGATTCCACGCCCACCTATTCCTTCGGCGATACCATCGCCGGCCTTCACATCAGCGCCATAACACCTATTCCTGTCGCCACTCCATCATCCCTCGAAATTTTCCACCGGTCCATCGACGCTGGCCTGACGCCCTTACAACGAGCCCAGCTTGTCGCCATCCTACAACGTATCGCGGCTTCGTTCGACTCCCAGCAACCTTCGTTGGGGCGCACAACTACCGTTACTCACCGTATTGATACCGGTACCCATGCCCCTTTTGCGCCAGCGTCCGTACCGTGTTTCAGCCGCCGAGCGCCGCATTATTGACGAAAAGGTGACCGACATGCTCCAGAGCAACGTGATCCAACCATCGCACAGCCCTTGGGCGTCTCCAATCATCCTGGTCAAGAAAAAAGACGGTTCCATCCGATTCTGTATAGATTACCGCCGACTGAACAAGATCACGCGCAAGGACGTTTATCCTCTCCCTCGTATCGACGACGCCCTTGACTGCCCGCAGGGAGCTGAGTTCGTTTCTTCAATAGACCTGCGTTCCGGCTACTGGCAGGTGCCGATGGCAGAGGCCGATCGTCCAAAAACCGCTTTCTTCACACCCGATGGGCTCTATGAGTTTATTGTCATACCATTCGGACTGTGCAATGCCCCTGCCACATTCGAACGCATGATGGACAACCTACAAAGAGGGCTCAAATGGCACACTTGCGTTTGTTATCTTGGCGAAGTTGTCATCTTTTCCCCAGATTTTCCATCTCACCTCCAGCGCCTTGAGACAATTCTGCGATGCCTGACCGACGCTGGCCTCCAATTAAATTTAAAGAAGTGCCGTTTCGAAGCACGGCGGCTAACCATACTCGGACATGTCGTCTCCAAGGATGGCGCTTTTCCCGATCCGGCAAAAACGCGCTGTGGCAGAATTTCCCAAGCCAACTAATGTGAAAGAACTCCGCAGCTTCGTCGGCCTCTGCTCGTACTTCCGCCGCTTCGTTAACGATTTCGCCACAATCATCAACCCTCTCACCAAGCTTCTGTCCCGCCACGATCTTTCAGCCTGGTCTCCGCACTGTGATGATGGCTTCGCGACACTCCGCCACCTTCTGACGGCTCCGCCAATCCTGCGTCATTTCAACCCTTCTTCTCCCACGGAAATCCACACTGATGCCAGCGGCGTCGGCCACGGCGCAGTACTCGCTCAGCGGAAGTCTGGCTTTGATGAGTATGTTGGCGCTTACGAACGTCGGACCCTAACAAAAGCTGAAGCAAACTATTCCGTCACCGAGAAAGAGTGTCTCGCTATTCTCTGGGCAATAGCAAAATTTCGCCCCTACTTGTATGGCCGTTCTTTTGATGTCGTCACCGATCATCACTCCCTCTGCTGGCTGTCTTCTTTGAAAGATCCTTCTGGTCGACTGGCCCGTAGGGCTCTGAGGCTCCAAGAATACGACATTAACGTCATCTATCGCTCTGGCCGTAAACATGCCGATGCTGATGCTCTCTCACGTTCTCTCTTGCCGTCTGAAGCCACTCCTGCTATATCCGTTCTATTTCCCACCGACATGCCCATTGATATGACTTCCGAGCAACGCAAAGACGCATGGATCGCTTCACTCCTGGATTTTTTATCTGGCCGTGCTTCACGACCTTCTTGCCGCGCTCTCCGTCGCCAGTCTCACCATTTCGCCATCAGAGACGAGCTCCTCTACCGTAGGAATTACCTTCCGGATGGTAGAAAGTGGCTGCTTGTAATTCCGACCCATCTACGCTCCGTGACTTGCTCCTATTACCGCGACGATCCGCAGTGCGCCCACGCCGGCTTATTGAAAACCTTCACTCGCCTGCGAAAGCGGTACTACTTGCGTGGGATGTACCGTTATGTTCGTCGGTTCGTCCAGTCCTTCCAAGAGTGTCAGCGCCGAAAACACCCACCTCGCCAACCCGCCGCTCCTCTGCAGCCGCTGACCTGCCCAGCTCAGCCCTTTTGAGCGTGTTGGAATAGACCTATATGGCCCACTTCCTAGCACATCAACAGGCAATCGCTGGATCATCGTTGCAATCGATCATCTCACACGCTACGCCGAAACGGCGCCTTTGACATCTGCTACAGCCCGAGACACAGCCTCCTTCATCCTCCATCACATAATTCTTCGCCACGGGGCTCCCAGAGAATTGCTGAGTGACAGAGGTCCCGCTTTCCTTTCTGAAGTTGTCGAAGCTGTTCTTAAAGAATGCAAAATCGTTCACCGCGGCACCTCCGCGTACCATCCGCAAACAAATGGAATGGTTGAGCGTTTTAACCGCACCATGGGCGACATGCTAGCAGTTTATGACGCTTCCGACCACTCCAACTGGGACCGCAATCTTCCGTTCGTCACATTCGCTTATAACTCTGCCACACAAGCAACCACCGGTTTCTCGCCATACTTCCTCCTGTACGGTCATGAGCCCTCTTGTACCATGGACACCATTCTTCCTTACCGATCGGATTCTTCCGAATTCACAACTGTTTCACAAGCTGCAACTTATGCCCAAGAATGCCACCAGCTTGCCCGGTCCTTCACTTCTCACGCCCAGCAACAGCACAAAACCACCCGAGATCAATCTGCACTTCTTCCTACTTACCGTGCAGGCACTTTTGTCTGGCTATGAGTGCCTTCCACCAGTCACGGCCTTTCATCCAAACTTCTGAGCAAGTATCAAGGCCCCTACCGTATTGTCAAGCAAACATCCCCCGTCAACTACCTCATCGAAATCCTTACGATATCCACTGACCACCGTCGCCGAAATCGTGAAATAGTACACAGTAACCGCCTGAAACCTTACTACGAACCGGCCATCGTCACATCGCCATGAGCCGCCAGGATGGCGTCTTTTCGCCCGGGGGAAGTTGTAAAACAGGTATTGGGCTTTGATATGTTCAGTGCCTCTTGCTGAAGAGAATGACGACAAGCATGTTCAACGCGCGTGACGGGCAGGAAAGAAAACGATAACGAAGCTCGCTTCGACGCTCGTACGTGTGCTGACACGTCTCACGACTGATCGCAGAACGTTCTATTGACTTTTGACGACGTATCGCCCTGTGCAAGGTCTTCTACAACACCTAGAATTTTAACGAGCTGAAATAAGTTCCGATTTGCAGCCCTTTTCAACTGGTTCGCATTGCAGAAGCATTAAAACTTGCACCTAAACGAAAAATGTTTTACCTCTCATAATAAAATGAGCAAATTACGTTAATATGTGAGCTCCTAAACTTCAGCGTAGACACATACGTACACAGAACACATCATAAGCTACATTAAAGGTCATGATATTTCCCGCTCCTGCAGCAGGATTCTTGATATATTTGGTTGTTTCGCTGGCAATGTTCTTTAATTTCGCTCATATTGCGAAGTTTTCTTCAGCTTATTTGAGCCAAAACTTACATATACGGACACATACATCAAATACATTTTGCGTAGAACTAATGAGTTCATACACCTGATGTCTTTTTGGAATAACAAACAAGAGCTAGCAGTGTCCGAATAATTAATATAGCTCATCATAAGAACAGCCTTGAAACGTTCACTATTTCACTCACGGAATATTATTTAGAAAGACATTTATTTTTTGGCGGTTTGCTCAAGACACATTGCAAAGCTACTGAAGATAAATTTTCGCCCTTTCTTGGGAACTATATTAAATTTTGTTTTCGTTCTGAAAAGTCCAACATGTGACAACTCTATGCTTGCCGGGTCGCGATTGCTCGAATCCAGTACGTTTTCCGTCAAAGAAGTGATTTCGGAAGCAGGGGATATAGATCGTAGATGCAAAACAATCATGCGCGTAAAGTTCAGTAGATACTCTTAAAAACCACTTGCGTGCGATTGCCAAGGCACCACTATCTGCGTGGCCGCAATTTCGCTGAAGGTCTTTACAAGCGCATATACGTTCTTGTTATGATACGTTTTCATATTCGTTGCACACCAGAACCGATGATATTCATAATCTGTCGCTACAAGGCCACTAGAGCTTCCGAGTTCGCACGGCACAGTACCTAGACGAAGTCGAAATACGTTCGAGAGTTCATCCGTATTCATTTCATGCTGCGCTTCAGTGATTCCTGACCTCTCATCATCTATTTCTGCGTAGGCGCCGCCTCTGCGCTCTTCAGTGCTACAGCAGCAGCGGGAGCCATTAACGCTGCATCACCATTCCGTAAACGGCGAAGCTTAAATGTTCTCTAACGTTTTCTTAATACCGTAGTCTATTTCAAAACCACGAGCGACACGATCGTTAAGCAACTGAGACGGACCGAAACGTTTTAATCACGTTGTTGAAGATAAGAAAATAGGTTTTAGCTGGAGCCTGAAATCAGAGATACAAGATCTGAGATTTCAAGCGAACAGTTTCGGTGCTCAAAGCGACCGACCTTGAATGCGATAAATGCGGACTTGGCCACCTCCGGGTTGCTCTTCACGATTAGTTCGTGGATATTGAGGAAGCGCCAGCCGTAGACGTTGTGCTGCCAGTGTTTCATGTAGTGCTTGCTGCCCTCATCCGACCGGATCTCTTTAGTAAAACCCTCTACGGCCCTGCATGAGGTAGAGTGCGGAAGTGCTTCTATTGGGAAGAGAGTAACGCCATCGCTACAACGACTCTGGCGGCCTCGCCCAACGTTGCGAGTTGCAGGTGCCAAAAAACATTACTCAATGTGGCTACGGGACAGAAATAAATAAAACAAGAGTACAGTGGGTCAGGGAATAAGCACCAAGTGATAATATCACAGCTGGGGACGAACTTATAAAGAGGATATATATAGAAAGAGAGGGCAGATTATGTTGCACTCCTCTTTGATGTGGTTTTAGGAGTGAAAGCAGGAACAAATCAGGAGTAAAATTAATGGTACCCAGGGTTCGGTACTTGGTCCTCTTATTCTCCTGTTGTTTATAAATGATAGTATTGTTGCCAGAAGCCTGCCACACTGGTCATCACGTCCGGGCCACCACTGTTGCGAATTTGCAGGGTCGCAGCGGAGAACCAGAGAAAGATGACCATCGTGGCAGGCTTCTCATTCTTAACAGCCCGTCAATTAAGTTTGAAAAGACGGTTTCTAAGACTATCACAATTTTAAATTCATCTGAAATTTGTCTCCCATGTTAAACGTTTGATCTATCTGAAGTGAATGCATGTAAATATCTTAGGCTGGGAATTATCAATAATTTGAGCTGCACTAAACAAATAGATTATGTAACTACAACTGCAAACTTCAAATTATTCTTTCTTAGGTGTGCTCTAAAACTTTCAACTCCTTCGGTTTGTGTCTTGCCAACAAATCAATACTTCTTCCTACATTAGATTATGGTTTCATTATTTAGGGGCGCTATACAATGACTAACATTAATGAGGTAGAAAACGTACAGAGAGAATGCGTAAGCGTCTTTTTTAATATATTTAAACTTACTTCAGCCGTTGCCTTGTTACCAAGAGCTAACGAGCTTTAAAGAAGCCAAGTAAATAGAGTCAGCAGACTGAAATTCCTATTTCAGTTATATGAACGGGACTATAGAAACAACATTGCTGAAACTATCTTCTTCTCAACTGTGAAAGCTACTATACGAAGGCATATTTTTACTATAGCTCCATTTCAGCCACGTAATAACTTCAATAAGTATGCTCATTTTTTTTCCACGAACCATGACCGGCTGGATTAAGCTGAGTGACCTCGAACTTTTACAACATTCAGTTTTCTTTTGCTCATTTCCTTCCGTCAATCAATACCATTTAGAAAACGGATGTTTTTGTTTTATTCTCAACTATAACTTGCCACTGTTCTGCCTACGTATTTTTCCCATACTGAAATCCCAAAATATGGGATCACAGTATCTTTAAACTCGTGTAATTGCTATAACATATGTAGGCGCCATCAGACATAAAAATTTCGGTCAGGAATATAATTCAGGTGGAGAGTTTAAAAACATTCCAGTTTGAGCAAGAAACAAGCCTGAATAACAAAATTGTAATCCAAATTTTGAGCGGTGGCATGCCAGAAATATGTGATTAACCAACCATATTTGTCATGAATTTCGCGAATAATTTGTTGACATCTATCGAAAACTAGATGTGCAGTCCCACCTGTTCATGCATTAGCATAATATAACCATAATTTATTCACGGGAACAGAGAGCTTTGCAGTTGTGCAGAGCTTCTTGAGATGGTTAAGAGGCAGACACCCACTTTTTTCGACGTAAATCACTTCTTGAGATGTCGATCAAATTGTGCTTACTATCATGTTAAAATAGTGAGTGAACTGGGGCAATAGAAGGTCACTAATAGCAGTATGGTTAACTTAGTTGACTCAAAGGGAACATAAACGCAGTTACTTTGAATCCGGCCTGCAGATGAAACTATTTTTTTGTGAGTCTGTGCGTAAGGGTGTCGCAAGTAGTTCCAGAGCGCACATTAAATGTCGTTGCAAGATATTTAATCATGTTCCCGATTAGCTGGAATGGTGATGATGGTAATTATCACTTGGCAGTAGGAACTAGGTGGTATCGTATGCCGTTCTGTCTCATGTAACTGGTACTACACCGCATCACCCCCCCCCCCCCTCCCCCGCCCTCTTCCGTGTTGCTGCATGTCGTTTCTCGACATGCCAAACGGGTGCTGCATACTGGCCTGCTCATATAATAATTGTGGTAGCTGGAGATTGGCTTATCTTTTTGTATTATCGAAGGACGAAATGCTGAAAACGAAGTGGCCACGGGTAATTTAGACTCATGATTTTATTTTTACCGATAAGAACAAGCTAAGGAATTATTTCATGCGCTTACGACGTACAGTACTCACGGATTGAAATAGGACATTCGGAGCGCGTGGCCGTCGCTGAATGCAAGGCAGTGTGGTAAACAGGCCGGCTTATTGGCGACCGGAAGGAGCAGTTCTGCTTCTTAGATGTTCTCCCCCTCGAGCTATACCACAATGCAGCACCTTGGTTCCATGAGCATCCCCGGGCGGCGCTGCATGCAGCGACGGCCACGCGCTCCGAGTGTCCTATTTCAATCCGTGAGTACTGTACATCAAGTTGCAGCTCCAATTTCGCTTCTAATGCTTTTAACGTCCATACTTGGTGCACTAAAGGGAAGTACACGGAGCCGAAATTGCGCAGAAAACTGGCGAATTTACATATTAAACCAACTTTGGTGGATCACTTCTAGGTGCCTACATTCTGCGCTGCCGCTGGACCTGCGTGCGCTTCAAGAATGTATACCTTCATTTCGCGCTGCTTTCATGGCGCAAAATGAAATGTGCCAACCTATCTCGCTTCTCGGTTGCCAACTCATACTCGCCGTCGACACGAGTGCAGCCAAAACGAACTTTCGCAAAACCAATAAGGCGCTTCCCACTTATTCGGAAATAATTCCGTCGTTTTACGTCCTCTTTCCTCTCCTAGTTTATTTCACTGCACTTCCCGAAACTTGTGGGAAGAAGATTTCTCAGTTCATCGCCATCTGTCCTTGGCAAGTGGGCAGTGAACAAGATCGGCGCTGACGGCGCAGGTCTAAGCAACGAGCTAGTAAGCTAGAGCTAACGCTCTAACACTTCCAATTTATAAAAACTAAAGAAAGTTTACTCACGGTGCTTTCACGGAAAAGCCCAAACGAACTTTGGATGAGGTAGTCGGGTTTGAGGTAGTCGTTGATGGACGTCCCCATGAAGGTGTCCTCCGGCTTTATGTAGAGCGAGTCGTAGAATAGGTAGTCGCAGACATCTCCAGGAGGCACCATGAGCCCTTGCAGGTGGTAACTTAGCGTGCACAGCGTGGTGAAGTGACGCAGACCCGCACCTGTTGGAGGCGGAATTGAGGCCAAAGGGTACCTGAAGGCGGGCTTGCTCGAGCAGCGGAAAAAGTGTTTAAAAGGAAACAACAATGAGAGGAACTCGACGTGCTCTCCTGACTGCACTGATTGATGTCCTCAAAGCTAAGCGATTGACAGCTGCGCTTTCCTTCTCTTCGGGCGTTGCGCATACACTGTCACAGCGTGCATACCATATCTCCAGTCTCGCTGTGGTCTCATATTCGATCAATTCAATCCCTGTTGTGCTCCGCCTACTTCTACTCTACTTCTAACGTAGTCTAGCAAGCATGTGTTAAAACACATTTAAATATCTTTAAAACCCGTCGGCTGGCTCGTGCTAGCGAATAAAGGTTCCGTACTCCGCCAGTGTTTGTGTCGTTATTTACTTTTTCGCGCGCTTGATGGGCAATGAGACGCTGCTGTGGACAGCAGGGGAATTTAAGCAGCTATTTAGCCCTATGTTCTGATTGTTCGCCTCGTTGCTTTCCTTCCGGCTGCACAAGAGTAAATACATAGCAGTTTCTTGCACCAACTTATTAGTGAGGAGGCAGCTCTCCTGACCAAGGCCGATCATTCACAAATATGAAGGTTATACCGAAGAGCACCCCAGTTTAGAATGTCTGGCATGAATATTTCATTTCCAACCTGATCGAAGTCGGAGCGAAGCACACCTTGAGTTATGAATTGAAGTTATTTTTTATATTTTGTTAATAATATTTTAGTTTTCTAAGTCTTTAGAGTACTCTAGCCTTTTACTCGTATCCAGTGGTTATTTTATAGTTTTGGAGGAGGAGGAGGAAGAAGAAGAAGAGGAAAGACAGGGAGGTTAACCCGTAAATGAGCTGGTTTGCTACCCTGCACTGGGGGAGAGGGGTAGGTGGGTATAAAATTTGTGGCTGAGAGAGGGATGGGTGATGACACTACAGTCACATCACAGACATGTCACATCACATCACGTCACAGTCATATCACGTAACATAGAAAATCATAGCATTTCGATCATTCCTGTGCTTTTCATAAAGCGGAGCAGTGCCTGGGAGGCCTTCACTGCAGACGATCGCCGTGGCAAGGGACATAGGATCTTGATTTCAGTTAGTGAGCGTCCATTTAGACGCTCCAGCACACGGCATATAGGCACTGTCTTTTCTAGCTGTATATGGGGGCACTCACAAAGAATATGGCCTATAGACTCGTCGCACCCTAGGACATAAAGACATCAGATGACTAACCGTGGACCCTCCCCCCTCACCTCCCCCCTACACACATATAGGTAAAGCGAGAGGTCACATCAAATCCCTTTAAAAATAGTATACTGTCGCTTGAAATTTAACAAAGCTTCTCCTTACGGATATCATTCTTATCTGATCTTATTTCAAGTATTGCTTTTGTGTCCCTTCATAGTGCGTATTTCGCATTCTCATCGAGGATCTCTCTCGTGGCAACTTCATTTTTCTTTTCATTAGAATTTGTGGCGGAACATCTCACCGTTTTCTGCCATTGCGTGCCCACTTTATTACTGCTACCGGAAAACTATTTGCACACGTCTGTCCGATATATTATTTTTCTTCTCTCATAGAATATTTTTGTCTTCTTTCGGGCTTGCAGAATTTTAAGGTGACGATCAACGCTTTATTGCAAGCAGAACTCGGTTGTCTTTGTCCTTTTTTTTCATGGTGTTTTTTTATTTATGATATACAGTGATTTGTTTTGCATGGTTACACTAGGAGGCCCCAAAGTAAAGACTAGTGGGGGAGGGAGGGGCGGTTTCTAACACTAAGAACATACCATTTATAACAAATTTTGGCAAACAGTGGCCCCCGATTGTACAAACACTCTAAACATAAATTAGTAGTAGCAAGCAAATGAACCAAAGCAAGTGATAAATAGTACATTGATTAGTACATTAGGTACATTATGTACAAAGTGTTTCACAGTGATATGCCGGCAAATCTAGGGCTAAATTTGACATAGTTTGTTCGAACCTTGGGAAGAAGGAAATAGTAGCGGTCAGAAAATCTGGTGCAATTTCTGTCCTTTAATTCACAAATTGAAAAAGTTTCAGTCGGAATATTGGGAGTTGTTAATCTTTAGAGTGTGCATACTAGGTACGCAAATGCGAGCAAATATCAACCCGAGAAACATCACACCTTTCGAAATCTTCCTATTACCTCGTCCCTTAGGAGCGCAGGCAAATACGAAGATACACATCAACGCGCATGCTTTTCCTTTGTCGTCGTCTTGTTTCTCCTCTTTGGTGTTTGTCATCAGCAAATTGCCCAACTAGTGTCGTTTTTACTTCAGATATTTTAAGCGCACATTACTTTGCACTTTATTGCAGCTTCTTTTCTGATTCCTTTGGTATTGAGGTGCTACCAATAGGTATTTATTATTGTCACACCACACATATATTTAGCTCTCTCCATGCACCAAAGCCATTTAGTCCATGGATGGCTTATTATCAGGAGTGCCTAATCATGCATGGCAATATCACAAGCGCGGGCACCTGCGGGAATTTCCTGGATAACCGACTCAGTGGAAGGCAGGCTGCATTTTTCGGTACACTGTCATGACAGAAAGCTTCTGTAAGAACCAATATTCCCGCAGATAAACCTTTTAGGTGGCGTGCCTTTCAAAACCGTCTGATTTAGGTATCGTAAGGGATAAAACCGAAGAAAGGACGGGACAGAGGCGTCTTGCCTCTGTCCCGTCGTTTCTGCGGTTTTGTTCCTGGCCTACAGTCACGCTCCATCAAGATTTATGAATGAAGTTTCAATATGAAGAATACTAAGGTAATGTTCAACAGCCTCGGAAAGGAACAGCAGTTTACGTTAGGTAACGACGCACTGGAAGTAGTAGGCGAATATGCCTACTTAGGAGAAGTAGTAAGAGCAGATCCGTACCGTGAAAAGGAAATGACAAGAGGAATAAGAATGGGATGGAGGGCATTTGGCAAGCACTCGCAGGTTATAACTAGCGGCTTACCAGTATCACTCAAGAAGAAAGTATATAACAGTTGCATATTGCCTGTACTCACCTATGGGGCTGAAACGTTGAGACTAACCGATAAGGTTCTACTTAAGTTGAGGAAAACGCAGAGGGCTATGGAACAAAAAATGGTAGGGGTAACATTAGGAGATAGGAAGCGTGCAGAGTGGGTCAGGGAAATGACTCAAGTTACTGCTATTCTAATAGAAATCAAGAAGAATTGGGCATGGGCAAGACATGTAGCGCGAAGAAAGGATAACCGATAGTCGCTTAGGGTAACAAACTGAATTTCAAGGGAAGGAAAGCGTAGCAGGGAGCGGCAGAAAATTAGATGAGCGGATGAGGTGAATATTTTTGGAGGGGTGAAGTGGATGCAGCTAGCACAGAGCCGGTTTTTTGAAAAAATATGGGAGAGGCCTTCGCCCTGCAGTGGGTGTAGTAAGGCTGATGATGATGAAGATTCATGAAAAACGTTGTCTTTCTAGCATGTATGCAATTGAAATTGGATTTCAGCCACAGCTGTCGAGTATATGCACCTGGGATGTTTGCTCGCCAAGTGCGCATTGTGCTGTTAATTTCAGAAGAACTTAGTTTTGTTGACAGTCCTGAGCACAAGTTTGCCAGGCGCGAGTTGTTTCCTCGTGCCAATAGCGAACACCTATATGAAAACAATTGGCAAGAGAGCATGCATGTTCCATGCACAGGAGCAATTAGAAGTTGGATGACTTGTGTGCGAACTTAGAAACATTTTTTCTAAGATGGCTGGTATCCAGAAAGCTCTGTCGACGGCTATAATTGGCAAAATTAAACCACCATTTTTCTGTTGCTAACCGCCTGCATAAATAACACAATCAACGAAAGCGCACATAGAGTGCGGTTTCGAGCCCGTCGGTAGATAATATACGACCTACTATAATATACAAACCTTTTTCACTTCTGGTTATAATCATGGCGGGTGCATAATCATACGTGCTGTACATGCTGCCCTAATTGTTCGGAGAGCCTGTGTGAGAGACGGAGAGCCTGCCTTCATGAACTAATGGTCTCCTTCTAGGAACCAAGTGTCTGAAAAGAGACTACAGACGCGACGCACACTTCGCGCTATGGCACCCCTCCGAGACATTCCTTCATAAGATCCTTTGTTGGCCGAGTTGGTATCTTGTCCTTTGGCTTCGTGTTCGCGCTGTTTAAATTAATAATGAATTCCTTCACAGCCAAGCATGTTAAAAATACAAACGGCAAAGCACCAGACCTTACAGCCGGTAGGTTTAGCTGAGGTCAGGAGTTCACAGATCAACCAGGCAGCTCACATTCTTGCCGTCAGCAGACGCGCAGCATCGGCCTAGTAGGCGGCATTGAGGCACAGTGTGCTCTAAAATCGCATGAGAGGCTTGTGCCCTGGCTAGAGTGGAGCTTACAGCAGGTAGGTTTAGCTGAGGTTAGGAGTTCACAGATCAACCAGACAGCTCACATTCTTGCTGTCAGCAGACGCGCAGCATCGGCCCAGTCGGTGGCATTGAGGCGCAGTGTGCTCTAAAATCGCATGAGAGGCTTGTGCCCTGGCTAGTGTGGACCTTACAGCAGGTAGGTTTAGCTGAGGTCAGGAGTTCACAGATCAACCAGGCAGCTCACATTCTTGAAGTCAGCAGACGCGCAGCATCGGCCTAGTCGGCGGCATTGAGGCACAGTGTGCTCTAAAATTGCATGAGAGGCTTCTGCCCTGGCCAGTGTAAGTCCCAGGCTGACTTCTACCAATCAAATAAGTGTAAACACTAAAGCAAGCAAAACGCTATCAGATAAATGACTAAGCGTTGAAGCCATAGTGCCTTGAATAAATTTTCCTAGTCGGTGTAGCCCCTAGTTTTAGCGCATTAGGAACAGAAAACTTCTGGAGATAATTCTATTCGCGAACCTGTTTGCATGAGAATACACAATCTTAGTACTAATAAAACACATCTCTTGTTTCAAATAGCACTCTTGTGTTGCAATCACGTGATTAAGGCATAGAACCGAGTTTCACGAGATGCCCTATGTAACTTGAATCGGCTGCCGTTCAGTTCATAATTAGTTGGAAAGCTTAACTGTCGCTCAACGCAACGGCAGTTGAAGCTGCCTGTGTAATGCAGTTATTACACTTACAATTGTGCAATTACTTACAATTGTACAATTACAATACAATACTTGCAATACTTAAAATTGTGTAATGCACCTATAATTTTACTTCAGATTTTGGGACCTTTTCGGGCAATAATGTTATTGTATTAACCTTCTGTGTACGTGCTTTTTATGCGTAGGACAGCCCTTAGTTGAAATGTGTCTGCTATGAGATGATTCATAGTACGTGTACAGTAGAATCTGTTGCTTAGTGCGCTCGTGTCACGGGAGAAAACAGAAGCTGGGTAAGACGATTTTTATCTCAGCAATGGACTAGATTCCGAGGCTGAGTGGATGATTTTGTCTGTGACACTCTTCATGCTTCCCTCTTAGCTGGCAACTGGCCATTGCCTACTGGCCAGACCAGCTTATCGACGCCAATTGCCTATATCTGAGCATCTACAGCTCCTTTCAGGGCAGCTAGCGTGTGAGACTATAATGAGTCATTGCGAGTTCGAAAAGAGTGCTAAGCATTTCCTTTCTTCCCATCCTCCCCCTTCTGCTGAACACTGCTCCCTAATATGACACCCTACTTTGTTACCCTGACCTTTTGCCGCCTACTGCAGCTATGTACCCTCATGCACTCACACTGGAACAGCCCAACCAGTGCATGCAAAATGAATGCCAGAGCGGCCGCTGCGTGATGCCTCAAGCGATGTTGCACATCCAACGCGCGCATTCTAATACTGCGTGAAGTTC
Organism: Amblyomma maculatum; assembly: GCF_055883805.1. Taxonomy (NCBI): domain Eukaryota; kingdom Metazoa; phylum Arthropoda; class Arachnida; order Ixodida; family Ixodidae; genus Amblyomma; species Amblyomma maculatum. Next base: position 159,534,616 of record NC_139347.1, read on the forward strand.
GTGTGCTATCATTTATATATTTAAATAAGCTGTTTGCCTTCGCAATTCTTCTGTGGCCAGAAAAAGTCAGCGCAGAAATGACGCTCTGTGCATTTGGGTATCGTGGAAAAGTCCTCCTGGTTCAACATTTCAATTTCACGCAGACTAATATACGCGTACAGCTCGTGAAAGAACAGTGTTATGAGTACATTCACATTTTGTTTTGCCAGTTAGGCAGCGCTCTGCTTTTTTTTTTGGCTGGACCAGAAGTTACGCTGTGTGCAGTAGTGTCATGCCCTGCTGCAGATCTCATTAACAGGACGTTGACGACAGCTGAATCATAATCTGACGACTTGCATATAGCCTCCCCCCCCCCCCCATCCCCCGCCGGTTGAGTGGGGCAAGGTGTCACGGCCGCCAAGCTTTGCTCAATCGCTATAGCCTGTGGTCAGTATGGGTACAGCCGAGACATATACTGAGGCGTGGCAAATCACCGGGAAGTTTGAATCAGAAGTATCACTTGGCAAATCCCACGCTCTACCCATCCCCTCCTAATACCCATAATACATTCCCTTCAACCCAGTTCCTTATCCTTTGTCCTCTCACCCTTCCACTACAAGAGGAGATTAGGGTAGTCTTCCCGGGCTAGCTCCCCAGCTGTGGGTCGCTGTAGTGGAACTCCTCACTTTATTTATTAAGTTCTATTAAGAGAATATCTTGTCCGAATGGACCACTTTATTTATATTTCAAATCGGCACACTTTTCTCTACCCGCGGTAGTGCGGGAAAAGTCCCTCTGTGTGCTTGAAACCATTTCAATGTTTCGTCCACTGTTTGGATGTCTATATGGACCAACCGAACTTCCTTCCTTTAAACGCTTCCTTGCGTGTTTACACCTTTAGCGGCTCACTATATAGTCGTCAGTGTCGCAGGTCCGCAGTGTGCATGTGAAGCTTAAACACTCCTTATGCGGTAAACTGAAACATCATGCAGGTATTCTTTATTGCGTTCGTATTGAGACGACGACAGAATAGCTAGCATTGAGGGACAGAAACGTATTGTTATAGAGCGACGAACTATCTACAGTGATTATTGCAGACTCTTAACATCGGCGGCAGCACGAAAACAAGCCAAAAGATTCAGGACGTTCAGGGAATCGTTTATTCGTGATGCCACGTTCAACGTTACGTTAACATATCTATAAAAAGCGCCGTTATCACACATAAGCAACAATAAAACAAAAAGCTGTAAGTAGTTGGCGTCAACGATTTTGGAGTTCCGAAAAGCCAAGGCTTAAATCCATCCGGTAGCAGACTATTATTTTGCTGTTTTTATATTTATTAAGTATTGGTGTCAATTTAATCAATAACTTTCTTTTTTTGCCTTCCAACATTAAGCTTTGAAGCCTTCTTTGCGCATGCAATTTCGAAACAAAATTTTCTGAAGAAATAAAACACGCTACCGTAGTGCACATAGACTTCCTCCGAAAGTCCTTGCGAGTCATGTGATAGTACTCGCAAAGATGAGCTGTAGTAGTGATACGGGCACTTCTCTTCTGGCGTTCTGTTACCTGATTAAAACTTTATTTTCACTAAGAGCAATGTTTTTGTGAAGAGGAGCTGGTATTCTGTCGACAGGATGCAACTTCATATTTCACTTCTGTGTAATTTTACTATTATTTATGACGCGAAACTAAACTGGATGGAGGACACCTAACCGACAAAACAAGTGTGTAGTGTATATCGTGTAATAACATTGCTGGTTTTTACCCGAACGGGTTGCGAGAGAACAGGCTTTTGGTCCAGAGGGGATCGCTCGATCCCGAGCACCTGCATGAAACAGGTCTCACACTCCTTTATGAAATAGGTCTGACCCTCCTTTTGGAAACGATTTATGACCTGACTTGTCGTGTCCAATAATCTCAGTATCTGAACCTGTATATATTTGTACGAGGTATTCATTAGGGATAATTCTAATCACCTGTTCAAACTGAAAAGAAAGAGGAAATACCACGTCTCCAAAGAAATAGCTGCAAGTCCGCATAAAATAAAAGTGCATTAAAATCCACGGGCAGGAAAGGTATAAATGTGAAACCGACATTCACTAAGCAGAATATACATGTAGACAGTATAAATCCAAGTTCGGTGAATGCAGATTTCAGTGCGTTGAGGAAAGTTAGTTTAATGACGTCGAAATAACATGTGGTATTAAACATAGAGTAAAAGCAACAAGGACTTCAACACAACTCAATCACCAGTCGAAGTCCAAGCCAAATCGAGACGAGCAATCAGGTAGGCACTTTTCACTTATGAAATTCCGTCTCAGATTAGGCGAAAAATCAAGCATCAATCATTGTGACATCAGATGAGATAAGCATGGGACCGAACCGCTATCCTACACTTAAGAACTGGTTCACATCGTTAAGCAAATCAAGAAATTATACTAGAGTTGGCGGAAAACGCGCCATTGCCTGCGAAGATATCTGCGTCAAAGCGAGATCAGCTGAGCAATTGAGGCTACTAATTCCCTTCGTTGGTTCAAATTCCTAATGCACACAAACATTCGTCCAATCATCTTTCTTCACTTGGCTGCCATACCACTTTATATTTATTTATAGCAGGCTCTCGCTCGCTTCAGATTGAGCTTGAGCACTCTCTACTTCCTCACAAGCAAGTCCATTCGCGTAATTTGATTCTGAAATGTCATTACTGGTAAACAATCTTCCTGCGTTATTCGAAGCAGGTGCGACGAAAATATGAAAATATCATCTTCAACATTCACCAAAAAGCAGCCTCGGAAATTATGAAAGGGTAACGTCAGGAACTCTAGACCATGCTGTGTAGACCGAACAATGTGAGATATGCCGCCGCAAGCAGATATGTCTTCATTCAAACACGGAGTGGTACCTTTCTCGTCGCCTCTCTGCTTCCCGCACAATGGCCGCTTCACCATTTTCTTCTGTCACTAGATGAACTTCACTAATTTTTAACTAACGTTCCAGTGAATTGGTATTGATGTAGCTCTTCTATTTAGGCGTAAGCGGAACGATACCCGAGACATATAGAAGCGACCGCATCTTGCCTGCAGGCCCTGGACCAATGACGTGCCTTGATTGCTTAAATAATCCGATCGATTTGACGTCTAGCAAGCACAATTGTCTGTTTGAATAGAAAGCAGTTCGCCGTGCGACGAAAAGCTGTTCTCATAAAAACCAACCTGTACGCAGCCCGGTGTATGAGCCACAGCCTTCACAGAAGGTTACACATATCCCATTTAGTGATTTACGGGAATCAAGGCCATCAAGCTTGTGGACGCCACTAAAAGATTGTAAACGGGGCAATTGGTAATCTATAAGAGAATTACTTAGATCCCTTGAGGCAAGGAGCCACCAAAGCTAATGTCTGTCTTAAGGTCTTGATCGACAGAAACGAGCAATATCAGCAGCTCGCACACAGTCTTTTTTGAACGGCTTCTGCCTGCTGTGTGTTGCCATTTTGTTGTTCCGTGCGGTGAAAGTTTGCGCAGTATTAGAACACTTTTGCTGCATTCACCGTTGTAACAGTAATTATCTGCTCCAGTGAGCAGTACTGACACAAAAAGCAGTAGGCACCGGCATAGAGACGCTTTACAGCGCGAGAGCGTGGATGCTGCGATATTTGGGGATGTGGTCCTTCCGTCTTTGCCGCCCTGTAGACCTGGTTTCGACGGCTGCCGGTGCGTTGGTGCCCGGCTGCAAGATGCCGCGTACATGCTATCACTGGGTACGACAAGTTGGTAGATAACACAAACATTTCATGCAAATGCGCATAATATGTGTAGGAGATACAAAATGTTTAATTTAGTCATCTAGTTAATTTACTGCGCGCCATTCTTGCTGCCTGCATTTAAAGAACGTGTCGACAAATCCGTGAGTCATCGACGTGTTATATTGTTTTAATAAAATCCATACTCTCTCTAACGCTCTTTGTGAAAAACATAGTTTACTCTCAAACCGAATAGATTAAAAGAAGAGTATCGCTTGAAACTTTTCTATTCGATATTCTTGCGTAAAGGGCGAAAGCGTGTTCAGATCATGTTTGTGGAAACACGTAGGAATGCTCACCTTCAAGTCTTGTTTACAGTACTTGCTAAATAATATGGACACCCATATGAGTGCCCGACAATTGGCCATTTATTTTATTTATTTATACAAGTACCTGCAGCGCCCAGGGGCATTATAGCAGGGGGGGCAATAACGGAAAAAAATACCTAAAATGAGCATGTTACAATACCGAAAGTATACAGTAAAGCACATTTGTTTAACAATAAAAAGAACACTGAAAATGTGAGTGCGGGAAACAGGTTTAAAAGGGTGGAAAGCTACTACGACAAATTGGACGCCAGGAAAGACTGAAAATGTTTACCTGTTTTACATTGTGCTATGCTCTTAGGAAGACTATTCCAAAGTGAAGAAGTGTGAGGAAAAAAGGAATTACGGAACACATCAGTTCGACATCGCGTTACAAGAACTTTCAGCTTATGGTCGCGGCGTTCAGAGATAAAATGTGGAGGTAAATGTACAAGCTCTTGTTTATTCCCGTAAGATCAGAGTATATTTGGTAAAAAAGTTCTAATTTTGCGGTTAGTCTCCGGTGAGCCAATGTTTTCCATCTAAGGTTTTCTTTAATTAATGTGATGCTACTACGGAAGGTATAGTTGCCGGAAACAAACCTGGCAGCGCGGTTTTGGATGCGTTCAAGTTTTTCCACAAGGTAAGAGCTTTGAGGGTCCCATGCCGCACAAGCATACTCGAGTATAGGACGGACGTTAGTTACGTATAGCTGTTCTTTTACTTTTGTGGGGGCTTTATAAAAATTTCGTCTAATGAGATTTAGCGTTCTAGATGACTTTAAGGTTAAATATTCTATGTGTCGGTTCCATGTCAAATTTTCTGAAAAATAGACCCCTAGATACTTGTAATGTTGGACCTTTTCAAGTGGTAGCCCGTCCAAATTATAGACTGATCTCACGGGAAGACGTTTACGGGAAAATGACACATACTGGCATTTAGCAGTGTTCAAAGACATGCCCCATTTAGTGCACCAACAATGAATTTTGTTCAGATCACTCTGTATACTACTTACATCAAGATCATTTCGTATATTCCTGTAAATGGCACAATCGTCAGCATATAATCTCACTTTACATTCAAGCCCTTCAACAATGTCATTTATAAAGACTAGAAATAGCAAAGGCCCCAAGACAGACC